>NC_138781.1:83164864-83764864 GCF_965178545.1 Coloeus monedula
CCATGAAGATCATGCAGAATATGACATTCTGCAACACAGGTGGCTCAGGAAAGAAGCTAATGCATGGTACAACAAAACCTTCATTAACACCTCAAGTTAGAGGTGGTAGCAGTCTTGAAATACAACCCTCTGGACACCCCACCATGCACAGTGTGGAATCACCAGATTCTGGTATGCAGCCCTAAAAAACCTGGCAACCCTAAGGTTCATTATTTGAAACAGCTTACATCTTCAGTTCAAGTTTCATTTACCTGTATCACAGAAGATATCCAAGCTGAGACATGCTATGAGGATTCTCCTAGTAAGTCAATAATCACAACAGAAGTCTGTTTGACAGGAATACTGCTTCACATTCACTCTTATGAAATCTTATGAAAAAAATGTGAAAAAAAAAAAAAAAAGACAGAGCGAAATCAAAGCAGGTAAATTAACCAGCCTTCCCTAAGACATGGAGTTACCTACTGTTAGAGGCTGTGGTGAGGTTAAAGCCTTTGTCACTGGTTTCTACCATCTGGCCAACACATGACACATTTTAATTTTCTATATACTATTGATGCCTTTTCCTGGTCTTAAAATCAAGAGTCAAACATGGTTGGAAGGGAAAAAGGGATTTTACCTTGGTATTTATTTTAAGGATCCTTAGGGGCACTACGTCCAGGTGGAATGTACCTCCATGCACACCTCCATGCACACCCCCAAAAGATACATTACAGATCTTACTAATTAGCATATCTATTGATGCCTTTTCCTGGTCTTAAAATCAAGAGTCATACACGGTTAGAAGGGGAAAAGGGATTTTACCTTGGTATTTATTTTAAGGATCCTTAGGTGTACACGTCTAGGTCATATGCATCGAGATGCACCCCGCCGAGTCTATCTCTGTGTCTCTCTCTCTGTGTCTCTACCCCCCAACATTGGGTATAACATTATAGGTGTTACTAATTAGCATATCTATCAAAGATTCCCCAGTGAGAGGCTCGAGTGAGCCCCCCTCCCCAAGGAACCTTCCCCTGGATGGTTCTATCTTAGTTTACAGAATGTGTTCTGGAGAGGACCTTGGGGTCTGGGGCACACTGATCCCTAGCTACGAAGCTTCTAAAATGTTTAGTCTCTTAGCTTGACAAACAAGTCCAAGAATGTAGGCAAAAAGCACCAGGAATACAGAAGTTGTAAAAAGGCATAACAGGGGTATAAAAGAAAAGGCAAAAATCTTCCTGGCATCACTATCAAAGATTCCCCAATGAGAGGCTTGAATGAGGCCCCCACCCCAAGGAACCTTCCCCTGGATGGTTCTATCTAAGTTTACAGAATGTGTTCTGGAGAGGACCTTGGGGTCTGGGCACACTGATCCCTAACTACTACGCATCTAGGATGTTTAGTCTCCTAGCTTGACAAATAAGTCCAAGAATGTAGGCAAAAAGCACTAAGAATACAGAAGTTGTAAAAAGGCATAACAGGGGTATAAAAGAAAAGGCAAAAATCTTCCTGGCATCATGTACTATAAACACATTCTAGATTTAGGCTTTTTACATGAACCTTCTACCTGCCAACCCCAAAACAGCATGCTGCACACCACAACAGAGAGTTGCCATCCGTGGGATGGTTTGCTTTTGCCTCTAACTGCTCTCAGCCACGACACCCTCCCACTCCCAGGACGCTCTGCAGAGGAACTCCCAGAGCTTGCTCCTCTGTGCAGATACCAGCACACAGCACAGCCCTGCTAGCAAGGAAACTTGGCAGAGGCTCACAAAATACACAACTTAGCAATCAAGGGCCTTGTTGAATTGGACCTTTTATTGAACACAGCTCTGGCCCTTGTCTCCTCTCTCTGTTTATAAGGCTTACCAAGTATATAAACTATTGCTCTTAAATTATGAGGACCCACATTTATGAGAGCAATTATCCCTTGTTTAGAAAGGCTATTTGTCTTTCTCTTGTCTTGTACATGCCTCCCTGCCTCCTTTGCCCAAAACAAAGCAAAATGTTTGTATTTTTATTTGAGGGTGGGCTCCATCTGAAGTTCACTTAATGAGAGGAAATCTCTGCTATAACCATTGGATTGGGGGAGGAGCTGGAGGAGGAGATCTAGTCTTGCTTCAATTCAAATGAAAGTTAGGCAAGGGAATTGTCTGTAGGAATAGATAAAGTTTTTGCTTTTATACATCTACAAAATTAATTATAAGGTCGGGGCAGCTTGGCTTTAAAAATCACAGTACATATCAGATAGTAAGTACCTTGCTGTCAACTGTGTACTAGAGCAGAGTAGGGTTTGAACATGGGACTGGCCCTTCTGCAGTCTGTTCAGATGAGATGGAAAGTAAAAACTCACTGCTGGGGCTTTAAGAAGACCATGCTATCTCTGGAGAATGGATTAAATTATAACTTCCAAAAGACAAAAGTATGTTTTTGTAAGACTGCTCTATGCAGAATTAATACTGCCAACATAGCACACATTTGAGCTCTGCAAGTGAGCACACTTGGCTGTCTGACAGTGCTTCCCAGGGAGCTGTCAAGTACCAAGCATAGACAGACTTCCTTTAAGTTTCAGAAAAATGATCCCACATATCAGCTCTGTCATTCCTGTAACTCCAACAAGAATCTAAGACCTGAACAGTCCCATGGCCTGCAGCCTGGCAGCTATTACCCTGAGGACCTCTGCTCTTCCTTCCTGTCCGGAATTTGCAACACGTGCCCTCTGCTACAAAAGGCAACACCCAGATTGAGCCTTTGAAATCGTGGAAAAGAAAGCTTGGTTGCCTGGAAAACCACAGCAGCAGTAGGGAAAGGAAACAGGCATGTGGTGTAGCTCCTCCTTTCCTCAGGCACACACCTCCTCACTGTGAGTAACACTGGAACTGTTCTGTTGTAAGAAATGCCCCAGCTAGAGGAAATCCTCCAGTATCCTTTCAAGTGTGAAACCACAGAAGTACCTTCTGAGAGATGAGGATGGGACAGATCTAGAGTAGCTGAGCTTCCTCTTGGAAAATAATTTTTAAAAAAAATTTTAAAAGGAAGATATTTTTGAAACAAGTGCTACAGAACTGTCAACAGAAGAGAAGAGAGGACTGGCAGGTACAGGGAAGGATGCAGATGGGCAAAGTCACTGCACAATCACTGTGCAGAACAGAAATGCAGCATAGAAAAATGTTACAGTGCAGATACTGCAACACGTGTATTAATCAACGAGGCCCGTGGAAAAGAAATATCTATGGACCGATTCTTGGTAGATGTTTCAGAGATGTTTATTTCTCCAGCCGCATGGCCGGGGCTCTGCCGAGGAACTGCTCAATCACGGGACCTGAGGGTCCTTGCCTGTACAGGGGAACACAGAACAACCAATGGGGAATGAGGCTGACCAGGGGCTAGGGAAACCCCGTGCCTCCCTTCAGGGCCCCTCTGCCAGGACCACATGGCAGGGGGGAAGGGACCCCAACAGAAAAACCTTCCAGGAAAGTGGCTGTTGTTCTGTTCAACAAAGCTGATCAGAAGATACTTCAGAAGTGAAATCAATTTTCTAAATTATGGATTCTTAACACTGACAGGAAAAACACTTTGACCAAGTGGTTTCAGTGGTTGTTTTGTTCTCCATGTACCAGGCACCCATCCCCTAGGTGACTCTTACTAACTGAAATTCAATGTTTCAGTGCAGAAAGCAGAAGCACCAGACACTTGCAGACTGAAAGTACATTATTCTGTTTATAAGCCAAAGTTACCAACACTCCCTAACACAGCTTCCATATCCAGATATGATTAGAAGGGATCTTTTAATGGGACTTACTGACACAAAGTTATAATAGGAGGTTATCTTTCATGAGGCAGGATGCATTACACACTCAACAGTGCATTACTGAAATAAAATCACAAGTTTCCCTCCCTGTAGAAACTGCTTTCAAGGGTAAATGAACACAGTTATCTTTAGGTATAAATATGAAGTACTCTAGAATCACAGACCCATTTAGGTTGGAAAAGACCTCTAGGATCATCAAGTTCAAGCACAAACCTAACACTGTCAAGTCCACTACTAAACCATGCTTCCAAGTACTACATCTACCTGTCTTTTAAACACCTCCAGGACTGGGGACTCCACCACTTCCCTGAGCAGCCTGTTCCAGTGCCTGACAACCCCTTTGATGAAGAAATTTTTTTCTAAACCTCCCCTGGTTCAACTTCAGACCATTTCCTCTTGTCCATTCACTGGTTGCCTGAGAGAAGAGACTGATCCCTACCTGGCTACAACCTCCTTTCAGGCAGTTGTAGAGAGCGATAAGGTCACCCTGAGACTCCCTTTCTCCAGGCTAAACACCCCCAGCTCCCTCAGCCACTCCTAAAACTCATTCTCTTAATTAATCATGAAAAGCATAAAGATGAGCTCATGCAAGAGCTAGATGCCATTCTACTTTCCAGAAGCAGACTTTTTTCCTCTCCAATTCTTTTTTGTGTTGTTGTTGTTTTTTTGTTGGGGGTTTTTGGTTTTGGTTTTGTTGGGATTTTTTGTTTTATTTTTTTGTTTTGTTGTTTTAAACCATCAACAACCATTTTTATGGATTAAGTTTATGCCGTGTCCTAAATATGAATTTTATAGAAAGCTTTTGCTGTAAAAGAGTCGTCTGGTTTGATAAATAGTCATCTTGAACAGGAAATACTTGCATAATGTGAATATATCTTGGACACAGATCTAGCTCACAGTAGGTCTTTTGTGCTACAGAGACTAACCTGGAACTGTTCCCACTGATACTGCTCTAAACAATCCTGCTGGACTGCAAAGTGTGGATACCAGCATCTCCTTTTGCAGGTTCCAGGCTCTCCAGCTGGAGAGGGGAATTTACCCAAGTTCCACCAGATACAGATGAAGAAGAGAAACCACCTGATTACTGAGCTGTGTAACTTGGCCTTCCAGTCAGAAAGCCTCTGATCCCTATTACATGGCTCAGCATTGCACACTTAGCTTGGAATCGAGGGCCAAAATGTGGAAAACCCCAAGGTTACTTGTAGGCTGGCAAACAAAACCACTGCAGGCAGCAGTCTCAACTAAAAAAAAAAAGTGCCAAAGGACAGAGGAAGATCTGGTGGCTGTAGTCTGCTCATGTTTCCAGAATATACTCAATTAATGACTGCATTGAAGGTCTTGAAAAGAACCATGTGGCCAAAACAACTGGGAAGATCTCAAAGGTGAACTCCTTATTTATGAGAAAAGGAAACAAAGTGTGAGTTATCAGTCAGTTCTTGTCATTCAAGGAAGGATCCAGACAGTTTGATAGGCTCACATGTAATCTAGACAATGTGTTTAATAGGAAAACAATAAGTACAATGGTTGATAGATTAAACTATTCAAGGAGGTAAAGATGAGGGCTTGCTCTGGAGAACTTCAGAAAAGTCTTAATTGCACTCCATTATTGGACATTACATTGTCAAATCATTTAATGTATGTGTGAATGAAACTCATTTGGATGAAGTTCCAGGCATGCTCACAAAAATATGTAATTTTCCACATAAAGTGAAAGAGTTTGAGCTGACCATTACTATTGACAAGTAAGGACTTGTGATTGCAATAGACAGTTACACACCATAGTTTAAAGTATACATAGTCTTGACCAAAAAAGCAAAGAAGGGCAAAATCAAAACTCTCACAAAGGAATAAAGAACAGGAAATGAACAATCATCATCACACAGGAAAAATACAACTCAAGTTTTGCATGCAGTCCTGGTCCTCTCCTCTCAAAACATAAGCAGAAACAGTTCAGAGAAGGATGCTGAGGACAAGTGAAAATAAAGAACAGCTTTTGAATGACAAACATTTTTCAGTCAGAAGAAGAGACAATCAAAAAAGAATATGATGGAGATCTGTACAGTCACAAGAGGCATTAAAAAGCTGTACCTCACTTATTTGCTTGCACTAGAGAGGAGATGATAGAAATCAAACTAACCACTGACAGGCTCAAACCAAACAGACATGAGAGGGCAACATCTGTAGCTGAAGGATGGCAGCATTTGCAGAAATCACCTCTTCTCCTATCATATTCATAATGTTTATAGTTCTTGTTCAGCTCCATCAACATGTAAAATCTCACTCCTTCCTCTCCCATGTGGATTTTTAAATCCTGTAAGAATGCCATATAAGCACTTCCAATAAATATAGGACTGAAAACACATTATACTGCAAAGTGTTAAGAGCTGCTGTCTCTTCTATATAGAGTATTGCAAACATGATTGAAACTGATGAGTGTTTTCAAGCCCTAAGGCTGACTGGAAGGTGCAATTAAATGCCTCCTTTTATAAGAACAGCTGGAGCCAAATGGTGGTGAAAAAATGGTGAGGGCCATAAGTCAAGAAAGTAAGCTGTGAACCAGGTCAAGAAAAGGTTAAGTTGCAAACAGGCAATCTGGCACTTAGGACTAAAAAAAATTAATGTGCAGCCAATTGCTTAAGTGTGTAAATATTAGGCTTCCAAATAAACATGTCTGAATAAAAGGGGAAGAAAAAACATGGCAGGAGATGAGCATTTTCTGTCAACAGCCTTACAAAGGTAAGGTAGACCTAGGTAACACGCATGGGAACAGCAATTTAACTCAAAAGACTGGTGGGTGCAGTGCATAAGCCAGCCCCTCAGCTTGCTAATACCCTAACACTCTACAAGTCTCTCTACAACTCCCCAAAAAGAACTGATGATCTCAGAGGTCATTCTAAATGATTCTGTGATAACTGCCTTCCTGAAGTTCAGAGAAAAATTCTTAGTCTAATCTTTGAAATTTTGAAAACAACCTTCCCAGTTCCCATACACTGCCAAAGGCTCAGGCTAGTATTACTCCAAGTAAATTTTGAGTTTTGCAAAGTTTGACAGTGTTTTCTCACAGGATTTTTTACATTTCAGTCAAATGCCACCTGTAAAAACTCACAGAGAAGAACTGTGATCTATGTCTGACCATCTGCAGTATTATACATGAATTCTGGTGATAAAAAGGAAAATTTTGTTTTCCCAGAAGGTCCTGCAGGACAAAAACATCCAGAAAATGGTTTGTATTTGGCAATACTTCTATTAAAATCTGGTCAAGGAAGAAAGGAGAATACTTTCCCAGCTATCTAAATCTCAAGATGAGTAAACAGAACCATAGTAGGTATATGGCAAGAAAAGACAAAGTTTACTACTAGCAGGATCTAAAAGTTATTGCTTTTTTTTGTCAGAGAAAAAAAAAAAGTTATAAAAAAGAAATAACTCCCCTCTTCAGGGCACAAGAGGCAACAGAAGCTGAGGAACAGGCTCACACAAGTAGCTCATGTACAGAAATCACACCCTGGGAATGCCTGATGTGGATACCGCAATTCATTTCCAGTGAATGAAGCAGCAAAAGCTGCTGTTGTCACCTAAGGGAAAGGGAACATGGTACCAGTGTGGGAAGGAAGAGGGATCCTCAGTGTTTGTGCACAGTTTACAGATAACCATGCAGTGGCATTTTCCCTGAATACTTTTTTCCCCCTTCAGCATCTCTCCACTCATGCATACACCTGAGCTTCTGCAGTAATTAGAGACACCCCTCCAGGGCCCAGAATACCATGGAAGGGCTCACAGGCAATTCTGTGATTTGTTCTGTATTGCACACACCAAGCAGTGCCCAGCTAAAGCGTGATTAATCTTCCTTGAGTGTATTGCTGTCACTGTGTCCTTTATTCACATGGAGTTACAACATCAAGCAGCCTTAAGCAGGGCCCAAGTGCAGCAGCAAGCAGCTTTTTCTGCTTCACATCTGGGAGTGCTGCTTTGGATTAGAGCTGGATTGCTAATAAAGCAGCAGAAGTGGCTGAGGGTGTGCCGAGAGCCAGCAGAGTGCATGCCTGTACAAATGCTTTAATCCCAGAAAGGAAGAAGTCAGCTTGAAGTGAAGCTTCAGTGAATTGTTCCTGCTGACCTTCCAGACTACCCTAACTTTGCCTGTGCAGAAAGGTCACCTTCGCAACAACGAGCAACTCTATCAAAAACATTATTTTAACAGTAGTGCTGAGAACACAGTGGGTCTGTAATTAATAAGACAAGGAAACTCCACCAAGGTGTTTTTAAAGGGTTTGGTTAGAGGAAGAAGGCAAGAAAGCAACTTAATGAAAAAGCAGCAAAAAAAAGACATAATGCTGAGAGTTCACTGGAGTTCAATTTTCATATATGTAATACATTTTTTTTCAACCCTATTGCTGTTTCTAAAATAGTCTGCTGTACTTCAGGAGCAATGAAGCTAAGAGCTAGGTTCCTCTTAGGTTATTCGAAAAGGAACAGGTATTATCTGACAACTTTATTACAGGTTCTTAAGTGTAATAAACACCTGTAGGGAACAGCAGGAGCATTAAGAAACAGCGAAGTGAACTAAGCAGGAACAAAGACATTCATGACTTAATATCAGGACAGGAACTGCAAATATGTTTGGATGCTCAGTCTGAATTATTAGATACACAGTACTTGTAGTTAGGAGGCACACTGCCACAACATGAAAAAAAACCCAAAACCCACTCCCTTCAATGACTTGTATAATAAATTATCAGTGAGGCAAATCACCATGGCTGGGCTGATAACTGCAGTATTACCAACACTCAAAGAACAGCTGTACACTGAAGGAAAACCTATGCTGCTGTCAGGGGATGTACATTGAGCACAAAAATATTACTCATCAACTTTTCTGCAGTAAAAAATAAATGTAGCTTTACTGAATCCTCATTTTTTCTCATGCAAACCTTCTGAAGAAAAGCTTCTCCACCATGATTTTAAGAGCTGTGGTGGCCAGCCTGCAGAGGCATTCAGCTGCCCAGTAGAGCAGGCAGAACCTGGCCAGCCCCATCCTGCAGGTTGGCCCTGCTCAGTTGCAAGGGTGGCTATAACCCATACAGTCCCACATGAGACAGCTGAGATCGCTGCCAATGCACCAGGAGTATAAGCACAAAAGCATCTGGCATATATCTGTATTATGTCAGGGAAGAACGTCACAAGTTTACCTGCCATTACTTAGTCACAGGAAATAAAAAAAAGATCAGTTCTGCTAAGTTCCCTCTCACCTCTGAGTCACTCCTTTCATTTAGCCTCACCCCTTCAGTTTGAGGTCATCTTTATGCATGGCTGTTTATAGTTTCCCATTTAGTCTATTCTGGTTTGCTTCATTTGACTGGCTTCACCTTTTGAGCTTCATGCTACTTCTTCGAGCAGTTCTGAAAGACTGCTGTCATACTGTAGTACACAGCGTGCACTTCACCACCCAGCTTAAATGCCTGGGCAAGAGAGTACCCTAATGGTGTGCTTATTAATAAAACTCTGCTCAGTACTGTTTGAATTCCATCCCTTCTTCTCCATGACCACTACATCTTTTGAAAGATCTCACACTAAGCACTTCTTGCCTATTGTCTTAATCTTCCATGGTGTTTTCCACCATATTCCTCACTTTTCATAGCACCACCAAGACCCTTTAGTTCTGATTGGGAATGAATTGTGGAATAGTACACAGCACTGTTTAATTTCTTTTAAGGGTTACAGATGCTGAATGCCATTGTTACTGCAGTAGTCCTGTCACTGAGGCACCTCTTTTTCTTTCTTTGGGCAGCAGGTAGGTCATCAGGCTTCTCTCATGCGCTCCCCCAATTTCTGAGGTAGTTTCTCCTACCTCATGCAAAATCCTGTCCTCTTTTTAGCATTTATAATTTTAATTCTTCTCTGAACCCAGGCCTAACTCATGGAGATTAACCAATTCACAATATAGGGAAATCTTACTCTCCATCCTGAGCAATCCTTCAGATCTAAAGGAGATCTGTACTGCTGCTTTATATTCCCCCTTCTTTACACTCTAATAGGCTTTTTACAGCCTCCATCACCTTTGCACGTTCAGGAAGGAAACAGTACATAACGGATTGGAGAAACAAAATTACTGAATAAAAAAACAGATGCTATGCCAGCTTATGCAGTAAACATTTGTAACAGCTCCACAAACCCTGGAATGGCTTGAGTCAAATTATTAATCAGCTTTAATGAAAAAAGAAAAAATTAAAAAGGGGAAAGAAAGCTACCCAAAAACATTCTCAGTCTGGTATTTTCCTTGTCAGACAAAAAAAAAAAAAAGAAGGAAAACAAAGCCAAAAGGTGTGTGGTGTGAAGTGCTGGATTCAAAGTCAAAAGCTATATCTAAACAAAACACTCCACACAATGCCATGCAAGCTCTTGGAGTCTGACTCTTCTGTGTACCTCTTAGCAGTAAGAGATGGTGAGATGCAGCAGTTCTAGTCAGATCAATTCTTATTAAAATAACATCTTTAAAACGGCATGCTTGGAGTTTTAGTTGCCAGCATCAAAAGATTTCTTTTTTAACAAGTCACATAAAAGACTAAAAATATTAAAGAATCAAGAGTTTAAGTTTGAGAAGAGCTAAAAAAATTTTTTTTTTTAAGAACAAAAATCAGGGACTTAGAAGGAGAAGCTCACAAACTTACCAACAGCTTAAAATTTAGACATTATTGTGTTTCTTTGTATGATTTATCTTCAAATAATTCAGACTCAAGCTTTATTTGATAACCTAAAATTATAGAGAAATATTTAATAAGCTTTTAAAATTTTTATATTTTGCACAAGACCCATCCAAGGCCAACGTAAACATGTTTCAGTCTGGATCTCAAGATTTACACTTGCAACTTCTTCAAATTCTGACATTTACATTCATTCTGCAGAGCATTCTGAAAGCATTGCTTGTACTAAAGAGTGGCAAAGCTATTCCATTTTCACTCGAATTTGATGTGACTATGAAGTTTTCCTGATGGTAGGCCTTTGCTCCAATGCAGGAACTTTTCATCTTAATAAAAATGCAGCTGAGGAGAGGAAAGGACTCTAACATATAACTGCCTTATTCCAGCCAGACCAGCATTTAACTTCTTATGTATTTTACTTAAACAAAATATGTGTGACTCTAGGGAAAGCAACATTAATAAACATGATCATATAAACTTTGCAGTGAAAATTCAATTTTACCTTTAATAGCGTCTCTCAAACAGTAAACTTTACTATAAGACCAACAGCCTAATCAGATCCTAGCACCAAAATCAGGTGTTTCATTTTCAATTTTTAATGTTTGTCCAATTGCTTCTTGGAATATTTCATGCCCTAAATAAGATAGAAAATGCCAATGAAAATGTCAGATTCTGCTGGAAACTGGACTGATGCCTCCACTCTCCTCAGTTCCAGGAAAATTTTTCTTGACCAAGGAAAGCATTCCCCTTTGGTTACTGCAAGATTCCATATCTGAGAAGCAGATATATTAATGTAAGCAATGAAATACTAAAATTTGTCCAGAATGCTGTTCTAAAGCTTGGGTTAGCAGCAATTTCAGAGTCACACTGCTCTGAGATGATGGCACAAATTACATCCAAAGGCAAAAAGAAAACAGTTGTGATACAAGCTGATGATACATCTTTACATTCCTTTGGTTGCTTTAAGTCTGTCATACTCTAGACTGTTCTCCTATGCACTATCACCCTCAGCACTTATTCCCAGTATTTCCATTGAAATTTCCAGAAATGCTCTAAGGCATTTTCCTCTCTGCTCTCATCACAGCATTTGCAGCACACAAATATGCACAGCCTGGCTTGTCCCATAAGTATACTTTCTGGTTTAAGACACTATTGTTCTTTACATGCAAACATATAATTTGCCAGACACTAATTTCTTTCTCAAGCCATAATGTCTTTAGCATATTTAAAGGCAACTCCACAAACTTTATATGCTAGGCTAGCGCATCATTAACTTTTTCAGGGATGCTATTTACATCTCTTTCCCAAGAACACATGGAAGAGCTTTTGCCCTTTTGGAAATTCTGTGTGGAGCCAAGCTTTCCACACTTAGTGGAAGCACTCAGGTTTCTGGTAGCCTCCGGTTCTGCATGCTCAGTTTGAGTGATTACACCCAGACTTGCCATAAACAGTTGCCTCAGCTTCTGCAGTGGGGCACAAGGAAGAGAATGATGTTGCATCCATAATCTGCTCTGACATTGTAATGTTTCCACCCAGGTGTGAAAAAAAAAAAAATCTTGACTCTCAACTGCAACTTTGTGTGGCTGAAGAGTGTAATGAAAAACAGCGACTTATGGTCTGCAAGTGCAGTTTGAAGACAACTTTGCTGCAAAAGCAAAAAGAACTCCCCTGCCCCTGCAGAGTCCAGGCTGATCACGAGCACTACATATACAGCATAAGAGAGAAGAGGTGCTCCAGTTCTGTATGGTTAAGATTTTGCCAGAATACATAAATATAAGAGGGGAAGTAAAAGCTGTCATTCATATGCAAGGTTAATCTTCGCAGTTCTATGGATTGTTATTAGATAACAAAGGACAAGAAATTCACAGGGAACATAATTTTGTTACTGAATCTTCTGTACTTTTGTCTCACTACATGTTCTAATGGTGTTGAAAAACAGTCTCGCACCCACAAGCCTGCCCTAAACTCTTTACCTATCCTATGGAAAATATAATTTATTTGCAAAGATGCATGGTGGCTATAAAATATGTACATTTTTGTAATGTTATAAAATTATCCTTTCATGTGCATTTCACCCAGGCACAACAGCTATTGAAAATTTTTAATTACTGCCATAAATTTTATACCTATAAAGGGGAAAAAATGCAAATGCTATTTGCAATTGCATCCTCCTTCTCTAAAAGCCAAACAGTTCGAAAATCAGACAAAACTTGTGCACAAAGTATTGTATTGATGGGATTATCTCCCAAATATATTGCAGCACACACAGGCCCATACCAACTCTTTTCACATTCTCTGGAAAGAAAAACATGAAATTCCTCCACTCCATTACCTGAGTTTCTGGATGACTCAGACATATGTTTCCAGTCCTTCCAATAACCTGACAGGCTCACAGGTTTCTGCATTCTTTTAAGATTACTCAGACTAGGGAAACTGTATGACAAGTTGAAGGAACTACAACAGCATTACTTTGGCACACATGGGGACAGAAAGGCTCTCCAAAATCAGGAGCATTAAAGAACAGAAAGAAATTACTCTTCGAGAAAGCAACTCTGTAGGATTTAATGCAAACTCTGAGGGACAGACAAGGTGAAATGTTCCAGGCGATTTCTCACTATTTGCAGAAGACTTAATTACTTCAAGGACAGCTTGTTTCTGCTCTTCTGGATGCTGCAAACCTGTCACGCCACAGGACAGATTTACAAGATGTATTTCCTTCAGTGCCAAGCCAGATGCAGGAGGTTCCACCCTGTCAGCTGGGTTGATTTGACTCCACACGTAACCGCATCGCTCCCTGGATTGCCGGAATGCTGCAGTTGTTAGAGCATCCTATTGTGTCACAGCACCGCACGGCTCGCACAGCTGCGCCCGGCCTCGCCGCAGTCTGGCTCTAGCTCACGCCTGGGGAAGGCAGCACCACAGTCTCTTCTCTTGCATGCCAGAAGAAATGGATCAGTGAACCCCAGGTGGGATGTGCTGTGCAGCAGCCAAAATGAGGCCAGTTTTAAGAGGCCAAAAGCAGCCCTTTGAAGTGTCAATAGATGTAATGCTCTGCATCATGTCACAGAGTTTTCTGCCACGGATCACAATGAAACCCAAGGTTTGCTGCAGAGAGATGTGATCTGCTGTCATGAGCTCGAGCAAGCTATGACAGCCACTGTGCCTTCCTCACTAGTGAGGCATGTTGCAGTTGGGATATATGAAGGAAGAATGAGAAAGGACACAAGACACAAATCAAGCACCTAAAGGGACTTTTGGAAAGCCAACTTATGACAATGAAACTGTTAACATGAGGGTACTTACAGACATCTGGAAAAGGATTTCCAGTGCTTAACCTTTGCTTTCAAAAACAGAATATGCAGACATTGGGAAAGAGATGAAGGTATAGGTTTTGAACCACTCTCAGCCTCTGCAGGCTTGTTAGATATATGAAATAATATATTTTTGTTCCCCAGCAAATGTCTTTTGAATGAATAGTGTAGAACCACTGCAAACTATCCACAGGGAGAAATACCTAAGTAGTCATTCTGTTGCCATGTATCTACTCCAGATACTATCCTTGCTACTCACAGAAAAATTCAATTGTTTAGTGAGTTTAAATGACTGTTAGAAGGAATAATTTCTGCCGTCTTTTGCTTAGTCTTAGTAAAGTCTTTTCCCCTCATGCCTCCTTCTCATTTTAGTATAAAATATGTTCCCATGTTAAATGTGACTGCAAAGAAAATTACATGATTAACAACTGAATTCAAGTTATATTCATAATCTTTAAATTCTGTCTTGAAACTTGATATATAAAATCCCAATTGCTTCTGAGAATTAAAAGAAAATGTACATAAAAAGCTTAGCACAAAATGCTTAAATCCCATCTTCTTTAGCAAGCACATGTTCTACACAGTTGAATGGGTTCCAGAATGAAGTTTCACATTATTTCCAAATAATCTTTACTGTCCTATAAAGCAGTCCATCATATGAACTTTTTGGATTGGACACATAAGCAGATAACACAGACACATTTATTTAATGCTGTAACTGAAACCAGGCATATATTCAGTATAAAACTTACCCCGAGGATCGAGGATTGCCAAATGCCTAGGTCAATGAAATGGGAAACTGGGGCAAAATATTGGGAATCCTGGGAAACTAGACCTGAAGGCTCCCACCCCACAAGGCACAGGATGTACCAAACTATATCTTAACACCAACTCTTCCAACTCTGAGTGGAGCTTTAAGATATCAAATCACATTTTGTCCTGCTATGGTGGGTCCTCTCACCAGCCTTTCTTAAAGATGCTGCAGAATAATGCAGCACCAGTTCCAAACATTTCAGCATACTTGATGCTGTGAAGAAGGCTCTGTTGCATCCACTGTTCTCTTGGTCAACAGGACCAAATAACTTTATGTACAGCATGATCAGGTCAAAAAGAAGAAAACAAAAAGTGGATGTGCCACCCTCAAGTCCATGAAACAACTACTTGTGTGCAAAAATGGGGGCTACAACCCTGTCGTTCAAGTGCTCACTCAGTCTTCTGCCCAGAGTGTGGTGCAAAGCAGAACCCACCTGGGCCAGATTACTTCCCATTCTTTATAAGAAGTCACATGCTTGATCACTGATAAGGGGTACTTGGAACCCTACTTCATAAACCAAAGTACCTAGCTTGTTTGTTTATCACAAATAGTGACATTTTACCTTCCCGTTCCACAGAAGAAGACAGAAAAGAGACTATGTAGCACTTGTGTTGCTAAAAATGGCTTAAATTCAATCTCAAAGTACCGTCACAGTACCTGCACAACCCAAGGGAGGTGGTGGCCAAGCAGAAGCAGATTGAACATTTGACCCCTGACTGGAAAAGTGGTGATGTACCCCAGTTCACTTCAGCTAGGTCCAACTGCAACAAACCATCCTGGCCTCAAACCTTTCCCCATCTCTGGGAACACTTTGAATGAAGCCTTTGGTTTGCTAAATTCATACAACACCAGAAATGCATTAATGCTTTTAAACTCTATGTGTCAAAAGGAACTAAACACCTCTTGGGCTAACATTTTTTCCAAAACACTTTCACAACCACGATGGTAAATCCCACTTGCAACACAATCAGAAACATGACTGGAGCAGTGGCTTGCACCTCCCAATAAGCATTACATGTCATCTGGTGGGCAAAATGCCCTCTGGGAAACTGAGGTAAGAAACCACAGCCAGTATTTGCCTGAATGAACACATAGTTGATTAAGGCCAAAAAATATCTAGTTACCAGAGGGAAAAAAACCCAAACAACCTGGTGATTGCTCAGTCTGGAGAGAAGCTGGAAATATAAATTCATATATGTTCCACTGGACACCAAAAAAAAAGTAAAAAAAAAATTACAGACTCAAGAAGAATAATGATCTTAAGGTATTTCCAATGCCCCTCCCTCCTCCCAGACAGCCTCTCCACAATCCACAGGCAGTGTAGGTTTCAGGTCATGCTGTTTTCCGTAAGAACTCTGTATCTGTCCACCTCTCCTCCTACTTTATAGTCACCCATCTCTCCTGCTGTCAGGTGGTTGGACCAACAAACCCTATCTACACTCCAAACAGTTGTTAAACTGTTAATGAACTGTGAAGACTGCTGCAGGCTATTTTGGATCTACAGAACAGCTTGTGCATCCAGAAACATGTATTCCTCCCACTCATTATTATTATTTGCTCAAAAAAAAAAAAAAAAAATTACCTCTCCTCACTAATCCCTCCTGTGAAACTTCAAGCACACTGCCCACGGAAAAGTGGGTGTTGCAAAGCTGCATCAGGAAGACGCTGCTCAGTGTTGTCCTCCAAGCCAGCAGCAGCCTCACCTCCATCTGCTGTCATTTCTAATTGTTTTCCACCCCTGACTACTTAATGCTGCCAGGCAGGCCCTCCTCAACCCCGTGTAATTTACTTAAGCAATGCTATGATTCATCCTGCACAAGGTCTTTAAGCAATGTGGGTTATTTTCCACACTTGTACTGACAATAAAAATTTCTCAACTGTATTTCCTTTCACAGACCCCAGACTGTGTATTAAGGCATCAAATATCATCAGTGTCCTTCAGGCTGGTGGTGCTCTTGGCAAACCATACTGATCAGACCATGGCCAAACTGTGACTGAACTGTCAAATAAGTCAGTGGTAAGAAAGATTTCAAATCCTGTTGGGAGATACGACTTATCCAAAAAATGTAATAAGTATGGGGTTTATTTTTATTTTTTAAAAATATATTATGTGGTTGCTTGGTTTCACTTAACCTTTTAAAAAAACTATTTGGTGGTTTAAGGAAAGAAAAACTGATGTATTCTGCCAATTCTCTCATTCATCTATTTTCTTGTTCTATTGTTCTCCAAGTGTCTGCTTCACTTGTTAACAATTAAGCTCAGAATCTCTATGTTTTTAGATACCTATGCACTGAGGTAGTATCCACACACACCAGGAGAGAGTGAATTGTACTGTGACAGCAAGCAAGGCAGTTCCCATCTGGCCAAGCTCATTTAACCCCTTTCTCAGGTGCTGAAAGTCCTTCAAGGCCCGAGTGAGGTAAGGCTGAGGTGCTGCCACTGATCCAGTTTAGGAACCTGGGCTCTAATCCTTGCTCACCTCTGTCCTGGAGTCTGTGAAGGGTGGATGTGAGTGACTGCAACTGTCTGCTCCAGCTGGTCAAAACCAAAAATGTTTCTAAAATGTGTAAGTGAAATTAAGTGCTGCCTGCAGTTGCCTTCACGTGGATATGAAAACATCACATACCAGCATACTCTCTGGTATGCAGGAAAGAACACTGATTTTAGTTCTGAAAGGTTCCTGTCTCTGTCGTCACACAAGGTAGCAGCTGTTGGAAGTGGCCTCATATGGATTCAAGATACATTGCCTCTCATATATCCTAACACACTTCTTGGGATGCCCATGGAATACAATCCAGTAAGGAAGCCCTACAAATGTCCTTACATGACACATATAAGACAAGTATCTTTTACATCCACAAATCCAGGGGATCTGCTGTTCAACCAGAAGGCAGTTGCAAAGGTACTAGATTTTTATCCCTGTTTTGTGGGGGAAAATGTATATAATCCAATATTCTCATCTTCCATGAATAACCGCAGCAGAGTTGTGGTTTGGTATGAGGACAGGGAAATACCAGGCAGGAAGAAAACACTGTCTCTGTTGGCACTAACATAAGCTTGGCTAGCAAACCACTCTGTTCTGCAGTCCACAACACAAATTGTATGGAAAAAAATGGAGAGAGATCAATAAGAGCCACGAGAATGACTAAAACATATTTCAGCAGACTAGGAAATTCAAGCATCTGAGGATATTTATCTTACAGAGAAGGTCCAGGATAACCGTTTGTAAGTGCCAGTAAGAAAAGACAGATTTGATAGAGGATCACTCAACTTTGGACATAAAACATATAATTATGTATTTGGAAATTGAAGTAGACATTCTTATTGGAAAGAAGGCTTATTTTTATTTAAAAAAAGAACATCAAATCCAATGAAGCTCTGGAAAAACTTATGAGATTTATTCTCTCTACCCATTTCTTTTAGCTGATTTTTAGAGTTGTAGAAATGATATGCTGTTACATAAGGAAGTAAAGGTCTGTGTTTCCTGTCCATGCAAGAGGTAATATGCGCTCAGTACAGACCCTTCTGCAGCAAGAAATGACTAAATTCATAGAAACTTGAAAGATATTTTGCAACCTCTTCAAAGAGTTTATTTCTCTTCACTACCACTTAGGTCTGGAAGTAATTAACATTATGCTGATATTTGGTTTCAACTTTTTAAGAAAAATTATTCTGCCACCATCTTTGCAACCACTTAAGCAATGTCCCTGAGTAACTACAGAGAATGAAAGAGGAATGACAGAGAGGGGAAAAGAAAGCAATATAATACCTTATTATTTAACTGCCAGATGCAAGAGCTAGTCTACAAGGAGGGCATCTCCCGTTAAATCATTTGCTAACTTTTCAAAAAAAGGAATGAGTACTATTTAATTTGCTTTATAATTCAGTAATACCTGGAGCATTTGGTTGCAGCAACTAAAACATTCCCAACACAGATCATAGAATCATTTAGGCTGGAAAAGGCCTCCAAGATCATCCAAAGTCCAACCTTTTACCTAATACCACCATGCCCACTAAACTGTATCATGGAGTGCCATGTCTGTCTGTTTTTTGGACACTTGCAGGGGTGATAGTGACCTCACCACTTCCCTGGGCAGCCTGTTTCAATGTTTAACCACACTTTCAGTGAAGAAATTTTTCAGAATATCCAATCTAAACCTCCCCTGGCACAGTTTGAGGCCATTTCCCCTTGTCCTATTACTTAACTGCCTGGGAGAAGAGTCTGACCCCCACATTAACACAACCTCCTTTCAGGTAGTTGTAGAGGGCAATAAGGTCTCCCCTGAGCCACCTTTTCTGCAGATGGAACAACCCTACTACCTTCAGATGCTCCTGATAGGACTTATATTCCAGACCCTTCATGAGCTCCACTGTCCTTCTCTGGACCTGCTCCAGCACTCAATGTCCATCTTGTAGTGAGGAGCCCAGAAATGAACACAGGATTCGAGGTGTGGCCTCACCAGTGCTGAGTACAGAGGGACAGTCACTGCCCTGGTCCTGCTGGCCACACTATTGCTGATACAGGCCAGGACAGCCTTGGCTTTCTTGGCCACCTGGGCACATGACTGCTCATGTTCAGCTGCTGTCACCAGCACCCCCATGTCCTTTTGCAATGGGCCACTTTCCAGCCACTCTTTACCCAGCCTGTAGTGCTGCCTGGGGTTGCTGTGACAGAAACCAGCACTTGACCTTGTTGACCCTCACACCATTGGCCTCAGCCCATCGCTCCAGCCTGTTCAGATCCCTCTGCAGGAGCTTCCTACCCACCAGGAGATCAACATTCCCACCCAACTTGGTGTTGTCTGTGAACTTACTGAAGGTGCAACTCGACACCCTCATCCAGATAATGGATAAAGGTATTAGACAGGACTGGCCCCAGATGCTGAGCCCCAGGGAACACCTTGGGGGACCAGCCACCAGCTTGATATAATTCCATTGACCCCCAACTCTCTGAGGTCAGCCATCCAGCCAGTTTTTTACCCAGCAAAAAATACACCAGATGCTCTTCAGCCAATATGTATCCTCTCATCTCATCGTGCAGAGCTCTGCCTTCCCCTCTGTGAGTGCAAAGTTGCCATGCTGGAGTATCTGAAGAGCTGTGGCTGCTCACACACCCAGCACTCACCCAGCACCACGACTCACACACAGAAAAGGAGTCTGCTCTTCTGGGTTGTTCTCCTTCCACCACACAACAGCCTGCTAGTGGGCCTCCCTCCTCCACGGCCTGAGATGTCACTACATGTGTGGCACAGGAGCCAGGTCACCACAGCCTCTGGCAGGGAAGGGAATCACACCGTGGCTGAAAGAGATGCCTAGGGACCTGGGGGCTGTGAGCCAGCAGATCCCAAGAGGCAGCCTGCTGCCCTTGCCACAGCATAAATCGCTGAGCAAATGCAGAAACTCCAGCCCCTACAGCTAGTGACCGCTGACAGGAAGCTGTTGTCATATGGTACCTCATCAGTCCCACGTCAGATCTTAACAGAATACCCTGGCAAAAGCCAGAGGGGTCACCAACAGCCTGGAGAGATGATTTTTATTTTATTTATATATGTTTATATAAATATATATAAATATATTATAACTGTGAAACATGTTTCATTAGTTCTTATCACAAAAGTTACTGAAATGAAATAGACAAATATCTAACTACCTCCTAGTTCTTGAGCTAGTTGGCCTTTACATCTAGATTGCATTAGGCTTTGCTTGCATTTTAATCAAGTGTGAAGTTTGATTATAAATTATATTTATGATATGTAATGCATGAAAAAATTATATATAAAAAACATTAAATATTATAGTTACAGTATTATATAAAACACATTCCTTATAAAATATAAAAATAATATCCATTGGACTTCCTTTACAGCAACACATTTATTAATTACAGTACCCAAGACATCAAAATAACCCTCTGAAAATTTTGAAATCTAGTTATGACAGAAACGAGCATGGAAAAGGAAAAGTGAAGATGATGAAGGCTCTGCTTTGTATCACACACGTTCCCTGACAGGCTGCAGCTGCTACATCCATTCTTCCCCACACCTGGGGAAAGAACCCAGCTTGCCACTCCTTTCCACTCTGGGGAGCTTTGCTCAAACCCAAGAAAGGACAGCATCACTCAGCAAGGCTGGGCTGTGTTTGAAGGCTCATAGTTATATAAACTAAAAGGAGACTCCACTCATGCCATGTAAAGCCAGAAGGAGCCATGTGAAACCAGCTCCCTGCCAGCACAACGTGGAGCACAACCCAACACCACTGACTGAGCAAAGCAGGAGTCTGGAAGAGACTAGAGAGGCTGAGCATACTGCTAGCTAGTCACTGGCTTATAGTTCCACTTGTTAATTTACTTGCAGGAATCCAGAAGGGAAAAGCAGGCTCATGTATAAAGGCATGAACCATCTGCATGTAGAAATTACTTCACCTATTCAGAATCCAGGGAACGGTTCGAAGAACACAAACTTTTTTAAAAAAAGGAAAGAAAAAATAAGACTATGAAATAATCTGGCAACTTTCTGCTCAGGAAAGAGCTAAGGGAAACATATCCCTGCTGATTATGTGTCTAATAGCTCCAAAAGCTGTGTTCTGTATCAAACAAATCTGTGCAGCACAAGCCTGTTTGCAAAAGGGAGGGCAGGTCTTTAATTGACCACTTTGGAAATGATGTAAGAGTTTTACAAAGGAGCAAGAGAAAAGAAAAAACACACAACCCGATTCGTAAAATTAAGACATTGCAGCAAATAATATAAAAATATACATGCTGTTAAAACCTAGACCTGTTCCTGTACTACAGAACTTACATGTGCCAAAGTGTGAGACAGTATGTGATACTGTGGAGCCATGTGAGACAAAATATTGTGCCACCAGAACTAAAAATCTAACAAGAACAATGGGTGTTTCCCTATTACTGCCCAAGAGACTGCTACATTAAGGAAATTACTGACCAAGGTCAAAGGCTTCAGAATTTACTTTGATGGTATAATTAGCAAAAAGCCAGAAACATTTATTGTAATCCCAGATCTGACAAAGCCCACTTTATAACTTGGCTTGGCATTTAAGTGGCTTGTCTAGCATTACATTAAAGCCTGGGTGATGGATCAGAATTTACCTCATATATATGTGTATCTAGATTTGCCTTAGAAGTCAGTCGTTAAAGATATAATAGGCTAATTTTTTTTTTTATCCCAGTGACTTTTCAAACACTGTAAAATACAGAAACTCCATGTCTCTAAGAAATACATGGTAAAAGAAAGAGGAGTTTTTGCAAGTTTAAACTTCAGCTTTTTTTCATATTTTAACAAGATGTAAATATATTCTCTAAATAAAGTGGTCTGAAAAGAGTTTTTTATAGACTTAATCCTAATTTTGATAATGTATTAGAGCACAGAACAACAAAAGCCATATCGATTTTTCAGAACAAAACCAATTTTGTGTGTTGCAAGTATTGTTAAAAAAATACATTTTCCACTGTGGTTAGAAACTTACTTGCATTTGTTCCCCAAATCAAAGTGAGATGTGGGGAAGCATCAACACTTTGTGCTGCCCCTTGGTTCAAAGGGTGCAGCATTCTCCAACAGAGAAGGGGGCTATCAGTGGGAGCAGCACTTAAGAGGAACACGTGGTTTGCTCCCAGGCAGGATAAGGAGGCCTCACGGCTCATTAAGGAGCAGCAGCAATGCTGCTCACCTCAGTGCGCTGCTCACGCTCACACCACGCGTCTGGGTATTATCAGCAGCGCAAATATGACTCACTGGGCTTTCTGCACACAAATGCACACCCAAAATCCTTTAAAATCATTAAGCAGCTGTCTCCTACAGCCCCTGGAGAATCAGTAAGTTGCTGAAGTCAGTCAATCAACAGGTCTGCAGTTCTGCTCCAGGTGGACTCCGGTCAGTTGGAACAAGGTGGAAGATTTTCATCTGGATCCTTTATTCAGCTGACAGGGAAGCACAACCCAAACTGTTAAAGCAACTGAGGTGATATTCTTTCCTTGGGGCTACTACTGAGTTGCAAAGAAAAGTAAAAGCTGTATCTTTGTGTCCTGACATGCACTTTTGGGTGTTGGTAACTACAGACATGACCCAGGGGCTGTCCAAACCATGTGGTGGAACGGTGCATTTGATGCAGTGCAGCAGTATAGTCATGTATGTGAGAGGAGTAAGTGTCTACTCCCAGCTTCCCTCACCTCTCTTGCTTCCACCAATTTTGGATGTGTTTCGGGAGATCAGGTGTTTCAAACAAATTCCAGAACCAGTCTGATGAGTGGCAGTCACCAGCTGGATCAAATGAGACAATCTACCCATGTGTGGGCACTGCTGCAGAGAAGGGCGGTTCTGATGGAACAAAACAAAGGAACTTCATCAGGCAGGCTCCAGACTAAAATTGAAATAATGGGCAGCCCTAAGAAAGATTTGTACATCTCTCGATCACCAGATCTTTGATGAAGACCAAGGTCTCCATGTTTTCAATATTTCCATGGTCTAGCCTGCAGTTAAATTATGCTAAATGCAGTGACTGCAGTTAAGAGTTCTACTAAATATTTTTTGTCTACTGTATTTTAAGCAAGTCCTGCAGACAACAGGAAAAAACCTGTTCTTTTCATACTTACTTAAATGGCATCCAGAAAAAAAAAGTTAAAAGCCTTGTAACAACCAGTGCAACTTTTAATTTAACAACTTTCTGTAGTCCTGGGGACAACTGTTTCTAAAACCAGATGAACAAAGGGGGTCTAATCCTTTATTTTAAGAACAAAGGCAGTGTAATCTAGTCATTAAATATCTGAAGATGTGGTTTAATGACATGTGAAGAAGTGCCTTGGAACAGGCTGGGGAACATGTGCTAGCAAGAGCACAGATTCCCATGTTGCTGTGATGGAAATAAAAGCCATGCCAGGCCACTAAAGCACTTGCAATAATTAAGCCTTTAGCAACAGAGACCAGATAGCTGGATATCCTAAATTACAAAATCTACTTTAGCAATAATAACATTTGTGAGAAGTTGCTAGAGGACAAAAAACAAGGCAAAGATACATCATAAATGCACAACAATCTCAGAGACCTTTCCCTCCAATTTAGTGTTAACTGAAGTTAATGAAAATGGGGGATATATGGATAAAAAAATTATTAGCCTAATACACAGAGTGGTACCTACAGGCTCAATTCTGCAATACTGTCTTATGTAACACTAGAAATACTACTATTTGGATAGTAAAAAAAAGTGAGCAAGAAAACAAAGTAAGTAAATATTGGCCACTGAACCACAGGTGAAGCTTCTATTTCATTAGAAAAATCAGAACGAAATCTTCTAATCACTGACCATGCAGTTATAATCACTTTCTATTGCAGTTGAGTGAGTGTGGAAATGAAAATTTTGGTGATGTACTAAAAACATGATCAGAAATGCAAGCAGCCACCTTCTCTAACTCTGTATGTGTGTGCACACACACATATATATATTTATGTTTGGTAAATGTGAAAACACGGAAATGCAGAAATATTTAGATGATGAAGCAGGGGTAAGGACTATTTGCTTGCAAAGTGCCAGCATTCCCCAGAAGACTAGTTTCCTGTATTAAAACCTGCCTAAACACAAATGACCACCTGTACCTGAAATAAACTAACTGTTACCATCTAATTGTAGCTTTTTATTACATTCTGCTTCCCCTCTCCATGTTAAATATTTAAAGGACATCCAAGGGAAGCACTTAGAAAGGTTTTAGATACAGAAAAATCTGTGTCCAAGAGGCGTCTCAACCAGCACAGTAAAATTCCTCCCCAATACTAGAACTATCACTGATGTAGTTCACACGTCTTTTTTTTTTAAACTTAGCCACAAGAGGGAGTCAACAGTACTTGAACGCCAACACCACACCCTTCCCCACAGCAGAACCAAGACATGGTGCTTAAAAAAAGAGTTTAAAAAAATCACATTCTAGAGATCCCAGTGAGGTATTTTATATGCACTTCAGGAAAATTAGGAGCACTAGCTATGGTGTAAATGGGAAGCTTCTGTTTCTTCATATGTGAATTCATATTCACTTCTTCGTACATGAATTTCACAGTGAAAAGAATGCCTATAATGCATAACACAATGATGCAAACAACTTGATGCAAACAACATAACAACTTGATGCAAAATTTCAGTCACTTCATGGCACCATCCCACTCACAGCCTTTGATAGTGGTACCAATGATTTGAATTACCCAGCTCTGAGCCCTCGTGGCCTCTTCTACTTGCTCCCAGGATCCGTGCACACAACAGCCATCTCTGTTGGGATGGTACCCAGAGTACCTGGCATGGAGTAATGTGCTTTTGCTCAGCCCCTGCCATCTAAAAGCTGTGTGTGCTTGTCAGGGCATCACCAAGTAGGCAGGTAAGCCCAAGCACGAAGGTCTGCATTTTGAGTTGTGGGAAGAGCAGGGGGCCTCTCTAAGAGGCAGGCTGGGACACCTCAAAAAACTTTACAGTCCGTTCTCTCCATACCTTCACAGCCTGAGCCACCTGAAGGCTGACTACAAGCTGTAGATCCAGTATCCACCTCTATAAAGTAGCAATATATTGGAAGAAATTAAAATAAAATTAATTAAGGAATCTGAATGAAAATCAGGTCTGTTCCTTTTTCTCAAGGTAAGGTCAGGACAGAAGTACTTGACTCTTTAGACTCTTTGCCACCTCTTTTTCTTGTATTTTGCCTTACAAATCATTCCTAATTAGATGTAGTTGGCCTTATTAAAATAATTTTTATATTGACTAAAATGAATTTAATTCTGTGGATAGCTGCTTTAAGCTGGAAACAATACTCAAACAAAGCTCAAAGATATAGTATATTCTTCTCTTCATAATATGTCTACATAAACAAAGATTTGTTCTGTCCATTCCTACATTTACTTAGGAGCTCATAAAACAGAGAACCAAATTAGAAATACCACCCTTTGTTTCAGTGACCCATCATTTCTTACACTTTCCTTCTCCCATATTCCATCTCCCCCACTATATTTGTGAGAAGGGTAAAAAACCCCACCATTCTCATTATGAAGTGTATTTCTATTCATCTGATAAAACAAACTGCTTTCTCAGGATGTCTTATAATCATACTTCATGTTCGTGTTCTGCATTTCTACTCAGATGTTCATTTTGTCCTATGAATATGCAAATGACCACTACTGACACAAGCACTGAAGATGAGTTTGCTTTAAATGTACCAAAAAAACCCAAACAGAGAAACCAAACAGCCTCTCATGCACACAAACCAAACAATAACCTGTTGAGAGTTTCTGCTAGCTGAGGCAATAGAGGAATTTCATCACTAACAATGCTCACAGTTCCCAAAATAATTCTGGTACTTTGAATTGTCTACTAGCCTGGTGATTTATGATACAGGATGCTTTTAAGTGCAGATCCCATTGAAAGACTGATTTAATAATCATGATTTTTTTGGTGAAACTTCCTAAGTTCTTCCAGCTACAATGAAGCTACAATAGAAGCCTTTAAAAAGTAAAGATTTATCATCATTAATTGCCACAGAAGACCCTGTCTCTGCACAGAAGGCCACACGACAAAGTTCACAATGAGCCTTAGGAGGCCAGTGAAGAGAAGAGAACAGCTGGGTACCCACACTGGAGCATCCATTGCTTGTAGAAAGTCCATGACATCCTATTCAAACAGGGGAGGACCAAACAGGTATGAGACAAGATGAGGGCAGTACCCTCTCCGCCTACGTTTTTCCCACTAGGCTTGTTTCAGATTTGATTGGCATTTGAACTAGGAAACAGGCTGCCAGCATTAGGGGATTCTCTATCACCAGAGATTAGCTCCCCTGGGAACGAACTTACCTACCCATTAATGCATTCCTAACACTTAAAGATGAAGACTACAAGAAATACTACCCAGTCTTATGCTTGATGACATCAAATGTTCCACTACCTCAGCTAGGAACAGCTTTTGCCCCAGATCATAGCCAGGAAGACATGCTGGGCACATTCTCCCCCTCTTCCTCAGACCCACCAGAACATGTCAAGGCTGGGGATAAAGAAGCACTCTGTGCTGGGGACAGAAAATCCTTTCACTCATGTGCCTGGATAGTGTTCTCTGCTTATACAGTCATTATGGCTCAAAGAAAATTCCATTCCTGTAACCTGTGATGCTGGAGAACACATACTGCAACAGACAGCACACCCACTGGGAGGAAAACCCACTGTCCTCTCCTGGAAAATCTGCCTTCAGTTGTCTCTCCCATTTTCCCTGTGATCTGAAATAATGCCCCGCAAGGCTGAATAAAGACTACAATTACAGCTGTCTTTGTGTGCTGTATAAAAGATAATTGATGAGCGTTGTCCTTTTCTTCAGGGAGCCAGTGCAAGGCAGTGGAACCTGAATCAGCTTAGACAAGGGGTAGGACCATGTAGGCACAAGGCAGGAAGCAGGCCACTCATTTTAGCTGCCCAGCTCACTTGGAGCTTAACGCAGCTTTGAATTTTTGCATGGCTAAAAAGCTGAAACCACATAAACCCACCAAGTTTTACATGTTTCCATCCACAAAGAAAAAACTGACCTAGATTCCCTCATTCTTAGAGTCCCTCATAGTTCTGGCCAGGTTTTCATAGGGTTGCTAACCTTGGCTGAGTTAAGGGTTTATAATGAAACACTAAAACACAAATACGTTTGAGCTGGCTTGGATTTTATTATGGATGTTTTGGATGGCTGTAATGCTAGAGTCAATTCAGACGTTCTGGGTACTTTTCATCCAAAAATTGCTGCTTGGAAAAAAAATCCCATGTTTACAATAAATTAAAATCAATCATTATTTTGGGCTTGATTCTCCACTTCACCATGCCAGCAGAGCATCTGGTTTAAGACCAGGCTCCTGAACTTGCAGTGAGTGTACCTTGGTTTTATATCCTCTTACTACAGTAATGAAAATAAACCATTTGTGAAAAAATTTACTTGCAACTTCAAAAGAAGCAAAAACATAAGGTGACAGACATGAAGGAGATGAGTAACGAAATAAAATACTTAGAGAAAAGTCAGAAAAAATAAAGCCAGAAATTCAAAATATATCAAAAGTAGTGAAACAAGACTCTGACAGTGTAAAAGACAGCATCTTCAAGCTTGTGAGATGACCCACTGCCTTGAGACGCATATGAAAATACACCATTAATGTGAGGCTTATGATAATGGCTTCTTAATTAATTTACTAATTTAACTAAGAACTTCATCCTCAAAAAGTTTAAGCAATGACATACCTCCACTGCCAATCCACAGCTCTGGAAGAACTTGGAACCCACGTATCTGAGGTACTGGCAATGCAAAGCAGCACTTTTAACATGCTGCTAAAGCAGTACAGGCCCTTCTCAGAGGACTCGGAATAACTTGACATTGAGAGTATGAAGGCAAATGAAAACTACCATGAAGACACCATGCCACAGGCTAAGTAATGAAGGAAGTATTTTGAACGTGAAGTTTTTTCATGCTTTGCTTGATAGGCTGTCAGTTCTGTCAGCATGTAGCATAGACTGATTTTTGCCCTTCAGTCAGAGCAGTGACTTCAGGTAAGGATGCAGTAGGACAAAGGGAGAAAAAAAGGGCGTGAATGATGCTGTCAAAACACTCTAACTCTGGAGTTCTTCAGAAATCAAACTGATGTCTGATGCTACCTTCAAAGCCTTTTTGCACTTATTTTAAATTCTTCTTAAGAAAGCAATATTTTCTCCTAAAGAAAAACTTAAACCCAGTTTTCCATGTTAAACTCCCCCAAACTGAGTTTGCAAAAAGTAGTTGTACAGCAGGAATAAAATACTCTATACTATGCAAATACTGTGCATACCTTAACAATAGAGAGTTCAGAGATGCCTGTTTTCACTTACAAATAGGGACAGGGTAATTCTCTGTTAATTTTGTCTGCACTTTATTGAAATAGTTATGAAAGGAGGAAGAAAAAGCATGCCTCAAGCTTTGCCAATATCCAAACAAAACAAACAGCAGCAGAGTTTTGTTTTCACTTAAGTTTCATTATAGTTCATATATAGAGAATTAGTGCAACTTAAGACTGGTTTGTATTTAAACCCACGTGTATGACAAGACTAGCCAACATGCTCATTTGCTAGTGGAAAAGTTTTGTTCCTGCCATTGTTTCCTCATGTAATGTGTTTTCATATATTCTGGGAATCTTCTTCCTAAAACAAAAGTAGATCTTAACAAATTAGCAGAGCTGAACCAAAAAGCCCAGTCAAGAAATCCGAACTTCCAGGAGTTTGCAACTGACTTTACAATTCTATGGCTAATGTTCCTCCACTGTGATAACTGAACTTGGGTAAGGGTGGCAAGAGAACATCAGTCACCCAATGAACAAGCAAAACAGCCTTGGCAAAGCTTTGGCAACACTGAAAGCCAAAGACACAGCCAGAAGCAAGCTGTGTTTTCCCCAAGTCAGGAGAGGTTACTCAACAGAAAGTTCTCGCTATTCCTCATGCTGCTCGTGCAGTTTGGCAGCTGAGCCATTTCCTATTAATTCCTGTTACAGCTCACTGCAGGCCATCAGCATATACAACCTTAATGACAATCAGCAAGAGAAAATATTTAAATTCAGCAAAGGCACCAATTGTATGCATCTCAGATGCAAACAACTCCCAGCCAGTATGTGACTGGTGCATTACATAACACATCTGCAAGAGCTTGGAAGTTATCTAGAAAACCCACACAGGCAGAGAGATTAACTTTCTAAGTCGTAGTCCCTACATGAGGATTCAAGGTGTTCAGTCGTTTAAGGGTGATGTTCAGCACTTCAAAAAAAGCATCTTGGAAAGAAATAGCATTACATCTATGAGCTAATTAACATATTTCAGACAATTCATGACAGAAAATGCATGTTCAAACACTATGTTTCAATTCTTTGTTACCTGCTCTAATTGCATGATCATTCCAGTTTTACACTATCCAGGGGAAAATGCTAAGGAGTAAGGTGTAAGAAAGGGCAGTTAGGCTTCCATTTAGCAGAGGGAGTGACAGATTTTCTTACAGAAGTGGAAAATAGAGGCGAGCTCTCCTGAGTCAGTTTTCTATACTGTGTGTATGTTGTGGTTTAGGCATGGTATTCCCCAGTTCAGCGTTCCCACTGAAACACTCCAAAGCACGTGCCATTTCTTGCTTCTTGCTTCCCCTTCCCCCTCCCACTGTGGCAGGATAGAGAGAAGAATTGGAGGCACAAAAGGCAAAGATCGTGGGTTGAGATAAGAACAATTTCCTGGAAACAGCAACGAGATAAGAAATGAATACTAACAGCAACAACATTACTAACAGAGTGCACAAGAGAAACCAGGACAGCGTATTAACAATCACTCAAGAACTTTTAAGACCAAATCAGTCAAGAAGCCTCTATGAATCAACCATGACCTCAGGTAATCTGATTTAGCAAGGAATCAGAGGACAGTATACAACAGCTTAACTTGAAATTGTTCAATGGTATTTATGCTATATATTAATTGTTGAGCCATCCAACAAATATTAGATCTCTGTTCCCATAGTTTTCATGTCAATTTTCAAAGCAAGGAAAATACTCCTCCATCTTTTTCCAGACTCTGGTCATCTTTCCACCAGAAATTAGACAGGAGACAGCACAGCCAACTAATATGGTAGGCAACACGTGACACTAATCCTGACCTGCTGGTTGTAATCAAAGTTGTGACCATCAGCCTAAAAGCCAAAAGGTCAAAAGGCTCCATGTTTCAACAGCACTCTTACAGCAGCTGCTTCCTGCTTGATTTATTAGCTTGAAAAGAGCAATCTGGGAAGGACCTTCCATGGGCAGAGTTGACCATGAAATTTCCACCACGTACATGCTTCAAAATTATGCCTCCCTCTCCTAGATTAAAGGAAATTCTTGGGAGGTTTTTTTTTTACCCCAGGACTAGTATGGTGGGAACTCCTGAGGATTTTGGAGGGTTGATAACAAAAAGAGGCCTTCCAGTTGGACAGAAACAAATATGCTATGAAGTGGATGGATACCAGAACAGACATGAAAGTGGCAAAGTGTTAAGACAAAAGAATCGATCAAAATTGCCAAAATGCAATGATTTCACAATGCTTTTCAGAGATGGGAATAAAAAAATAATAAAATTAGAAGGGGTCTTAAGGACTAATGGAAGCAAAACACTCTGAAAAATATTGCTTAGAGCCCTGGCACTTAAAATATAACATTAAGAACAAGAACAAAACCATCATTTTCAAGATACAAATAAACCCTTAAGAGAAAGCAAACTCCAACTAAAGAAACATGCAGGTGATATTCTCTAGATCAGCATGTGCCATTACAGCCTATAAACATTTGAAAAAAGCAATTTGGTCAAATTCGTTCCAGCTCATTTAATCTCTAAACAGAGAAGCTAATCTCAAGCCAAGACTAATGAAAAAAGAATGTCTTCAATCTAATAGGTCAAATGTAAACAGGTTTAAAATCAAACCATTTCCAAGATATTAGAAATGACACTATCCACATGACTGTTCATGACTCCACATGACTCCTCTTCCTCATCTGGAAGAGGAAGTCCAGGCCTGCCTCCAAGTCTCCTGCCCTAGTTTTGTTCCTACCCAAAGCAACCACTGCTTAACTGAGTACATATAATCGATTTACTTGGCAGGGTTAATAACACTCAGTGGTATCACTGTGACTGAAAAAGAAGCTGAGAGCTGTGTGTTGTTTGGAGAGCCTTAGATTGCAAGATCCTTTCTTGGGAACTGAATGACCAGTCTGCTACTAACACAGTTTCCAGCCCTACTCCTGCTGCTCCTTTAACATCCAATTCTTCTCTACAAGTTTCTGCAGTTTCACCAATGGCTGGATAAAAAGCTGTCCTGCTTGAAGTTCCTCCAAATCTTTGTATTTAGATGTTTTGCCTTGCCCCCAGTCTCCTTCATTCTTTTTTTTTTTTTTTTTTTTGATTGGGGGCCTTTTTTGGTTGGTTTTTTTGGTTTGGTTTGGTTTTCCATAACTATGCAACGGTAGCGCATTGTTAGAACATGATCTAGAATGAAAGTTCTTAGAATAAAATATAGAAAACCCCCACCCCAGCCCACCCCAGAACCCAAACCAAAGAAACACAACCCCCCTCACCAAAAACCTCACAAGCTCCTCCCTCTCCCCTGTGCCCCACTCAGATAGTTACTGCAATAAATACTGAATCAGAATCAAAGCACATAAGCTCTTGGTGACAGGAACTAAAAAAGTCATTAATTACAGAAAGTATTTCACAAAGAAATCTACTGATCTGAACTACAACAGAGACAAGCTAGTTTTTGGATTAAATTTTAGGCAGAAACTTTCTGTGTGTAATTTCGTACAGCCTGATACACAAGTCCTTGGGTCATACTATTGCTCCCAGAAAGTCAAAGCCTGCAATTTCATGGCTGCTGAGCTCATTGAGCAGCACAAGCCATGAGATGCCAAATCCCTTCTGTGAAGCAATGAAGGATCTCAGATTTTTCCTGAATGGTCACTGTACCCTCAGTGTATTGCTGGATAAGACCTTCTATTCCCCCTTCAATAACAAATGGTATGACTTTGCATCCCAGCAAATCCGCTAGCTTCACCAAGCTGAGCTACAAGAATGCAAGCTGTCTGCAAATAGCCCAATTATTTTCCTCTATCCATTATATCTAACCTAATCTGAATAAGGACTGATCAATTACAACTTATTTCAGTGTTTTCAGAGGACTTCTTCTGTTTCTAATCAAGATTTTACATTAGAGCTATCCTTTCATGCCACAAATACACAAGTGTAAAACTTTCTTTCACTTAAAGAGTTGAAAGCTTACTAGGAATTATCTAAACCATCAACTGAATCTGCAAACTTCCATTTGAATTGTGTGAAAATATCAGATGATGTTATACTGCAGCTACATTTATGACTATGTCACTGACTGCACCTTTTGGTAGAGCTCAAAGTACTTCTGGGGTAGTCAGTACTACACAAGTATTGGAAATAGTGATGGAAAGTTGGGCAGTAGAACTGAACTTCTGCTACTGAGGAAACAGCAGCAGGGCCAAGCATGCTCATCAAACAGCTAGTTCAAAGGTACAAATTGAGGTTAACTCACCTTACTCAGTATGGCCAGAGGAGTCCAGCTCTATCTCACCTTTACTGTTCATAAGAGTTCAGTTTTATCTCACCTTTACTGTTCCACTAAAGTAGCTGAAGGCAGCAATACAATCTTGCCAAGACTGTTCTGCAAGCAAAACAAGCCCTGTCACCTCAGCCTTTGCTTACAGGTAAGTGCTTGAGCCCTTGGCCTTCTCTGATGATGCTTCATTTGACTGGCTTCATTAGGCCAATATCTTTCACGGTCTGGGGAGCTCAAACCAAATGCAGTAGAGCAGGTGTGGCTTCACAGGTGCCAAAGAACTACTTCCCTCAGTTTGTTAACCACACTTTTACTAATACAGCCCAGCCTTAGGCCATTTTTTCCAGCCAGTTGATATTCCCCCTGCCCTCAAGTAGATCAGTCATTCCACTTAGTTTGGTATTATCCATAAACTTGCTACGAACACACTCTATACCATCCACCTGGGTTATTAATTTGGATTTTAAACAGTGTTGGCCCCAGTATCAGTGCCTGAGGGATACCAGTGGTAATTGGCCGCTAGTTGAAATTTGTGCAGCTGTTAACCTGCTGATTCATATAGTAACCAATAATCTCCCTTCTGAAATGCATTTTATAGTGTGAAAAAATAATTTTAAAGAAAGTTAATTAAAAACCTTCTTTATGAAAACACTTCTCAGCATTTATCCTAACAGACTGTTTTCCTTGAAATATAAGTTCATGTGGCACAAGTTCACGTTGCTGTACCAGGGAGCATCTCATACTCTCAGTGATGCCACAGTTCAGGAAATTATTTACATCACGAGCTGCTTGGAGCTGCTTTGTCAGAAGTGCAAGCTTTGGGAGAGTCTGCCAAGCTTACCACAGAGAGATGGACAGCTTGTCCTAGCTTCAGCTGGGATAGGGTCATTTTCTTCCAGGTAGCTGGTACCATGCCGTGTTTTGGATAAGGATGAGAATGATACTGAGAACAGTAATGTGTGATAACACACTGATGTTTGATTTTTTGCTGAGCACTGCTTACTTTAAGTCAAGGACTTCTCTGTTTCTCAGGCTCTGCCAGTGAGCTGGTGCACAAGAAGCCAGGAGGGGGCATGGCCAGGACAGCTGACCTGAACTGGTCAAAGGGATATTCATACCATAGAACACTGTACCCAGTGTATAAAGTGGGGGAATTTGGCCAGGAGGGGATGATCCCTGCTCTGGGATGGGAATCTGTCAGTGGGTGGTGAGCAATAGTATTCTGCACCACTTGTCTCTCTTTGGTTTTATTACTCTCTCTTTTTGTTCTCTCTCTCTCAACTTTAATTATTAAACTGTTCTTAACCAACAGGTTTTATCTTTTTCTGATTCTCTTCCCTGGTCCACCACGGAGGATGGGGGGAGTTGTGAGGAGCCATGTGGTACCTAGCTCCTCTCTAGGGTTAACAACAGCTTCACAGTCATCCCTCAAAATCATTGGAGTAGGTAAGACAGGGATCCTGACTGTCCAGATTCCCAACTGAAGCTTGCTTTTTCTCCCCAAGCAGAGTGCTGCATATGCAGAATTTCAGCTCTCAGTTCCATTTGCCATGGAACATCGCTTGGGAGACCTGTAACTTATGTCAAGTATGAGAGTTCTTCCTGAGAATAAACTGATTTAATAATGCTTGAGTTTTTAATCATAAAAAACTGACAGACCATGCCTGCAAGGAGTAGAGAGAAGTTATGAATTACCTGGTTAGAATGCAAAGCCATTCCACTTCAGCATTAAATTAAATTTTCTAATCTAACCCCTCATGTACTTATCCTGCTTGAGAGCTTCTTGGTGGGACGAGAGCTACTAACATTGATTACTACCCATGGGGGATGTTCCTACAGAAATACACTTCCACCATGTACAAACAACATTAGTTTCAGAATTTGTGCTATTAGCACACACTGCTTCAAAGTGCAAAGAATGACTTCTTTGCAGGCCTTCTCAGAGACCTGTGCCTCCAGCAGCAGCAACACACGAAGTGTGTTTGTCTTTGTGGTTCTGGAACAGCAGAGGGAAGCTGCAAAGAAGACAGCTGTCCCTGGAGAGTCTGTCACCTTTGGGCAGTCAGAAACCTTTGTTTTGATCTGTAAAATGGATGTGAGCATCACCACAGCTCATGGTGGCACTGAAACAGCTTGAGGCTCAGCCTTACTGTGCAGTGCTGCAGCTCCTGGGCACCACAGAGCATGATGGCTCAGCTCCACTGTGGCTCCACATCAGCAGCCCCACTGCAAACACCCTGAATGTCAAACACACACAACGTACCCCTGCTGAGGCATTTAGAGGTGTCTGTTTTCCTGAAAGCTGCTCCTTCTGCTCTGGATACTGAGTAGTCACAGAAAACTGTGTTTAATCAACACAATATTCTTCTACTTCATAGTAGGAGAAAAACACATCTCTTCAAAGAAGTTTTCCTGGAAACCAAGACTGGCTTTACTCAAGGAGAGACTGGATTTGGGTTCATGTCTCCCATGTCTCAAACAAACCTTAGTAACTGAACTTCTGGACATTTCAAAAACAGATGCTCTGCTGTACCTCGGCTTTCCCAGACACATGCATACCTATTAAAAAGTTTTGATTCCAACAAGTCAGCATTTTTCAAAGAAAAAAACTGTGATCCAAAGGATGTTCAGTTTCCATAGACAGAATAGTGCCTTTGACATCCATCTCTGAAAATATTAGGCTATTTAATCACACTATCATCCTTCATGAAACTTCAAATGATTAAAGGGAATGGAAAAACCAGAACCTGGTCCAGCTTTCTGACATGTCTCTCCAGACATTGTCTCTGGAATCGAGATGCTTGGCTTTATCTTCATCCATGCCTTAGAGTTAAGCCCTAGGATCAAGTACCACAACTTTGCATCCAAATCTTGTATTGTTAAGCCCATCCAGAAGGCAACCATCACTTCAGTGTGAACCATCTGCTCTCTGTCATCTCCAGTTCCACAGTATATCACTGACAAGTCTTATTGGTGAAATTTCATAGCATAGACAATTAACATATACAATGCGTGTGCATGTAGTATTTATTTTAAACATGCATGTATGTACACAGTTTAAAAAGATCTTTGCAGAAACAGGAGGAGAGGAAATCAGAATACACAACATTTTTAAAGGGCATGGACTCAAGCAGTGTGAGACTGAATTATACAGAAGACTTTGAATTCATTACCTCTGTCAGTCTGTGCCGTGGCAGAGGTGGAGAGGGCAATGGAAGCACTATTTGCAAGCAGCTTAAGCTCACTGCCTGCTGTAACCAGATGAACTGTGGCAACCACCTGACTTCCACGAAAATAGTGATTGACAGAAAAATAGAACTTAGAAAAAAATGAAAATTAAAGTTAAAATTAAAAAAACCCCACACCTTAGAAGCACTATAGGAAGACTTGGGCCAAGCATACACACCAGCCTAAACTTCCCAGTGAACTCAAGCAAACTGCAGACCTTCAGATGTAGGAGCAGATACATTACATGCTTTGTGAAGGGAAGGCAGAGCAATATATGCTTCTCACCAGCACTGTCAAAAATGCTGAGAAAGAGGCAAGCATTAAGGATCAGTTTTAGATAGTCCTACTTCCTCTTATCACTCATGACTGTCTTAAAGGCAAGTGTTCCCACACTCACCTAACACTACATTAAGTTCATATCTTCCACCACAAACACTTTTTATTCCTTCATTTATTTTCTTCCTACCTGCTGGCAGGTGACACTTAAAATATACTAAGTTGATAAACCCATTTACTGCACATTTAGCTAACAGAAGTTTCTCTGAAGGAGATATAACCATATTTCTGCACGCACAGGAAAATACAGCATCTGTAATAAGTCACTAACTGCTTTTATGGCCTCAACTGTCCCTTTTATTGTCTGGGAGATTTAACTACCAGGCTTCTATAATAAGCTATGCTAACAGCATACCTTGCTGCTACTCAATAGAAGAATCTTCCCTCCCTTGCATACCAGATTTCTAATTCAAGAGAATCAATTTTCTGCTTTGCTTAAAATACCCATTTAACATGCAACAGTCACAAGAACACTGTTAACTGACTTAATAAATACACTGGTGTCTAATTCCCTCATCTGCTCTGATCCTTACAGCCTCCTGCAAGCAAGCAACACCTGCCGTGACTCCCCATGACTTCCACAGCAATGCACGCTGCATCAGGCATCTCACAGGCTCAAGCCTTTCAGAGAGCTTAACAAGGTTTCATGTAATGAGGTTACTGAGGAATGCTCTTTCCATGGAGAGAAGTTATTCCTCATCTGAAAACAGCTTCATGTTGTTAATTAATGTTTTCTTGCCTCTGAGGGTCATCTCACATTCTTTTCTATTCATTCACACAAGAGAAGGAGCTGCAGTAGCTCTGAATGCCAAGGAAGACACGATGTCTCTAGACCTGAGGTGGGGAGAAGACCATGTGAGGATCTAGGAGTGGAAAGGGCACATCCAGCACCACTAGCAGAAAGATGTTGCAGTGAGAAACTACATGTAGCTTTTCTAAATAAGTCTGCACATAAATTAGAGCCACATAAAACACACTCCTATGTGCTGTCTAAGATCCAACAGTCATCCAGTAAAGCAGATGACTACGTCACAGGTATATTCAGAGGTGACTCCGTCTCAGGGAATGCAGCATGGGAACAGCACACACAATTAAGAGACATGGAAGGGTAGGGGTCAAGGTGCTTTGCTTTTATTTTGGTTTGGGCTGTTGGGGATTTTTCTTAGAAACTATTGACAGAAGTTGCAGAAGAGAAGCAGGATCCTGTAACAGACTTTACAGAAGATTAGAGGGAAAGAACAATAGCTTATGCAGAACAGAAGAACTGTTTTGTCTGATGCTATGCCAAGCATGAGTTAATAAACAAAACAGTATCCTAAAAGAATTTGTTAATATGGCACCAAGTGTCTCCTGGACGGATGAAAGATAAGGCTATGTAAAGCATTGCTAATCTATTTGAGCACCAGTTTCTGCTACTCAAGTTGAAGCTATAGATCTTGGCTGTTGGAAGACCTGCTGATTTGCCAGTGAGCTGGCAGCAGTCCTTGGTGTGCTGTAAGTTCAGCCAAGCAGCTTCCACATCTTTTCAGAGGACCAGCTCTTTCTAAAGTCACAAATAATTATTTCCAGTAATTTCAGCCCCCCAAACAAACAAACAAAAAATTACTAGCTACCTACAGAAGTCAAGATAGATCTTAATAGGATCACACATTTTTTTGAGAAGAGCTTTCAACTTGTTCTGATCCCACTAAAACCCAAGCAAGCAATTTAAAACATTCCTTTATTGAAGTCCCCATTGTCCTACAAGCCATCCATCCATACCTACCCTCCAGGTATTTATGTTACTTTATTGCACCTCTTAGTGCAGTAGATTAACACAGACTCTGGCCCAGAGAATTTATTCTCTTATTTTAGCCAAGACACAATGAAGAGAGAGAGGGGAAAATAACTGAGAATGTGAAAACTAAGCTATATGGTTATGAAAAGGAGTAAGGTCATGAATGGTAGAAGACTGGCAAAGAATTTGGAGGAGAATGCAGCTTTGCACAACATATTGTGATATGCTAGACTGAAAAGATGAACACCATTTGGGTATGTCACAGATGAGAAATAGGCAATTTACATTACTTAGCTGGATTACAGTGACTTGACTTTATGGATCAAAGCAAAGAGAAAATCCTAGTTTGAGTGAAGCTATGCAGTTAAATCAGTGCCATGCAAAGATGCATTCTAAGTTTCCGTGAACTGTCAAGAAAAGGGATTAAATACAACTTCAGAGCAGTGCCTGATGAGGGATTTTTACATGCAATTGCTTTCCATGATCTTCAACATATGGTTATTGAAGATCAGATTGCTTTGTTCCCTTCCTGTAACACAGATTTATGATTATGTTTGTTTTCCTTTCTCTTCTAGAGCAGAATTTTTAATGCAAAAAGTAATGAAAAAAGAATCGTGCCATTAGAGTGTTACATGCTCCAAGCAGCAACTCCCTCCTCTCCTGCAAGCATCCTGGGACAGCTTGTACTTATCTCAATCACCAATGTACATATGCAGCTCAAACCAAGGCTGTGAGGAACTTGGCAGCACTTACCTTTACAGGCTTGCCACTCCCACAATTTTGTTGCTTTCTGACCGGCATTATAACACAAAAGAAGCAGCCAGAAATGCCTAGTTTTGGCACATAAGGGTCACAAAGATGTGCAAATTACAAGTTTGTATGGTTAAGGTAGAAACCAGAGCCTGACTGAGACACAGATCCTGTAAAATCATTTTGGAGAAATGGGGATTTTCTGTTCCTAGGCCAAGTTTCAGGTTAGGATTGGATACCAGACTGATGTTTGTATTCAGTCCCATGACTGCAGCTCCTTTCCAGCATAAGGAGAGACAAAAACACCCAGTGCTCCCACATTTAAGTAACCTTAGCAGAATTTGGGCCTTTAATGTTTATAGCTTATGAAATAAAGCTAGAAACTGAAAAGGCTTTTTTATTATTATTCTTTTTTTCCCCACCACATTTCATTTTCTGATTTCACAGAGTATTCTAAGTTGGAAGACACTCAGGACAAAGACAAGTATAGGATTTCAGTTACATGCTCCTTACACTTGTAAACTTTTAGTGCTGTTGCATGACCTTCAAAACTCCAACAAACCAAAGAAATTAAATCAGGAAAAAAGAATATAAAATTGCAGTCAGCATTTTACAGAACCACTCCTATCACAGGTCACTAAATGCTCTTAAAACATTCCAAGAAAGCAGAGATGCTGGGAACACATTAAAAAATAACAAACCTGGCCCCCAAATAAAAACAACAGTACTTGATTAAGATTAATCAATGCAGATATCTCAATGTTTATCATCTGCATGCGAAAGAACAGGGAATTATAAACAGGGCTAGGAAGGGAATATGATAGGATGAAAAGAAGCATAAAACCAAGGAGCTCCTATCCTAAACTGTCCCTCTATGAAAAGAGAGAAAGTGCTTTAAGGCAGAAGTGTGTGTATGTGAACTCTTGCTACATCTGCTGCCGTGTGCTGCAGTGTACAGACACTTGGGGACCTGCCATCAAAAATAAAATGAGCAGTTTGCCAACAACATACCAAACATTAGTGGTCTTTTACATAGCTACAGGTTTTGCTCACAACAGCGCTGCCAAATGACAGCAGGGTTTTGTTCAAACACTTGCTTCACTCTCGCATTGCAGAACAACTGCCTGCCGAGCTATTGCAAATTAACCTGAGAAGTTTCTGATAAATATGTCTGTTGTAGGCATACGGAAAACCCACAGGCTTTCAGTCATTTGTGTGTCACTACAGGGCCTTTAATCACACAATCATTTGTTAAAACAGTTACTGTGTGAAAAGTAGAAAGAATATGCTATGGTTTCTTGCAACATAATACTAACCAATCCAAAACCGGAGTAAAGACTTCCACAGCACCATTCAAAGTGTGTTAAAAAGGAAATTTCAAATCTAGCAGCTCATCAACTTCATTGGCTTGCTTTGGTTATCATTTTACAAGCCATGAACTCTTAGATTAAGTATGATCTATTTGTTTCCATGTGGTCGAGCTGTACAGGATCGCTTGAAAGTACTAAAAATTAGAAAAGTAAAAATGCCTGGAGCTACTGCTAGCTTAAGAGGAGCAAAATACCAGCCCTTACCTATCCATGACTGTACCGCAGTTCAAGTGAAAGCAGATAAGCATTTCCATTAATACACACAAAGCAGAAAAACAGGTGCATTCTTTAGTAGTCAGCTAAACTCCACTATAACCTTGTTAAATTGCTGATTAAGAGCACGATATGGTCAGAAGAGGGGGCAGAAGATCAGCATCCATGTGCAGCCCGTTCAATCATGAAATGTAAATGGTCTTCTGAAAATCACTAACAAAGGAAACTCAAGGCCAGTTCAGCCTACAGACAAGGTTCATTAGTCCACATCCAAACTAAAGAACTTGGCAGGACAAAATATCAGCATCTTGCCCTTGTCATTTCTAAGACAGTTGGAAGTCAAATCTTTGCCATAAAGCAGTGTGAAATCATCCAAACAACTACTCTTTCCAACTGCTGCTCAGACTAGTCAGTTGTCAAAACCAAATTGAAACAGATAAAATCAACAACAAAACCCCTCCCAAGAAACTCAGCTCTAGGAGATATTCTTTCAGAATTGCTAGAAAGTGTAGAAAGTCTTTGCTTGTGTTATAACAACCTTTTTCTCTTACGCAAACAAGACTGCAACTGCCCGTCACATCTGAGTTTCAGCAGGTGAGATAACCTCTAATGAGTCACCAAACTTTGCTATCCTTGAAATAAAATTTAATTGTGGCTGGAGAAGTAAAGGATCAAAAACTGAAAGCTAAAATTGAAAAAAACAGCTTTGAAAACTTGGAAACAATAGCAGTAAAAGAAGTGACTGATATTTGACTGTTGCTTAACTGCTCTTTGATTAGGTTGGGTGTTTTGGACTGTGTCCTGAGGACCATTCTCTCCTCTCTCTGTGCATCTCTTCCAGACATCTGGATCTCTCACAATAATGACAATGCTGGCCTGTGCTGGACTTGTATCCACCTGTGCCTATGACCACCCTATCAAGTCTCAGTCACTTCCCATGCTTTTGTCAAAACAGCAGCCATTTATGTAGCACTGCTGAGGGACCTGCTGTTCTATGCATCACTTTTCCCACCAACCAGTTCAGGAGAACATACACACGCTGCATGACTGGCCTCAGGTTCCCATTGCGTAGTCCATGCCAAAGGTGTTTCTGGACCAGATTAAAAATTAACATTGGAAAATCTTGATCCCTCCTGGCCAATCCCCCAGTTTATATATGGGGCATAATCTGTGGTATGGAACATCTCTTCAGCTAGCTTGGGTCAGCTGTCCTGGCCATGATCTCTCACAGCTTTTTGTACACCTACTCATGGGCAGAGCCTGAGACACTAGCGAAGTCCCTAACTTAGAGGAAGTGCTGCTCAGCAACAACTAAAACATCAGTGATATTAGTGCTATTTTTCTCATTCTAAATCCGAAACACAACACTGTACCAGCTACTAAGAAAAAATGAGCTCTCCCCCAGCTGAAACCAGGACAATGCCAAATTTAGTCACCTAAATTCACATTCTTGTTTCAAACAGGAATTCAGCACTGCTGAAGGGTTGCCCAGTCTCCCCAGACAGTAACAGAGCTGGACAGAGGGAGGGCTGTCCGGTTGTCTCCTCCAGTCCGTAGGGAAACTGCCAAGAATTCTAACCACCAACTGACTCTGCCTCTCCTGAACAGTCAGCAGGGCCAATGGCATGGACCAGCCACCCTTAAGCTAAGGGGGAAGTGACACCAGAATGTTCTATTTCTCTGCATCTCCAGCAATCCAGCAAAGCAACAGCTGATATATGAAGACATCAGACAGCTTGGCCTCCTGCTTTTGAAGGAAAGTTAATCAATACCTCATGGCTTCTACTTCCAGAAAACAGCACCAACAGGTGTTGCCATCATCACTTGACTTATCACAACCCAAGAGGGACAGACTAGGACTCTCTGGCAGTCTGGGCATAAGCCAGCCACAGCCCCCTTCCTTTGCCTCTACAGTGCTTGTTGCTTGCTAGCTGGGCTGGAGATTATATCTCAGCAAGATGAGAAGCCATCCTGGTTCCTACTCTTCCTTCTGATACACATTTTATTTCAGAAGACCTTCCCTTTTCTCACTTCACTATCCCAAGGATAGATTTATGAATCTCTACCTCAAATTCCTTTTGCAAAAAAAAAAAAAAAAAATTCCTTTTGGGTTTTCAGACTACTTCCTAGAAGGGGTCCAACTCTTCTGTTTACAAGTTTACAGTATTTGAACATAAATTTCAGCATAAATTTTCTCCCTGTCTTGGCTAATTTGTCTCCTTCTGGAGCCTGCCACTAACTACCTAAACAGACTCCCAGCTTTATTGCATGTGCCAGGAATATTCAGGTAATGCAGCATGTAAAGATTATAGAGTCCAAGCCCACTTCTCCAAAACCCAGGAAGAAGAGCTTACCTAAGTGCATATGGGGGGGGGGGAGGGGCAAGAAAACTGAAGTAAGGGGAATTGGAACACTGGAAAAATTGTTCTGAAAGGTTTCACATTTTAAAAAGCTAAAATTTTTTAGCACAGCAGACATGTCAAACAATGCAACTCTATTTCAAGGCATAGCACTGATCGGCTGCAGCTCCTATAAAACACAGTGCCGCCAAAAGTCATTCTGTATTTACTGTTTCAATTTCCAAAGACCTTCTCCCTCTGCTATGGAAGGAACTGTTTGTGACACTGGAACAAAGTATGTTGTAAAACTTTTTTACATACAACAGGTCAAGTTATTGATGCTCTCAATAAAGTTCTTCTTTGAATACTTCTTTGATGAGGTATTATCACCACCATCATTTTGTATAATGAAGCATATCCATTTGGCAGGTTTTCCTCTGGAAATTCAAATGTCTTCTTTATTATGCCATTATAACATTGACTCTATTATGTCTATTATGCCCATTTCTGGGCCTTGTGGATATAATACTCATTTACCCACCATCAAAATGAATATTTTCTATTTTTACTGTTAGAGAAACCAGCAAGGGAAAACAACCCACATGTTTCTAGCTTACTTGGCAATGCAAGACTGCTTGCAATATTCAGTACATTTGATAACATTTATGAGACAAAAAAAGTCACCCTTATTGCCTAAACCTATTAAGGCAATATTTTCTATCTGCTAATTAAATATTCCTCATGCTTCTCACTGTAGAAGTGGTAAAGACCAGTTTCACTAAGAAATAACTGGTGACTGCAGACTGCCCATAAAGTTGTTATTACTCCCCATGAAATAATATTTTTCTTATGCTTTCAGTGTAGTACATCTCCAGGAACAAGACACCTCTTACCAAGCTAGTGCAAACCATTCAATAAAATTTAGTTTGTGCCAGAAGACAGACTGTTAACAGCTGTTAAATACAGGCTCTGCTGAAGATTGTATTACCTGTTGGGCAGTTGATTAAAGCCACAAATGAGCTCATCTAGGAAGGGAAGTGTCTACATGCAAATAATACAAGTGTTTGCACAAGAAACTACAGAATAATTATTTCATCATTTCTGCCATATGTTATATATGTGTATGCATATACATATCAATATGTATATTAACAGTAATATAGATTTACATTTTGCTAATACAAGCCCTGGCTCAACACCAGACAATGCTACTGACAGCAGAATTAGGCACGGTAAGAGTCCAAACTGGCAATGGTAGGAGGTCAGATGTAGGAAGGTAGTTTCTGTATATGCTTCCTCCAACATGTAGATCAATAGTGAAGTTGCAATCCCACTGCCTGGAGGTGATCCTAGAAGTCACCACACCCCAAATTACATCTCTCCACACATAGCATTGCTCAAGCCTGCTACAGAACCCCTTTGAACAGAGATGGGGTAAGGGAAGATATGCCAAGTCTGATATGAACTGGAAAAAAAAAGTGTCTGGCCACTCTTTTTCTGAGCTGTGCTGACCCAATAAAATTAGATTTGACATTTGAGGTATTTTGTTCCATTGATAACTTTCAAGAGTGGATTTTCCAAGAAAAGGCTTCATAACTTAATTTACTTAAGCAGAACCTGCCTCCCAGAAAGGACTAATTTGTACTATTTATTTGGCAAGCCATTAAGTACTTTCTAACTGATGTATTCTGTTCCTAACAAGAGTCTAAAGGGCTCTCAGTCTGCCAGAGGAACATACACGCACAAAGGCACAGTTGCTCCTCCCCTAGGATTTAATGGTTCTAAAAACTGAACTGTAACAGCCTGAAAAAAACAAAACAGTTTCCATGCTAGATTACTCCTATCATCAGCTTCCAGTCAGAAATCTACCCCACCTGATTTTGCAGTTGTAACATTAAGTATCTTCTCCAGCAATCAGCAAAACAAGATGAAACAAAAATGCAAACTGTAGAAGCCATTTCCAGCAGATAAACTCCTTGCTAGCTCTCTCCTGCCTGCTGCTAAGTCAGCCTTCTATCTAGAGGAAAGACCTTTGTGATTTTTTTCCTGCTTTAGTATTATGCTGGAAACAATGGCCTTTTTGTTCTGTGGGAAGAATACTCCGTGCACAATCGTGTGATCATCGTGCGGCCCTGCGTCCCAACCTTTTCGAAACACGGCAGGCACAAAGCTATCCAGCTGACTAATGAGAAGACCCAAGGGAAACAATGAAAAAAATTGTCACTTCCAACAAGGCAGAAGGCCACTTCAGTATTCCCACAACCTCTTGCCAGTTTTTCTTTCCTTGTGCGATTTCCTACATCAAATAACTACTGTCAGTTTTGACTGCTTAAATGATTAATTATTCTGACCATAAATATTCTTAAGAGAAATGAGAACAGTGACCTAGACCTGGAACACTTGCCATAATAATCATAATATGTCCCTGAACATGAAGAAGGGTCTGAGACACTAAGCAGTTTATTCCCTAGGCTCCAAAACCCAGATGCTACCCTGCTTGGCCTCCCTGAGGTAGGTCCAAAATACAAAAGCTCAGCTCCCGATCATGTAGTCCCCCTGGAAGACACCTGTGTAACAAAACTATGCTACAAGTCAGGGCAGAAGCATCATTCCAGAAACGGAGACCCTTTTCTGGAAGTTTTTTGCCTGGTTACAATACAACTAGAGCCTTCTGGGTGCACCCCAGTAGTGACTGTGCAGATTTGCAATTGGTTTGCAGCTGTGCCTCTTGTCTGCAGCATCAAAGCATTTCAGTTTGCTGTCTCACCCCGCCACACTAGCAGATACAATGGTTATGTGCTATGCTTGTGTTTTCAGAGGGTCAGAGACACCCAAGCAAGTAGGAATTTTTCATTGTGTTCATTCATAAGAGGAAGAAGTTCATTTCTTCAGAAAAGGCAGAACCAGATGATGTCCACCCTTAGACAACTTTTCACTATCTCCGCAATTCTGCAACTAATCGAGCAAATGGAGGAGCAGGGCTGCAAAGTGCTGCTAGGAGCCCTACTTCACTTTGCAAAAGTAACCTACATGCCACACTTAGTGGTGAAACTCTTCACCACAATTACAATTCTTGGCCAAAAAAGTGCATCAGTTACTTAGAGAGAATTCCATGATTTAGTCATGGTCTGTCTTGCACATGGTTATCAATCGTACTAAATCCTGCATATTCCATTCAGCAAAGCCATACAGATTAAATGGCCAATGAGAACCCCAAATATACTCTGAAAAGAAGTGGCTTGCTTCAACTCACTCTGCTCTAACTTGATGGCTTAGGGCCTTGGGATCCAAAGTAGTCTCAGATTCATATGCTGGGGAAGAGAAGATTCATCCTAAACTGAGTACAGCTCTCACCCAACCTCGGTCTCACTGTCCTTTGAACTCCACACTGTATTCATTGTATGTGGGGGGCTGAGGGTGTTGGGTCTGTCTCTTCTCTCATTCTTGGGGAAAAAAAAGCCAAAGAACCCCAAAAAACCAAACAACCAAGCAACAACAACAACAGAAAAAAAAAAAGGGAACCAGCTAGTATTCTTGTGTTTTCTTCACAACTAATTTCTTTCCACTGTAGTACTCCTGCCCTACAAGACACAGGCAGAATTTTTTGAGGTAAAAAAATATTCCACATTCAGGAGGAGTTCCTATATTTTCTTCAGATTATAATAAAGTGATAGAATGTGTTCTACTATGCATTTACTTGACTAAAAATAGACTTTGACCCACCTGCCAAAACTAACAAAAAGCAAACAGAAAAAACCACCCAAATATTGTAAAAAAAAAAAAAAAAAAAAAAAAAAAAAAAATCAATATAATGTATTCCAAGTTATTCTAGAATATGACATAATTTATTTTAATGTGTTGGAATAATAGATATTATGATAACATAGTGATATATCAGGATGATAAGGAAATTGTAAAATACTTTGGTTTTAAAATTTAACATCCAGTTATTCTCCAGAGCCCCATCCAGCCTGATCTTTAATGCTTCCAGGGATGGGGCATCCTCCACCCCTTTGGGCAACCTATTACTGTGTTTCACCACCCTCACAGTAAACAACTTCCTTCTAACAAGTCTAAATCTTTAGTTTAAAACCATTACCCCTTGTCCTAACACAATAGGCCCTTCTAAAAAGCCTTCTCCCATCAGAGAGAAGAAGATGTACATGTGCATGTAGAGATGTATGTGACAGGAAGCAGCAGGTGCCACATTAACTGAATGCTGAATCTAAGGATGTCAGTTTTCAGAGTCCTTCACTCACCACACAGGTATCAGACATCTTTGCTTTATGTCAGTATTTTAACAAAGTCTAAACACAACACATAACTCTTGAATTTGACAGTGGAAGCTGCAGTGTCCTTTGTACAAGGACTATTAAGTCAGTTTAACTGGTGCTTGCTAAGGAAAAAAAACTAGATTCCTTATATCCTCCTGTCTAAGTCAAATGTCGACCTGTCAAAAAAAAGCTAGAAAGGCTTCCCAATTTCACCAAAACTTCATGTGCCACATTCACATGCAAGGACAACAGAAAGGTTTACTAAAACCCAAAAGCTGTAGGGTTAGAGAAGGAACAGATGACAACCATGGAGTATACTAAACATGATCTTTCACTTCAGGGTCTTCCTCCAATCTGACTGCCCTGGGTTACAAACAGTAGTCATTTTATTAGGCTATGACTGCTAGAGATGCGCTGCAAAGTATTTGTAGTGTTTGTGATGTTAGCTTGTGCTGATAACATGGGATACTCAGTCATCCTCCAAACAGCATAAAGCAGTTCTGACAATTCATGACATAAGTTTAATTGTACTATCAAATTGCAAGGGTTTCTCTCAGGCTCATCAGCCTAAAATTTAGTGGTTTGACTGTTCTGCTTTGGATCCCTGAGCACACCAGCTGTAGCACTTACCACTGTAGCCTAATAGACAAAGCAATAGAAGGGAGTTGGCAGGCAAAAACAAAAATGTGATTTTATGGGCTAGCATATACCCACAAAAACAGTGGTGGAACACAAGCCCAATCAATATAGGACCATAGGGACCCCTGTTTATGTAACGTGAAGCCAGAACACATTAAACTCTTAAGTTCTTTCCAGTGTTAGAGGTTTGCAGCATGCTTTGTACAGACTTTGGAACAGTATCTCCTCTACTTTGCCAGCAAAAACATTACAGATGGAACTGTCAGATCTTCTTGTTTAGTGGTGCCTGCCATTCTAACACGTGACTTTTTAAAATAACAACTGTCACTCATCAGATAAGCTCAATGTGTTTTCCAGCACCTGCAAAAATGCTTCGAGGACAGAGAATAGATTTCAACAACTGACAAAGTGCCTCTCAATAAGCCATTTTAGGCTGTTTTAAACTTCATGCTTTTCACTTCTATAATTCTGGTTTTTTGTTGATTTTTAGGATCTGCCACTGCAAGGATCTGTTGTAGATTTGCCGCTTACTTGCACATTTTTTGCTATTTCTTCATTTTTTCAGAGTTAAGCAAACAGTGGGCATGCAGGAAAGATCGTCCTCGAGATAAATTTTGTGTATATGGTGTAAAAACGGCTACAGCAAGCTTAAGATTCCTGTCCTACGAGTCTCATTCATAATTTATTTCCTCATACCAATCAGGATTCAGAGAAGGCTTAAGGGTACTTTCAGTCATGTCAGCGGGAGTAGAGGAAAGCCAGCACAAGGTGTATTTGAAAGGCAGCCTTTTCACAAATGAATTTTCACTGAGATCAAATCCCAAAACCAGATGCTGAAAATGAGTTCAGAGTTCAAACCCGGAGTCTGGCTCCTGCTACTTTTCTCACTTGTCCTTAGGAGTGACGACTAAAAAAATCATTACTATAGGGTATTGCATAAAGCAGTCTTTTTAAGTACAATGTTATTACAAAAAAAAAACAAAAAAAACCACAAAAAAAACCGCAACAACAACAACAAAAAAAATGAAGCAACAAAACCCAAATCCCAAACAAACTGATTTCAGAGAAAAGACCACTTTATTATCTCATAATAAAGAAACTGTAAAAGAATGTTGCAGTCATACAAGCAGAGAAAGAGTTAATAAATACAGCACAACCAAGCTTTTGGGGGTCTCCCAAGATTCCCTGAGAAGTTGCAGAAAATCACTGCTACCAAATAAAATCAGCTAACAATTAATTTTAGACCATAAACTTTCCATTACAAAAACATCAGTAACAAACACTATAAAAAAATCCCTCTCAAGAAAACTTAGCAGAGGTCTAGTTAATCAGAATACCAGGAAGGAAAAAAGCAAACTTGGAAGACTGACACTGGCACAACCCTTGCTGATAAAAAGGAAGAAGCAGGAAGCAGACAGCTCATGTGATATGGCTTAAGCCATACATATGCAAAGACTTAAAGATCTACAAGCAGAAAAGTTAGTATGAAGAAGATGCATCACACAAGCAAAATAGTATCATTTATAGAAAGGTTTGGTCATGACAAGTATTTTGGGGTTTTTGTGATTTAGTTGATTGTTTCTGTGGAATGCATGTTTTTGCTAATTTTGGCTGGTTGAACTACAAGAAACTATTTCACAGTTCCTGCTTCACTACAGGTGCAGAATCAAGATGGGAAACAATATTTTTCTTGTAAACTTAGAAGCATTTAAAGAGTGCCATTAATAAAGCTAAGTATTACAAGGTAATTCCTTTAAAAAGCTTTTCTAATGCCAAGCTACATTGACTGTCCATACTAAATTTAGGGAGGGCTATTAAAAAGATGATGTTACTTGCTCAGGCATTTTAGTCTCTCCATGTTCATTCTAGACTTTGATGCATTAGGAAAACATTACCATTGCCAAAAACCCCAATGGCATTTGTTATAGCCATCATTAGAAGCAACTAGAACAAATTTAATACCATCCACTTCTCTCGAAACAAGGTAGCATTTAGCAACATAGACCTGAACTTTACTCAACAAATGTAGTTTTAATACATCTATTTTAACTCTAGTATTGAAGGAAAAGTGTATCAACATGTTTCTGTAACAGAGATGATGATTTAAAAAGAAGCAACTGCTGACGGGTTCATTAGATGCTTACATCTAATTAACTACACACACTAGTCAACACTTCGCTCAAGCGCTCAGTATTAATCTGAGTTGCTGGTTAATAAGGTCCTATATGCATATATATCCACATTTATATAAACATGTGGTGTTAAATATGATACTGTCAGTCTCCTTTAAGAGGAGAGTTTAAGTTTGTGAGTTCGTTCCATGTTTCTTGCAGATGTCTTTGAATAAGTGGTTTCTACCATATTTTTGGGGGGAGCTTTTTTCCTAGGGGTGGTTGCTTGTTTTAAGACTGTCCATTCCATCAAGATAATGTTGAGAAACTTTGTTCTGTGGAAAATATGCATGACAACCTAAACAGAGACTGATCTCCCATCTTTTCTACGGCAAAAAGGCAGCAAAAACTTAATCACAAACCACCTGTTACTCAGCCTGAATGATGGTTTTCTATTCTCATCTTTAACCAGCCACATAAAGTACTTGCTTTCTTGCAATGCTTGCATTGCATGAACTCTTAGAGCATCCTTGCTTCCCCTCAGGTTAAATGTAACATGTACCTGATTGGCAAAAGATAGTCAGAGGAGATTCCGGTAAGATTTTCATTTCAGTTAACTGAATTTCAAATGTTAAACTATGTCGCCTTTACTTTTTGTAATGAAAGTGGTTGGAAAGTTTCAGCAACCCACAAAGCATTTCCTGAAGGCCCAAAACTCTGAAGCTTTATCAATTATGAGATCTATGTCAGATTTAAAATATTCATGAACACTGCAGTTTGACAGTGTGGCAAAGTGAGTAATTATATGTCCAAGAAGGCACTGCAGCAGTTGCACTGCCAAGTCCGAAGGTCCTAAAAGTATTACAATGCCATGGGAAGGTGATGTTCTTAGGCAACCTAGTGTCCATTTTGCTGTAAGGATGCAAACACAGGACAAAGTCAGAGGAAAGGAAAGAAGTACAGCACAGACCTATTGCTTTCGCTGCACAAAAGGCAGCACAGGCAGTGAAAATGGAAAAACACCTGAAGCCATGGCTGCCTCCAGAGGAGGCTGGGAATCTGTCAGCCAAGAGGCTCAGAGTGTCTGTCCTGCTTATCTTGCTGAAGAACAGAGTAGGAATTAGCCATGAATATTGGCTGGCTTCTGCAATTGCCTTCCTTAAAGAACACCAGATTTCTAACATGCTCTGTGCCAAAGCTTCTCTGATAAAAGTGGGGGTTTGAGGGTGGGCTTTATGTGGGGGTTTTTTACTTATTTGGATTGGGTGTTTTCAGGGAGAGAGGGACTATTTTGTTTGTTTTCAGCTCGTTGAGTAGGTTTGGTGAGAACTTTTTTGTTGTTGTTGTAAGTCTTGGAAGACAGACCTATAGTCAGGAAGAAAAGTAAGGAGACTTAGGGTCAGTCTAGATAATGCTTCATAAAAATACTGAGAAAGCACCATCATTGTGTGAGAAAACAGAAATTAAAGTGGTGTTTGCAAGCTGTCATCACAGCACACATTTCTGTGGGTATGAACTAACATCCTATGACAGATTTAGATTTTCATCTTCTTTCCTATGTGAAAGGCAGTAGCAAAGTTGTCCTTTTAAGTATAGAGATCATTCTTGGGGTAGCACTATGTTTTCATACACGCAAACGATAGATTTTTCACCTATGGAAAAAGACACATGTAGTACTCAGTTTTTGCTTCATTAGTTTTTCTTTCTTTTCTCCTGTTTCCTAGGAATCAGTTCCTGACTGACATAGGTTCAAAAGAAGACGGGCAGATATGTTAATCATCGACTACCAGAAAACTAACTCAGTGGAACGTTTGGTTTTGTTTGGTTTTTATTTTCCTTCAAAAATGGTTTGAGAACCACTGAATCACAGATAGCTGGGTTGCCCTGTTCTGTGTCAAAGGAAGGACAGAAAACTGTCTTTTCAACATGTGTGTTTACATGAGCCATTGGCAAGGCAGAGATTCTCTAATTCCTCTCCCCTCCCCTTTTGGTCTCAATGTTTTGGCCACTGCCTGATAAAAAATGTATGAAAGAAGCCATGCAACAACAAAAAATTTTCACATTCCAAGCATTAACATCACATATGCTGAGCACCAGACTCAATTATAGCTTTAAAATTCATTACAGATGTAGCTTAAACCAAATGGGTGCAAGATGTACAGTCAGATATGAATTTACAGACAAGTGTTAGGAAATAGCTGGCAGAAGACAGTCAATGTTGCTTGCATTTTGCCAGCCCAATCTTCTCCCCTTTCCCTCCACCCCTCTCTCCCCTTAGGAGTTTTGGCAGCTGTGTCTCAATCTCTTCAAATTACTCTTCTAATTGGGTGTTTCTATGGAAACAGAGTAGAAGACACAGTACCTCTCCATTAAAGAACTATAAAAACAAGAGGTATACCATGAAAAAAACAGAAAGGATGAAGAAGAATAATATAATGGAAAAAGTTCTTACCAACAATGAGGAACTGTACAGCCTTTAAACATTTTAACAGCACAAGACAAACCAGGACCACACTGATGCTGCCAAGTTACCACATAACCAGCCGTGACTCTGCAAGGATGGCTTTTGACTGAAACAGCAAGCATTGTGCAGTTTTTCACATAAAATCTCTCCAGGCCTCAAGTGCCTGTGCCAGTGGCCTGATACAGTCTGTGTCTGATCGTATTTCTCTATAACGCAAGATAAAATTCTTTTGCAACTTCATCCTCTGCAACCATGTACTTTGACATTTAGTGCATTTAGTGTGACCTCAGAAGGGAGATTTCCTGATACAGTACAGCATTCCAAGGGGAGGAGCAGAGAATGTGCTAGACTGTGACCTAGACTGTGCATCATTCCCTAACAATGTTGCATAGATTAGCTCTTTGATTGGTGTGTTTCGTGTACTCATGTGGGTTTTGCAAATAGCTGGGAAAGCTTACCAAATTCAGCCCCCAACCAGAACTGGTTGAGTACCAATGATGACCACCAAGAAGCTGCAGCACCACACCGAGAAAACATGAAGTGCTTATACCCAAAAAGAGAGTACAAGATGGAGCAGGTGTGCTTCACCCAATGCCTGCCTCCTGCAGAGACAAGACCTGGCATTGTTCAATCTCTTAAGGAACGCAGTGAGTTGATCCTGGCTGTGTGCCTGGGGCTCACCAAAGCCACTCATCACTTGTCCTTAACTGGGCAAGGGAGAGAAAATCTAATGAAAGGCTCATAGATTGAGATAAGGGCAGGGAGATCTCACTCAACAGCTACTGTCATGGGCAAAACAGACTTGACTTGGAGAAATTAGCTTAACTAATTACCAATCAGAATAGGATAATGCAAAATAAAACCAAATCTTAAAAAACACCTTCCCCCCAAGCCCTCTTTTTCCTGGGCTCAACTTCTTTCCTGATTTTTCTACCTCCAGCTCTCCAGCACCACAGAGGGATGGGGAATGGGGGTTTCAGTCATTTCATCATCCATTCTCTCTGTCACTGCTTTCTCCTCAGGGGGAGGACTCCTCACACTCCCCCTCTGCTTCACTGTGGACTCCCTTCCCTGGGAAACACCCTCCACAAACTTTTGGAACACCTTCTCCCTTTCCTTTACTGGTGTCTGCAGGGCTGTTTCTCTCACATCTTCTCATTCTTCTCTCCTGGCTGATGTTGTGCAGTAACTTTTTCCCCTTTGTAAATATGTTATCTCAGAGGTGCTTCCACCGCCACTGATGTGCTCAGCCTTGGCCAGTGGTGGGTCTGTTTTGAAGCCAGCTGTCTTTGGCTCTGTCGGACACGGTGGAAGCTTCTGGCAGCTTCTCAAAGAAGCCATCTCTATAGCCCCTGACTACCAATACCTGGCCACACAAACCCAATACAGGGATTAATCACTTCACAGAATTTAGACTTAGCTTAGTCATGTCCTGTCACCGATACTGAAAAAAAGTTAAGTCTATTAATTACAGAATCTCAGCAGTGTCAGGTCACTGGACCTGGCTGCCCAGCCCACCACTTTAGCCTACAATGAGTGGAGGAAATCAGTAACAGGCATTCCATCACTTCAGATCCCAAGTTTATTTCAAATCAGTTAAAAGGCACTGCCTACTAGTGAAGGAATTTCACAGCAGCCTCAACTGCAAAAGAAAGTACATTCAAGATTTAATCAATTTACAGCATTCCCTTACCTCATAAAACACACATAGCAGGAAGAAGGACCACATGTGGAAAAAAATCAGTTCAGAAGCATAATGCAAAATTAAAAATTAAAGAGTGGAGGGGGAGAAGGGAACTTAATGCTTCTTTATTCAAGAAGTCTGTTGTGCTGGATTTTTTAGGGTGAGGTTAGGAGGTCTCACCAAAAAACAGGCCTTCAGTGTTTTCAAGCCCTGGTCACAAACCTTGGTAATGGCTTTTATTTGTTTGTTTTTTAAATTAGTCTGCAAATATTCTTCTCTGCTCTTAGTGATACTGAAGACACTAACACTAGGTAAAATATTTTCCCTAACTGTAAAATGCAGTTCTCATTAATGCACATGTATCTCTTATAACTAGGTTCATTAACTTCTTCCCTCCAAGTTGTTGACTAACTTTTCAAAAGTGCTGCTAGAAATACAGGGCATCACCAGCAGCTGCTACTCAGCCGTGTGAGGCAACAATACCCTCTAACTGTACTGGAGTAACAAAGAAGAATTTGTCGATATATTTTGGGAGGGCTAATGAAGAATTACTCTTGTATTCCATGCAAGTTAGTAATTTATGTTCCTTCTTAAAAATAAACATCTTAATTTCCAGCAATCACCAAAATAAAGATAGAAAGTATTAAATACTTGACATTAACAAGTGGTGCTTAGAGCTAATCAGAGATTTTTAACCTCGAAGAATAAATCTGAAATCCAGTGATAGTTTTATGCAATGGTAGCAGCAAGGAGTAAAACAAATGTACTTTTGTTCAAGATCATGTTTAATGTTGGGATTTGGTTGAAAATCTCGTTAGAAAGCTACATTGAAGACTGCTGTGCTTATCAGTCTACTGGTTTTTAAACAATATGGTAGTTAACCTAATCTGATCTCTCTGTTGCCAGGGCCTAAGAGCTGAAACAGAGGTCAGGGCAAACAATAGGTCATGAAGGAAATAAAACATTAAATAAGGTGGCCAGCTGCCAACTGTGCCTTGGCATGAGGAGCTTATTCTTCATCCCCATGCTACTCCACCTTTCCCAAATAACTCCCTGAGGAAGGACAGTGAAATTTGACATGTGATCAGAGTTGATAAGCCACCCCATAATTACAGTGCTGTGCTCTAAACTGTAACCTGCACCTCCTTCCACCCCCACAAAGTTTCTCTACTACATTCAAAAATATAGCAACAGGGGTATTTGGTAGTTTTTCTGGGAACCCCCCACTTAGGTGAACACCAGTTTGTGTCCCTGAAGGGACACTTATCCATGTCTGCCTAAGATACAAAATACTGTCACAGTTGCTCTGGCAGCAGAAAGCAGCATTCTCTAGATGCATCTGGTGAGCAGAAAACCCACACAAGAGGTAGGTGACCCTAGGAACACAGGAAAAAACAAAAATAATTCATTTTTTAGTTTCCTTTTGGACCACATATGAGCATAAATCCATGCATAAACGAAGGTATTTGTAAGAACACTCATCTGCTACCTCATACCTTAGCCACTCTTGACTCGGGAGAGGCTTACTGATATGGCCTTTTGATGAAGAAATGCAGAGAGTGGTTTGGGGAACAAAAATAACTTAAGTGATCTTTTACAGAGGCCTGCATACTCACCAATCATGTTAGGAAAAAGATCACCAAATTTCAAGGCAGAGAGAACTTTCAAAATTAGGAAAGATTTCTTTTATTCCCCAACAAAATACATTATGTGTTACCAGACAAGTTCATATTTTATGACAGTGCTACAAGGAGCCCTCATTTTCATCAGTTTCTTGATCACTTGTTGTAATTTCCCCAGTGTACTGGGAACTCAAGTTCCTAACATCTGGAGTTCTTGTCTTCATACTGCAATCTATTTGGTAAGAAAAAAGCTGAAAACAAAACCCCAAATAAGACATCTAATTAATCATTTTTAAAGTAATTATAGTATTCCTTTAAGTGTGAAGATATTCTCCCTCCATGCTCAGGAAAATCAGTGGCCAAAAAAAAAAAAAGTGTGTATCACGGAAAAATTTTCTGGTTCTCATTAACATGAGGAAAACCACCTGGAATTTCAATAGAATTAAGAAAAATATCCATTTCCTTTAAACAGATATGAAAAAAAACATGTTACTTGAGAAGAGGAGACTGATGCAGACTGATTCCTTACTCAAAATTACTTTTAACAGCCTGTAAGTGCTGCTGAGCAGGGCAACATGATTTCATGAAGCTTTGTGCAGTCTCACAAAGATGAGAGAAACAACAGGAGCTCACAATGCTCAGAGCACACATAAAGTGAAGCCTTCCAGGACTCCCACTCAGGCAGAGGGCCAAAGTCATACCTAGATACAACATGAGTGGGCTACTGATTTACTGCAAAGTCAACTGGGTTCACTGTCTAGAAAAACGAATGTTTGCATGCACGTTCCAGAAAATATGAGCTATTTCCAATGTAGAAAACAGTTCCCATATTACCCAAGTCTCATTTACAGACAACAGAAGTAATTTTTGCTGCCCCCATGCTGGACAGCTGCAGTATATCATTGCCGTTTTCCATCTCAACCCCAGAGAGAAAGCAGAAATACTTCTGATGCACACTCTGTTACAATTATTTTAAAAGGAGAGAAAAGAAAATTACCTACATAAAAAATTAATGCTGCATGTTGTTCAGCAGCACACTGGAACAAAGGAGAGGAAATTGAAGAATCATGATCCTTCCAACACTGCTGCAAAATGCTACCTGTCATAACATTGCCTCCATGTGCACCTTCTGCTGTTCTGCCCAAAACAATATGCAAAGTGGGACAGTTTTCAATTTCATCATTTTGAGGGAGATCTATAGCTGCATACAAACTGACCCTATTTCCTGCTTGCATCATTTGCAGTTATGTACTTTACATTTTCTTGTGACATCTCTGCACATCTTCTCACTTCCTTGGAAAAAAAATTAGTGGGGGGGACAAGCAACAGAAAGGAGAAAGTTCCATCTGTCTAGGTTACTTCTCATTAAGCCAACAATAGGCAGCTCCTTGGACAAGGCCAGATCTGGAACAGGATTTTAGACTACTCGGTACATCTTCACAATATTCCCAAACAAGTCATTAGTTCTGGTCTATTGTATAAGACACAGTTAATGTTCCTAGACATCTGGCACTAGGTGAGATGTTTTTAGCAAATATTTAATAAACAGCAGAGAAATTAAATGAATACATGCAAATTTTAAACACTGAATTTAACAGCTTATTGAAGGTTGTTTGATCCATCAGGTCTACCAAATCATCAGGGCTGCTTTTATACTGCCATGAAGTTTGACAGCCGCTGCCTTGCTAAGTGCCAGAAGTCATTTGCTTACAACTCTTGTGCACTGAGATGTATTATATTTATACAAGAGAATTGAAGAGTACTGGATGTGCTACAGAGTATGTTAATTTGTTTCCAGAATGCATCCCTGACCTACTGTGCGCACTCCAAGCCCTATACAATTGTCACTCAGAGCAATATGATAATCCAGCCTGGCAAAGACCAGGAGAATTCAGGCTTTCTAGTAAGCTGTGGCTATTGCTGAGGCAATGCAAATGAAGAGAACTTAATACCATGTATTACCAACTCAGATTTCAGGTCAGATATGTACCATTGCATTTCTCTTACATCAACTGATGTAATTAATCAATAACAAACTTTTAAGTAAGCCTTTTTTTATCACGTGAAATTGCAGCTGAGGTGGTATTAAAAAAAACAATAAAAATCTCACTGCAATTGTTCCATGGATTTATACTGCCTAGAAGTATTGTGGAGACATCAAATCAGACAGAGAGCACCTTCCATGGAACTGTTTTTCCATCACTATGAATGCAGGCATATCCCCATTGAGATATGGCAACCTACACTCCTCAAACCACACACCTGAGGAATCCTGGATACATGCAAGAAAAATCTACCCACAATTCTATTCAGAATTCAGCATTTCCCTCTGCATAAAAGAAACCTTTGCTCTCCTAAGCTGTTTAGGAATTGTTTTTCACATTTTGATAATCTCAAGAGGAGAATGGTAAAAAACCAAGGTATTGGTGAAGAAGTAAACAAAACCCATTATTATGTGCCTACACCTGCAGGATTTCTATCAATTTCTTTGCTTTTCATTATTTCCTTGCATTGCTGACCTTTTGATTCCTTCTTTTCTGGCCAGCCTATGACAGTCTAAGCCAAACACTTATCCACTCTTCCATTAAACTAAAAAGACAAATTAGGACTTAGCCACGGTGGGTGACAAAACAAAAGAGAACAAAACAAAAACACTTGTACATAAGCAGGCTAAGGAGAATCTGCTATTTAAAAATTAACTCCCAGTTTCATACACATTTTCCTTGTTGGTGGCAAAACTCACCCACAAGAATGGGTGAAGAGCTGGGTAGTTGTTTTATCTTGGGCTCCTGTAGGCATGGCCAGTGGTGCTGGCAATGCTACAAAGTTTACTCAGCATGGCGTCGTTTGGTGGCATCCAATAGTTATTTACTTTACAAAAAGTAAACAAAGCTTATCACCAGGAGACAACACACCAGAGCCCTAGACAGGCCACAAACGGTCACTGAACTCATCTACTTTACCCTAAATCACAACAAATTTGCCGAGATTTCCCTAGGATTTTTATAGGAGGAATTGTTCCTGTAGGCAGATTGGTCACTGAGGTTGGACAGGGCTTAACCAGCAGCATCTCTAGAGTAAAGGTTGTGGGAACAGTTGCAGCTGCATTTGTGTCCAAAGCTAAATATCAAGTTCATAAAAATAATTCATGGAAATGGGCAGAGGGATTTCCCATTAGAGAATTTCACAGAGGACAAGAGTAGCTTATTTGCTTAAAATAACTGTGTTTTTAAAGCCTGCAATTAGTGTGTGTGTGTGTGTGTGTGTGTGTGTGTGTGTGTGTAGAACAGTGTCATTTCAACCCTCTAAGCAACTTTGAATGACTCAGCCTGGTACCTTATGCAACAAGTTGTTGCCTAACATCTGGAAGGACTGTGTGCTTTCCAAGAGAAAGAAAAACGGCTGGGCAGGGTGGGGATGAACAGCTTCCTTCATTTCCCCAGAAGGCACTAAAGAAAAACCTCAAGCACATGGTGCCCTATCAAATCCAATTTCCTATTTTTGTGGTAAGGAAGATGTCCATTCATCTGACGTAACAGCCAATATAAACCAGCACCTGCCACACTTTAAGTGATTCCTCTATGCCTTGCATAGGCAGAAGTATCTTTTGTTCACTCCTTATAAACACTTATTTCTACAGTGTCACTGAAAATCTGATAATATTTTGGAAGCCGTTTGGCTCTGTCTGACTGATGGCATCATGTAGTTTAATTGCTGAATTTATATTTTTCTCATGCTTCACATTTACTTACATGGAGCATATCAATTTCTCATCTTAAACCAGCTAGAGAATTTAAGATTAAAACTCTCAAGGGTTAATACTAAGATCAATACTTCAGTATTTTCACTAAGGACTTCAATGATGGGAGTAAGTCTGCCTAATAGTAGTTCTGGTCAAGGCCCAACTCAAGCCAAGTTTGGAGGAATTGAACATCTGTACTCGGTGTGTAAATATGACTATAATTCAGTCACCTTTCTCCATAAGTACTGGACAGCCTAGGGCCTGCTGAGCTTGAAACTGATGCCCAGCCTATGGTAAGACTGCTGAAAACCCCAGTGAATCTGCACCTGCTCACAAAGCTCTCCAGCAGTACAGGTCCCTGAAAGTGATATTCCATCTACACTAGAGCCAACAAGCTCCTACAGCCACCTGAGGAAAACGGACATGGGATGAGTCACCCTGGAAGGAGAGTGCTCAGTTTGAAAAGGCACAAACAATGACACAGTAAGAGAACTACTTAAAGACAGCTAATAGAGAAGGAGGGCTGGCTCAGCTTCAGAAGTGCTTAAACTCAGGAAGTTATCCCACATGAGGAATGCCCTGGAGGGAAGAAAGTCTAAGAAAGGACCACAGATTTCCTTGAAAGATGACATCTAGGCATCTGTCGGGAATACAGAAGGGTGCTGTTAAGAAGTAAGAAAACATCAAAGGAGAAAACACTGGTCTAGAAGCACAGGAATAAGATAGAAACTGCCCCAAATCAAATTTAACTAGACATTGAAAGGTTAAAACATCTAGTAAGAAGTTCTTCAGCTATATTAAGAAAAAAAAGGAACATATAATATCACAGGTAAGTAGTAGAGGTGTTGTCCAGAAATAAATGTAGATGAAGATCATTTAGGAGCAGTTTGATAACCAAGATACAACAGTAAGAGAAGAGCTGTTCTAACTACAGAGTGTTGCTAAGAACAAATAGGCATTTTGGCCTAGAACAGTTTTAGGCTTTGAATGAAAGAAATATTCTGGATCCTTAGAGAAATAAAGCTTTGAAATAATTTCCCACAGAAATGAAGGGGAGGGGACAAAGGGCTTACAAAAGGGATCAGCAAGTTAATAAAAAGGATTGCATGAGGCAGTTGCTCCCAGAGCAGAGCAGCTGGTCCCAGTGTCCTGGGACATCCCTTCAATTTTTTTGTTGTCCTTCAGAACAAGCCAGTAAAACCCTTGCCCACCTTTATTACGAGAGTCAGTATTACATTCACACACTGTCATAATTTGCAAACCTTTTTTAACCCTTATTTCATTACTAAATGAAAAAATAATCCAGCTGAAGAAATAAGTGTTGGTGCTGAACATTAAAGCATTGTTCTACAAAGCCTTTTCTCTTCCGAATACAATTAATCCATCTCCAAAAATGGACTGAACTGCATGGGAATAAATCAAGGTTCTAAAATCCCAAATTACTATACAAGTGAAGAGACACTGAAATCATTTCCTCCATCCCTAATGACTTCGGTTTCAGTTCTGAGATGCAATCAGAGCAGTTTGTTAATGCGTATCGATGTTAACTCAGTTTTAGAGAAAAATGGCTGGAAAAGCTCCAGTGCAAGTACTTTCTCAATATGTGCTTCTCCTGAAATGAGTGTCTTTCAGAAGACTGTATAATGGCCAATCATTTGCCCAATTTTAGGAAGAAGTCAGCATAATAGTTGAAGATTTTCAGAAATAAAAGTCACTTTTTTCATAGTGAAATGAATGCTTTCTCTTGCATCAAGTAATAGGATAACAGTATTAAAAGTGAAAACAGAAATAAAGTTTCAAATCACAAGAAACAACTGAAAATTCTGACAATCAAATGAAAACGTTTTCCTGTTTGGAGTAGTCTTATAATGTAAACTATCTTTACAGCAAATGTCTCTGTCTCGCTCCATTATCTATATTCCCAGACTTAATAAAATCCCACATTTTTCTAAACTTGTACTATGCCTCATCTCTTTGCAAAAAGTTGACGGAAGTTTGCTTTTATAAAAAAAGCTTACAGGTATTAGAATGGGAATATAAGTTGAACAAAGGAGAGACCTCTCCTCTCATAGTAAAAGAACAAATTTGACTCTTACAGTCAGTTAGACACGGACTTAAATTAGTAAACTCAATACAGATTTTAGAAAAAAAAGCAGAAATCGAGTAAGTCTTCAGGAATGTATCACTTTTTCTATGCTACAAGGTATATGTAGTTATGATGCAAGTTTAGGGGCAGGAAGAGCTGGCTTTAGGGATTTGCAGCATATTTGTAAGGGTTTTCTTTTCAGCTGCTGGGGTGTCAAGTAAAAAACCGGAACAACGTAACTGAAGCCTCCATAAATTAAATACTATTCTAAACTGCAATTAAATTGTTCCCTGCTACTAGTTTAATAGTCCCTCCTTGGTTTCATCTTCAGCTTTCTGTGGCTTACATTCCTTGCCGGGATACGTCAATCTGTATAAACCACAGCAAGAATTGTTAAAACTGTGGTGTCTAGGCAGCTGCATATACCCAGCCAACAGCAGTCAAAAGCATAGAAAAAACAATTAAATTTTCTCCTGCATGTACGTTTTAAAAGAACAACAAACCTTACAAGCCCTGTAGAGGAGTCAAATAAAACTCTGCTGGAAATACTAAGTCCGACTTTGGGCACACAAGCACCATGGTGTAAACTGACATCAGCCTTGGGTTCTGATCGACTGAGCAGATGGGAGAGAGGCAGGAACACTGTTGTGGGCTTTCAGGACATTGGCTTTGTGGGGAGGCTTAAGCTTCTGAGGAGATGCCAGGTGCCACAGCTGAACGGGGATGACACCTCATGATGGCACGCAGCTAATGCATAGGCAACTGGGGAGAGGGGCTGTGAAGGAGGAGCTTCTGAGCAGCCAAACTCTACTGTTTCCAGGATCTTGTGCTGCATTTAAAATGCAAGGATACCAACAGGAGGGTGAATACTACCCCTTTTTAAGTGCCACTGGGACAAAACCATAGGGGACCATTGAGAGAGGTCTTTGGCAGAAGCTGCAGTGAGCCTGGATGCCTTTGCAGAAAAGCAGGCAAGCAGTGGGGTTAGACCTAGAGGGGGTGAGCAAAGCCTACAAAGCCAAGCACGGACTTTAAGTAACAGCAACAGAGTGATTGCTGAGGAAATTCTCCATACTTCCTGAACTGCAGTACAAACATGTCTCCCAGATACTTAACACCCATTTAGCTGTTAGGAAAGCACCAGGCAATTCAATGGTTATTTTGAAAGTTCACCAAAAGATTGTTTCTTGCACCGAGCACAGCATCTTCTCATGTGACACTCCACTGAATGCTTCCATCAGCCTGGGGTCTGATACTGGAGTGATGCTTTGTGTCAAAACAATTTGCCTTTTCAGTATTCAGTCCTACTGTGCTGTTAATCTGTATTAGCTACAGGAAGCAGGAAAATTCATGGAGTTTTCAGCTCTGTTGATGCATATGAAAATCTTTACATGGCAAAGCCCTTCGTATGAGAAAATGAAGTAGAATAATCATCCTGCAATTAATAACTTCTTTAACTGGGCCCATCTAAATACTATTCAAGCAACCTCTACCATTGTAGCACGTTCAGTTTGTGACCGGGCAGAAACACCATTTTAGTGTAATGGTTTGGTCCAAAATAATGATTACTGTTTACCTTCTGTGAGATAAGAATTAGGAGAAATGCAAAGCAGACACCAAACTTGAAAGAATATAAAGAAATTTATTAACAGACCTAAAAGAGGGAAAAAGAAAAAATAAAATCATACCACACCTTCAGAACAGTTCTCCTCCCCCAACCTTCCTCCCTTCTCCCACTGACAATGTAAAAATACAACCCTTGAGATGTTCAGTCTGTTTACCACTTCCATAATAACCTTGTTCAGTTCATTTAGGAAGAGGAGTCTCTCTTGCCCATGCTACGAAAACATTATCACAGTGAGACAGCCGCCCGGGTTGGTTCTCTGCTCGCATGTGAGTCCCCTCCCACAACTTGCAGCTTTTCCCACAACTGCTTTTGAGGGTCCACTCTTGAGCTACTGGGGTGCAATTTTAAGGTTGAGCTGTTCAGAAACAAAAGTTCTCTTCACCCATCTCTGGGAGCATTTCATCTCTAAGAATAGAGGCCCTTCTCCTTCCCTGGGAGCAAAGGGTCCTCTTCATCTTCATCTCTAGGACTATCTCTGGGAGCATCTCTAGGAACTGAGGTTTTCTCCTTTTCCATTTGGAGCAAAAGTCCTCATCGCTTCCATCTCTCCCTGTCCAAAGTTCTCATGAAATTACAGCTGCATCAGCATCTGCTTAGCACAGGTGCTTTTGCTCATGAGTACAAGTTGAATGCTCCACGCCCCATGCCTTCATGAAATTACAACGGGTACTCTGATATATCATAGCTTCACAACAGAATTTCAGCTTTAAGCATCTCCTCTTTCTCTTCCCTCAGGTTTTCAGCTCTTCACAGCACTAAAAGGGTTAATCTCACCTAGGCCTTGCAGCTGGAATTTCACTTATCGCTGTTGGTCACATGATCTTTTGCTGGACAGCGGTGCAGATTCAGCTGAATCTTGGCCGCACTGGAGAGGGGGAGCCGGGCGCTCCGGGTGCCCACAGCAGGGCTGTGGGGGGTGGGGGGGGTTCCGTGTGTGGAACAGGGCCCATTGGCTCCAGGATGGCCGTGGCCCGGCCTGGCCTGGCCCGAGCAGGGGCCCCGCAGCCACCTGTCCCAGCACTGGAAACGAAAGAGGAGCTCTGCTCAGGGTTTGTCTATTCTTAAGTGTGGATCACAGAGGCGGTCACAATTTAAGTGGCTAAAAAACTTGTCCATATTCAAACTGGCCAGCTGATAGGTTCTGTCAGGTAACAGAGGAAGCTGTAAGCACCCCTTTGCAAGAACATCACTTCTGGAATTATGCTTGCTAACCCATGACAACCATCTAAGACATGACTCATGTTTCAGCATTCAAGTGGGTCCCATCTTGGAACCCATTTCTGGGCACATGTAAGAATGAGATTTAGAACAATCAGCAAAGTTTAACCAAGAGGAAATCATGTCTGACCCACCTGACTGCCTACAGTGATTCAGTGACATTGACTTTTTTAAGCCTTTTATTGGTATCTTCTTCAATATTTTTGCAACCAAAATGGTACACCATGGTCTGGATAGCTGAACAACCAGAGGGGCAAAAAAATGTTGGATGGTTGGTCCATTCCCAAATGCTCAGTCCTGGAGATTTATGTGACAACATCTCCCTTACTTCCAAGTTCTGGACTCCCTGATACCAGACTAACATTGAAAAATTGGAGTAAGTCCATCAGGAGGCCCCCAAGGTCATTAGGCTACTGGAGCACGTACCTGTGAGGACAGGCTGAGGGATCTGGGCTTCAGCCTGGACAAGAATCAACTGAGGAAGTGGCAGGAGGAAAGGGCTAACACCAGTTTCCCAATCCTACAAGAAGACTGTCAAGAAGAGAGAACCAGGCTCTTCACAGCAGTGAAGATGTGAAGAGGCAATGAATATAAGTTGAAATGAAGAGTCCAGATGCTATGAAAGGTAAAGTATTTTTTGCTCTAAGGAAAGTCAGTGGAAGAGGATTCTCAGCCACTGGTGTTGGGAGTTTACAAAACCCAGCTGAATAAAGACCTGGAAATCTGGGCTGATACAGCAGGCAGTTGGACTTTTCCACCAGTTGTCTTCCAACCTGAATTATTCTATAATTTTGGAAAATACTATTTATTTTCTTTTACAGAAAAAACACTGTAGGATGTTAGATGTTAGATTCAGAGGTATGACAGATTCGCTAGTTTCTGAATGAAGCAGATTTGCTTCATTATTATAGGTACACAAACTTTTCCAAAGCAGCTCTTCCCAGCATGGACAACCTGTATCAAGTCCAATGAAAAAAAAAAATACCATCTAAATTTCCCAAAAGGAACTAGAATTAAAACTCAAGAGTGCCTCATGACATTAAATCATTCATACTATTACCCCATATAAAAAAGTTATTTCATGTGAACAAAGGATCCCAATCATGCTGTGGGATCAAAAAACATGACTGCTGCCTTAGTTAATTTATCTAAAGGCTTCCTACAAGCAGAGGCATTTATGAGAATATCCCCCTTATCTGCTTTTATTAACAAAGTCAGGGCCAGGCAACTACTACCTCATGCATGCAACACTAGACTCTACTTTTGCCCCTACTGAATACTGCCTCACAAGATATTCCCTGTAACAAACTTCATACTACAAGGGTTAAAGCATCCATGAATGAAAGTGCTTATAGTACAAAGATTTAAGTACAAAGTCATTAAGGACAAGTCTGCACTCTGGAATTTAACAAGGAACACCAAATGCATCTGGAAGAGACTAAAACAGGCTGTAGCACTTTTTCCCAGTTATCTTCCTAGTATACTACTATATCCTTCTTTGAGTCCTGCAGCATTTAGCAAGAGTTCTATATGCTAAGAGTTCTAAATGCTATTCTATAGCATTTGTTGACATATTGTGCAATTCTAAATGTAGGACACCATTTCTTACTGTCACAATGAAAGCGCTGTCTTTTGGGGACAGAACAATATTTTACTTTTACTGGAAATGGCAGAGGGAAGAAGATTCGGAACAAGGACTTCTAAAAGATTCCTAAATCCACCGATTTTCCATTTCCATAATTTGCAATGTTTGAGCAGTCACTACAGTTTGGAAGCTATCGAGATACATGACTCACTTCTGGAGTATTCCAGCTGTCACTGATCTCCCAGAAAAATGTCTGAACAAATGAAAATGCTTTAGCAAGTTTATCTGCAGCCAGAAAATCTCACACTAGTAATTCAGTTTTATTGTAAGTGTCAAGATACTGCTAATGTAAATGGACTTTGTCCCTTGGCTCAAAGAATCAATATATCTCAATTTTTGAGAAGACTTCAACTTGCCATACCTAACAATATGAATTAATAGAAATTCAAACAGCTGACACTGCTCAACATTACAGTGAGCACATTCCCACTGGTACTTTCTAGGACCCCAACAGCACTTTTGGAATCAGGGTTCTGCAAAAGGACTGGAATTGCACTTCCAAGTGCAGGTCTGAGTGGGAAAAGCTTTTTCTGCCATGACTGCATTCATGCTTAATACTTTCTAGCTCAAGGTCTGAAGTAATGTTTAGCTATCTTGTAAAGTGACAACATGTCTTTATTTCAGAGCTGCCTACTCTATGGACAAAAACATTCAAAAAGCATTACTTCCGTCACATGGGAGGGAGAAGGAAGCTTTCAATCCTTTGCAGATCCAAGTTACTGCAGATAGTAAAACACCTGATTTATGTGTACAGGCGCTGTTTGCCTCTGCACATTATGGTAGAAGGACTTTACATTTTGTTTTTTGTGGCTCCAATTTTGCTTCAACAAGTCAATTGTGGGTGGAAATAACCAAATAGCATGTAAGATGCCAAGCAGAGGCCTCTGCAAACTTGGCCCAGAGTGTGCATACTTGTCAGTCTTAAGTTTGCTGTTCTCATTTTAATCTCCTGTGCTTCTTGCATCTGCAAATTGTTTAGCAAATTTAAGTCCTTCATTTATCCACTTACAACCCAATCTGCTTTCCTACAATATTTTATCATCAGATTTATGGAGCCGCCATTGTTTCACTTTGAATTTAAATTAAGTTAGATAGTAAATGATGCTAATCTTTAAGCAATGGCCACCAAGAAGGTGCAGGTATCAGTAACAGCATGTTGCTTATTTAAAATACTGCTGCCGGAAATCAGAGGGCAAGTTTGAAAGGGAATTAAACACAGTCATATTTCAACTCCACCATATCTCAAATCGCACTATTTTACTATTTTATTCCTGCAGATTACATTAGATGGGCAAATATTATGTGCTAGTGAGATGTTAATTACCCAAATGATTTATTTAAACCTTCAGGTTTTTCCTTAACACAAAATGCATAACTTGGTATGTTCTGTACCCAGTTTCCTGGGACACACAAGGTATCTTTCTTTTCTTATGATCCTTTGACCTATCCATTAGTGGATGGAATGATTAATACATGGAAACCTCAGCAATATGATAATTCTTCCCTTGCAGAAGGGAGCAAAGTATAAGAGGATATTACTACAATATAGACAATGTCATTTTTCTGGAAAAAATAATATGAAACTATCTAGTAAAAAGCCACACAAACATGAAATAAACAAAAGAGAGAAGTTTAGAAGCAGCTCCCCACTTTACCTACCAAAACAGAAGAAAAAGAAACAAAAAGAAAAAAAATAAATAGAAAGGGTCTGACATGCAATGAAACAAAAAGAATCATTCCTCACTTCAGATTTCAATGAGTTGCACATTTCCAGACAGCTGTTCTGTTTCAAACAAACAGAAAGGTCTGCCTCGGGATATGAAAGCTTTCTATCAGGATCTTTTTGGCTAGATAGGGGTAGTCTGGCATGGAGTACCTGTATCTGTATATCCTATTGAACTAGGATTGTTTCTCCTATTATACTAGGAAAAAAAAAAGAAAAAAAAGAGAAAAAAACCACCAAATCTACAAAAAACCCTCCACCCCCCACAAACAAAACCAACCCTAACAAAAGAACTCCACACACAAAGAAAGGAAAAAATGCCAAGTCACCAAGCCCCAAACTTTTAGGAAATAAATTCCTCTTTTAAATAAAAAAATGCTACAGGCAACTTTACTGCCATCACATAACATTGTTCTTTGAGAGTCTTGCCTTGCAATGGAAGTTTCTCTTCCCTTGCATATTTGATTTCCAGTTCCTAGATGAATTACAAAAATTAGTCCCATGAAGTTCTGGGTAATTCACTTAGCTCCCACTGCTCTTCCAATCCTTCCAGGACTGCAGCCGTTCCAAGGCAAGCACAAAACCCCAAGTATATCTGCCATTTGATGTGCTATGTAAGCAAATAATGTGTCTTTCTCCTGGAAAGAGATGCAAGTCTGACAACTTATTTCATGCTGCATAATTTATTTCAGACCTGAACAGCTAAATGACTTAATTGGTCTCAGCAGCTGACCACTATGGTTTGATGGCCACATATGGCCAAACCCTGAGGGAAAAAGAATGCTGGAGTTAGCATGGCAGCCAGAACTTTAAAATGCACAAACAACAGGTGAGAATACAAAATCATCTGGTTACCCAAGACAGGCAGCTGCAGACATAGAAGATGTGAGACAGCTGCTTCCAGTTGGTGGTGTTGACTGTTAGAAAACTAGTTATCCTTACAAACTTAACATATCTGCAATAGATATCCCCAGGAAGACATCTGGAAAGGCACAGAGGAGTCTTAATTTCCCTTAGAAACAAAATTCCATCACAATCCATCTTATCTGTAACAGATGCTCATTCTGGAAAAAAAAACAAAAAACAAACCACCAAAAGCAGTCCACCATAGGATTCCCCATCAAAATTCAACTACAAGTTTTGAATTAAAAAATTATAATTATGTGTAATTCACAGCATCTTGGGACTAGATACTGGCCACTCAAACAATACAGAAGAACATGAAGAACATGCTGCTCAACGCAGATGCCAGCGGAATAGTGCCACCAGACAAGAAACCTGGGAATTTGAATTCAGATCAAAAATCTGTGCTTTAAGACTTGAACTCTGCATTTGTTTTGGATAACAGAGAACTTCTCTCTTTCCATGAGAAACACATGCTACTAGTCAAAAAAATGTTCGCATCTAGCAAAAGCAACAGTAGCTGACTAGTGGAAGAGTTAGTTATTGATGTCCAAGAATGAGAAAGCAGTTTAGGTACAGAAATCAAACTGCTGCAAATTTATTGTAAGACTTTTTACTCTATATTTGTCCAAACCAGCTCTCAATACTGAATTATAGGTACACTTTCTTTTTCTAAGGAGCAAAAGAAAATACGAAACTGGCAAAAGATTTTAAAACATTTACCAACAGGGTTTAAAATAACCAATAATAGCAGAGAGTGAACAAATGGCTTAAATATGGTAACATGCTGGAGAGATAATTTTTTGTCAACCATGAAGTGTAATTTGACATGAATGTTATTGCTGGCACTCATAAAATAGCATCATCAAGAGCATGCTAGTGTGCCAGAAAAAGTCGCCTATTAAACAAATTCAGCCCTTGCTTCTTTCCCCGTTCCCTCACTGTACTCAATAGCTCTGCAAGAAGGAACACAGCCCTGAATTCTAACTAGCTGAAATGTACTTGGAGAGCACCTTCCTGAAAGCTCCTCAAGCACAGGGCAAGTAAAAAAGCTGAGTTCTATCTGTTGGCATGGAATTTATTTTAATTTCATCCATCCAGCTCCACAGTTCTATCCCTCATCAGGTAAAACATTAATATGGAACTTGAGATTTCATTACAACTGCAGTGTTCTGAAAGAGCAGCATTTACCAGCTGCACAAGGACATCAAACTCACCTGAGTCACACTTAAAATTACAAGCAACAGAACAGAACCAGAACACCTCAAACAGAAAACAGAGAAACTCCCTTAAAGGCCATGAGGGTCAAAAATATGAGTAGGAATCCTTCCTTCCAGTTTGCTTCCCATATTTCTATGGTGCTCTGCCTGTATGTACCAAATAGAGTTAGCTTTTGATGGGTCAAAACATAGGAAATTTTTTCTAGGATAAATAAAAACAAGGGTACTGGGAGTTGGAACAAACCATATTTTCATATTGGAGAATAGCAGGTGCTTTTTAAACCATGAGTTAATTCTGTACAGAAGCAACACAATTTGGTTTGAACTTTCAAAGTAATCTGAAGTCATTAAACAACCAAATTCTGCATTGAAACAAGGCCTCAGGTGAATTATTATTATCTCTGACCTTTAAGACTAATTGCAAGCTTAACACTTGTAAATATGTTTTTATAGCATTTAACAAACGGGCAAAAAATTTAAAGTGATGTTTGAATGCTTGAGTTTACAAACATATGTCAAGGACTTAACTTTTGGCACAGATAAGTGAACCAAGTACTTTGAAACTCGATGTCAAGGCTAACAGCTGACCAATTCAACTGTAAAGGCACTTTGGACTTCATTCACCTGAACTTATGGCTGTATAGCCAATACTGAAGAGAAATACTTCAGCATAAGGAAACCATTGATCATATCAATATTTGCTAGGTCATAAAAAACTGATTATACTGAACAAGCCTGTTCTAAATCAACACTAAGTGTTGGGGTCTAATACTGTTTGTGCAGCAAACATACTCACTGAGAATTATGATCTACTTTGTTTTTGCTCATTTTGAATGCTTTTCTCCTCAGATGATTTACAGTTTTATTTTTTCTTCCAAGGCTCAGTTCCTGGAATTCTTAAACTGCTCCAACTCAGCCACTTCCAGATCATCCATTAGTTGTTTCATTAAAGTTGTGGATTTACAAGGCCCACTCAGCATTCTTTCACTGACTCATGTTCTCATCAGCAAGCAAGTTCTGACCAGTAACTATTTCACCCCAAAACTGAGCTCTGCACTATCTGTACAAGCCACCTTGCCAGCATGCATGCCAGCACCAACTGGGTACCCAGGTTTTACCCCCTCCCAGGAGCCACTTTAAGACTTTTTTTGAGAATCCAACATTTAGTCATGCCTAGTCCTGCAGTCCTCAAGCATCCAGTCTCCTTGAAACCTCACATCAGCTGGACATTACCACGAATGCTGGTAACACATCTGCCTTCCCTCACATTTCCTCCTGCCTTACACAAAATATCTCCTGCCTTGAGGCAGCTTTGCAAATTCCATTCCTCCTAGAGCCAGGAAGAACTGGGAAACACAATGCACACTCAACCTGAGAGAGAGTAAATTAGAATATGTTAGTTACATCATGTTAACACTGAAAACCCACCCATTCTTCCCAATATTAAGCCAAGGCATTTACAGAAGGCTGTCAGAAGTCTGAGTATTGCTCTGCAAATCTGTGACTCTCCATGAACCAGAAAGACAGCTCTCTAACAAATACAATCTGAAATATTACCACCTTTAAATAGCACTGAACAGGGACTCCATGATACTGCTGGCTTGACTGCCTATCACAACGGAGCAGATTGAAAGAGAGACACTTAAATGTTCATGTGTACATTACAGTTTCTATAAGGAGACAAAAAAAAAAAAAAAAAAACAACCCTGATAGAATCAAGAGTCTTTTTCCTCCAATCTTTTTATGCTGTTTCCTATGGAGTTCTTTACTAATGTGTCCAGAATATATAACTATTGCTTTAAATTCAGGTGTTAGTTTGTTGCAGTGTCACTATGTTTTAGTTTGCTAAAGACATGCTGCAGATGGAACTGTTGCTTTTAAATTAACTTTGGTAATTTGTGATAATTTCTATTGCCTGTTTTCTTACATTAAAGTTTTATATCTAGAGTAAGAGAAAATTAAGATGCATGTTATATTAATATAAGAAATACTTAGGCTTGCACATAGGCTTCATTACTCAAAGATATCATAGATGGATTTGAGCTATATTAATAAAAATCCACGGATCCCCCCAATATGCCAAGAGGGTTAACAATCCCTCTTAAACCTTCCATGGTTGGAATGATCACAAAATGTAAAGTAACACCAGGAAATAAAAATACGAAAGTGTAGATTGGTGCCATTTTAGCACTCCCAGACATGAGCAAGTTACGGCGTTAACATATCCATTCAATTTCCTTGGATGTATGAATCCCAATATGATCCTCCCCCAAGCACAGTGTGTGGTTAGCCTTTAAATGGAGCAGTCTTTGCTTCTCATATGCATATCACTCATCTGATCATACAGCCTAAATGTGAATTGCACCATTTTTTTCCAAACAATTCCCTTAAGATTCATGCCATTCACATTACTAATAGGCATACTTATTTTACTCCTCAGTTTCTTGTATGTTAGTATTCTTAGTATGTTAGCCCTAGTAGCTTCTAAAAAATTAACCATAACAGTACTGTCCAAATCTGAACTACTTCAAGTTCAATCAATATTCAAGTCTCAAAAAACAAACAAACCGAAATCAAAAATAAAAAAGCAAACAAGAAATGAGGTTTTTTCCATTATTTTACTACCTCAAAGTGACTAAAACAAGTATCCTACATTGTTATGTGATATTCACTTTGTATAAATGTAAATAAGTCCATTAGATAAAAGGCATGTGTGTGTGTGAGTGAAATCTGGCCCATCAGTCACTACATAGCTTACACACACAGAAATATGCTAGCAATGCACTGCTCAGCCACTTCAAAACACAGCAAAACAAACTGCATCAGCTGCTGAACACAGACTGATATCAGGGAAATTCCTGGGTTAAGAAAGCAATGCACACGGACTCCTCCTCAACCGTAATTACTCTGAGAATAAATTATATATCATTGTTAAATAAATCACAGGTCATTACCAAGTCATATAATTCACCTTCAGGAGAAACAACAAAAATGTCGGATACTAGTAAGAATAAATCTCTGTGCCTAACTGTACTTTTTTTCTGCATTTCTGTATTTAACATTCACTGTTCCCCTCTAATACTTATTTCATACGCTCATTAAATTCCTACCAAATGCTTAGATACGTCTTAATTCCTGCAGCATGAGCACCATCACTCTGAGGGTAAAGGTTCAATTTTGCTCTCAAATCAAAGTGATGCCTTGGAAGCCCTGAGTTAAACTGAGATAATATGAACAAAACTGAACCAAATAGATTCATATATTGGTAATCAGCCAGTCTGCCAGCTGTGCTACTGGAGCAAAGTAAGTTATCTGCCAATTCTTGAGCAGGTATGTGCTCTCCACATGAGGAACCAAGGCTCTTGAAGCCAGAGGATTATGTTTAGATAGCTTCTATACTACTTTCACTAAAGTACATTTTCTCAGGCAGACTAAATATGGTCTGGGAGCATTCTCTGGCAGATGCACATTTAGTAATGTAGGTCTCCAGATTAAGGCAAAAAGAATTTTCGTTAGAAGCAGCACTAACCAAAACTAATGAATTTAGGGGCACATTTCATTTCAAGCAGGACTGAACCCTACATGACAGGGTTTTGTGAGGTTAGTGCCTTGTACAATAATTTCTACAAAACACTGAACAATGCTCTGCAAGCAGAGGGTGAGAAAGGTCACAACTTCTAGGTGATCTCAGAGAAGAAACAATAGGAAGAGTCACTGAACTTTTCCTTTTCTTGTTTCCAGCTAACCCTGCCAAAGCAATCCCAATCATTTAAGATTGTTTTCTTCTTTATTCAAAATAAAAGTTTAGCTTATTAATACACAAAATTTTCAACTATTTATTCTGCTCAAAGCACATGCAGATTTCATTTCTTATCACCCTGATATTGCTCTGGTCTCTGCTGTCATATTCAGAAACCCCATCCATTGTGTTGTGAACCATAGGAGAACTGCATTAATGATGATAATCCAAACAGCATTTTTTCTACACACACAAGTTGCTGCACGCTTTCAGAAAACACATCCTGCTAACTTCACACCAGAAAGGATAAAGACAGGTTCCAAGCAAAGCCATGCACCAAAAATTTTACATAAAGTATTGCATCTACTAAAACAATATTGTTCACTTAAGTAATTTACTAGGTGTACACCTAAGACATTACTTCAAAATTCATGTGTTAAGCCCTGAGGGAGTCGGGAACTTTCATCTACATGGCCTGTTTTGAAATCTGGCATGAGATGAGTGCCGATGAATAAAATTTGTCACAAGGCATTTTTGCCACGTAGTTTTGCATCACTGAAATAATTTTTTTCACCCTACACTCATTGACAGTTGTATTAAATCTGATTAATACAACCATTTCCATTGCACTGTCAGATTCTAGTGAAACATGAGTTTCCAGTGGTTCAAGAACTGGAGCTGTCAACTGTAATTTAAAACTGCACCCAAACAATGACACAACATTACCTCAGTATTTCAAAGATATCTTAAAAGAAGACTCCTTAAAAAAATACCCCCTCTTTGCATGAGAAAAGTCCCATTAGAAATCCCCACTAATTAATAATTTATATTCTTAGAAGAATTATTAAGAAGTGTCAGATTTCAGACTCCAAATTGAGCTAAACCCCCAGAGGCAAACTGCAGGTTTAATTTACTGTAAGAGGATCTCATCATTTTCATTAAGCATGTTATCTGGAGAGAGATTTGAGAGAGGACTGATGGCTTCCAGACTACAAAGCACTTGACTCCCAAGAACCTACCATTCTGTCAAATCTCTTAGTATCATCTAAGAAAAAGGCAAGTGCAGAATAGCTTATTGCTCCATGTCAGAGCTGCCCAAATTTTTTACTTCTCCTGTCATGCATGTTTCCTCCTTACTGACTCTATTCTGAATAGGAAGCACAATTCATACTGACAATGTAATTGCTTAATTATTGCAGCCTGCTTACCTTCCAAAACAAACTAATCCGAAAGAAATCAGAGGAAAACAAAAGCAACTGATGGCATCTCATGAGCCAGAGCATTGAAAACAGTGGAAAAATCAAATAGAATAATGATCAAAATATATTTTTCTAGTACCAGTGCCACAGAATTCATAAAAAGTTAAAAGGAAACTTTCAGATTAGCATTTGGTAGTTTGTGCTCATGTCTTCTGCTTCCCTTCCTCCCCCATCTTACTCTGTGGCAATGTTTGTCTGGTAAAACTTTAGCAACCACAGATGCATACTCTTTAAACTAGTGGTATGAATATAAGTTTATTCCTAGGCAACCTGAGTATGGTATTAACAGTCACTACTGGTGTCCTACAAGACTTCGACCACAGCAGGACATATCAGGAGCAGCACCTTTAGTTCCATCCTCAAAGAGAATCTCCTTCCAACCAACACTGCCCACTGAAGGCCAAATGGGAATTCAATTATTTTGTGCTAGGTGCTTCAGAGAGAACACACTCTACCCACACCCAGTAGCAGTCTGGGTAAGTTTTAAAGACAGAGCTAAACCCACCCAAAACAACGTTGATTTTCCTATTTCTTCAATTCACGTTAAACAAGAAAGGTAAGCCCTGAACTCTTTATTCTTTAATGTGCAGGATTACTCTGCACATGTGTCTTGCTTATATCTCCTCTCAGGATGTGGTGAGCATTACTTACAATAATATTCTTTTCAAGTTCTGCTGTTTGCAGACTCATTCTCATTTATCATTTAATCAGAGTTTCTAAAAAGATGCAGAATGCTGAGTAATTCTTCATTCTCTTATCACACACATAGGTTTAAGCTTTTCAAAGAGCCAACTTTGCAAACTGAACTAGTCTGAATGTGAAGCTGCATTTGGTTTTTACTATACAACCTTCAGGAAAGGCTGAGTAAGTTAGCATTATTCTCCAAGAAGAACTTGTGCAATTCCCTTGAAAGACATAATCAATGGCTGCCTATTAAATACATTTCTGCCAAAAATTCATTATTTGACTAGTATGATAAAAAATTTGGTAGGACATACCATACTAAAATATCTTTCACACAATACTTTAACTCATGATACTTCAGCGTGAGAATTAAATGATTTTGGAAAAACACTGTCCTCTTTCTTTAAAGCAATGCCACTACCAACACCAGCCAGCAACACACACACGGTGTAATACCTACCTATTCTGTGTTCTGTTTAAAGCAGCCCCTACATCAAGACACTTCCATCTTTGCTGCCTGAAACAATTACAAAAACAATATAACACCAGACCTTCTCACTCCAAATTCCTTCTCTCAAATGGGACAGAGGATTTCCAGGCTTCAGTGTGAGGGACCAACAGGTAACACTGTTTTCAGAGGAAGGCTCTCAGTGGAAGTCTCAGCCTGAAATGGATCCACTTCTGCGGAGAGTGGGAGGATTTGAAGAAACCAGGCAAATGGTGTTTGACCTTTGCTCTTAAAGCAAGCAGAAAAAAAACCCAAAAGCCTGAAACTCACTGGGTGGCACATGTAGACCCTTTATGCAAAGCTTTGTTTTTCTCCTTCAGTTATGCTTGAACAGTCAGAGAAAGCAACATGCCAGAAAGAAGTTTTGTTGTTCAGCTATCTGACACTGCACGCTCCCTGGAGGCTTCCTCTCAGATTATCATGTTGTGCTTAGTTGGGTCACAATATGTTTCTGTAAAATATTTCACTATACTTGGAAAAAAGCCTTAACAGCAGTCTTAGGGGAAATCACCATGAATAAAATGCCAGGCTGCTTTTCCTAAAAAGTGGCAGATATGAAGTGAACTTGATCGGGAGTGTTTGAAACACCCCATCACCTGCTAGACTGGCAGTTCTTGAGTCAAACACAGCAAGTACCTCCAAGCACAGTGCAGTTATCCAGCCCTGAGATAATTATCACCGCTAGATTATGTCAGTGCAACCAATAAAAGAAGTTTATTTGAAGCTTCTGTTTACATAGAACCCCTAAGGTATTCTTGTTTTGAAGAGGTTGTTCAAAAATGGTGTCAACACAGCTTCAGCATTAACATTAAGAGATACATTTTCAAGCAGGGCTTCTCTGACCTGACCTAATAAAATAACTTATCCACAAATGCAAGCAATATTTATAGAATCCCTACGCGATCTTAAAACAAGAGTAATTATTTTTCCATACTTGCAAAAGAGAATTTATATTTATTTTAAATACCTAAATGCATCCTCCCTCTTTTTCTCTGCAGGAACAGCCAGTTATTTTCACAGCTGAAAGCAATAATTTCTAAATGGGAAAGTATTTCCAAACAAGAAACTTCTGATTATCACCAAGCTGCTCAATTGTTATTTCATTTGGATTTTTTTGTTCCTCTCCTCCACAAACAACCATCCACAAAGAGGGTGGAATTTAGGTGTGTGTAAGAACACACATTTACAGGCAATAAGCTCTTCAAAGCATGTACAGTTTCTACAAAAAGCACCATTAATACAATTCACATTTGGCACCACAAGTGTGCTTAGGACGGGAAAAGTACTTTTCTCCTACCACTTGGGAGAGGAACGGGAACATCTTTCAAAGTCTTACCTATTGAGTCATAGCAATGATCATATTCTTCATAAAAGACACAGATCAGAGGCTAGTTTCTGCAAGAGCCATCTTTCCCCTAGATGTTCTTAAAGACTGAATTCCGCTAACTGAAAAGATTAGTGCGGGTTTTATACAGGCTCTTCTCTTCTGCTGGTTCCAAGGCTGTTCTCATAAGCAACCACCAAGCAGTAATCATACAGCCAAAGACTACCTAGAATAAGCTAAATCTCTTCTCACAGTCTTGTGCCTACACAGCTGTAAATATTCTGAACCCCATTCATATCAGAGCAGTGGCAAATGATTCCTGCACTAGTCTATCACTGAAATACTTGAAAACTTGGACAAGACGTATCAGAGGCAAAGACTTGAAGGATGGAAACAAGTCCAATAAAGCACAGTATCATAAAATACAGATCCATTAATATCATGGGAAAATCAGAATACATGCAGCTGTCCAGGAAATAATCAGGAAATTACATTAATTAGAGCCCTTTTCTCTGCTTGACATTGCACCACAATACAATGACTACTTTTTCAGCTGCTAGTAGGACTTATACTAGATTTTCCTAAATTGAACAGAGTGATAGCAAAGTGAATTAAGTTAAGAGGCTATACAACCTTGAACTGTTGCTTTTCCACTACACGCCAGAGAAGAACACAACCCCATTTTCACAAAAGATGTTCCAGGCAGATCACAGATGTTTACAGATGCAGCCAGTTAGAAAACCAGAATAGGCTGGGCTGTTGCCTCTTTCTTCTGTTCTAGAAGGAACAGATGAAAATAGTGGAAAGATTTCTCCCCCCCCCCCGCCAAAAAAAAAAAACATCATGTCAAGTTGGTGGACTAGATCCTTTTGTTTAAGTCCTAGAGGACATAATGTCCTCAAAAGTGGCAGAATTACCTTTAAGTAGCAGAAAATGAAGCTTACTATTTTCCTGTCAGCTCCGTTTAACGAGTAACATTAACCCCTACAGGTCATGTCTGGCTGAAGCCTTTCAGTGTTCTTATCCCTTTTTCCTCATTGTCATAAAATGGTTATTATACAAGAGTATATATAATTTTACATCAACAGTAGGAAAAGTAATGTCTCTGAACTAATATCTACAATACATTCCTTATCAGACCAGAAGTCCTTTCCTACAAACACAGCCTTCACAGAGGAAACTGTCCAAACAGAGTTGACAGTAACTCAAGAGCTGCTATTACTGAGAAAGTCTAATTTCTCGGCTTTATCCAAAGCAAATCCACCCAGAATGAAATTTCACAAACTGGGTTCTTAAGACACCAGTGCACATTTCCAGGCCATTAACTAGGTTCACATGGCTTCAGTTCTACAGACAAAAGAGGGTGTTTCAAAAGCTTAACCACAACCACTTCTCCTCAATGCCTCTATTACTAAGAAAAGCCTGGTGACCCTCCATTCTGAAGTACTCCTATTTCAAATTCATACTCATGACAAATGGCCACAAAGAAAAGAAACAAATTTGCACGGGATGTGAATTCTCTCTACAGCTGGTACAAGGAACATTCCATTTTTCAACATCTACAGACATTTGGGGTTTCATTGTGGCTAGGAAAGTGTCATATGTTTATGTGGAGTATGCTCAAGTCCAGCAGAAAAATTAGGAAAAGACACAAAAAAAATCAAGTTATACTGTAGAACTTGGACAATTGAGACAACAGTTTAAGCCAGAGGTATCCTATAGAATCCCATAGACCTGCCACCTCCTAAAGAAACCAAGTAAAACCATGGTTGTGAGGTAATGGTATACTTCTCCTTTTTCCAAGAAATCTGTCTCTATGTAGTTTCACAAATTCCTGCACAAAGAAAAATGGATGAAGAAGCAGAGGCAAGGAACAGGAATACCACAGAGGAAAGACTGGCTCTGATCAAGGACCAGTCTTGACTTTAAAAGTTAAAAAGTGATCTTTGTCCTAGAATGTTAGATCACAGTTAACAGTCTGTTAAAGGTGGTTGTTTTTGGGGGGTAGAGGGAGCTGTGTGATGGAGACTAACACAGGGATTAAGCCCCTTCTACTTCATACATTTTCTCAAAGCCTCACAACACAGGATAATGAAAAAGAGTATAAACTTGCAGACTGGGGGCGGAAAAAAACCTGGGTGAGTTAGGCATGCACAGGAAATGAAATTAATTTCTGTAGGTATAAGATAGAATACAGACAAGAACAAATGAAGTTCGGAGTTTTAAGGATCCAAAAGGGTACAACTGAGTACAGTAGACATATAAGATTTATGGAAGGGCAAAAACAGAGGCAAGGACATGAGGACAGAAAAAATAATGTTACGTTCTATTTCTCAACACCAAGCCTAAATATCTGAAAGCAGAGATGTGCTTGCCAGAGAGCATGGTTGGTGGTGATGTGAATGGCAAGGGGAAGGAAATTCAACATGTGGAACCACTCAATAGTTTTTACACAGTTACTGTCCTTCCCACCCTCAGTGCTCTGTGCAGAGCCCAGCAGAATTAATTTCAGTGCATTTACAAGCAGGTTACTAGCCAGAGGACACATCCTAACTGGGTTAGGATAAAAGCTAGACTTTGGGAGAATTACAAGCAAATCTCCTCCACTCCACCCTATAACAAATTCTCTGTAGGGTTTTGGAGCTCAGCAGGAGCAGCTCCATATTCCTGAGTTCTGAAGGTGGTCATCACTCCTTTTCCTTCCCTGCACACTAAGCAAGCAAAGAGGTTTGCCAGTGGGTACCTAGCTATATCTTTTGTGGCACAATTATAGCAGTACACTTACACACCAGCAAAGAACCATCTTTCTGCAGACAAGACTGCTGATGCACAACAGCCCACCCTGAGACATAACCATTAAATGGGATGCTCCCACACAAGGGTTGACCCTCATATCAACTGACCAGGTTTGATTAAACTTTTGACAGCAATTCCATACTTTGCACTGAGCCAAGAGACCTGTACCTATCATAGAACCATAGAATACAATGGGTTGGAAGGGACCGTCAAGATCATTGAATTCAATCCCCGGCCCTGCACAGGGCACCCCAAGAATCACACCATGTGCCTGAGAGCATTGTCCAAATGCTTCTTGAACTCTGAACTCTGTCAGGCTTGGTGCTGTGACCATTTCCCTGGGGAGCCTGTTCCAGTGCTCAATCACCCTCTGGGTGAAAAACCTTTCCCTGATACCAAATCTAAGCCTCCCCTGACTCCGTTTCAGGCCATTTCCTTGAGTTTTGTCACTGGTCACCACAGAGAAGAGATCAGTGTCTCCCCCTCCTCTTCCATTTGTGAGGATGTTGAAGACTACAATGAGCTCCCCCTCAGTCTCCTCTTCTCCAGGCTGAACAGACCAAGTGACCTCAGCTGCTCCTTATGCTGCTTCCCTTCCAGATCTTTCACCATCCTCATTGCCCTCCTTTGGACACTCTCTAATAGTTTAACATCTTTTTTATATTATGGCACCCAAAACTGCCCCCAGCACTCGAGGTGAGGCTGCCCCAGTGCAGAGCAGAGTGGGACAATCCCCTCCCTTGCCCGGCTGGTGATGCTGTGCCTGATGCACCCCAGGACACGGTTGGCCCTCCTGGCTGCCAGGGCACTGCTGACTCATGTTCAACTTGCCACTGACCAGGAGCCCCAGGCTCCTTTCTGCAGCGCTGCTCTCCAGCCTCTCCTCCTATACACACAATCAGAGTTGCCCCATCCCAGGTGCAGAATCCCGCCCCTTCCCATACTAAACTTCATACAGTTGGTGATCACCCAGCTCTCTGTAAATAAATTGGTGCCAGTGCCTTTTTCACTTCCTCATGAGCCTATGTAACAAAGTAAAGAACATTTTCTCAAGAAGGGCAAGTCCCCTAGCTGTAAATGAGGCCCTGCCCTTACTATTTACTACTTACCCACTACTACCAATGGGACCTCCTTCAGACTAGAAAAGGTGTAGAGGATCCCAGTTGTTTAAAAAGACTACACACATATATGTGTGTACACACACACACACACCATACCCCTTCCACTCCCTCAGTTCATTTCTTCAGATACTAATGGCATTAGAACATGAATGCATGGGAACTTCAAAGTTAGGATACAAGTCAACATTGGAAAAATTTTTAAATGGGAGCAACACAGCTAAACACCTCTGGTCAGTTTTATTACACTGATTCAACAAAAAAGCACTGCTTCAGTCAATATGTTTTTCTGTTCAAACAACATGTTGCAGCTCTTCAAGGTTCCACTGGTGAAAAGTCATCTCTTTCAGAAACAGAAAGGTAGCAAGTGAAGCATGAAGCAGTCCTCCTTTTGGTGAAGAAAGAGATGCTCTCATTTTTCTCAGGGGTTAAAGACAAGTGATGAGTTAGTGCTACCCATGTTCTTAGTACACTACGTTACTTAATTAATATGAAATGTCAAGTATGTGGTATTGCTAACAAAGAATTTTAAATATTTTAATGTGCATAGTAAAGCAATTTGCTATGTTCAGTGCAAAAGTTTTAATCTACAATGCTAAATACATGAACCAACAAGACAAATTTATAAAAAAATGAGCACAAGACTAAGTCCTAATGCTAGGTATGTATACCACATAATTGTGGTGTGGCAGTTGTGTTTTCCAGTGTCCAAATAAAAATGTTACATTTATGTCTTTATTATAAAAGCTTACAAACACTACTTTTGTCTGACATTAATTCACACTCGTATTTTGCAGGTTACTTAATATAAGCATAAAATATCGAGATTAATGCTGACATGCCAAACAGACATTTTTGTGTTTACCAGAAACATCTAATTATATCTGTCTACATAAGTAATGAACATAATCTAAAGGGAAGTCAGTATTATCTAAAGCACCAGTGCAGAAGAGTAATTCTGAACTTGCTGAACTAGCAATCCTGTGTACTGATACTTGCGTTGACAGGGATTAGTCACAGCAATATTTTTAAGACATCAGTTTACATCTGAAAAAGCAGTCCCAAAACATTTGACAAAACACCTGCAAAGGTGCAAAGAGCAAGATAAGTTCACTAGCATTAAGGAATAGGATAAATCATGCTTCAGGACTTGTGAAGACAAAGTAATCTGAACACACAGGAGCACCTTCTTTTCTACAAATGACCACCCATCTTAACATTGACCAGGCAATTTCTTCTGCATTGGCTATGACTGAGATTGAATCATAAGCTTATGAAAAGAAAACTCTGCACCAGCGTTAAGAAAGTGCTGGCATGGCTTACAACTGTAACTAATTTTCCATGCTGCAAGAATCACCTCTGATATTAATAACTGCATTTCCATTTCATGTAGGCGAGGATTAGAAAAACTACTTACAGACACAGATAAAACTAAGGAGATACAAAATCTTTTTACTTCACAGTGAGATGTCATCTTTAGATGCTACACCACGAATAACAGAGAAAAACCAGCTTTTACCATAGTATGACTGTATTTTTCTCAACAGCCAGCCCTGAAGATCAAAATGCAGAAAGCTAACTCACAGCAGCAGTAGATCTGAAGTACAGGTGTCAAGCTTTTAATTGCTTAGCAGTTTTTCATTTGTGGGGTGGAAGGCAGCAATTAAAGCAAGAAGATTTTAATCATAGCTCAGGAATTGCATTTTCTGTTTTGCATCTCTGTGCTCCCAAATCTGGACACGGCAACAGTGTTTTTAGCAGCTACTTCGTTACCCTGAAGTCTGACCTGATGCTAACTAAGGTCTGTAACTTGACAAAAAAAAAGAAATTACTGTAAAGTAATTAACATTGGGAAAAAATTTTTCACATTCCAGCTAGGAAATGAGAGATCAGAAAAAGAACACAGGAGATCAGACTCATGGCTGCATACAAGACACCCACAACATAGCAAGAAGCCACTTCAAGCAACACACTGCGACAGCATGACAATCCTTTTCAAGGTACTTGTGAGCACTGGAACAGGCTGCCCAGGAAAGTGGTGGAGTCACCATCCCTGGAGGTACTTTAAAAGACTTAGGTGCCTAGAGACACAGTTTAGTGGAGGACTTGGCAGTGCTGGGTCAAATGGTTGGCCTCAATGATTTTAAAGGTCTTTTTCAAACTAAACAATTCTATGATTTAAAGGTAAAATGAATAGTGGAATTTTCCCACTACAACTTAATGACTGGGGGGGAAAAGGGGATGGACTCCAAAACACAAAAACAAAGGCACAGTCGTGCATTTCTCCCTCTAATCCAATATACTGTTGGAAATGAATGCATCCTCATTTAAAATTTGCAAACAAAAGGCCCCATACAGCATATGGGACATGCAGTGAGATTTCAGCTAAAATATAGCAAACAGTACATATCCAGATGCTGGCAGAATTAAATCTCATCATATACAGCCATGGGATCCTAGATCTATCTGGAGGTATCGTCAATTTTGGATGTATGTACTGGCCAGTTTTGTTTTCTTTTTCAGTTTGCAAAACTCAATTTTGTCACTGGGAAGCTAGCTGATTACATAGAAAAGCCAATAATTAAACTCAGTCTTCAGAATTAGTACAACTATCCAAATTTTTTATTTTTTTCTGCTTATGAACTACCAAGAAAAATCATTGACCTTAGAAATTGAATTGATTAAATACTCCTTTGACAGTGAATGCACTGTATTCAATCACTTTTTTTTTCCTGGTTAAAATCAGCATTTTATTCAGAGCCTATGCAAAATGGCTTTTTCACATTTAAGAAAAAATTACTTAACAACCAATTTTGTGTCTTCGGGCTTAATTTTAACTTTTGAAATCTTCAATATTAACTAGTACGTAACATGGGAGGAAAGCTATATTTACATTTCACAAAAGAAAATAGATTCCAAATTCAATTCTGCGTCTGTATCATAAACCTGATGTAAGCATATTTAGATCCCATAAGACTGTTACAGTGCAGTAGTTCCTTACTGTATCATGATACTAATGAATAACGCAATATCTGCAGTAGAGAACAAAGAAATACTTTTTTCCTTGAGAGATTTTAGCAGCATTTTCTCACAACATGATTTTAGATTAACTGCAATATTACAGAATATCAAAACTTTGCCTGTATGGATCCTCTCAGTTACTCTTAAGTTAAAGAGGTCTATCACTTAGCAGTTTGAAATTGTTGCCTTTTGATCCATGAGTGAAAATATATTGAAAAGTAAGTTTTAAACCATTTTGGATTTATTGAACAAATATCATTCAAGTCAGATTGATAGATGGTGTACTATCATATTCAGGTTCTCTTTATTTTTGGGGTTTGCTAAAAAAACCTTTACTATTCAAAATATTTAGATGTCATGGAGAGTGACTTTGATTTGAAAAGAAACAAAAATAATATTTTAAGATACCAACAAGTTTATAGGCAACTATACATTCTATTAAACTGTGTCCCACTGTTGCAGCGGGGATTCTTGCAACACGTGTATCAGACAACGTGGCCTGTGGAAAAGAATATATGGACCGATTCTTGGTAGATATTTTCAGAGGTGTTTATTTTTCCAGCCGCCTGGTCGGTGACTTGGCCAAGAACTGAACAATCACAGGACCAGAGGGTCCTTCCTGGGCAGGGGAACACAAAGCAACCAATGGGGAACGAGGTCGACCAGGGAGTAGGGAAAACCTGTAGGACCTGCCTCTACCCTGGGGCCCCTCTCCCAGGACCACATGGCAGGGGGAGGAACCCCAACATCCCAAAATCTTTGATTTAATCAAAGATTTAATGTAAAGAAAATTATTGGTATTAATTATTTAAACTTGCTTCTTGCACATTTTCAGGGACGTGTTCATTCTTAAGAGTTGTTTCTAAACTAACTGAAGTGGCAATATTATGATGATAAAACAATTAAACCAAATGAAGGTGGCTTACATTTACCTAATTAAGAGTGATTGATAATCTCAACATTCAGTTCAAGCCTAAGTCATACAGCGCTATCCAAATGAGTGTCTCCTTTGGCCTTTGAATCCTTTAAAAAGAAATATTTGGCCTCAGATTTCATCAGGAACATCTGATTCTTCACAGTCAACTTGGTACTTCACTTTTCAGGAAGAAATTCCCATACCCTCTCTTCCACTTCCCTCCAGTGGAATCTCCACAAGGAATGACACTAGGCACCCACAAATGCTGCTGTTCCCCTTCCTCTGCTCCCCAAACTCTACTCAGCATGTTTGCTGATAAGTCATTTGTTCATAACCTTCTTGCTAAGAAAACTTAAACGCTGAGCTTCCATCACTCCAGGGCTGGAATCAAGGGAACAGTAAAGTGGGGAAAGGCTTTTTCTGTCCACAACTATGAAACTTTACTGGACTGACCACTGGAGTTTAAAGCTGACAAATTTACCTTCTTGAGTAAACCGGTAATTTACAGGTAAGGAAAGACCATAAAGGTTATATAACAAGACAAAATACTGGAATTAAGGGAAAGCATCTCACATCTACCTCTATGTCCTTAAGCAGCTTACTGTAAAAGCCTAGATCCTCTCCAGTTTTCTGAAGGAACAATTGTAAGGATAAATGTTGCTTAACTTTAGAGACCTCATGATGGATAGGCAAAGAACCAAAATGTAACATGTTCAGGTAATATGTAAAAATAATCCACATTCTCCCTTGAAAAACAATCTTTTCCAAACTAGCTTGTGTCCACAGAAGTCTAAAAGCAGGCATCCACATTCTGCGTGAAACAGCGCTGTTGCTGATGCTTAAACTCTTGTTAAATCTCTCCCATTTTATAGCTAATCACATTTTTATAGCAGGCATGAAGCATTCTACAAGGCCCTTGCTGAGCTGTTCCTGTAAATCAAAACCTTATTCCATCTTTCTGCTTGCTGGCAGCAGAGCAAGGTTACTTTTACCATTTATGGTTATAAAACTCATCCAACTTTTTCCCCCCTTCAGTTGCTGCCTTTTTTCCACTATTCTTTCCTTCTCTGTCTCACTCTGAGAAAGATATTCCAAGTTCAGCTAAACTTCAGAACTCATCTATAACCTTTTTCTTGTCTCCCAGTACACTTACAACCTCATGAAAACATCTAATGAGAAGACAGTGAAACATTAATACAGTATTTAGGTCAAGAGCCTCCTTCTGACCTCAAGCCACATGAAACAAACAAAAAGCCACACAAGAACAGCAGGAGATCAGAAGCTCTGTATGATAAGTTATCACTATATGGCCCATACATATATCAGCTCACAAAATAAGGCCCAGATCAGACTGGAGGCGCTCAGAATGATACTTATAACACCCTGATATAAACACTCAGTTCAACATGTGAGCAAGAAGGCTGAAGAAACACAGTTAAACCTTACTATTTGACCCACATATAAGCAGCCACCACATTCTGCAATAAAGCAAGCTTAAGAATGAGGGAGGAAAACAATTCCTAGATTTAGATATGCTGTCCAATTACATCCAACCCTCCTGGCACATAGGGTATTAAACTGAAACAGCCTCTATTTACAATGACCACAGACTGAAACACCAGATTCAGTTTCTTCTCAGGTCTGGTTCCATTTTTCTCTCCTCCAACTTGGAGCCGGAACATCCTGCCACAGAAACAGGACACTCTCTGCCCTTTCACACGCCTCCACAGGGCACATTATCAACACAGCTCTACAAGAAGCTATGTTGCATGGAAGAACAAGGATGTACATTGGAAATTCCTGAATTTTCAGCTAGAAAGAACTCCAGCCCACACTGCATATGGGAGCAGTCAGCACACATGAAAATCATTACAGGGATGTTATTACAGGAGAACACATGTCCAGTTACAAAAGCAAAGGAACTGCTGCTTAGAAATGAAGTTTTTCCAATGGACATGAAATCTACAGTGCTTCAGAAAGATATAGATACACTTCTGGACTAAATCAGATTTATCTGAACATCAAGAACAACCTCTGTTTGGTCTCAAATAATCCTTTAACAGTGTCAGCCCATTGTTTAAAACTTGATGTTCAAAAGAAATTTAAGCGTAGCACATTCTCACATTTAATTTCTACAGTCATCTTACCCAGGGATTTGCCACCACAGAGAAATCAGCACTGAAAAAATACTGACATTTGAACTTAAAATTTCCTGAATCTTACAGGTGAAATGAACAAGCCACAGAAACGGTGATGTACATGTGTACAGAAAAAGGATTCCTAAGGAGATTATTCCCACATTAACTCGGTGGCTCATGACAACAAGCTGGTCTGTGAAGCCACATCACTCCATTCTTTTTGTTCCATTCTGCCTCAAGCAGAAATCTGCAAGCAATCAGTAAAAATGATGCAACTACCTGCTTATCAAGGGGGTTTGGTTCTTCTGGTTTCTGGAAGTATGCCTTAAATAATGCTGTTCACTTAAAAGATGTTTGATTTTGTGCATAACTTCTCGTACATATTCTATGCAGATGTGAGCATAAACTGTTACAATTTTCCACCTGGATATTCACAGTGACTGTACTGATTAATGGCTCCATAACTATTACATCACTCTTGACTTCATCCCTTGTAGTTAAGCACATTTCATGAACAATGGAACAGAGGGTAATCAAAGGAAATAAATTTTCAAGGTCCTAAGTCCTTGACACACAGACCACCTGCATGAGGTGCTCAAAATATCTTTACATCCTGAACTCAAGGGCAGGATGAGGCAACGGAAACGTTTGGAGTAAGAGCTGGGTGCTGGACACTGGGGAAATAGTAGCACATAACGAGAGAAAGGGAGGGGGAGGAGCCATACAAAACCTTGCTCTGCCTGCAGAAGTTGCCTCCCCTTCCCCTGAGCCCAGCAGGACAAGGTACCAAGAAGTGGGGCTTCCTTTCACCCAGAGAGGGAGTCCCTGGGGAAGAGCTGCAAAGAACAACACCTGTGAAGGTGTCTCCATGCTTGTATTCTTTTTTTCATTATTTTCTTGCAGAACTTACGCTACTACTACTAAAACTAAAGTCACTACAACCATCTCCTTCCTGTTTGTTGGCTATCTCACAGAGAGGTCCTCAGAGCTGCTGCCTTTACCTTCCTGCAAGGGAGAAAAGGTTGAACATCCACTGAATCAGAAGAACTCCCAAAATTAGGCTGCCTGCAAGTACTTTCTGATAAGAAACTTCAACACAGCCATCCTCTCTCATACTTAACTTAATTAACTACAGATGAGTGCCTTCAAGAACTCATCAGCAAAGGCAGAGAAGGAACTTGCTATAACCTTTCAGCTCTATAGCTCCCCTATCCCAATGGCAAACCAAATCAAACATGGGTTCTTTATTCTTCAAAAACAAAGGTCAGATTACAGTTTCATGGTAAGATGAATAAGTATCTGGAATAACACTATTATGTCAATGGAGATCCCCTGGATTTGCACAAAAAATCTGGCTCATTGTATTCCAAATTGCTAAAAATGTGGTTGACATCACAACATAGAACAGTAGCTAAAAGACTTGAAGAGAGCTCTACTTGCATGCATTTTTCTGAGCAAAAAGAGCAGAAGGTTAGATTCCAATCCTACTGTCAACATAGCAAGGGTCAGCATTAATATTTTCTTCTCATGTAATGAATTGTCAGACCTCAGCTATGCTGCTGTCCTATTATCTCCTGGGAGGAAGGATAAATTGGTTAATATAGTTCTTTCCAAAAAAAGCGTTCAAAAGCAGAAACATCTGGTATGTTCATTAGTCACTATTTGGCCCGAGTTCAGTAGTAAGGCAAACGACAAAACCCATTCCCTCTCTCTTACCTAGAGAGGTCACAGTAAATGGGACCCTAGGTTTACGGAAATCATCGCTAACTGGAAGGAAGGTGGCTGTGAAGCTTACAGATACACTTTGTTTCCTGTTCTCAGCAGCAAAAAAATGCATTCACACACACTATCATCTAATGGCCACAGGAAGTCATATGATTTACAGGAGACACAGAGATTCAGGTAGTCAAAATATTTTTAAATGTGGCATTAAAGAAACCCAATTTTTTTTTTTTTTTTAATTTAAAGTATGCTAAGAGTTAGCTCAAAAAGCTAAGCCTACAGCCACATGAAAACTGGAAAGAGTTGCAGAAATCAAGCAGTGTGAATTAGTCTGAAGCAAACCTGGGAGCTCAATCCAGATACCAGAAGTTTGGGTATAACTCTTTGGTCAGTTGCCCGTGCAACTGGACTGAGCAATATTGGAACCACACCCTTGTTTTTACATTTAAGAATACTAGTATGGTTCAACCTTAATTCAAGCCTGCCAGAATTGGAAAATAAACATCAGAACCCTATCAGTCTTTCTCCCATCTGGACTATACTAAACAGCAGCCATTTACAAAACAGAATACCAGTTTTTCACTCATCATTCATGAGAGAGAAGTACACATGACATGCATGAGGCACACCATCCAAAGAGAACTGTGTGATGAGATTATTAATGGGATAGTTTAATCACAGCAAAATCCACAATAGGAGTTTGTTGTTGTGATGCTCAGTATTCTAATACCAGGAGTCTAGACAACACCTAAGAAAGTCCCTAAAACTGCGGGCCATCTTTCTGCATGCACATAATGTGTTTTCACACCTGATTTAAGGTAAAACTTCAGTTAAATTTAGGACACCCAACAATGTCAAAATTACATAGGTATTAGGTCATCACTTTACCTCCAACAACCCTTAGGCAGCTGAAGAGTGCTTACATGCAACCTGCCCCAAAGCTGTCTGGACACATCAGAAAGATAGGTAAATGCTGCTCTATCCAAAATACACTGCGAGCACTACACCTGAATTATTGGTACCACAATTAGAGTGACCACAAAAAAAACAGCAGATCTTTGAACAAGCACCACCTTAATATCAGTTGAGGCGGAAAAGGTCCAAAAGGATTTTTTAGAATTCATAAACATAACAAAGGCAAGCTAAAGCTTTACAGCATTTCCTTATTATAAAATGCTTGGGTTCAAAACCATGACTACTGTTTCACCTTAGGTCATAGACCACTTTTAAGTTTATTTAAAAGAAATTCAACCAAAAATAAAATTTTAGACTATAGTCTTGCATTGAAACCTGTTTGTTTCAACAATTATTGACCACCTTCTGATCCAGTACATAAACCTCTGCTATTCAAGCAAGTAGAGATTTGAAAAACAGCCGTTGTCATACATCACAATGGAAAGAGCAGACTGGAACAAGGGATTAGCACCGGGTTTCATAGGCATTTGCAAACAGAAGGCACTAACCATGTACTTGGGAGATCTCCTACCCTGTCCCACTCTTCCTGACCAAGCCAGGTCTCTTACCACTCCGATTTTTATCTTCCTTCCCCCTTCAAATACTTGTCCAGCTTCTTTTTCTCTGAGGGCTGTAAGAGACAAACACTTCCTCACCCACCGTCTGCTTCTAACTTTTTAGCAGTTGGAGGTTTGGGATGTGAATGTGGAAAGGGTGGGATTTTTGTGTTGTTTTTTTTCCTACTTGCTTGCTTATTTTTGCCACCTTTTCAGTCCAAACTACAGCATCTGTGCAAGCAGTAGAGGGTGGCACTGGGGAGCTAGGAATAAGTTTCTTGATCAGCTCTAGTACTCTTGCAAAAGATCCAAGGTTGTGTTCATGGTGACACCAAAGGTTTTAAAGACAACTCTCATCAAACACAGCCAAGCCGAATGTTCCAGGGTTTACAACTCAACATAATTTGGATCTGGCATTGCAAGGGTACAGGCTTCTGACAAAAATTAGCCTAACTCAAACCAGGGACTCTGTATTCCACAGCTAGAGAAATAAACAATAGACATCAGTAAAAATTATAGTAGGACTGCAAAACCTTTTTCTCAATCTCCACAGAAGTAGTTAATATGATGCAATGAAAAAGGCTAAAAAAAAGTTAAATATCAATAGCACCATACTACAGACACACTAAGAAGTGATGTAATTAAACTTCTGTGACCCTTTTGTACAGGTTATCTTTACGGTTGAGCCGCTTCGACACACACATTTAAGAGCATTGCTTCAGACTGTAAGAAACTCATCTGTTCCTCTTAAAAGGTCCAAAATTATATTTTATAATATTTTAATATAATATTTTGTAATTATATTTTATATTCTTAGAAGATCACCCCATATTTTAAAAAAGGGCGGGGTGGGGGGTGGGGATGTACTACACAATGTAATTTTTTACCCGAATTATTTTAAAAATACTAAGCTTTTTCCATAAGGAAATGAAGTTTAATTTAATCTCATTATTTTCTCATATCTAGCTTCTTCTTGGTTTCCAGCAGCCCTAGCAATTTCAAAACTAGCTAACAGCTAAACTTTTTGAGGCAGTAATCTTACTAAAATTGTTAAACATTTCTCTAGACTGAAAAATGGAAGGACATCTCCTTATGACTTTCATTATCTATTTTTCTTCAAAATAAGCTTGTTCTGTTTACCTTCAGGGATCTTCAATGTTTACTATGCATAATCTGCACTATTGAGCAATTTCACTTTCAGGAAGTAAAATTTTCAGCTTTTGTAGTTGTCATTGGCTTGTTTTTATTCTTCCTGGCAAACATGCTGTTACTTGCATACGGCATCAATGTGAACCCAAAAGGGAGAAACCAAATCTGGAAAACACCTTGAGCCTACAGTCTTATTAGTTCACTGAGAAAACTGAGATGTTTTGAAAATGTCATTCAGCATCTAGAATCTGGAAGTTAATTCTAACTCTATCAAACTTCACAGTGTGAAGAGACATGAACTATTTTAGTCAGAGCCTACAAACTTTGAAACAGCAACTAAGCGCACTTTACTAACTGAGGTGGAGACCCTAACAGGGTACCTCCTGACTTTCACATCTATAGCAAATAGTGATGCCTTTTATATACAGCTTTTTGCTCCAGCCAAATAGTTTATTCGTTTACTATGGATCATACTTTCAATGAACTCCTGGAACAATTTTTCATACGCTTCACCTCCTTCCCACATACAGGAAAACATGTAAGCTCCATTTTATCTCACATGTTCCTACAAAGAATATTCCACATGTTTCCCCATGTGCCCTTCTGCTAGATTTTCCTATAGTTTTAATGCCTATAAAAGTTGACCCTACAACAGAACAGGTAGATCAAAAGAAGGCTTCCTGGAGACACTTCACAAAACCACTTGGACATTTCAAAAAAGCTTCCTTGGTAGTTGCATTGTCAGAGATGCTCTTCCAGCCTATGCGGTCACCAAAATCCTGGTTTTCTTTAGTCTACTATTCTCTAAAAGAAAAAATGCAGTATTTTGTAGTCAAACTGGAAAGATGTTATCTTTCACATCAGCAGGCAGAATCTGTCCATAGTAGGAATATACTCCACTCCTAAATGACAATCCATTTCCAAACTTACACATTAAAACCAGCACTATCAGAAAAATACTCATTTGTGAACAAATCCAACGTGAGAGCAGACAAGGGATAGAGTCTGCAAAAGCTCATAAATAGTCCCTTTTCATTTTTAGTTCTTCTATTTCACACCAGTGTTAGCTGTTAGTTATAAGTGTATATATAAGACTTAAGTATTAGTCCTACAAATATCTAGGCCAATCTTTCTTTCCTTCATGACTCAGCAGAGGCACCAGAACTTAACACAGGCTCGTTCAAGGCTCATAGTAAAATTTGACCTAATATTAAAGTCTAATTCTCTTATCCACACCAAGTATGGACAAGTTCTTAATCCTTTCTCTTCGCAGTCATTTTTTTCTGTATTCCAAGACACACTTATGTCCTCTTGCCTTCCCTGCCTTATACTAGATTAAGGAAATAAAGGTATTTCAGTGATTTCCTTTACATGTCAGGTTTTCTGGACTTCAGTTCAATCCTGTATTGCCTTGAACTTACTCAAATCATTACACTTGTAATGAAATACACTCATAAACCCTCAAAACAACTACCAAGATGCTTCTTAAAGATAAACACAGCTTAAAATGCAAAGTACTTGAAATTCAATCTAGCAGGGAGCTCGTATATCATACTTTAATGCTTTTTCAAACTGAAGGAAGGCATTTGAAATGCCAGTGTGAAAGAACTCTGAAATAACTCCATTTATATGAAGTTGCCTTTTTAAGACACTGTAGTACTATTTGCCACCTCTATAAAAAATAGTAACATTCACTTTAAATACCACAGGTTTTATGGTGTCAGCCAGGATGGCTGGGCAGAGCTGGGTGCACCTAAGTGCTGCAGGACATGGACTTCATGGATTACAAAGGCACTTGCCTCTCTTGATACTTGATAGACCACATACATCTGAGAACGGAAATACCTTTAAAAAGCCCCATGGTGTTAGAAAGTGCACCACCAGACAAATGAAGCTATTTCACTCAAGTTTGTTTTGGCAGGTTTTCAACTCTCTAGTCTATCCTTGCCTTGTTTTCACACACAAGCCTTGGAACAATTCCATTTATCAAGTGTACCTAGACGGAGCATTAAGTTGGCCTCTGAAATAAGATGGGGACAAAAGGGAAAAGTAACACGATTCAATACTGTTAACAATTTTCTCACTATAGTTTTATGTACGCAGGACAAAAAGTGCAAGGTAGACAGGGGAAAAAAAAACACATATGAAATCTGAAGGTGCAAAAGACTACTTTTCAAGAGATGCTTCTTGGCAGAAGACAATGTTAGCCAAATATTAAAACCTACCCTTGTGAAAAAAGTCATCATAATATCTCAGAATAATTTTCAATTAAGCTAGAAAAGGGATATATACTTATTTTCCATAGTCTAAATCAGACAGTTGTTAGTGCTTCATGTAAGACTGAAGAGCTTCCAGTTATGCACATTATATTTTTATATATTAATAGAATGGCTATAATTACACACATATCGTATATCCAGCATAAATCTGCTAATGGAAATATAAAATTACTCTGTGTTTCAAGCAAAAGCTACACTTCATTTTACACTGTCTTTCAAGGGAAGCTACTTTTTTTACAGTACCAATATACACATTAGATACCACCAGGAAAGAGTAACTAAATATGTACACTTGGGCATCTATTCACATAAGAAGAGCTTCGCAATTGCTGAATTTTTATAGCAACTTTAAGAAAATGAAAAAATTTTGGCTAACCATTACCATGCATTGAACTTGAAAAATTAAAGCATCATCCTTACTCTATATTGGAATTTAACTTGGACAAAATTCAGCTTCCATTTTATTCTCAGACATTTCAGTAAACCATAACTGAGTTATGATCAGTTTTAATTAAGTTAATGGGTTATGCAAAATAAACTACCTAAAATCACACAAATCCTTTTTACTAGGGCCTGCATTTGGCTTCTAAAAACCAGTTTAGTTTGGCAGACACTTATACTTACCAAATGGCAAAAGCAAGAATAAAAAAGCAATGAGAAAACACTGCCACTGGGATGACATCTAATATCTTAAAAATTGTCTCCCCTAATAAACATATCTTGCAATATTTTCAATGGTGTAATCTACAAACCTTTAAGGAGGAAATTGTGTTCTTATGACCATGAAATTCCCAGAGCAACTTTGTTGAGCATTTTAAAGTATTACTGCAAGATACCCGCCATCCTTCCTGCTGTATTTTCTCTGTGCTACATAGCTATCAAATAGAGCACATGCTCAAAGTCAGTCTTGTGCTCCAAGCTTTTATAAAGTAAAACAATTTAAGTCAGACCCTTAACTTGATTCAGAGTATCGAACTGATGGACACTTGTTTATTCAAATTATAAATAAGATTTTTGCGTATAGAACAAACCAAAGTACAGATAAATGAGTCATTTATAACACAACTTAACATTCACCATTTAAACAAACAAAAAAAACCCTCGCCATTTTACATCTTGTTATAGTTTGACTTCATGGCAGGCAGCCACCCTGCATCCTTCGTGGGTGAGGAAATGGACTGAAATTATAAATGACAGGAGTGGTTTCTAAGACTTAGAAGTTCCTTGATTTTTCCCACAACAGTGCCTCTTTTCAGTGGAGATGTCATTACATCAGAAGTTTCTACGTGAGGGTTCAAAACTTTTACTATCAATATAAAGAAAAAAAAAAAAAAACCAAAACAAACCACCACACCAAAAACCAAGCAACCCAAACCTATTGTCCCCAAGCTAAAGTTCATGACTGGACTCTGTATTTCATGGAAAAGTTTCAAGATCTGCAGATCAACGAGTTGACATTCACAGCACATTACTTCAACTCTGTTAACCACTTTGGCAAGGAGTCAGTCCTTGTACAGTCATCAAGAAGTACAGACAATAATTCTTACCCTTTCCCTTCTAGGTCCACACTATGTGCTTGATTAATGACTGACAAGTTTCACCAGTAACATAAATCGACACATTTAGCAGGGAAGCCATGGAAAATTGTTTGCCTATCAGTAGAAATTAAACATAGGATTTGTACAAAGATTAGGCTTATGAAAGATGGGACAGATAACTTGCAGCAAGACAACATAGCAGTAACTTCCCACCACAGGAGGTCTTCTGGAAAAGCTTTACTACTCTCCTCAAGTCTCATCTTGGACAACAGGGAGTAGTAGCAGTGTCTCAGTAACAGATACTATTGCAAGACTGCAACCAGATGCTTTTCTCTGTGTTAACCAGATAAACAGAGCATATTTTCAACACTTGAACTTGTCTACTTCTGGTGTAGTCAAAGTTCTTCACCCAGAACAAGTCAAGATTAAGCTACTCAGTTACAGCTTTACTTCTCAAAAGAAATTAACCAGACATCTAAATCTATCTATTAAATCTATCTATTTAAATTATCCAAGACAAAAGTTTAACTGCTCCTAATAACCTAATAATCTTCAGAGCAACCAGCAGGTAGATCATGGTGATCACTTATGGCATTTTATATTAGATTTACAATGCTGAAGCCCTTTTCTGCTTACAGAAAAAACAGACAAGGTTTTTATTTCCTTCTTCCTGTGCATAATATTTAGTGAAGAATAGTCATGATTGTTACTCCAGCAATCAAGCCTATTTTTCTGATTGTGGAAGTTGGTTAATTAATTTATGACTGCCATCGCTTGTTAAGGAATTTCTTTCCGAATAACTGCACAATATGGGATATAATTTCATTTCAGGTGAGACTATCAAAATACAAATTTGTGCCAGTTTGGCCAAATTTTGAAATGTATAATAGAGCTCCAGGAAAAAAAAAACAAACCAAACAACCAAACAAAAAACAAACAAGCAAAAAAATTTTTAAAAAACCAAAAACAAAAACAAATGGAAAACCCAAAACCTGAAAAAGGAAAAAAAAACCCACCACTTTTTTTTTTTTTTTTTGGCTGAAACAGCATTCAAGTCTACTTTGCAATTGCGTAAAGTTCTGCCAAGCAATTCATTTCATTTTCATCTCCTGCAGGTAGTACTCCTTCCATCCATGCTTTTCATTTGAAAATGGATTAGATATAGCCAGAGGGTGGAGATTTTTTCAAGAAAGCCATGAGCCACTACTTTACACCTCCAACCCTCATGTCATCTGAGAGAGCTGGCATCAAAGCTTTCAAGATTACTGATGATTTTTCCTGCTGGCCAGCTGAAACCCAGCAGTACAACAGAACTGAGTACTGTCCTAAACCAGTCTGAGGTCAACAGACCTCAACCTTCATACTGTCCAAATCTGAAGACTCCAGAGCTCTGCTAGGTCTCGACAAAGAAGTTTGACTACATTAAATGAAGCACATGCACAACTACAAGGGCTCCAGAGAAATTAGTGACTCATTTGCCTTTAATCCTATGAATGCCCTATGGTTCTATAGTCAACCATCGTTTAGCAAAGTCATTTGCCTAGCTACCATTACAAAAATTAAGGTCTTCACACTTAGCAACTCCAGCCCAGACAAGAGATGCAACAGAACAGGGCTGTGAATACCAGTGGCTTCTGCCTCCCACACGACCAACAGTCCCTCTCACCCTCAACATGTAAACCTCAGTGCAGCCATACTTTATATATCCTTGGAGAGGATTAATTTAATTTTGATTTCCTCCCTGTGTTTGCTTTGGAAGTTTGCAGCTTGAGCAATATATATACGACCAAAGTTTGGCAGCAAGAAGCCCGTAACTATGATGTATATCATTTCAGCCTGGCGAGCATATTCAAGAAAATAAGCTGGCAGTGAGGACAGCTTCATCTCACATTCAGAAAGTGGAAGAGTGGTGTAGGAATAAGGAAAGGCAAGACATTTCCAGAAGGTAAATTTAAGATGGATGGAGTCTGATATCGTCCATGTTACTTAGGGAACACAGTGCTCAGCAAAACAAGCTTTGATCGTGACAGAGGAGGAAGTGGCAAGCATACAGATCTTTAAAGGCCTTTCCATCGTCTGACAGGTTTCTAGTGTGTTGGTTACTGATACCTTCCAAAGCTTGCCAGAGCAGTGGTAAAAGCAGGGCTGTGCAAAGAGGTATTATTGTCACAGGATAGCACACAGAAAAATAAGAATTTTGCTGGTCCAGCTTGCATGTTTGAGCATAATCCTAGATTGATGAAAACACTAAGTATTTGCTATAATATTTTCCAGTGAGAGGAATAGTAATGAACTCTGCACTGTACCATTTCCAATCTAAGTGTCAGTTAAACATTACAAATTTCAGTCTCAACTTTTATTCCACCAGTTGCCCATCACAAAGAAGTTAAAAGCATGTATACTATGCTATTCTAGATACAAAATATTTTATTCCACGTAATCATAAAATCATGCTTCTATGATAATACCTCCAAAAACAGCTTCTGCTGCATTCCAACAAAACACGAGGACTTTCTTTTTAGCTTATTCATGCGGTTTCTCAATAGCTGAAATGCATTTGCTCAGCTGAGTTCTGTGGTACCTCCCTGCAGTCATAAGCTCCGATTTATGAGTGAAGAAGGCACTATTGCCTGGAGCAAAATAATCCATCTGTCAGGCCACAGACCTTGTTTCAGGGATTTTCTAGTACACAAGGGTTCTTCACTGTGTAAGAACTCAAAATTATCCAACATCACAACTTATTACTGCTTCAGTAGAGTACTAGTCTTCCAGCATTTAGATTCCATGTGCCTAGAATTGACAGTGCTCCTTTCATTAGACCTCTCTATTAGTTTGGCAAGATTCTCTTGTTGCTTCCAGCAGAAGCCTTCTGTAAAGAGACAAGTGCTGAAATGCAATGCTCTACATTTGCCTTAATGTCTTGTTATCACTGCTTAGCAGTGTGTTATCCCTACAGATAAAACCTATCCCTACAGAAATTGCAAAAAAAAAAATTAAAACATAGTCCATTCAGACTCAGCTCTGGTACTGAGTTTGTGACTAAGCATGACCGTTCCATTAAAACTAAAAAATTAGACACAGATGAATAGGAGTTATCAGGTTCAACTCCATAGTCAAAAGCTCATCAAAAAAAAAAAAAAAAAAAAAAAAAAAAAAAAAAAAAAAAAAAAAGAGGAGATAAAACCTGTTTAAGATCAGTGCCAGTTTCCTACACAGAATTTCACCCAGGCCCAAGATTCAACATGCAATGTTCAAACACCAAGAATAAGACCATGTATTTCAACACCTACATAAAAGCTTTTATTTTTTACTTTTAAGCCTTTGCCCTTGAGTGATTCATGGTTTGAATACTGCTATCTGAAGACTATCATACTATGCATGTGTAAGACAACATCATTTACAAGATGGTGCAACACAATTAAACACCTGGTTTTCCCTGGCCTTGTTCTGTCAGCCTGCAATTCTTTCCTGAGGAAAAAGAGAAAATTATGGTTTTTCAACTACTTCCAGATGTTAAATGGCAATGGCTCTGACCAGGATACCTGAAGCTTCAAAAGCTCTAGCGAACTTGTACATCCACATTAAACAGAATCAAATTAAGCACATCTGGCATGGTAAGCAAAGGCATCATGTCACACTTCCAGAGCCCTGCACAGGATGCCTCGACAAACTGGGGGCAGGAGTATCCTTCATTTGGATCGAATTCACACAGACATGATCTACAAATGAGGATGTTGAGCTGGCACATCAATAAAACTGCACAGGAGCCTAAAGACTTCAAAGCCCAGCAAAAGATTTAATTCTGAGCTGAACACACCATTACCAGACCACAAAGCTTGCCCACAAAGCTGGGTTAGAATTGAAAAGATCACAGTCCAAGGACAGCAAATTTTTTCCGTTGATATTTGAACCACATTAGTATTAAAAAATACTCAAAGTCAGAACAAAATTGATGTTACTTGTTTAATTTTCAAGAAGCAACCAAGACAATAAAACCTTTCTAGCTTTTGAGAAAACACGCACACACTACAAACTACTGCAATGCAGTGTTAACGAGGTGAGGACTGGCTATGTGTTCACAGTTTAGCATCCTCCCATGCCAAATTTCTTTAAAATTCCAATATGCACAGAGATGGGAAGAGCTGAAGCTCATCCCAATCTTGAATTTAGTTTCCTGGACACTACTAAATGAACACAAACAGGAATAAATAACCCTCCAACACATAAATAGCATCCTAGCACCTAAAACATATACATTTTTCTTGCTACAGAGAAATGTGTCAAGACATAAATGGAGACCAGGATCATTGACATATGCAGTACATACCAAAGTGCAGTACATAGCAAAGATGATCTTGTCCTCAGGTTTAAAGGAGCTGACAAACCTCATGCCTCAGGTTTTCACTTAAGTTTCAACTATTTTCTTTTCATAAAGGCTTTGTGTAATGTTTGATCACTAGCTGCAGTTTACCTCACTATTACTATTCCAGTGCAAGTCCTTTCAAGCACAGCTCAAGCTATTCTTGATAGATAGCCCCTTGATGGGACACACCCATAGGTTCAATGATGCTCAGACATCAAATGAACTCCTTCAAAGCTTTGAAGAAATATGGCCTCTCTTAGGACTTGAAATTAGTGACACTTACTTTTGGATTTAGCGTGAAAGTATAATTTAATCCAAGACAATAAGCAATATTTTCAGACTGCTTATATTTTAGAATCACACACAATCCCAAGATAAATATCATTAAGTTTTATATAGAGTTTATTATTTATCTTTTGGATAAAGGAAGTCTATCCAGTTTCCCAAGTAACATCAAATTCCAAAGATCCGCCATGATTACATTTGCTGTTAACTAAAACATCTACTACAAAATACTTGTTTCTCTGGCATGCACTGGCTAACCATTCAGGCAAAAAGTCACCATTTCCACAAAGAGGCCCAAAGGAAACATTTTGTCCTTTCTGCAGTATCTGAGCCTGCTAACTTTATGAGCATCATATATCATACTGAGCAATAGACAGTAGAATAGAAAGGTTTGGTCACTCAGTTTTAACCATATTCTTTTTTTTATGACTTTGCAGATACTGTTTTTCAATTTCTTTTACCTAGTTTTACTGCTTGCAGTTCCAACTACAATCCCTTTTTTCTCCTATTAGGCAAAAAAGTTTAGTTATTTTTTAGTTATGGTTTTATTATTCTTCCTTCAAAAGCAGTACAGAATATCACATATTTAAACATGGTTGCTTCAATTTAGAATCAGGAAATGTTTAACAGTAGAAGTTCATTGCATATTGTCCTTCTACACTCCTCTTATTTCCAAGATACATGAGAAAAGATCTTTCTCTCAGATAAGGATACATAAGGAGTTGACCTAAAATTTTATGTTCCAATTTCTGTGAAATTAGCAGGTGTAAAATTTAAGCAGCATTGAAGCAATTACACTACTCAGTTAAAGCACAAATGAAGGATAATAAGTTACTCTATCAGTCTGGCCATTAACTTAACACCAAATTCAAGAGGCTACCCCTGTTGTTCTTTTGCTTTAGGGTTCTGTTCACACCAAAACTGGAATAACCAATAACAGAAATTAGGACATGAGATAAATTACATCAGTTCTGAGCCTTGTTTTTTCAGTTTGTCTGCTGTCTAATTCAAAATGAACATCTATCAATAATCATGACAAGTAGTGTTTCACAACCAAATCTCATGTTTGCTTCAGAATCTTCACAGTCTTCTCCTTATGAACAATATTTTAAAAACAACTAGCATCATCACAGCAACACAAAAAATATATTAGGTGGGGATATTTTGTGTGTGGTTTTGGGCTTTTTTTTTTTTCTTTTTTGCCAAATACAAGCACACATTCTAAACAGAATTAAAAATATGTGAATGCATAAACACATCAAGGTGAGAAGATACCAATTCTCCTTCATTCTAAATAGCTATTTAATATGATTGGTAAAAATCTGAACCCAGTGACTGAACAGCAGTGCTGTTATTTTGAGTTGGATACACTTCATTGGGAGTGACATACTCAGCATAGTACAGCAAATATTCATATTTCACTAAATGCTATGGGAGTCTATCTTCCTTAATTAGACAGTGGCAAAAGTGATCTTTATGAAACATTGAAGGATAGAAGCAGATTTATCATTCATCTAATGCTATTTCAGAGGAAAGGAAAATAAACGTTCCTTGAGAATTTTTTTCCTCAAAACGTATTTGTTAAGTAGCCTGTCAAGTTAACAGCACCAACTGACACTCACTGATGTCATCTTTTTTTACTGGAACATGACAAAGCATATTCAGAATATTGTGAGTTTTATCCAGGTCCAGAATAATCTCCCATTAAAACCAGGCACATCAGCTTCTTGATCAGCTTCACACATTTTACATGGCAAAAGCTTTCAAAAGACAAACCCTAGGCTGGACAGAAAAAGTGTAGTACAAGTAAATCTGAGGTATGAGGGCATTAAAAGAAATTTGAGATAGTTAACTCTACAGGAATAGCAAAGGGAAAATACACTCACAGCTAAAATCAGATTGAGCTGCAATTTTGTCTCAGATTACAAAAAGTTACCAAAATCTTGTTTTAGAAGTGAAAGAAAAGTAAGAGAGCATTTTCAGAAAGCAGAATTCAAGCTAATGGTTTATCTCAGCCCACAATACAGAAGGGTCACACAAATAGTTTTCCAGGACAGAACCCACAAAAGGCGGTCCAATTATAATTTTATCATTTAGACTACATGTGTGCCTATTCTATAAGGAAAACTACCATACAAGTCTTTCCTTGACCAAGGTAAATGACTGCTCTGAACAGTGAACAGTTTCTAAACTTCTGGGTGCCACAGTAAGTTTTTATTGCTCAAATGGAAGCTCAAACCCTACCTGATGAGGCTTACAAAGTTTCTTATGGGGGGGAGGTGGGAAATGTGGGTGTGTCTAATAAATAAACAAATAATCAGTGTTTATGTAGGTCTACATGGACATATAAATACCTTCATATTAAGCAAACATCACAGCTGGAAAAAAGAATTTATTCCTACTGCTCACATCCTTGAGATTTCTTTCTGTTTGTCTTTCAGAGGTTCCCATGCAACATTATTTCCCTATAATGAACAAGGTAAAAAAACTTCCCACAAACAGTGAATATGTCACAGTGCTGTAAAATTTCACTCTCTTAGATATACAAGATGGAAATGGACTTCATGTTATGGACAACTAAAAGCACTATAGATTAGATTAGGCACTGGTAAACCCCAAAATGTAGTTATGATAACTCTGATACAAATTTACAACAGAGATTTATGATGTATCCATGCAAGCAGCATGCCAGGTCACAGTCATCCAGTAAAGCTATCTAGCTTCTTCCCACTCACACATTCACATGCCCAAGGCAGCACAAACACCTCAAGTGGGTGACATACCTATGAAAAGTCTCCGTACTTCACTTTGTGAGAGGGTAACTCCAACTAGCTGATCTAAAATGACTACAGGATCTTGCAAACAAGCATTTATAATGCACCTCTAAGGAAATCCTGCCTGCCTTCTGGCAAACCTATGTACACCCAAGAGGACAGAGTAAAGTAGAAATCTCCTAGCCCAGTGTAGCTGAAAGATTGCTATGGGCACTTGTTTTTTCCCTAGCAAAAAAAAAAAAAAAAAAAATTTAAATTGTTAATACCACAATTTTACTTGGAGGTTCAATAGATACAAATTTCCAAATCCACCATCACAGCTCAAGAAGAAAACTATCCTTAAATTTTAAAGGAAGTATCACAACAGCCACTTAGTGACCATGCATCAGACAGCACCAGACCACAAGTTATATGTTCAGCTGTAGCTGATCAAGGCTGGAGGAACACATATATGGAAAATCATCAGATTATACTCATGCTCACAACTTCTGCTTATACTTCCAGCCTAGTCTGCTGTAACTGCCTAAACCAATGGTGATCCAGCAGTCAGAATTATCAGGAGCATAAGCATTATCATTATCCACCCTTGAACTGCCATTTTCATCAGCCAATCTCAGTACATACTTCTCAAGGGAAATCTGGGAATGCTGGCAGAAACGAGGAGATGCCAAACTTGAGAAAAACACAGCAGCAGGAACTATGGTACAATAGCCAGAAGAGAAATACAGAATGGCTCAGCAACTCAAAGCAGATATTTCTCAAGCACGCTGCTAGTTTTGGCACCGTTGGTGGTATCAGTCTTAAAAATTATGCAGTCATTTGACAAGCTGACATAAAAAGATAAGATTAGGAACATAAGGCAGGATATTTGATGCAATAAATTTAAACTACAGCATCTTAACAGGGATTGTGAAGTTATAGTCAAAAAATTTGCTGTTCCAATTTTATTTCGTTATTTCAATCAAGAACTAGAACTAATCTGAAGGAACTTGTTAGTCTCAGTTCATAAATTCTGAAAAACTGATAAACCTGACATACTTAAATATGCATTATCAGGTTGTACATATTCTTCAAGAAGTCTTAGGAGACAGTCTAGCGTTCAAGGATGCGGTTTTGACCAACAAATGCTGGGCATTCTTCAGATACTTCATCATTCTTCGAGATGACGTCACTTTTCAGAGAAGGAAACTACTTTAGACAGCTATTATAGGCAATAACAGGAGGAACATTTAAGTGTCAGAACCTTCCTGTGATAACAGTATTTGAGTAGTTTGGTACAGCATTTTACCCAAAGAATTATACTTGGGATCCTGGATTCCTTAAAATCAGATTTACAGGTAATTGAATAAACTGCAAGCACTCCTACCAAGCATCAGACCTTACTCGGAAAAGCTAATGCCAGGTTTTTAAATTGGGATCATTTCTCTTTAACTGTACTGTAACTGCATTTGCTCTGGTGGGTCTCACATTTCAGGCAGCAGATCAAGTAAGACTGCAGTTTCATGTACATTTCCAATTTGTTCTTGGTATTGTTTGGGCAAGTTTTAAACATTTGGCTATAGCATTTCAGTACAAATTAGCCAGAATAACGTAAGGTTTCAATTTGCAGGTTTAACCTTGCCAATGTCCCAACTACTTTTGCCTTGTATTTGAACTCTAATTTAAATGCTGATTGTAATGGTATTGTTGTAATTAGCAGAACAGTTCTGCAGGAACACTGCCTATTAGATAGCAAAAGCATATCAAGATGTGGTTAAGCACAAAAAAATAGCGCTTAAGAGCAAGCTCTATGCAACTTTGTACCTTCAAATACTGCTTGAGGTGATTATATTTGTGTATGCATTCAGATATGTTGGTTAAAGGAATTTAAATAGTGAGCTCTGTTTATTCAGCCAAACTGTTTATAGTTTTGGATTTATTACCTGTCACGCCTTTCAGCCCCCTCTTACTCCTCCTCAATCTTTTTGGCTTGAAATGATTCTGTTTTGGCACATTCTGCAATGCAACATTTCATTTTTCTAGAAAACTCCCCTGCTAGAAAAGTAACACAAAACCCCAGGAAACTTACCTAGTCTCCAGTTTCACTACCAGCTCACAACAGCCACAGTTCACTCAAAGCCAACTGAATCTCTACCCAGTTCCAAGCAAGCAGGGGCAAATTCAGGCATTCATATCAACTTCTGACACACTTTGGTGTACAGAAAGCCTGCTTTGACAGAACTTCAACAGTAGAACCAAGAGCCCAAATACCCAATAAAAGGCTGCAAAGACATGAGGACAGAGATGAAAAGAAAACAACTGCCATCAGAAGAATAGGAACTATGCAAAGATTTGCATTCATCCAGAAAGAACCCCTACAGGTTTTCATTTCTGATACTGGGTTAATAAAATTCTAATGTTAAAGAGAAAATGAAAAGAAAAACGGTGAAGAACTGTAGTGGGAAAAGATTTCTTAACAGGTATCAGATGAAATAAGTGATCATCAAGAAAATCCAGGTAAAAAACTGCATCTCTTTTCAGCAATAGTCTTTTGCCACAACACCTAGCTCAGTGCCCCAAGAGGCTACACAAACAACTCAAAACCTTCAATGGAATGCTGAAATACCAAGCATAGCTACCTACCTATTTATGTGAACCTTAATACACAGAAAGGATGTCTATTTGCAAACTAGTTCTCTGAGATTTTTATCTCCCTCTGAAAAAAGATCAGGATTGCACTCACCTGAATCTCAGTTTGAGCTGATTCTCAGTCAGGAACCATTTAAAATACAAAAAGCATTCAGAAGGAAAGAACCGGCTCCATCTTCCCAAATTTTTCGTGTTGTCCATCACAGTCCACAACACAAGCACTTCTCCTCTTAAATTCATTGAATAAATTAAGAATTACTCAGAGATCCAAAAGATACCACATGTTTTGAAAGAATTTGATCATGAAGCCAAAAGAAATTAAATTAATTACAGCCTCCCTGAAAGTATCCTATAACAAGTACTTTGTTCCCTCACTTGTAAGGTGAAATGAGAGGCACACAACCCAAATAAATTTGTGTTCAAGAAATGTCACTTAATATATTCCCATGTAGAGCAGTGATAAACGTTTTCTGATACTGAGGTCAATTTTTTCTGGGAAAAGACATTTTTCTATATAGAAGCTTCAGTGGCCAGGTCCCACAATAAAAGGATGGCCAAAGGCCACAAACACAGCCTGATCAACCAAGCCATCATCTTGCACAGAGTACAGTAGCACTTTTACATGAGTAATTAAAGCACTACATATTTGAAAAGTGCTACATTTTCACATAGTTGCCCCCCAAGATGATTTAATGGAGGGAATGGTTTCTAATGAATGTAATTGTTCCCACCAAGCTATATGCCCTGCTGCTCTGAGAGACATAGAATCACTTAGGTTAGAAAAAACCCTTAAGATCATCAAGTCCAGCTGTAAACCCTGCACCATCATGTCCAGCAGGAGGAGGATACAACTAAAACAGGAAGGAGGATACAATTATGAGAGGGAGGGCTTTTCTAGTACATACCTAAACTGCAGAAGAAGTACCTTGTGTTGAGATGCATACAAACAGCTACTGCCAAAAAAAAAAGCATTTGATCTGCACACTAAACATACATTGCAGTGCACTCTAGAATTTTCAGAGTACTGCAAAAGGAGAAACAAAGTAAAATACTAACTCTTTGAAGGTCTCTAGAAGTCAACTAAAAGCAGATAAAATTTTATCTTCTTCAAAATACAGCAGCTGGCTTCACCATATTTTTGCAACACTCAGAATACTAAGATTTAATGGGATATATTCAGAGGTACTTCAGCACTGAGTCCCCTTGCTAAAATAGTGTTTTGCTTCAGACCTAATCCTTCAATTTGATTTTACAGAAGCTGAGAAATAAATTAGAACTTATTCATTGAGCTCATACATGAGCTCTCAACTTAAAGCTGCCTCTGGATTACATCTTAATGGCTCTATAGTGAACTGCAAACAGTATTGATTTCTTTTATTTGAAAAACAGTCTGTCAAGTTAATACAAAGCGTTCAGCTTGGACATAACATTCCATGCTTTGCAGGTAAGTGTTAGAAGAAAACTCCCTGATCAAGGCAAACCCATACAAAAACAGTCATTCAGTCTAATCTTCTAAATCAAGTTTCAGACAACAATATTCCAGCTGAGACTGTGTCTAGCAAATTGCATTTAAATGGCCCACAAAAATCCATTTAGTCTTTCACTTGCCAGAAGAGCAATGGGGGGTAGTAAAAACTCATGCGTTCTCAAGTTTCTAACTATAATTGATTGATAGGGTAAAGAATTGCAGACAACGTCCGAGACTGGGAAGGAAGTAAAAGGCAGTGATATTCAAAGCTAAAGAAAGCTGTATCCTCAGGAGAGAGGCAGTGTGGAGGCATCAGCATGCATGCACACCCACAGGCTACCACCTTCCTTCTGAGCCAAGCTGTAGCCAAACAAGCAGGTCTCTCCAGCCTGTGATTTACACTGAGGACCAGACATCTGGGTTTTGCCACCTTCCCTTCACTGAAGTACACAAAGTGAGAGCCACTGGACTCCAGCTTCAGCACCAGTACAGCCTCACCTTTGCATCCCTCTCAAGTGCATCACTGGTATCTCAAAGCTTGAATTTAAGAAGCTACATGGTCTGCCAGGTACTGTCTGCTTTCCTCTATGCAACAAAAACAGAGTAGTGGTTACCCCTCCAATGCATCACTGAGTGAAGCTTGTTTGGCTAAGGATACCAACACACACTGTCCTTCTCTGGGGGAAGATCACCCAGACACACTCAATAGCAGGATCAACATTTTGTCTCTTTGAAATATAAAATACTCCACAACTCTACAGACGCTCTAAATCTACAATGTGAGGGAGGGTACCACTATTTTGGCCATAGCTGCACCACCTGTGCCCATCAAAAGAGGTAAATTATGTTCCCTTAACAGCATATCTAGGAGTGGAACAACACAAGCCATTTCAAGCATCTTGTTTCCCATTTTAGTACCCATTCTGTAGAGAAACATCATAGCTCTGAAACTCGACAGGTAACATGATTGCAGTCATCAGGATGAAGAGTATGGTTTGATTGCTTAAACTGATGGCAACACCTGCTGTCAGATACTTCCTGAGGTGGTTCGCCCTTCCAAGCAAGAATCCTGCTTGGATTTTGCAGCTCTTGGGAATCTGTACCTGCCTAAGTAGTACTTTATATGATTGCTTCTCTGCTGTACAGTACAAGAGCTAGGATGGATCAGTCCCACAAATTTCCTTTCTAGTTGTTTCAAGGCATTCCCTTGATTCAGCTTCAACAAGTGTTGTGTCACCTGTCTTACAGAAACAGAAGACAAGCTGTACAGAACTGGAAAGAATTAGGTCTGTTTGAAAAGCTGGAAAGCAGAGGCTGTGAAAGGCCTTCAGCCCCAAACATTCTGCTCTTCACAGAGCTGGGCACTCAGGAATTCAGCTGGCAGTAAAAATTCAGAGGATGCAAAGAAGCCATCTGCCATGTGCTCAATCAGGATCATTTCCCATGGCAATGAAGGCGAAGAAGAGTTCACCTGCAATGTTTCCTAGTCCCTCCCTTGCCAAACCTAGATACCTACAGCTCGCCACATAACACATGACTCATTCATAGGACAGCACACAGTGCTGTGAATTTACAATACAGGCAGAATTGGAGCATTCTCTCCCTGCAGTAAAGTCTCCAGTGAAAAGAAATATAAATGTACCACCCACTGTACCATGGTAGGCAAATACTAGAATGGAGTAGGTAAATTTAACTAACAGTTAAAAAATGTTATGCACACACCCCAAAATACATAAGTGCCACTGCTTTTACAGCATCTAACACAATCAGACTCCTGTTATTAGCTGGACCCTGGACATTACTCTCTATAACTGAACAGTACAAAAACATTCAGCCTTCCCTAAGCGCAGAACTCAACTCATCTTGTGGAAGGTAAGAGTCTTTATTATCAGCTGAATCCTCCTTCAACATAAGTCTACTGTTCATGGAGAAAAGAGGCAGCATTAGTAAAAAATCCAGACACAAGTTGATAAATGGGCCTTCCAGTAACCGCACCAGTTTCAACAGCACCTGTTTTGCCCCAACTGCTTCCATGTCTCTGGTCTCACTATCCTTTGCATAACTCTTATGCTCCCTGGTTATTACATTCTTCTGAATCTGTTGTCAAAATAAGTGTTTGTCAAATCACACTATTCCAGGGCACAGAAAAATGAGGCTAACATCTGAAATTTCCTCCAAGTATAGAATACACAATTACACTGCTCTGAACTCTGATTCTGCATGTGAACTCATAAAAACATATTTTTACTACAGTATCTGCTGGCCTGCATTTAAGCCTCCCTCACTAATGAATTAATCAGCTGCAAACTAGTGGTGAAGATTTCAGGGTCAACATTAGTATTCACTGGCTCCATAATGGGCTAAATTAAGAACATAAATCTTAGAGATTAGTAAAGGATTATTTTGCGTTAACTTATTTGAATCCAAGGGGGAAAAAATGCTTTACAGACTGAAGTAGAACAGAAATTTAGAGCAATTATTGAGTACTGACTTCAGAGTTTCCACTATTCTTTTGTGGTTTCTTTTCTTTTTCACTGCTGGCTGTCATACAGAGAATGGACTTCCTAAATCTACTTTGTGTCGTGGTAATTCACCTCTTTCAGGTACCTCAAAACTTTTGAATCTACGGTTTAGAGAAATATGAAGTCTACTATTCAACTTAACATTATTAACCATTTATCTGTTTATTGTTAAATTTATTGGCACAGATTCTAAACTGGTATCTCTAATGATTCGTAGGTGCCAGATATTCATTTTTTGTGGGGGATTATGCATGCCCAACAACAGAGCCTATGTGATCTATGTGGTCATTTATTACTTACATGAACTGCTTTTACTGAACAGATTCTACAGTCATAGTCAGACTTGCCAAACTAGAACTTTTCAAAAGTCTGACTTCTTTTAACCATAAGAAATAAAGCTAGACTCAGAGTAATCAGAGCTTGTAACTTAATTTGTAGTAACAGAAGTGTAAGAAATCAGAATTATTATTTGATTACTACCAAATATAACCAAATCATTATGACAGAATTAAACAGAAATACTAGTTAAGGCATATAAATGTACAATTTTTAAAAATCCTTTTAGCTTACATCATTATATATCGTTATTTCCTCCCAGCCTTCAAAGACACAATTGTAAAAACCAGGGCAAATAGACTTCCATTTAACAGAGCACACCTACTCACATGTAAGAAGTCAGAAAGGAAGAATCAGCATTTCTCTGTTCATAGGCCAGTTAGTACAACACTGTGCTAATACTGATAGATAAGACATCTCCTTCCCCTGGACATTAAAAATCTAGCCCTGGGTGATGACATACTCCAGTAATTGTAGGTGAGGTGTATTGACCTAATTAAATCCATGTCATCTCTTCATGCCCACAGCTATACTTTTGAAAAACTCCTCTCAAACAACTCACATTTTCATGGTGTTCACAGTATGAAAAGAAAGAGGATGATATTTGACCTAAAACGTATTTCAAAAAGCTTCCATCAAGCATATCCTTAAATATAACTGCAAAATCAGATCATATAAAACCTTAAGTATGAAAGTCTTTGCTGAAGAAGTGGCACACAAAATTACTCCTAACCCTCTACATTCAGGTTCTGCAGAAGTATCTTAAATCCTTTGTCACAAACTTAAATCAGAAACTACCACAGGTTGAAAGTGAAAACTGTTTAAAGGAAGACCTGTTTTTGAATTCCTAGCAGACCAATGCTACTGTACACAGAAGGAATGAGGAGGAGTGGTTCCTCTTCTGAAAACTGCTAGGATTCTGCTGGGGGGCCTGACCTGGGTAATGAGTACCAGCTGCCTACCTTCACTGGTAGCTGCATTCTTCTGGGCTTTGGTGGGTGTGTGATCCGTACTGGAACTCACGTCGGATGAGATGCTTGAGCTGCCCTTGCCTGCAAAAAGAGAAAGAGGTGGAGAGGGAGGGAGAGAGGGAGAACAAACATGAGTATCAACTCTGAAATAGAAAGACCTTCAATATCTGAACCTGTAACAATTCCAGGAAGCTTTAAACTAAGTTTAAAGCAGCTGATGTGCATTTTGTACACACCAGGGTAGGAGTTAACTGCACTGTAACTTCTAGCATGTGCATCTTCACATGTATTAAGGCTGAAAATAGTCTCCTGTGCCACTACACATTTGCTAAGCTCCATTGTAAATGAAATGTTTGTGATTAACAACATCAGAGGAACTAAAATGTTCAGTTTACTCATTCAAATACCTCTAACACAGATCAGGATAAATGGTTACATTCAAAATACATTAGATGAGTTTAGATTTCTGTTTTTAATATGTTCACATCATGTATTCAAGTCACTTGGTCATGTGAAAATGAAAGCAAGGTATCTGTTTTCTCCTTCACCATGCTCACTGCATGATCTAATACACCATTTCAAAACTAACTTCTCACTAATGGTGGAGGGTTTTTAACTGTAAATCAAAACCTATGGATGTTCCTTCTCTTATTTTCTCTCTTAAAAGCTTTTCCTGAATTTCCTACATCAGCGTCTTCAGACCTACATGCAGAATGTCAAAATCTAGATACAAGTTACAAACAAAAGAAATCCAAATACACATTAAAAATTAACCCAGATAGATATTACAGAAGAGCAGAGTTGTCTAAACCAAAGCTGTCTTTTTGTTTACCTGTGAGGATCTAAGGAGTCACTTCTGTTTCCCTTCCCTCATTCTACTCAATCTCAGTAATTACTAACGGGGGATACATTGTACTCTGCAGCAGGAACCAGACCAACCACCCAATGAGCAATAAGTGAGATAATTCTAGAGAGAGGAAATGCAGTGAGTACTGTTGCATTTTTAGAAGTTACCTGTCCCCACAAACACTGCATCATTGAAGCCTTTAAGACCTGTGTTATTTTTTTGACCAAAATTAGGCTGTATGCAGAAATCTAGCTGACACCAAGTTTCTGTCACTTGAGTAAACCTATAATCACAGGAATGTTAGCAAGAGACTTTTCTGATCTGTTATTTCAATCACGCATTCCTTGGGGTTCTGGGTTACAGTATGCCTGGTTTTCATAACATTTAGATGTAAGGGAGAGGTCTGCTTTTTAAAGGTGCCACAACAGAACAAGGATTTAAGTTTTAATGGGAAACGACTGGAGAATGTGCAAATGTAGGTTGCTTCACAATGGAGGTACTGCCACTTAATCTGTCAGCCAGCCCTAGAGAATCATTCTCCTCAGAAAGTTCCTTAAGTTAACATGCTTAGATTTGAGACATGATTATGAAGTGAACTGGAGTGAAAGGATATTAAAATGGCCAGAAGGAAATAAAAAAATAAATGGCTAAAGCTAGTAGTTGGGCAGGGTGAAGAGAGAGAGAAAAAAGTGTATTTCCAATGATTCACTAACTGCTTTTTACATTCCTTTAAGAAGTTAAGCAAAACCAAGAAGCAGCACTTCCAGAATATCACTTCAATTGCTCTCAAGCTGTGACATGAATTGGAGTAATGGACTGTGGGGTCTTTATAGAAATTACTGCCCCAAAATAACTCTCCGGCTAAGGCAACGAGGTTTGTGGTAGAAGAAAGGCAGAAGAGAAAAGCAAGGATAGATATTAAATGTTCTTTCCTAGGAAGAGGCCAAAGAACATGAAACACCTGCAGCACCTGATAATGAAATCATTACTGACAGGAAAGGTATTTAGATAGTATTGCCACTACCTGCAAGTCCTTATGTATCAAAAACTCCAACAGCAGAGGCAGAAAACAAAATTCCAAGGGGTATCCGCACTCCTTAAGAGATTAATAGAAAGAAAACAAAACTAAACAGAGTAACTGGAAAATTATTTCCTCAAAGCAAATGAACAGGATTCCTCTAAAAAATAACTTATCTTTTTGGGGAGGGGGGGGGAGAGGGGGAGGGAAGAGCAAGAGGAAGTCAGTGATACCAAATAGCAGCAGAGTAGGTAGATGGTCATACCTGGCATGGGTTGTTTTCACAAAGTGAATGCTTCCCAGGCTCCATACCTCCCCATTACCAATAGTAGTTCTATTTACCCTAAATACAAGCCCACCTCAAAGAGCATAACCAAAATATTTCACCCACTGTAAGCTACTAATTGTCAGTACACCCAGCAGCAACATATTTACAATTGCACACTTCTATAGAAATTGTGAAATGCCTAATGTAAGTGTAGAAATTTATCATATAAATCTACTTGAACTTTGAAACATTTTAACACCTTGCAAGAATTTAAAAATTAAGGAAAAAAATATCCACAGTTACTGCTTTGGTTGGATACAGTTCTACCTGTAATTACTTTTTTAGATAGAGTCTTCTCTTACTGTATATAGCCCCAAAGTTAGCCTTTTTCCTTACTGCCTACTCTGAAACACTCCATTCAGATGAGGAGGAAGCAAGACATACTTTCTAGTAATTTTCAATGTGTTTCAAAGAGACTAGCTGACAATACATATCTTTTGTTTTGAGTTTTTTTCTGTGCAAAACAAAGCTTCTAGTAGGCTAGATTTGGCTACTGCAGATTCATGTACACGTGCCAGAGCTAAAACATAACAGTTTTTAAATATTCTCCAAAGAGGAAAGGATAGGAGAGCAGCAGCTGTTCAGCATGGAGATTGTAGTTGGCCTCTTCTCCCATGTAAGAAGTGACAGACAAGAGGAAACAGCATCAAGTTGTGCCAGGGGAGGTCGAGATCCAATACTAGGAAAAATTTCTGCTCTGGAAGGGTGTTCAGGCACTGGAACAGGCTGCTCAGAGAAGTGGTGGAGTCACCATCCCTGGTGGTATTTAAAAGACATGTAGATGTGGCGTTTAGGGACAAGGTTTACTGATGGACTTGGCAGTGCTGGGTTCACAGTTGGACTCGATTGTAAGGGTCTTTTCCAACCTAAATGATTACATGGAATATTAGAATCACAGAAATTCAAAGACTGCCGATTCCCCTAATGCCATAGGGAAACTTAAAGCACAGTATAACACTGTTTCCAGAGGCCAGTTCCTCTCCAATTCAGAAAGTGCACTGAGAAAGCCATTGCACATAAATATATCCTGACAACAGTTCTAATGCAACGACAACTAGAAGGATCATACAGAGGCCAATATTGCAAAGACTAGAGCAGTAATGACTGTATTTGATCCTCTGCTTAAACAAATTAAAGGCCTGCCAAAAGCTTCCCTAACATGACTTGCAATCATCTAGAGTTTCCTTCATACAGTCAACAGCTCTTTATTTCTCAACCAGAAGATGCAATCGAAAAGAAAGGAAACTGCACTACTATGGTAGTAGGTAGATATGGTAGAAGAAATCTATTTTCCTAGAATACAACATAATTCACACTGGGAGTGAAGGCACCACAAACCTCACAACACCTGCAAAGAATCACACAGCTACACAGTTGCAATTCAGATAATTTCTTTGACCTGCTTCTGAAGAAGCAAAAGTATAGATTTTTTTTTTCCATCTACTAGTGCCAAAATCTTACAATAGTGGAAGGAACAAGATTCCAGCCATCTAACCTAGTATGCTATTTCCTACAGATTACATTTTGATCCTGATGGAAAGAAAGTTAGAATCAGGCAAGCATATAATATAACAGATACTTCTTCTGAACATTGTCTGTCTTCAGGTCTTTGTAGCCCACGTATACTCTTCAGCCATAGATGTCTTTCTACTCAGTAGCCCTCATTAAATCTGCCTTATCTCTTTTGAATAATGACTACTAAAATAATGTGTTTAACTTTCTTTTTATCATCACGGATGGCTATATTGACTATAATGTTATGTTTGTTTTATAAAAGTGTTTCCTATTTTAGTTTTGCAGACTTTGGATTCTGCCAGTCACACTCACTGCTGAGAAGTGTCAAAGACATCACAAGTCAGTCGGGACAGAATCAATGCAATTTAAACTTACCTGGGAAAGCACAGTCTATAACTGTATGACACTGAAAAACTATTTTTGGAACCACATGTGCAAAGCCTGTCCTAGTCTGAACCACAGTGAGTCCCCTTCTCTTGTTCTGGAACAATTTTACTAGGTTTTTTTGCAGCACATTTGCCTTGGATTCTGGTGTATGGGCATTTGCATGCCCTATTTTACACATCCTTCTAAGATCTCATAAAGATAGGCTGACCTGACCATTGTTTCTTATGTGTCACCCTGGAAAGTAACAGCAGTATTTCTCTTGACATCAAGTTCTTATGTGATGACACCTTTCTTCAGCAGGCAGTGACAGGTACCTCAGTGTCACAGGTTAGCAAGCATAGTCCCAGAAGGGATGTCCTTGCTAAGGGGTGTTTACAGTTTCCTCTGGGACCTGATACAGTTTCCTCTGGGACCTATCAGCTGGCCAGCTTGAATATGGACAATTCTCTAAGCCACTTAAAGCTGTGACCGCCTCTGTGATCCACATTTAAGAATAGGCAAACTCCCCCTCCAAGCTCTCTCTCGTTTCCGGCGCTGGCACAGGTGGCTGCGGGCCCCGTGTGGGGGCCAGCGGGCCCGGCCAGGCCTTGCTTGGGCCAGGCTGGGCTGGGCCACGGCCATCCTGGAGCCATGGACCTGTTCCAGCCATGGAACCCCCCCCACTGCCTTGCCGTGGGCAGCCGGAGCGGCTCGGCTCTCCCCCCTCTCCACTGCAATAAGAAAAATTCAACATTCCAGCTGCAAGGCCCAGGTGAGATTAACCCTTTTATTGCTGTGAAGAGCTGAAAACGTGAGGGAAGAGAGAGGAGATGCTTAAAGCTGAAATTCTGTTGTGAAACTATGATATATCAGAGTACCAGTTGTAATCTCATGAAGATATGGGGGGTGGAGTGTTCAACTCGTAAGCAAAAGCACCTGCACTGAGATAGGCAGATGCTGACGCAGCTGTAATTCCATGAGAAGTTTGGACAGGGAGAGATGAACCAGATGAGGACTTTTGCTCCAAACGGGAAAGGAGAAACCTCAGTCCCTAGAGATGCTCCCAGAGATAGTCCTAACGATGAAGATGAGGAAGATCCTTTGCTCCCAGGGAAGGAGAAGGGCCTCTGTTTTTTGTTTCTGAACGGCTCAACCTTAAAATTGTACCCCAAAAACCTTCAAGAGTGGACCCTCAAAAGCAGTTGTGGGAAAAGCTGCAAGTCGGGGGAAGGGACTCACATGCGAGCAGAGAGACTCCTCTTCCTAAATGGACTGAACAATATTTGGAAGTGGGCGGCTCTCTCATGATAATGTTTTCATAGCACGAACAAGAAGAGACTTCTCTCTCTAAATGGACTAAACAAGGTTATTATGGCAGTGGTAAACAGACTGAACATCTTAAGGGTTGTCTTTTTACATTGTCAGAGGGAGAAGGGAGGAAGGTGGGGGGAGGAGGAGAGTTCTGAAGGTGGTATAATTTTTTTTCCCCCTCTTTTAGGTCTGTTAATAAACTTCTTTATATTTCTTTCAAGTTTGGTGCCTGCTTTGTGTTTCTCCTAATTCTTATCTTACAGAAGATAAACAGTAATGAGTATTTTGGACCAAACCGCTACACTAAATTGGTGTTTCTGCCTGGTTACAAACCCAACCCGCTACACTCAGGAATTAAATGGATAGTAGGGCCAAATCCACGGCTTGCCATGCTGAAGTGAAACATTAGACAAAATGCAAAAACAGAAAAACAAAGTAATCATTTAGGAAAAGAGAGCAGAAAGCAATTAAGCTCAGAATATCCATTAATCTTTTTAACTGTCCAAAAGTGTTATATTACAATGACTTTGATGTAAAAAAATCTGAAAATTTTATTTACTTAAGCCATCAATTCTTATCCACATGACATTATACAAATTAAATTTCTCAACACAAAAGTGCATATGTGCATGGTTTTCCTACCAGATGATCACTACTTTCTCTTTTATATCTTCAGAGAAGTTCTTTTAAAATCAAATACATGCCAACCACATCAAGTAGAGATCCAGAAAAAAAACCAATCCAAACCTCAAAGCATCAGGGATCATTCAAGAGGAAAGAAAAATCTCTTTTCCTTCTCTTGTTTCCATGACACACATTATGCTGGTCCAAGTCACCAAAACCTCAAGTGTATCTCTTTACAATCTGCACCTCCAAAGTCTGCAGACTCCTAGTATGCTTCCAAGTACTCCCATAGAAATCAGCAGCCTAGTGCAGTACTTTGGCTTTGCAGATATACAGCATCCTTTAAAGATGCAATATATCAATTCATTTATCCAAAGTAAAGTTGGACTACACACTGTGGACAATCATTCTCCTTGAACTTTACATTTGTACCAATGGAAATTCTGTCATAAAACTGGTTTCCACCTGTTAATTCTTAACTGCTGAGCAAACTGCCACTGTTTCAACACTGAAGTTACCTACCTACAAGCATTGTTACTCACTGAACTGTTTTCAGGATGAAATATGTTCATTTACAAATTCATGTTGACCTTCTGCCCTAAAATCTTAGCAGTATGGCTCTAAAGCTTACTCTTTTTTTTTCCAAATTAAAACATGTGCCAATATAACAAGCAGGCTCCAAATTTCATTCCACCCAACATTTGTCAGGATATGATAAAACAAACAGTAATCTGCACAAACTCCAATCCCAAGGAAAGGAACTAAACTGAATGTTTCACAGGAAGCACGCTGAAGTTGGAAGAGTTTGCAGATATGTGCCAGCACTGGCACTTTGGGACAATATTTCTTAAAACTTTCACAAGTGAAATCTCCACAAGCATTTTTACATTACTTTTTTTTATTTTTAAACCACAGCTCCGGCTTCCAGGATTGTGAAATTTGGCTGTGAAATTTGGCATAACTTAGCTATGAAATAGTGCACTTAGTTCTACAGCATTTCTGTAAGTTTTAAGCTAAACGTCAACTCAGGTCCCACAGGCCAATTTGGCCAGTTTTGCTCTTCCAGTCAGTGCCTGCCTCACCTTCTCAAGTACCACAGCACACGACAAAACCGCCTGCAAACGCCAACAGGCTACACTAACATATCTCTGGTAGGGAGTAAGTCACCTTATGTTTTTTATTTCTTTTAGGAAATTGTTTCAGGTGCAGGCACCAGCCAGCTCCATCGGCCCCACCACAGGGCATGGCTGAGCCCCTCAGCCATGGGTGGGCAGGCGCCTCAGAGCAGGGAAGCTCTGAGGCACAGCCCCTTAGTGTCACCTTTTTGAGTCAGTCTTACAACCAGATACAAGAAGCCACTTGAAAGGTGAAGCTGTACCAACAAAGGCACTAAGCATTATTTAATTCTGATGTAAATATGGCTGTGCAAGTTCTGCAGCTAGCAAGACACAATGGCTCATGCACTATACTGCGAAAGGCCTGAAAAACATACAGTAAAGTGCAGGTGGGAGATTTTTTCAGAACCATTTAGAAGAATTATGTTTATTACTAGCAAGGCAAGACTTCAGAAAGTCTGGATTAAAATCATGAAGCTTAAGTAAAATTGTTCACATAGGCAGAGATTCTAGTTGCTGTGCTAGAAGCCTACTGGGTTTGTAGTCAGGACATCTTTAACTCTCATCTTGGTGCTAAATAACTCACTATGAGTTCAGAATAGCTAAATGCTTTATTTAATGAAGTCTTCAAGTGGACTCATCTAGTCTAATGGCTAAAAAGAGGCAGGGCACATATTGCCTCCTCTATGTAACAGATGATAATATCTTTTCTAGATATTATCCCTTTTCTAGAGAACTTCAGCACTCACCCATGAGGCTTGTTAACCAAGAACCTTTATATGGCACTACTAAGGTCACCCTGATTTTTGAAGACAGTACGTGTCTGCCTTATCACAGGATTTCACAATAGAGTGACAAACAGCACGCTCCACTGCTAGGTTTATATAGAAGCAATAATGCATCAAGCTACTCTCTTGACACCTGCTAAGCAGCCTGAATGCTGGAAGGTAATGCTTATTTGCAGCCAAACTTTGCACCCACTCCAAGTGTTAAGCTCTACTTTTCAAACACACACTGATAAAAGCCCGTGAACTGTTTAGTCTAGGCTGCCTGAGAAGAAAGAATGCAAGTACTTTTCTTATTTGAACTCAAAGCGAGAAAACAAGATGAGAAAGCTTTAACATCCTTTTTTATTACTCAGCAGGACTAGCATGTCTCACGACTAAGTATTAAAATACTATCTTTCCCTGAAGTGGCTTAGCCTGTATTCCAAAAATGGTTCCTACTCTGTAACCTTCTACTTTGCCAAAGCAACAGGGAAACAAAACTTTGGCCTTCCTACCAATCACAGAATTTTCCTAGAAACTGTTCATTCATTCAATATAGGACTTTCCATTACAAATTTTCATCCAATCACCACCATGTTTTAAGATGGGCATTTACTTGAGATACAGTGTTCTCAAGTTTATTACCTAACCTTTACCATTTTAATCCAACAGCTGAAAAGAATTATGAAACCAACATAAGAAATTAATAAACACAATTAAGTCAAAACAAAACCCTTTTTCTAGTTTTATACTTTCTCTGAGAAAGTCACTTCACTGACAAGTTCCTCAATAATGGCTAATTGAAATCTGTTTTTTCCCACCTCTGTTGTAATTAAAACAAAATGCTAATCCTTTCCATTCAGAAAAGCCAATGACTATGCAGTTCAATACCAAATATAAATTAGTAGAGACTTCATTTGCACCTTCTCGCATGAGACATGCCAAAGAGTGGAGGTAGCCTGAGAGGATAAACTCCAGTGTAGATTCTGAAGTGGCTGCAACCTGCTATTGCACTGGAATGCATCAGACATTTGGTATAGGTCTGAAGTTCATTATATAGTTCAGTCGTACAAAATCAAACCCACCACATACATGTTTGTCTTCCACAATAATATCATTAATACTTAAAATATGTATTTAGATTTTCACAAACAACTAGTTCCAAGATCTAAACAAAAAAGGTTAATATTAAACTTGCACTATCAATTTTACTGCTCAGCCATGTACAGTGGAAGCAGAAGGAACCCACAGCTGGAGATGGCTGCTGTGGCAGTGCTGGGGGAGCAGCTTTTTTGGTGTAGTACATAAAAACACCACAAAAACCAACCCCACAATATCTCCCAAATTTTGAGCTTGAATATTGACAGCTGGTTAAGTCAGAGTTAATGTTAGAGTTGAGGAAGTGAGAAACCTTTATCAAGACATCATACAAAGCACTCTGGTATCAGTGTACGCTGTGAAAAGCGATACAAAAATCTTTCACATGACAATACAGATCTGACAGCCTGAGATGACTTCTTTACTTAAAGATGAACAAAAGAACCTGACAGCTAAGGAAGAGCAGACAAGGATCACTCTTCTCTTTTAGATAAGCACAGTCACTTCCAGCTTTTCTTTACTGATGGATACAGGGAGGGGGAGAGGGGGAAAGGGAAGTGGCTGACTCAAGGATGCAAGTAGAAGGAGACTTTGCAAAATAGTGGGATTACAAAAACTAAATAAAACAGAATTGTGAAAAAGGCATATAGTGAGAGAGAGTGATATCTTAAAGGCAGCTAAAACGAGAGAACCTACATGCTTGAGAAATATCCCTACTTTTTCAACTAACAATCAAGTTTGGCAAAATTACAAGCCACATTGTAGCAGGTTCAGAAATGAAACTCACCAGCACACATAACTGAGTTAAAACAATTAAGACTATAAAAAAAGCCATACTGACAAAAGAAATCAAACTAAGGTTTCACACAATACATTTGGCAATCAACTTTAGATTTCTTCTTCCTTTCTCTCTGAATTCTATGAAATGCAAAGTTCTAATGTTGCACTAACCACAGATGTCTGGCAATGATTGCAAGGAAAATATGAAAAAAAAAACCAAAAAAAAAAAACAAACCCAAACCACAAAACAAAAACAAAGACCCAGTACCTGTCTGATTTTTTTTTAAACACAGTTTTAACAGATCATTTTAATATAGTAGAAAATTCCATTATTCCTATTGAAAACTCTGTGTTTCAATTACTTAAATTAATCTTCTAGTCTCAACTCTGCACAGAGACTGCATACTACTGTAATTTGCTGCTGCAGTTACCTCCTGAACACTGAGAATAAAATTTATCCAAAACAACACAGAGGCTGATCTATCCCCAGAATATGAGCAGGATAGTAATCCTCCATAGAAATACAGTGCCAATTCAGCATTTTCATTTCTTCTGCACCATTATCTATATTTCAGCTGTCTTTCACAAAAAACCTTCCTTTCAGAGAACATGAAAACGTGGCATCGAAACTCTCAGAAGAGTTAAATTTAAATGTATCTCCCTCAAGACATTACAATTTTTTCATCTATTTTAATCGTAGAATACTCCAAGGTATCCCAACAGACCAGCCACAAACAGACAAAGGACACTTTTTAGCTTGCCCTACAACCTTCACCAGGGCCATGTTATTTATAACACACAGATATTCAGTGGGATAAGGACACATTAAGGAAAAAAACAGAGGTAACTAATATCTACCCTGTTGACAATTCCGTATTTAATTTTGAAATGTTTTTCATTCTCACAGTAGTATGTGTGCAACTGTCATAAAGATTGTTTGGTTATAGTTTGAGGATTATAAAATTCCTGCTGAAGTATATCCATAAAGCTCAGATTGAACTGAGTAATTCTGGAGAAAAAAAAATATTTAAAGGCATTGCTTTCAGAAGTGTTTTATCTAATGCCTTTGTGAAAAGCCATGCTTCATCCCCCTTTCTTTCCTGCAGAACCAACAGGAAGTAGTTTTGGTCTTCAGTATAACTCATTCTTGTAGTATTCAGTATTAGCTTCTCATTAGAGGAAAAAGGAATACTGAAACTAGGGTACATATCCAGCAGAAGAAAAGAGAGCAGAACCAACAGAAACAGAGAGGGTATGTCAGTGACCACTACATGTGACACTTCAAACAATCTCTTGCTCATGATGTTCTTCTCTGGATGGTTTCTGGGAACCAGCAATGGTGCAGCAGGGCCAGTCTCCAGCTCCCAAGCATCCTGCTCAGCATCACACTGATTCTTGCAATGTTCATTAATTCATGCTAAGTTTCTTTCTCTGAGCTAACTCACTACCTGTACAGAAGAGAGGACAGAGGACATGCTGCTTGCATTAATATTCTGTCATTTGACACCAAATCTTCACCACACTTACTACAATGTCATGTGAGCATGCTTAAATACTCAGGGATTCATCTCTGCTTCTTGATCACACTATTGCACATAGTTTTTAATTAATCAGTACTGGTAAACTAACAGAAGCCACACCAAAGAAACATGGATCATTTCTGAGAATTTTTCCCAACCAAAAAGCAAACAAAACAAAACACCCAAACAAACAACAAAAAACCAAGCAAAAACCCCAAAACCAACAGAAAACCCCAAACCAAAGAAACAAAAGAAATTCCCAAAAATTAAAAAACCCCAAGCAAATAAAAAAAAAAAAAAAACACCACAAAATCCACAACCAACCAACCATTCAACCATTACTAACATTTGTAATACCTGAGGTAATTGTTAAAAGCTGAGAGAAAGCACATAAAGTGGTACAATTGCCTATGGCAATGCAACAGCAATTATTACAGAAGAAACAGCTTATTACACAAAAACTGCTGTCAAGAATCAGGCTGGTAACATGAGAAGGAAACTAGAAATCCAAATGGGGATGTCAGATAATCTGAGGCTAATGGTAAACACAGACCAGGCTCTGTGGTCAACAGGATAAGGTCCAAGCACACTATCTGCAAGATACTTCTGGTTCTCTCCTTGCATAAACTTCCACTCAATTATACATTTTAATGGCTTTTGTATCATCCTGAAACTAGCTAAGCTACCTGTGCAGTGTAATGAAGATGGCCCAACTGGCTCTACTTAAGGATCAGCACCTTACTCCTCGTTCCTTTGAAAGATGTGCCTGATGAACCAAACTGAACTGAGCAATGCCCAGGACAGCAGTCTTTTTTGGCAGACCTGTTAGGCAAGAGTAGCCAAACATCAGTCAATAACTTTGCCACTGAATAATACAACTCAGCTTTTCCCAGTTCTTTCAGTTTCTCTGGTTAGCTTCATTTTGCTGAAAGCAATCACCACCACTAACTCAGTTCTGTGAGCACTGTTCCAACTCTTTGACCACAATCTGTCTGACAAGAAACATTCTCAAAGTGTCTTTCAAGTGTGGAGTAGAGATGTTCAACAATTTAGCCATTTGGGATTTAATTTGCATCTTCCTACATTTGCTCCAACCTAGCAAGTAAATTTAATAAAATTTACAATCACATTAGACCACTTTTGCTAGCAAACAGAGCAAGTCTGGACTTTTACATGCAGAAGTAGAGCACGGAGCAGAGTAGTTATGTCCTGGGAACTGACAACAGCTGTGCATCTCCTCTCACTCCCTCCTCTTTGAAAATCTCTGTCTAGTGCCATTTGGCACCTTTCATACCCAAGCACTTCCTTAACTACTAAGCATCTACTTTTGTAGTTGTAGGCAATAGCAAGCTGCATTTTACTTCCAGGAAAGCATGGAGTTTACATGAGCCAGAGGGAAACACCTGCACGTCTCTGGTCTTGGCATGTCCATGGCTGCATATCGGATCAAAACACAGTTGATGTCAAAGAGCCACAGGTGCAGGAAGCTTGCTCCAGTGCTCATTTCCACAATATCCTTTTAAAACGACAGCTTATGCTTTGCTAACTACACTTAAGAGAGCTGCTAACGACTCGTGCGATTCTTTTTCTAATGTGTTTTAGCTAAATGCCACTGTAAAAGTACAGTTTGAGAAATACACTATGCCATGCCAAGAACCTGACTTACTCCTCTTAAAATTTAGTCTTCAGAAACTATCTGTACCATGCCAACAGGAGCAAAACTGCTTGTCCAACCCAGCTAGAAGTTTTGTTGATTTATCTCATTCTCCACTATGCTAAAGTAGGGTAAAGTCTATGAGCCAAACCATTGCTCTAACACAGAAAGGGCCTTCAGAAGGTTTTGAGATACTCTTCTACCAGTTCATTAGTACGTAGTGCAAAATGTAATTGAATTGAAATGCAAAAGTATTTCCATGTTTCAGGGAATTTTTGCAAATTAATACTGAAACCCAATCACTTATTTACTGAAAACTACTTCTCCAAAATTAACAACACACTGAAACTAATACTGATGCAGTGATTTCTCATGTGATTAATTAATTCTCATGTGTTTTTTCCTTGGGTACTCCTTACCCTCATTAAAGGAAAAATCTAAGGCTAACATTTTTTTCAACATAGGCACAAACCCTACAGCAGCAGGAAGACCATCACAGTCCTACACTGGCCTGGAACAAGCAAGCCCAGTTACTCTGTCCAGGGAGCACACATCAGAGGCATTTTATACCAAACAGGCTGATTTTTCCACTTATGCCAATAAGTGTATGTTCATCCCCTAACAGAGGACCTGAGAGAAGGCAGAAATGCTTAAAACCATCACCTGTTTTTCCACTGCTTGTCATGACCTCTGTCAAAAGAGGTCATTAAAAAGGTACTTGCTCAAAACATAAGCAGTGGCAGTCTGTACAGGATGGAAAGGCAGAAGGATAGAAGTGCAGAACACATGCAAAACTTGTCCTATGTCTGTGTCAGAAAACAAGTAGAAATATATCTGAAATGTTGGGTAGCAGAGGTGAGATTATAAAAATATTTTCTGAAAAAACTTCCTATGCTTCCAACAGTGTGGAACAGATATTTATCCTACTGAATGATTATACTACACCTCTGAAATTAAAATCAATAGCTACCAAAAGGAAGTTGCCATAGGAAAATAAGAGTTTTACACAGATTCCTGCTGCAATTCCAGCACAGCACAGCTACTAACTCACAATTTAGCCAAAAGAATAAATGCTATTTGAACATCCATGCTGTCTTGAAAACTCAGTGAGGTACCTGATTTCTGCATATAAATGCACACACAGGGTTGCATACAGTCAAGAAATGCAAGAGTGTGTCCATTTTTAAGATCACTTCAGAAATCAAAGTCGTACAATGCAACAACTGCACCAGTATTACAACTATTTTGAAATTCATAACCTGCATTTCAGGTGTCAGTGAACACCTCAAGGCAAGCTTTCTCAATGGTTACCTCTTAACCTGCAGTGTTCTGCCTTTTTCCTTTGAAATACAACACACTTTTCTTTGAAGTAAAAAACACTCTTATTTGAGCCGAAACCCAACTTCAGAAAGCATCACAATAACATCTGAAGCTGTAGACACAGGCGTCTATAAACGACAAATCTTTAGTAAGTCCACTCACAAATAACAAAATACATTTTGAATCTTGTATCTAAAGCATTTTAAAATATTCATAACTATAGAAGAATGTTTGCCAAAGTGGTTTTTGCACACAAATGGAGAGATGGATACTGAGCATGCATCCACTGTTCTAGGTCAGACAGAAAGGCTGATCTATCTCTGAGCTCCGCTGACAATGCCAGACAGCAGACGCCTTTTTGGCACAGTTATCCCATCTGACTGAAGAAAAGCACACCTCTCAAGAAGGACTACTATCACACCCTTTTCATTTTATCTTACCTTAAAAGCATGTAACAACCATTAGTAAATACCTGTTTGAAAAGGAACTTTTTTCTTTGAGGAAACAATCGCATAAAGCTTGATCTGTTCCCAGGGTGACATTTCACTATGTAAGACTACTTCAAAGGGATAAATCACAGCCTCAGTTGTCATTATCCCACTGCACTAGCTTGCAACAGTGCAGAATAAGCTTTCTTAAGCACTTTGACAGTCTCCCTTTCCAAAATAGGCACCACTGATACGCAGCACCTTACAGCAAGAACTTGCATTGCGTGCACTGCTATCTTTAAAAATCAGGACAACAGAAACTATCCACAGGCTGTACCTGACATAAGGGTTGGATTCAGATTTATTCACTACTCACCATATCCCATCCTGCCAACTGAAAACAAAATGGCCAAACAGCTCTTCCTTCACAGCCCTCCATTCTACCTACTCCCTAGCAACATCCACAGGCACTTTCCCAACATGCTCTTCAAGCTAATGAAATCTCTTTAAATACACTGCCCTCTTTTAGTCTCTCAGATGAAGCTCTCCATGATTTAAGCAGTCTACTGATAGGTAGGCAAATATCCATCAAGACAACTAGTATTAAATACTAGTTGTTTCCTCAATTCTGCCTTTCTATATCCATCTGACTCTTTCAACAAAGAAGATAAGCTCTGGAGGACTGGAATTTCATTCTATTGCTGCAGTTCAGCAGCAGAAACAACCAATGTTTCCATTCTGGAAGACTGCAGGGAAAGCTACTTCTCCTATTCCTGGCAAGAACAAGCAGTTAATCTTCTAATTTTCACTGAAAAGAGCAGCAGAGAATAAAAACTCTGCAAGTTGATCAAGTACCCACCACAGTGGGTAAAACAAACTGCCAAGTGACATATAACAGGATCCCTGCAAAGGTATGCAGGGTCATGACACACACGATCTTCCACAATGATTTATTCTTTTTAAAAAGCTGTAAAAATCAGGGGATGAAGTAGGTGGTCATGTCACTCTTCATCCAACAAGTCTGCACTGATACAGTGCCCTGAAGTAGACAAACTTTCATAACAACATTGTGAAAACCCACACAAGTGTCATTAACTGACAGATGACTGAGCTGTGCTAAATGGCTCCTTGCTCCTTCTGCACAGGCAGGAGGAAAAGATGCAGCTCACTGAAAACCTTACAGTTCTGCAGATGAGCTTGTTTGCTCCCCATCTGTTCATGCCCTTTTGGTCTCTGTTCAAACTGGAAGAATACCCTCCGGAGAGTGTGATCCCCAGGGTGCATCAGGTTTCTGATCCACAATGAATGCTGGGTCAGAGCTTGCCTGTGGAGAATGTTTTAATTACATCATGCCGGAATTTGGCAAGAGTCCTGGCATTTAATTAAACAGCCATTTTTTGAAGCAAAGCTCACAGCAGAGCAAAGAGACACAGAGGCCTGATGATGTGCTTCATAGCAGCACTTCCCCTATGGCCCAGTGCCTACTTTGTAAGCAGTCCCAATCTACAGGAATACAACATTTCACATCACCAGATGCCTAAAATCAGGCTAAATGGGGTGGTCTACACCCAGGAGTACGAAAACTACTCACACTTTCCAAGAACAGTGAAAACCATGATAGACTGACTTCAGGTACTGCTATAAAAGCTGCACAACCAGTATTAGGAAAAGGTGATTGGGAAAGGTCCACAGAGCAGCCATGCCACCATACTTCCCCAGACACTTACAAATGTGAGGCCCAACAGGAAGATAACAAAATAGCAAGCATGATGGTGGTAACGCCCTCTTGAAAACACTTCACTAAGTGCTCTTCACATCAACCAAGGTTTGTTCACCCAAAGACATTTCATTTCAGGAGACAGGTTTTCCAGGACTACAGGCAGTAGGGGAAAAGGAGGTGAGGCAGCAAAGAGCTGCAGGGAGCCTGCAGGTACTGTCCAGTAGAAGACACTGCCCTTTGGAAGAAGTACTTCCTTTCTGAAGCATTAAACAACACAAGGCAGAGCTGCCTTTTGTTAAGGAACTGAAACTGATGTATGCTTGGTTTTGATGCAGTTTTACACCAAAATTCAGCTTGAAAAAGCTTGAAAACCTAACCCAGCATCATCATGTCTAACATAATGACAACCGTTACCACAAGCATTACAAAACCTTGCAGCTTCCTATCTGTGAACTGTCAAACATCAAACTTTCTTTGATAGTATTTGGAGAGAAAATTAGGACACCAAAGGTCCTAATTTTCAAAGGTCTCTTCTCCCTTTAAAAATTTATTAAAAAAAAAAATAAGAACAGTTGCCATCAAGACCAAGAACACAAGGTCAAGTGAAGATTCATATGGCTGATTTATTGTCCAACCCCATAAAAATGAACTTGAACTTCTAAGTTAATCGACTATGACTTATACTTGCACATGTAAAAGTTGAAAGCTAAGCACCCCAAAAAAAAAACCAAAAACCGAAACAAATCCCAACAACTAAAAGAAAACCCACAAACCAATAATAGCAATAATACCTACAGCTAAAATAATTGAAATGCTATGAAATATGAGCTACTTGCTTTAAGGCTAATCCACCTTTTGAAGATACCTGATCATAGTATAAAAGCCCTGTAGTGCCTCAGATACATGAAAAATTTTATATGCTTGGCCGTGAGAACCCTTTAAACTGAGCAGTTTCCAAAGCACCTTACAGGGAAGATGTGAGGTTGGACTGTCAAGCACACTGCATGCTCAAACAAAAATTTATGGGAATTTGGAAGCTTTTAAAAGTTTCTCTACTGTACACAATATCTGCAGCATGAGTTGTTCTCATGCCAAGGCTGTATTTTTCTAAAACGTGCTAGCAAACACTAAATTTCATATTTAATCTGATGTGACACACCAGATTTTAAACTCATATATGCGTAGTCATTTTAACTCTGAAGAGACAGACATTTTTAACAAGTAGATGCTAAAATTCTCCACAAAAATCCCACCACCTACAGGCTGCCAAAATTCATATGACTGTAGTGATTTCAAAACACAGCTGACTTGAAGGCACCTTGGAAGCTGGTATGTATTATGAATGCAATTTCTCCTGTCACAATTCATATAATCCTGGGTCATCGGGCCAGTAATTTCCATTCTACCTAAGCAAGAGGCAAAGGGTGCCCTGATGACCTTCAGCAAACACTTGTTTCCATACACCACATTTTAGATGAGGCTTCTGGAATGTGTTTCCACCAAAGACCACTACTAACCTGCTACATGTAGAGTAGAGAGAAGTACTGTAACAGGCAAGACAGAAAACACCTGAATTAAACAGAAAAAACCATTTGCTTATACAAAAACCAGTTACGGCCAGCAAGACAGAGGTGTCAGATCTCATCTCAGAAAGTTCCTCCTCTCAATCTCCTTCCATCAAAAAATTATTTAACTACATATGTTCTGATGAATTATACGCATTGTTTGGCTGCCAGCTACAATCTTTTGATTTGTACTTACAGCTGAGTCAGAATTCTTAAAGAACCATTTAAAGTTCTAACTCCAATGTGACTTCATAATGGGTTACAGTATGCTTAATGTCACACATTCCCCAGCTGGCTTACAAACTCACTCAGAACCAGTCACAATGACTGTCTGCACTCCAATGTCAAATTTTATTTTTAACATTAAGAATATATATGCTTATATTTCTTTCATTTTAAAGGTTTAATATTTTCTTTAAAGGATAGCATCTTTTAACCAGGCCTTTTTAATTGGGTTACTATATGCAAATTATTGTGAGAATTAGTATTACTAACACTTTATAGTCTACATATCCTCAGGAGCCCAGCAACACTATTTGCATTGAAAGCTACCCAAGGACACCCTCACAGAAGTGAAAACTGTTACAATTAATGCCTGACTGCCTTTGGAAAAGCATACTCATGAGCTGGAGCTCTTCATTGTATTTGTAAAAACTGGGGTCCAGTAGTTGTCCATATCACCACAGAATCATATAATCATTTGAACGGAAAAGACATCTAAGATCATCAACTCCAACCATGAACCTAACACTGCCAAGCCTAGTACTAAACCATATCCCCAAGTGCAACATTTACGTCTTTTAAATACCTCCAGGGATGGAGATTCAACCACTTCCCTGGGTAGCCTATTCTAGTGCTGGACAAGTCTTCCTATGAAGAAATTTTGCCTAATATCCAATCTAAACCTCCCCTGGCATAAATTGAGGTCATTTGCTTTCATCCTGTCACTCAGTTACCTGGGAGAAGAGACCAACCCCCACCTCACTTCACCCTCCTTTCAGGCAGTTGTAGAGAGCAGTAAAGTCCCCCCTGAACCTCCTTTTCTTCACACTAATCAACCCCAGCTCCCTCAGCTGTTCCTCGTAAGACTTGTGTTCCAGGCCTGTCACCAGTTCCGTTTCCCTTCTCTGGGCCCTCTCCAGCACCTCAATGACTTTCTTGTGAAGGACCCAAAACTCACCACAGGATTCAAGGTGTGCCCTCACCAGTGCCAGGGGAACGATCACTGCCCTGTTCTGCTGACCACTCTATTGACAATACAGGCCAGGGTGCCACTGGCCTTCCTGGTCACCTTCAGGCACAACCATATTAAAAAAAGAGGCAACCACTGTAACTAGACAACATTTGACGTGTTGGTTAGTTGCACAACTGAGTAAGCAAATCCCTAGGAATGGCAAAAAATTACTCTCAGGACTTAACACAGACTGCTGGCAGCTTGAATAGCAGAGGTGTAAATGCCTAGAAAGACTGCTTAAGCTTCTGGGTCCTGTGCCTGCTATAGGTGATTTGCACAAACATACCAACAGAAACAGAAAATTCATAACAAAAGCAAGCCTCCAAGCATGGACCCTTTAACAGAAGCCATAACTAAGCAGAAAACAAAACAAAAAAAAAATTATATGTTTTGCTTTTAAAACTAGTAAAATATTTACCTTGTTTTTCTCATGGCAGGAAGTTCGAATGCCTGCTTGAAAAAACTTGACCTAGCCACACCAGGAACCACACTGCTACATCTGCTTTAGGCTGTCATTTTCCATGTTTTACAGAATCACAGAATATCCTGGGTCAAAAGGGACCCATGAGGATTATCAGTCCATCTCCTGGCCCTGCACAGCACCATCCCCAAAAGTCACACCATATGCCCATGAGTACTGTCCAAATGCTTCTTGAACTCTGTCAGGCTTGGTGCTGTGACCACTTCTCTGGGGAGCCGGTTCCACTGGCCAACCACCCCCTGGGTGAAAAACTTTTCTCTAACATCCAACCTACACCTCCCCTGACACAATTTCAGGCCATTCCCTCAGGTTCTGTCCCTGGTCACCACAGAGAAGAGATCAGTGCCTGCCCCTCCTCTTCCCCTCACAAGGAAATTGTGACTGCAGTGAGGTCTCCCTTCAGCCTCCTCCAGGCTGAACAGACCCAGTGACCTCAGTCACTCCTCTAATGGTTTCTAAACAACTTTAGATTTATGTATGAAGCAAGAACCACATCTTACTATTACGTTTTTGGAACTTACCCTGGCAAATCTCATAACTGCTTTTATTAAAACTAGATTTTCTATATGAATCAATCACTGACTGGTAAATCATGCAAGTACTTTAGCTTTTAATAAAGACATGGCATTTAATCAAAAAGTAGTTGGATTGCTTCTGTATTTCCAGAATTACAAAATCAATAGTAAAATTCAACACATATAGATGAAAAATTTCTCAGGCCTAAGTTTCCTCTCTGCTTACCCTGAACAAGCTTCCCTGAAGTAGGTTTCCCCCCATTTGAATCACCTTTTACTGCTGTTTGCCAGTTTAAGAGGAACAGTCAGTGTTTCCAGGTCCAGGTTGCTCCATTTAATCCAGAGCATTAACGCAGACTCCCTGACATGGGAAGCAGGGCCACGCTGACATGCCTGCAGGTATCTGACATCCAGCTACCAGAAGCTGTTAATGCCAGGAGACACAAAACATGAACAAATGGGCTGGTAACAAGAATTGTCCTGGAGAAAGAGCAGCAGATGCCAACAGTATTCAGCTTTTTGTAAGGTAACTAAAATATTTAGAGTACTTAGCGTTCTTCTTTTAAGAGCATAGGCCAGAAGAGAGCAACAGTCCTCATCAGGCCTAAAGAGAAATATGACCTAAAGAACAAGTCAGAAGAAATCACACCATTCCTACCAGATTAGATTTGGAGCATCTTACCTTGTGATGGGAAAGGTCCTCAGTCTGTGTTAGTCCTCTACTGCAGGAAATGCTCACCATACAAAAACCAGTATTCAGGAAAAGAAAGCCTAAGCAGGATTAGATAATTACAAACAGAGACAAGCAAGTGAGGCAGCTTTGAGTCACAGCTGTTGTCAAGCTACAAAATCTGCTTTTTGCAGGATTCTGCCAATAATCACAGACAGTAAATGTGTCCATTTGCCTTTCTTCTATCCTTACCAAGGAGGAAACAGACACTGCAGTTCTATTCTTTTTTTAAACCCCTGGAACGGCTTCAAGTCCATAAAGGAATTCTGCACAAGTTATTTGAAATTCACAGACCAGACCAACTTTAGAAACTTGCTGAAGAAGCAATGACCTTTAGCAAGAGAATTTCTTCCCATGCAAACCTTCTGCATGGGTGAGGATCACAGTTTAGACAACTATACCAGCAACAAATGGATTCTCCAATGGCACCTTACCTGATCTGAGGAAACTACTACAGACTAAATTTGAAAATGCCCTTTTCTCTGTATAAACCATACTAAAACTAAGGGGGCTTACAGCTATACCCAGCAGGTAGATTAGCTTTCACTCTAGGTTCACCCTCAGTTTAAAAGGTAGTCTCATTGCTCTGAAACAGAGACTTCCAGAAGAACAAGGATACTTTCTACATGCAAACAGATGCTTCGACTCACAGTCATTCTCAGTGAGAGTTGCCCCAGTTGGACCCACCAAGTCCAAGTCAGGGCTTGGAACTACAGTACAGTGTGATACAAGCAAAGTATTTCAGAAAAAGCTATTTCAGGGTAAGATGAACGCAGACAACTTTATGCTTAAAAGCTTTTACTGTAAAAATGTTTATAAAACCCATCCCTTATTGAGAGCTATTGAAAACAGATGAACAATAAAAATGCTTATGCAGGAAAAATAAAGAGCTTGGAAAAGTGCAGCTTTATTTCTTATGGTCCATAAATCCAACAGTTAGAGATGTGCTATACATGCAACAAAACCCTAAAATGGTCCTTCATATGTCACTGCAAATTCATGGAGCTTCAATTAATTTTTTCATTATGACAGGAGTAGATCACACAAGTAGGTTAATACATTGTCACTCAGCAAGGCTGCACTACTAGAACAGGGCTAGAAAAGCAGCTTTATCTATCTAACAGTCCATCCATCAAATCAAAAGGCTAAGAGAATAGGGTTTGTTCAGACTGGAAAAGAGAAGGCTTTGGGGTGACCTAGGTGTGGCCTTTCAATACCTGAAGGGACCCCACAAGAAAGATGGAGACGTGTTCTTACCAAGACATGCAGTGACAGGACAAGGAGGAATGGTTTCAGACTGAGACTAGGTTTAGGTTAGATATTAGGAAGAAATTCTTTCCTGTATGGGTGGTGAGGTCGCCCAGAGAAGTTGTGGATGTCTCATCCCTGGAAGTGTTCAAGGACAGGTTAGATGGAGCTGTGAGCAATCTGGTCTAGTGACAGATGTCGCTGTCCATGGCAGGGGGTTGGACCTAGATGATCTTTGAGGTCCCTTCTAACCCAGGCCATTTTGTGACTAAACAGCAAGGAAAAAACAGACTCTCTTTCTCTCTAATGAAACTTCTTATATTGCTGCTGCTCTGAGGCTCAACCACAAGGTGCCAGAAACAAATGTTTTTAGCTAAACTATAGTGATGAATGATCATAATTTGCAGGATTTCATTTATAAACACAAAATACGACTGCAGCTTTTCACTTCTACTGACTACTGTAGCCAAGAGAATTGCAGTATTTCAAATAAGGAGTAGTGAAGACCTAACAAGAAAAGAGCACACACTTACCTCTCATTCTTGCTTCAGATACCAGTCACACTTCTACAGGTTCTGTCTATTAACTCTTCACATGACTCCATTAAACTATTCTTTGTTCATAAGTCACAAAGGGTCACTGCAAAGGACAGGACACCAGGCTACAGGGGTCTCACTTCAGCCAGTTCACGTATTTTAGGCTCTACACAAAGGTACTCCCAGGAGTGTTTTTAGAGAAAGCGATCTTGCCCATACAGCCCTTTTCTTCCAATTCCTACTTCTGCCACTGCTGATAACTGCCATAGAGATTTTAATTTAAATAATGGGGGACACACATACTGTGCAAACCCTGGGCTGTCAGCCTGGAGAGATGATCATCACCTATACAAACAATGCACAATATTTCTTAGGATAAAAGCAGAGCATTAGGATTTAACTCCGTGACATAAATGCAACAGCATGATATGAAGAGTCCCTTTCCAATGAGAACCCATACAAAAACATACTGCTCTGAAGGACAAACCCTCAGGTGCCACGTTACAGAGGAAGGCAAGCAGTCCCACAGCAGCACACTCTCACAGGTCAAGGACATGTCTTGGGTTAGCAGAAAGCAGGCCAATTAATCCCAAGGAATCAATCACCATTTAAGTTTAGCATCAACCAAAAATAAACATGTTCAAGTCTAAAGAGCACTTTTACATTACGCATGTGCAAACAACATTTTAAGATAAAGGTAGTACTTTGCTATGAATGAGGCATAAAGTACTTCACAACAATTTATCTTACTGTCATTAAGCATTCAAAGAAACAGCAATTCTAGTTTGTTTACTATGGCCAGATTCCCAGATTTAATTTTTTTTCACACATCTATTTAACCTAAAAACTGGACAGCTTAGGCTTCAAAAAACAGAAAACTGAAAATGTAAACAACTTTTCCTTGAGGTGAGAGGACTTATAAACTTGGTAGGTCGCTTATCTTTACCGCAACATCGGAGAACTTTTGCCAAGACTGTAGATTCCCAATTAGTTGAGACAGTACAGGATTTTACATCAATTTTCTCACTTAGACAGAATAACAGTCCTTAGCATCCTCCACTTTCATCTGCAACTCTAACTAGCAAAAGCAAATAATGACCATTTATTCAAAGTGAAGGTGGGAGAAAATTCTGCCCACAAGTTTTCCTGCAGCTCTGGTACCTTGTTGAGAACTCATCTACAGATTATGGAGATTTAGGGGGAGAGAAGTAAATGTTTCTCCCTTTCCTAGTTGATAAGCTGGCTCTGAAACTCTTCATTTCCCTTCTGCTGTTTTAGAATGAAGGAGGCTTGATCCAGTTCTGTCATTAGATTTATGAGGAATGTGCAACACAGACCCAGTGGGCAGCAAGGCCCAGTTCTGTCACCCCTAAATTTTCCTTTGCTTCAGAGGAGTTTGCTGGCTGCTATAATTTAGTTGGCCTTTCCTATTTCCTGTGCCTCTCGCAGACAATAAACAGAAATATTCCAGACATTGCATTTTGTCTGGATCCCAAGAAGCATTTTCAAAACAACACAAGTACTTGCAGTACGCTCTCTCCCACACTTCTCAAAACAACAGAGCAGAAAAGAAATACTCATCTCAAGAGACAACTGTGCCATTAAGCCAAAGAATAACCTCTTAGCCACTTCATAATTTACTCAAAAGTGATTAGGAGGTGTAATGGAAAATTCTTCAGGATGTTAAAAACTTCTGGCCAGTCTGAATGACACCAAGGCAGGAAGAGTACTACCTGAGCTGCACAGAATCAAGCAGCAGTTGCCACCAACCAACCATCTGCACAAGGGAGCACACCCAAGGCTTTACTGGCTTTGCATACAGTTACCAAACTATGAGAAACTGTTGTCAGATTTTACAAGAGGGCAGTAGGCAGCTGGATTTACTGACTGTAAGGATCTCAGGATCAGAGAATCAGAGACAACAGATGTGCATCTCTCAGAACACACTGAGGCGAAGCCAGACTAATCTTAGACTGGAGTTTGCTTTCAGCTGCAGAGAAAATTTGAGAGGCAGCTCTTGAAGAGCAATTCCAGATTTGACCCAAAATTACAAGCAAATTCCTTTGGCATCTTCTGGATGGATTCCTTACCGGTTCTAACTTCATTCAAACCACCTTTCTTACCTATCCTTAATTGTTTCCAACATGGCCACAGAGCTTCATAGTAGTTTACACAGCAAGATACCACAGGAAGTAATTCAAGTGGCAAACTCTCTTTAAAATACTTTTGAAAGCCTTTGTGCCACTTATCTAAATGGTGTTATCTATCCATACGGTGTTACCAAATCATAAATCCATTACCCTTCAGAATAAATCCTTATGTAAGTGGCAAAGCAATGACAAAACATCAGATAGGGAGAGTTGTCCATTTACTGTTCACAACTGATGCTATGTCTTTAGAGAAGTTTTCTTATGTCTCATGTAAAGAGTTAATCTTCAAGAAAAAAAACAAAACAAAAAAAAACCAACAGTGATACTCTTTCCAACTTCGTTGGCAAGCACAGAAGAATCACCTGATATGCCAGGCCCTTGAGATGTCTTGGACTATTGCCAAACAGGAATATTATGCCACTGTACTTCTTTTTACCTATTGCTCAAGAGAAAGTCAGTCCTTCAGTAAATGGAAGACAGCAACAAATCTGATAAAGTTCATCAAAGCTGTGACTGCACCGCTCCACGTTAGAAGAGTTACTCTGCCACTGCTCAGATGCAGCATCCCTGTCTCCTCCACCACAGAACATTCCACCAAAAAAATCCTAGGGGAATACCCAGCTTATTGCAGCTGGCAAGCAGCAAACTAAGAACACATTACATCAATAAAAGAATTTTAATTCACCACCTTTCCAGAGGGCATAGCCCTGTTGAAGGGTAAGGTTGTCACATTTCACTGGGTCAGGTCAATGCACTACATTAATATATATTGACATAAAGCATTTGTGTTATGGTAAATTGTTTATAAAAAATGCAATTAGCTGATTTCTGGTCTGCTGGCAACCAGAATTATCAGGGCTCAGCTGATGCATTTCATAAGATAGCCAGGATTTAATGACTTTCCTGTATAACTAATGTGGCAAGACAGTCTCAAGGAAAGTACAATGGTCTGGTTTCCAATCTCCTTAACACATTTCATTCTTGCATTACTTGTGCTTGGTTTTTTGCATCTTTTTCTAAAGGCATAACAGTACATTTTCCTTATCTGAATTTTGCATTTTAAATAAAAAAGTAACAAAAATACAGTTCAATTCCTTAAATGAAATATTTCAGAAATAAGCCATCCTTTTTAGATCACAAAAGTCAATGCTGGTCACACAAAACTGAAAATCATATTCTTAGCCTTAACTCTTCAAATTCATTTCACCAGAACCAGATTAGAAAACTCTTTGAGGATTCTTATTGGAATTCTAGGGCTTAAAATTCTAGATATTCCATTAATCTAGGTCATATATTAAGAAGAACTTAGAGGCTCAAAGAGAGTTGTGAAAGCCTTTTTTTTTTCTTAAAGATGCACTACACAGGTAAATAAAAAGCCAAAGTATTAACAACACTATGTAGTATGAATATACAACATCTCCAATATATGTTCAGAAGCCAAAATTAAGGCCAGTTCCCTAAAGAATTTTGTTCTTCAAGTTGTTCATCATACATTTTTCATTTTTGCATCATGGATTTTTCATTTCATTCTTATCACACAATTTTGATTTCTGCAAAGCTGTATTACTTGTGTGCAGTCTGGGTATCACTAACACAGGACTTCAGCTGTCTGGCAGACAAATGCAAAGCCAACATACAACAATTAGCATATTAAGATTTTTTCTTTTAACTTTTCATGGCTTCATCATGAAGGAGGATTTAAAAAAAAATTAAGTCCTTATTAAAAAAAAATCCCTTTTTAAAAACCAGTAGCTCTTGTTCCAAAGCAAAGAGGCTCAGCTACACCACAAGATAAGGATCTTTTCTCAAAACTGAAGCAAACTCAATTTTGCTATTACTGTAGAAGAGAATAGCAGAGAACACTTCATGTAATTCATTATTCTTCCACCATTTCCTATCACCCCAAAACACACCACTAGGAACATCTAGCTCATGAGATGATTCACTAGTGACGCAGATTAGCCTATTATCCCTAGAGCATTCATTCACTTTTTTAATTTAAGCAAAGTTTCTACTGGGTACCTGCTGAACATCTCTTGTACGGTCCAGGAAAAAAACACCTTTTCACTGCAGCTCCACCTCTTTGTACTTTCAGCTGTAAGACTCAAGACTCTAGAATATGTAATTGAATTTACACTGGGTTTTTTTTTCCTGAAACCTCCTGTGGTCAAGTCTACAGAAAAGAAAGTTTTACACAAAAATCCTCACACTGGAAGAGCACATGTTGTTACAATTAAATAAATGCTGGTAAGAAGCAATCTTCATCTTCAAATCAGCCTAGAGTATCTAGGATTTGTTAAGTGAGGGAGAGGAGGTGGAGCAATTTTATTCTTAGTTCTGACATCCACTGCTACCAGCTAAAGAGCAGTCCCCGAATCGCCTGCACCCCCTACTTTATTCAAGTAGCAATAATCTGTATTGGCAACACACTTCCATCCTCATATGTTTGGATAAGGGATAGCAGCACTTCTTGCTCATAACAAGGTTTTTCATAGAACACCAAAGAACCTCAAAGAGGTCAAACCTCAAGCAGGTCAAATACAGCACCTGCAAGAACTATGAAGAAGAAACTATGCATATCTTTTACTCCTGTGGAAAGGTAAAACTCTACAGAGATGGAAGAAATTTCAAAGGTTTTGTGGAACACTCGGAAAAAGCTGACTGCAAAAGTATCACAGAGCAGCATTGCACCATCACACTGTATTTGGAGAGCATTCTAAACCAAAGGGGATTAGAAATCAATGAAAACCCCAAGAATTCTTTCCATTTGCCCTTGAGGTCTTGCATTGCTCATCCTGCACCTCTCATAGTGCTACAGGTTAAAACCACAAAAAGCAAAAGTAGATTTTTCATGTAAAAGTGAAAAGAAAACATATCACACTTATTTAAGTGTGGTCAGGCTGCCTACTAGTTAAGGATTTGTGTGAAAGAGTGAGGAACTTCAGTGACCCCTTCTCTACCCTGCCCTTCCTTACCTGGCTGCACAAAGCAGCATCTCTCACGAAGCCTAGATTACTACACTCCAACAGGTGAGCTCGATCTATCCTATTCATTAGGGAGAACTTTTATATGACAACGTGGTCATTGTCTCTGGAGAATGCCATCCACTTCAAGACTTCACCAGGCATGATGAAGAACTCATGAAGAACAAAACAGCTCCTTTTGGGTATGAGCTAGCAGACATGAGGGATCTCCTCACAGGGCTGACCAGGAGCCATGTACCGCCACTTTCCACCCTTGGTAGATATCAATTCTTCTCAACTAAAAGAAAAACTTAGAAGAGTAAGTTCTACTGATTTTACAGTGATTTCGTTCACACTTAACACCCACTAGCCAGCATCTACAGATCTAAAGCAAGATGGTGTGACAATCCCTCTTCTCCCAAGAGCATAGTTAGAGACCTGGCCTTGGCTCAAAAATGCCTCCTAAATCTACAGAATCCTTCACAATTTGTCTTATATTTTCTCAAAACCATGGATGGCTAGCATTAGTAACAAGGCTGTTACCAATATGACCCACTTAACAAAAAGCCCAGGCTCTGTGTCCTACCTACCACATTCCTTTCAGTCAAGTGCCGATACCTCAGTTACGAGGAAAATTGAGGAAAACATGGGTAGGATTAATCAGTGCTTAAAAGGCACAAACGGACAAACCACACAACCACTGACAGCCAACTGCTGTGTGAAAGGCTCCTGTGTCTGACTAGACTGATTCTGGTTTAGATTCTAATCCTGGGGAAGCTAAACTTCACTTTCTAGGAATGTTTTTGCTCATGTAGGGACTTAATGAAGAAACCCTACACTTCAGTGACAGACAAGGCAAGGGTAAGGTCAGGAGATCTTATCCACAGAAGGGCAAGAATTTGTTTTCTGTAGAAAATGAGGCCTGGCAAAATGAAAGCAGGAAACCCATAAAGGAACAGGTCTGCAGCATTCACTGTGTCCTACTTCTGCTGCCAACTCCTGTGCTCAAAAAAAAGGTAAGCGATAAGGTTGTTCAAATCCACTTCATTACCTGACACTATGGAAACATGTACCATTTTAAAGATGCTGGGCAGTCATCACAGTTCAGCTCTTGGAGAGACAAATACAGCTTGCCATACAATTTACTTTCATGATGAGAAGCAAATTACACCATTATCAAAGACCTAAATCAAAACAATATTTGAATCAATAAATTCCTGTACAACTAAAGAGAAATTAGCCCTTCCCCTTATTCACAATTTCTGTGCTACCTCTTGATAAACTGTAAGCCAATTCACAGTTGGATTATTTCTCAGATACAAGAAAGGCTCTCACATGGAGCCTTCTAAAACCAGATTTAAAACAGGAAAAATTAGTAATTGTTTGAGGGAGAGGAAGTCTCACATTCACCTTTGTTCCACTAGTTCCTGGCAAGAGAAATAAATACTCACCACAAGCATTCATGTTTTTCCGTAAAGACAATCATGCAGGGCAACAAAAGGTACACCCACAGGGGAGTAAAGAGCAATAATTTCCCAAGAGAAATGAAGACATAAGCGAAATATTCTGCTCATGCCTAATTGAGTGCCAAAGAAAACTTTAGACTGGACTATGCTGTCTAGTCTATACATACAAATGGAAAGAAAAACAGTTTCAAAAAGTCACCCCTAAAATCTTACATTAGAACTTTTTAATTCATGCACTGCGGCTTTAGTTCTGATGCCACAGAACATTTAACCTTTCACCTTTCTAGAAAGTTACCCCCTCTCCCACACAGAACAAATGTTCAAGGAATAGACAACATTAACAGGTGAATTACCCTAGAGGTAGCTTTTTGGTACTAAAATCAAAATGCAAATTCAACTGCTCTACTAGCATCAGACATAGCAATACCCAGAACCCATTGTATTGTACATAACTTTTGGTTTTAAATAGAAGACACTACATTGAGAAGCATCTACTAGCACTTTAGAGGATTAAAATTAACCATGTCACCTGGTGATGAGAGCAATCAGTGATTGCTTTCAGAAGAAAACTTAAGACAATCATATTTCATTATTTCACATATGAAAAGTAAGCCATTTCTTTGAAACTAGAACATTAACCTTCCATAACTTAAATGGGGGATTTAAACCCTCTTTGATTCAATCCTAGAATATGTGAAAAGAAGCAAACCTTTACACCAGTAGAATAAGGATTACTGTCAAGTATTTTTACCAGTCACGGCTACATCAACTTGAATATGGCAGAAGTGATTTCTTCTTATTATTATTAATACAACTTTATTAATTAAAGTAACAATCTTAATCTTAAAAACAGAGCTATTATGGCTAGCTGTTCCTCCTGAAGCAAGCAAAACTCCACTGAAGAAGCTTTTATGAAAAGTACATACCATTGCTGCTGCCAGAAACAGCAACAAAAAAACACAGCCAGATTCTACCACCACAACTCTTAGGAGGATTCTTCTATTTTATCTGTTCTCTGCCAAGAGAAAGTGTAGTCATTGAGAAAGCGTGAATTTCTTTATGCAGTGGAAGTGAATACCATTTTTACCATTTATAATATAAGGTAAAAATAAATTACAGCTGAAAAACTCCAAACCAGCTGTAGACACAAGTTTACAGAGTACTGTTTAATACTCAACTACTGTAATACAGCCTTCACACTTGCCAGAACTTGCTACAGATGAACTCTATTGCTTCTGAAAGCCTGGTAGTAGCTTTTCTTAAACATAAGTAACCAGTAGAAGTACAGGAGGATCAAGCTAGGGAATATTTAACCAAACTGGACAGACAAATCCATGAGACCCAATGGAGTGCACTGGTAATGGCTGTGGGATCTGGCCAATGTCATGGCAAGGTCCCCCAGTTACTGCAGACAGGTCATGGCGATCAGGAGCTCCCCAGAGCTGGACAAAAGCAAAACACACCCCTGTCTCTAGAACAGCTTAGAGGACAATCTAGGGAGCCACAGGCTGGTCAGCCTCACCTCAACCCAGGAAAAGTGACAGAGCTTGCTGGAAAACATTTCCAAGCCAAGAAGGTAATGGGAAGTCATTATCAGGGATTTATAAGTGGAAGCCAGGCTAGGCCAACCTGATAGACATTAATAAGGAAACAACTGGCTCGGTGAACTAGGGGAATACACAAATGGTTTATCCTGACTTCAGCAAGACTTCCCAACTTTTGTTTTCCATAGCACCTTCACAGACAAATGGATGAAGCACAGACTAGCTAAGTGGACAGTGAGACAAAACTGAAAACTGAGAAATCTGCCAGGCAGAAAGTTACTTAAAGAGCTAGGACACCTTACTCTGGAGAAGAGGGCACTCAGACAGAATCTTATCATTGTGTATGAATACCTGGAAAGGAGAGGGAGTAAAGAAGACAGAATCTTCTCAGTGACAGCCAGTGAAGAGACAAGAGGGAACAGTCACAAATTGAAATACAAAGATTTCCATTTAAACATTAAAACATTTTTTTCTTCTTTTAAAACCTACAGGTGACCAAGCACTGCAACAGGCTTCTCAGGGGCATTGTAATATCTTCATCTTTGGAGGTGCTAAAAAATCTGACAGCACAATATTCTGTGCAACCTGCTCTAGTTGGCTTCATTTTGAGAAGCAGGTTGGATTAGAGATCTCCAGAGGTGTCACTTCCAATCTTTGGGTTTGTGTACTTCAGGTTCTACAGACATTAAAATATGTCCAAGAGTTGATTGGAAAATGTTGTAATGTAATTTTAGTGTCTGTACAGATCTCCACTGGCAGTCTAGTATTCCAAAACAAGAAAAAATCCACAACTAGAGGCTCTGGAATAAGAGAACCCATGCTAAAAACAGGTGAGGACCTTCAGGCTTGTTGGCCTGCTTGTACAAAAGAGTACACTCATACGTGAGCCTGAGGAGGAAGGTCAGCCACAGATATTCTTGACATATCGGAGCATAGAGTTAGCTTCAACTTAATGCTAGCAGGGCTGGCAATTAACTGGAATTGAAATCCTCCTGCTACAAGACTCTTTTTATACTTCTTTTAGTATATTCTGAAGTTTCAAAAATTCTAAAAGCTCAAGTTGTATATCAACAATTTTCATCACATAAACCAGCAATAGCTTATTGTTTCCACAACCTTATTTTAAAAAGGTTATGCAAGACCACACTTGGAGTGCTGTGTCCAGTGCTGGAGACCATAGCACAGGAAAGACGTGGAACAAGTCCAGAGAAGGACCACAGAAATGTCAGGGTGCTGGAGCACACCTTCCATGAGGACAGGAGGGGAAAGTTGGCGTTGTTCAGCCTGGAGAAGAGAAGACTCCTTTAAGACCTTATTGCAAACTTTCAATACTTAAAGAGGGCTTATAAGATAGGGACAGATTTCTACTAGACCTGTTGCAACAGCACAAGGGGTATTGGTTTTAAACTAAAAGATTTAGACCAAATACAAGGAAAAATTATTTTACAATAGGGTGGTGAAACACTGAAACAAGTTGTACAGCGAGGTGTTGGATAACCCATCCCTGGAAACATAAACGGTCAGGTTGAAAGGGGCTGTGAGCAACCTGAAGCTCATTGCAGGGGGATTGAACTAGATGACATTTAAAAGGTCCCTTCCAATCCAAACAACTCCATGATTCCATGTTGACACCACAAGCAACTTCCTTATAAAGTGTCAAAGAAAAGGCAAATGAAAAACTGGAATAGAAATATGTTTTACTCGGTACTACAGGAAAACCTCAAAAACATCTGTTGGGTACGTCTGTTGGTGACCAGCTGTTGCCTTTCGCCTTGCCCTCCAGTGACGAACAAGATCAAGTACTGCCATCATTGTGACAGAGACAAAACAATACAAGAGCCATGAGCACCACAAGAAACTCTCAAATAAGTGCACTTCGTCTTCATCAGTTCCCACAATAGCATTACTATCTCTCAAGGATAGGATTTAAGCAAAATTACCCTAAGTAATTATTACACAATTTAAGAAAAATGTCAAAGTTTCTCTTCTCTCTGCAGCCATTTACACAGAAGGAGGATTGTTCGCAATCTAGCAACAAATTATCTGCGCCTTGAATAGATGGCGTGCTGCTCCACAAAGCATGCAGTCACACAAAGTCTGGACTCCCCACGAACTGACAAGATTACAATTGTCATGTGACAACTACACTCGATACAAATTCTCCTTTTACTGTGAAACAAGGTCGTGTGACTCTCGATCAAAAGAGGCTCTTCCTAGTTAACTATCATTGATGTTATGCCAGGGTTTTTGGACTTCTCTTTCTTTCTTAAAAGAAAGATCAGAACAAAAAGACAGCCAACCTCATAACTGCGCATTTTATAATGTCATCTGCGAATTTCATTTGGTTTTCTTTTCACAGGAACAAAAGAGGAAATTGAGGAAGATAATTTTTAAAATAGATTTACTGAAAAGAGTATTAAAACACCTTCCTCCAAGCTACTACCCTGCTTGGAAAGACTTCAGTGTAGCATTACTGCAGCTATTATACACATTTGTACACAAATCCCTGAGAAAGAAAAGTGCCACATGACTTCAGATCTTGATTTGACAAAATTATGTATTGCAGACAGGAATTTCCTGATTCAAAACATGGGCATGAAAGAGAGATTCCTGTTGCTCACTTTACTCCAAGAAGGGTAAAAAAGGGTAAAAAAATCCCCAAAAGACAACAGTTTTTCCCCATTTACTTGTTTAAGGCAGAGGTCACAAAAGTGCATAGGGTGAAGACTCTATTTTGCCAACAAATTATTTTTGTTGAGTTTGGATATTGGCACAGGGTAGGAACCTTCTTCTTAAATACCTGTTATTACATGCTACTTGAATAACAAAGTCCCGCAGCTCATCTATCCAATCACAAGCTGCACATCTATACACATGGAAAGTGTTGCATATTTCTTCTTCTTATCAAGAAGGAACAGATTTTACTGGCAGCCCACCACCTGTTTTCCAGCTTTTTAAGGTCTCTACTCCTTAATTAAATAGTTGTCCTAATTTAGCAAAGCACATGTCCTGTATTAAAAAATAGGGCATAGCTAACTATAAAATGAAGAGCAGAAATAAACCACTTGTGCATTTCAGCCTTCAAATGTCATCCACTTACTTCTGCCAGTCACTTTCCTAACACAAACAAGACACACGAAGGAGCAAACCAACTCCTAGTTAGGAATTGTTCACAGAAGTAAGGAATCCAGAAGTGGCCAAGGACTGAAACCGCCAGAAAACTAAGTTCACTGAGGAGTTTTTTGGGGTAAGCGGTTTCGACTTAAAACCACTCACCCAGTTCTGAGTATATGTAGATTTTTATTTCTTCCCCCTCACAAGGAATGATATAGTATCAACTTCAGTTTGGATTTTATGAAGCCCAGTCTGGTAGAAGGATATTCAAATTCAGTTTAGAGAAGTTTCCAAAGCAGTCTCATCTCCTTCCATGCCTTTGGGGAGTGGGTAAAAGAAGGACAAGGATGTGCAAGTCCTGGACTCCTACTACCGTAGCTGAGACAGGTCTGCTGGAAGCTTTCCATGTCATGCATCCCCAGCTTCAAAGTTTATTCAGGCCTCGGACTGGAACACAGGTAACCATTTATTTTTTTTAAATGTACAGAAGAGCATTCAGTTAATCTTGCACCATGCAAAGCTACCAACCGAGTCAAAGATAACTCCCTAGAGTACAGTTAGTTAGCTAATATCTATTAAAAAAAATAAAATAAAATAAAAAGTGACCCCTCCTTCCCCAAGAAGCCTTTTATGAAACAATAACATTTTATGAAATAGGATGGATGTTAGTCAGTAAGTTACTTTCTAAAAAGCTATCAATAAAATTAGCAACTTTTTAAAGCCTAAATCTCCTACAAATCTGTAGCTGCGTATGTGTGTGTGTATAAACGCACATGCTTGAATCACACACAGGCTGTTCATTTTTTTTAGAAAAGAAAATTCTGTTTTATGAGAAACTGACAGCAGCACAGCAGCTCACTTAAGTACTGTGCCCGACACTCCTCCTGCCCCTGCCATGTGATCTAGACAGCAACATGCAACATAAGCACTGAGCTTAGAGCAAATTTACTTTTTGGAGACAAACTGAGTAAACACACACACACACAATCATTTCGAATTGCTCAGCAGACAGTTACTTAAAAAATGAGCATCATAAGCAGCATTTTTGAAGATTACTTTTGGTTAACAGCAGTTGGCCACTGTCAGACTGCAAATTCACTTTTAAAAAAAAACAACACTGGTTGAAGGATTGAAATTTGGAATATTGCCCTACTTCCAACCCCAGCTTTGCTGTTAAGAGGCAAGTCTCATCTCTCTGAAGGGAGCAGCATGAAATCCAGCCAAAGGTAAAATGCAAGAACCGACACCGGACAAGTACCAAAAAGCAGAATACAACCACGTAAGCAAGTGTGCACACAAAAAGCACCATTGATTAGCACCATAATATTTACAGTAGTCCCATGGAGGTTGTTAAGGTTAAAAAAAAAAAAAAAAAAACATAAAAACCCCCAAAAAACCAAACAAACACAAAAAAAACCCCAAAACAACAAACACTCCAAAACCCAAAAAAATACTTCTATCAGAGCAGAGAGATATTTTATCTCAGCAGATCACTTGAGAAAATATCAGAACAGTAAAGTAAGATGGTGCTAAGTGTGATATACTAAACTTCATGTTTAATAGCTCAAATAGTATTGTGTAAATGCAACTCAGACATCAAAACAAAGTGAGGAAAAAATGCACAGCTTAGGAGCATTTTGGCACCCAGCTAGATGGGATTCTTCACTTGACCATGGGAAACTCATGGGATAGAAAAAAACACAAATACCAGGATGAAAAACTGCCCTTGCTGCTAAAGATGCAGTGCACAGGGAAGATACCTCAAGGGGGTGTCACACTTTTGTAATTAAATAATGTAGGAAAAGCTCATTTATTACCATTCCCACCCATTTACCCTCATTAAGATTTCCTGTGAGGCTTCACAGATTCTGACCACCAATATAAATAATTGATAAATGATTATGATTCAACTCTTAAACAAAATAGTGCAAGACTATCATGGTATACTGTTTTTCACAGCTGACGTAAGCACTGCATGTGAAGTAAATCCAGCAACACTTTTTGCAGAAACAAATCCTAACATATGAAAAAATCTATAGGTCCTGAATGCCAGAACTTTTGGATTAAAAAAATTTCCATACACGACATCAGGTGTGTCAGAACACCTGGCATCACTGAACTAGCAGAGATCTAGTTTGAAATGAAAGGCAGCATTCACAAGGAGTTAGTGTCCAACAGCACCTTCCAGAAAAAGGACAAGTCTGAAAGTCTGGGTCTATAATGCAGACCTTAATCATGCTCTCCAGCTGAAGGGAGAGATTTGAGAGGGTAACATACTCCAAAATGAACACAGACTGACCATTGCTCCATGGTGCGACAGGCTGGCAATACCTAGAGAGTTTTAGCTACTGTATACCAGGTCACACATCATAATTAAAGCCACCTTTGTGGAACCGTGTTGCCTGTGCTTCATAGCAACAGTATCTCATGACAAAGGCAGGTTTCTGTATTGGTGCTTACTTTAGCAGAACACTGGGATCTACACAGGAATTCTCCCTCCAAGTGGTTTGTGAACAGAAAACACCACAAGTAAAAGTTTGGAGAAGGAACATTTTCAAACTAAGAACTGAGTGAAAGTTATTCCTAAAGAGTTTGCATTAAAATCTTGCCAAATTAAATATTCAGATTCAGAAAGAAAAGTTTGTCAGCAAGGCTTATGATTCAGAAAGGATGTTGATTTCCTTGTCTGAGCTGCTACTTAATCTATTTATCCCACAGTTTCATCTATTTTTCCCCTGCCATCCTCTGTTCTCTACAGCACCAGGCTCCTGTGTTGCATCAAGTCTTTCACGATACATTTTAGCTGACCAACTGGAGCTGCTGCTCATTGTCACCAATCCTCTCTAGACCAGCTTCTAGAAGGAGAAAGTGCAGGAGATGTCCAAAGAAAGTTTTATCCACAACTGCAGGATTCTGGACATTTGACTTATTAAAAAGACATTCCTTCGTATGGTCTGAATACCGGTATTGTCAAAATTCTGTACCATTATTTAGCTCTTCTCAAATTTGACTGGTCTCAGTTAATGGTCTCAGTTTAATGAGGAAGTCACTTGTGAAGAAGACATGTTGAAAAGTTAGTTATTTTGCAAAGCACTATTTCACCCCAATGTCACAGGTTCCTTTCATACATAAGAAAGGAGATTATTCCTCCAACTCATATCACAAAGCCAATTTCCTGATGTTACAGAAGCCTGCAGTTTTAAAGTCCTTCCCAAGAGGATGGGAAACTGTCTCAGGTGGTAAGAGGGACAGCATCCAGTCAGCCTTTTCCCAAAAGTCCCATGCCAACAGCTGGCACTACAGTCAGCACCCACCCAGCCTCGTGCCCAGCGCAGAAGGTTTTTCTGGGCAGAAACATTACAGCACAGCATGCAGCAAAGCACAAGGAAACACTGCCAAGGTGTCTGATCAACTTGGCAATAGCTAAAGGGCAACATCCTTCGATTCAGTCCACTCATCTGTGATGATGAGTAGGGTCTTGTTTGGTCAGCTGCCACAGCATTACATTTTAAGAGAGGTCCTTAAATACACTTGACTTTTGCTAGCTTCTACAACAAAAGACTGCTCCATCCACTATCAGACACAAGGCCTCCTCTTATTTAAAAACAAGCGGAGAGCTAAATAAGTGAGAGAAAGAAGAATGATTTATCCCCATGGCAAGAAAGTGAAAGACAGCAGTAAGACTCTTGCTAAGGTAACTGATGATTCCACTGCATAGGCAAAAACTCTACAACTTCTGCTCCATGATAAAGTGGATTTCTTGCTCCAGTGATCTATTATTATCTATTATCATCAATAGCACTGTTCAAACACAACTGCTGGAACACATTCAGAAAGACTCCTTCCAAACTTTAACACTTCAGTCTGAATCTACAGCATACTACAACAAGCCTGAAATCTCAACCTCCACATATTTTTCAGGTAAACAGATTTCCAGGAATATGATTTATAAAAATCATTTTAAAAGTCCAAATGAAAACTTAGAAAAGTAAACTTGTATTTAATATTTGACATTTTAAAATAGGTAAATTCCTGTAAACAAAGTTTTGTTTATGTATTAATTTATTATGTTACAAATTTTTAAATGAGTGTTGCATTCATATCCCATCTGCATGGCATGATTTTTCAGATAAGCAATATTATTTACATTTAAGCTTCATTCAGAGCAAGTTTTAGCCTTAGAAAATTAAATTAATGGAAAACAAATACATTCAAAGGCACTGTCAATTATTCACCAAACTCTATACTAATTTAGACTCCTCAAACATCCAACTGTCTTGTGCATCTTAACATGACAATTGTAGCTTCCAATAAAATCACATGCAATAAAGCCTTGGCCAACCAACTAAATAAAGGCAACCCAATGCAGTTTATGTGATCAGTCACAAACACTTAGCTGCCTGAGATTATTACATACACAGCACTGATGTGAATTTTTTAAAAAGTGTATTAATGATAACTGTAACAATGTAGCAGTCCATGCAACACCAGATTTCCTGGTCATAATAGCTCTCTATTTTAGAAGTGGTATCTTGAGCAAGAATTATCCTTGCCCTAATGTATCTGTTCAATATTGAGATGAGAACCAATTTGGGCAAATTCACTAAGTTCTGCAGTTCCACAGAAGAAAGGAAGGAAGGCTATGTGAAAAAAACCCAGTCATTTTAAAAATCATTTGCAGTTGTCTTCCTGAAATCTCACCTAAGATATCAGCAAGAGGCAAATGGGAAAACAGCATTAAAGAAGCTCAGCTAAGCTAAGGTACTTTTCTCCACCCCTAAAATGACACATCATGGTACAGCATCTGCCTACAAAGCCCAACAGGCTGAAGACTGTGTACCACAGGCACCACTCCATGAACTTCCAAATGAATATTCAGGTTGCTTTTAAAGTACACAGCAATTGGTGTTACCCCTCCACCCGGGAGCACAATCACATCCTACTAAAAAGCAACTTTTTACAGCAATTAAGTTGTTCATTTGTCAAAGGCACCAAAAGCTCCAGTAGTTTATGGGGGGGAAAAAAAAAAAAAGGCCTTCCTTTTTATCAGGTTTAGATTTGTTCTCCTCTGTATCACTCAGGGGAAAATGTAGCATGAGTGCTTCTCTAAGTTTCTTTGTAACTGATGACGCTTAGAAGTTACCAGGAAACACGATCTATGAAGCACATTAATGATGAAGTTTTGGTCATGGGGTTTGGGGATTTTTAAAATTTATTTTAATTTTAAACCACTATTCCACCTACTTCTCAACACAGGTAATGCTCTGTACTGCAAAGATTATTTTGCCACATGTAGTCTGCACTCCCAGGATCCAATCTCCACTCTGAATGTAGGAGAGAGACGAACTAATTAAGAACACCCTAATAGCACTAATCCTCCTCTTCCTCACAGTGCCTATCAGGTAGTTCCAGAACAGTTAAGCTCTCCTTCCCTTCACTGAGGGCTGCAAAAGACTCAGTGTCAGTCACATTCCTCCACAGAAATTGTACATTTATTGAAGCAGTCAGTCCTCTGAATCCACAAGAAAGCTCAGGCATGCATCCATGCCTTCCTGTCATTGAGGTAAGCACCCCCCAGCAGCATGATTTTTTGCAAGTGAACAGAACTATCAGCAATGACCCTTTCAACTCTGGTGAAAAACTAAGATTTCCCCTTTCAGGAGGGATCCAAAGAGGCTTTGATTGCAAATTCCAGGTTCATCCCATTTATGCAGGAGTTATTCTAGCAATGCTATCAATTGACTGAAACGCCACAACAGGAAGAATAGCTTAAAGCATCTGACTTCACCAACTCTTCAGAAAGCAGAGCTCATCTGGCAGTAAATGAAAGGAACTGCAGAATCTGCTCTAGAAGTGGCGTCTTTCCCCTTTCCTTTACACAATCTTCATGCATATTTTGGATGTGAGAGGTGTATTCTTTGGCAGTTGCCGTCTGGACTCCCAAAGAATGGAGCAGACCACAAGATCATCTCCCTCGCTCCACCTACAAACCCTCAACAACAAAAAAAGGGGGTGGTGGAGATCCTATATGCTTGCCCAATACGCCAAGGGTAAGACATATATCCTACAGAGTTAGCTAAATACTTGGAGGGCAATATATATAGAAGAAAGCTAAAAGTTAAAGAAAGCTTAAAACTAGCTGGAAGGAAGACAAACTTTCTGTACTTGCCATTGGTTTGTCTAACACCAGCTGACTGTTCCAGTAGTCCTTCACACCAGAAGCAAAGCAGCTGAAATTCATCCCTGATGCAACTCCAGCGAGACTAATAGGTTTCCACAAGAACGAATCAGACCCTGTCTATCTAAAACCAAGCCCACTAAAGTTTCACTGAAGCGAAATTGCAGGAGTACAATCTATGGATAACAGCTGGAGAACATTAACTCTCCCCCCAACCATTGCCGGGGTTAATTTTTTTCTTTCTGTTCAGACAGGAAGCAGTCATATGCCATACTGCATAATATAAGGATCCTGGGATATAAAGACGAGCAGAAAAGGATTACAAAGAGCGCTCTACAAGTTTTTTAGCAAAGTTTCCGCTGCCATAACTCCCGAGCTGCCTTCGAATAGCAAGCCTCGTCGCTGCCGCGACATCCTGAGCTGAGACAGCACTTAAACTCCTATCGAGTGAAAAAAATTATTAAACATTAAGGGTGTTTTTAAGGGGCGCAGCGGGAGCCCAAGGATTGTGTCGCGGATCCGGGCGGGGGTCCTCCCGGCCGGGGAGAGGAGGACCCCGCCGCGGCGCCCCTCGCCCGGTCACCCCCTCCCCGGCCAGGAGGACCCCGCCGCTGTTCCAGCACCCCTCCTGCGGCCCCCCCAGCTCACCCTCGCTGCCGTACTGCTTGCCATTGTTCGCGCCCATCCTGCCGCCTTCATGCTCGTCGCCGCTTTCCCACGCCGCCGCTCAGCATCTCTACCGCGGGGCTGACGGGGAGCAGCCCTGGGGCAGTGGCGGGGGAACAGCCCCCAGAAGTCTTCACGGCGACATGTCCAAAGCAGCCTTACAACCTTACAACCTCCTCCGTTTCTTCTCGGGTGGCCGACACCCTCCCTTCCCCACCTCACAAAAAAAAAAAAAAAACCAACAACAACAACAAAAAAAAAAACCAACAAAAAAAACCAAACAAACAAAAAAAAAACTTTAAAAGTGAAAGAATCAAAACCGCGATGTATCGGTGGGCCCTGCGCTCCCCGGTTTCCAGCCGGGGTGTCAGGACAAGGAAGGCGGCTCCAGTTATAATCCACAAGCAGGACGGGCGGGACGGCCTCCGGGCGCTGGCTCCACCGCCCCGCGGCGGGCGCTCGGCTCCTCCGATGCTTCAGCGCCGCTCCGCCTTCCACCTCCTCCTCCTCCTCGCAGCCCGGCCGCTGCTGCCGCCTCCCCCGGGAGGCCGCCGCCAGCCACTTGTTGCCCGGGGCGGGAGGAAAGGGAGCCTCCGCCGCAGACTTTTGTTAGCGGCAGGCGCCTCCTCCCGGCGCCCAACGCCGACGGGCCGGGGGAGGGAGGGGATGGGGATGGAGGGAGGATGGAGGATGGAGCCCGGAGCCGGCCCCGGCCCTTAAAGACACAGCGCCCGGCACGGGGCTCCTGCGGCCCCCGCTGTCCCAACAGAGCGGCCCGGGAGCGCCCGGCGGGGATGGTGCGGGGGCTGCTCGCAGAGACCCGCCCAGGGCGGCCCTGCCCGGGTGTCCTTCCGACGGGCAGGGCAGGCGCTCTGCACCTTCGCGGCACCCCCGACCCCGTGCAACTCGCAGGGGCTGACAGAAAGTCACCGTGTGTAGGAGGAAGCTACTCCGGAGTTCGAGCTATTTTCTCCTTGCAAATGGTATTCCCACAGTCACTCAATTCCAGTGAATCACTCCCAGCCTTTACCGCCACATCCAAGAAAAAATATCCAAATGTTGAACATCCCCCAAATTAGTTCTTCAGGTATCCCATAGGGATATATCTCATCCCTTGGGATGAGATGTTTCTATTTAATTCAGCTTTCTTAAAAAACAGTTTCTGCTTCTTTCATCCTGAAAGACAGACTCTTAGACTCTCAAGACCACTGGGACCACTGGGATAGTGGAGGTCGTTAATGGGGTAAGTGCCTTTCCCGAGTGCAGCCCATGCAAACAACAGCTTTGGGAAGCAAGGATTTCAATCTCACTACTGCATGAGACCCCACACCACCTCTGCCTGGCAAAAGGGGCTGGATAACAAGAGATGCTGTCAAATGGGAGTGAGGATAAACTGCACGTGACCAGGTTAATAAAAAAACTGCCGGTCCCAAGAGGATACCTAGCCCCAATGGGCTAGGTAAAAACATCAATTAAATTTGCTCCATGCAACTGTTACCCAGATTAAGTGGTAATCAGGTGTTATCAAAGGCTATCTGGGAAAGAACCAGATTTTAAAGTGAAAAAGAAGGATGAAAGTTTGTGATAGGTGGAGAGAGACACTGGAGCAGGCAGTCCTGGTTTGGTGCTGGTATCTCTCTGCCTTGGCCTGATGGTGCTGGCTCTCTGTCTGGTGGCAGGGCAGGGTGTAACAAGCAGGGATCTCCACCCCAGCTGTGTAGGAGGTCTTGTAGCGCCTATGTTAGCACAGGGAGCAGCACAGTACATGTTACTATACCTGAAATGTGGTTGCACAGGAACCTGCAGGATGTGTGTGGGAGCAGGGGAACCCACACTTCCAGAAGAGGGCTGTCAGCTTGCAGCCCACACAGCCTGGGGAGTGGGCTGCCCAAAGCAATACATGTTTGAGACTAGGACTTTTTAGGATTAGTTTCAAAGCTCTTTACTAATATTCTGCAAGTATCTATGATTGGTGTTTACTCATACTGACCATCAGCCAGGTCAGCATGTCCTTGTTAAAAAGACAAAACCGCATTAACGCTGATTTGATTAAAACCATGAGTTGAGCAGTTTTCCCTGCACCACACTGTGATCATATGTATGAAAAAGCCTGTCTTCCTAAACATGTCACAACACCCACAAGACAATTACTGCATGTACAAATAATTCTGAGCTAATTGTGTCTTTGTCAGCTTATACAAGCGGCATATGAAATGGCAGAGGCAAAAGTATCAACACTGACATAGCTACAGAAAAGGTGTCTAAAATCTGAAGATTTGGGGATGAGGGGGTTAATTAAAAAAAAAAAAAAAAAGTAGCGTATTTTCATTAAGAGATGGGCTAATTACCAGAAGCTGAAATAGGTACCAGCACCACAGATGACTGACAAGTAATCAGGCAATGTTTATGAGGCTCTAATCCCATTGGACACCCATCATTAACTTTCTCCTTGTAAAAAAGTTTTGGTCCTGATTCAATACTGAATACTACAATACAATGCTATACACACCCTTCAATTCTCAAAAATCAGTGAAGTTCTAAGAAAACAGTGCCTTCTGGGGTCAGACTCATCAAATGACCAGCCTAGGTCCTTTGAAACAAAATATTAATGAGTCTAAAAATATAGGTTTCTGTAATCAAAGGTTAATTTCTAAGCACTGATATTAAACAAACTTAGTACTGTGCCAAAGCAGGTAGGCCTTGACACAAGTGTCTGCTTTTAACATCCTCTACTTTCTTTTTGAGTGTTACCTGTTCAGGGGCAGGGCAGGGGAATGGGGAAGCAATCTGCCTTCTGTAAGACAGTAAATGGTTGTGGGGCGAGGTCAATATCTGCTCACATATGGACCCACAGACTACCAACAAACACATACAAACAAGCACTTCTTTTCCTGCTGTGTGGCTTGTGCGAGTTTCAAAAACACACCCCAAATGCTTGCTAGGAACTCGCCTAGGCAGAGTAGGATGGTAAAGAAAAAATAAAGAGCTCTCTACAGCACAGCAGCCTACCTTTGTCACTCAACCCTCCCACCCAACTCGGCTGTGGGCCAGCACACCCAGCCACACCATCCTCCCTGCCAGTACCGCAGGGCAGCGTTAGTCCCCAGCTGTGGGAGAGCACATGCAGGCTGAAAACAAGACGTGTCCCTGCTCCTTGTGCAGCACAGCTGTGCTCAATTCTAGCCTGAAATACAGCGATGGGAGGACCCACTGGAAACAGCTCCTGAGGCAGCCTCTCAGCTCCTTGTGTCACACCATGTGCTCTGCATCCCACGGCAGTCAACCACCTGAAAGTTTTCCTTCATGGGTCATAGGACTAGGAAGGCAAATGATCCCACTCCTAACTCCTAGAAAGCTGTGCAAACTTTTTGACATGTAAGAGAGAAATTTCTCAGACTGGCTGGAAACATCACCTCACACAGACCCAAGTACATAGCTGTATGTAAATAATTTTACATCATTCAGGAAAAAAAAAAAAAGTCTCCTTGATAAGGAATATAGCAGTTTCCCTCCAAATTCAACATCTGATGCACCACAACTGAAATTACTCCCTTTGCCAAGGGGTAATTTTGCTTATCAAAACCAGCATAGGCTGGTGCTTTGTGAGACAGGAAATTCAACTGTTTAGGGAGCACTGTAAAGAATAAAGACATTAGACAGAAATGTTACCATTCTGTCAAGTTTATTACATAATTCCCAGGAATATTCCACCATGACCAGAACCAAAAGGAAAGAAAAACAAAACCAATAAAACAAACAAACAAACAAACAAAAACCAAACAAAAAAACCCAACAAACAAAGCAAAACACACAAGCAAACAACAAAAAAAAAAAAACATGGGGGAAAAAGTCTAGAGAGGAAAGAATGTCTTGGTCTAGGAAATTTTAATACAGCTTTCTGATGAAGGACTGAATATTGCTGCTGCACATTGTGTTACACTCTTTCTACAGGAGAACAAGGTAGAGAACACAGGGACAAACACAGGGACAAAAAAAGCACCAAACTCATTTTTGTTAATAAAGACATAAAAATGTTGCCAGAAATGTATCCATCACAGATGATACTTCTGACAATGGGTAACTGTTTCATGAAAGGCATTAGGACACTCAAACTTGGAGCTTCATAAGCCCAAAAACATCAACATGAGCAGAGAAGTTAGGAAATGCTAGTTCGAAGAGGGCCTACAAGTTCCAGCTAGGACTGAGTCATCTCACAGCCCTTCCGTATTTACCAAACCCTTGGTTCATTGTGGGATGCACTGTGGGACCCTGGGAGGCCTATTATGTTCAGACATATGGTTTGGGACTTAGTAACCTTATGGTGCCTGCACATGAAACTTAGAAGATATTTTCTTTCAACAATTTCAGGGATGTTTCACTCATTCTTGGCAAAGTTCTGTAGTAGGTTTTTTTTCCTTTTTTTTTACTCCTGGCGATCTAGTTGGTCCGTACCTTATACATCGCAGTTTTCCAGCTTGAACTACATAGTATATTTATATATAAGTACGAAGGACTGGTAGGAGTCTCTTGGCTGTGACTGAATTAAGCTGTCTGAACCATATCATATAACTCCTACGTGAAGCTGTTTACAATAACCCTTTAAGACACTCCCACCTTCAAAATGGTGCAAAGAATCTGAAAGCGCATCAGTTCTGCCATCTTTTCAATGATCCAAAGGCGATGCAGTGCTTTCTGTAAGGAGAACAACAACTTTTGGTGGTTTTGCCTCTTAATACAAGCAGTACACACCCACTTCAGAGGGAAGGAGTACTATCAAATGCTGGGTTTGCAAGACAGAAAGATTTGTTGTTCCATATGAGATGTGCCTTCCTACGCTTTCCTTCTTCATAAGGAGACATCAGTGCATTTTTCTTAGACTTGTATCCTGTCCCAGCAAGAGGAACTTAGAAATTATTAGAACTGAGGAAAAATAAGAAAGTTATGGGCCAAAATATTTCTATTTGGATGTGTTGCTACAGTCATTTCCGGGAATGTTTGTATTACATCTCTATTCATTATGGGCCTCCCTCTGTGGTACATTACATGTCTCATGATGTACCATTTTTCTATTTCATGAACAAAACCACAACGATTTCAGAAGAAGAAGCCAAACAAAGGGTTCTGGATTAAAAAAATAAAATTTAAAAAATTGAAAGCAGCAGAACTATTTCCATAAGGTATCATCATAGCAATTCCAGGACTAAATAATTTGGCTTTGAAAATTTTGCCACAGTTGTTTTGGTAAGGTTTTTTCCTTCAGTTTTAGTCCAAGTTTTCCTCTTTGAAAGAAAGAATAAACAAATATCAAAAACCTCCAGCTACTTCAAAGTAGCCTTATGTCAAAGTTCAATTTAAAAGCCATTTGTATTTCAGGTCTTAAAATTCCAGCAGCAAATCTAGGATTAGTTTCCTATTTGGTGAAAGAAGCTTTGATTTTTCCTTTCCTTTCCTTTCCTTTCCTTTCCTTTCCTTTCCTTTCCTTTCCTTTCCTTTCCTTTCCTTCCTTGAGCATTTTAAGCATTTTATTTCACAATTTGAATTTAAATAAAATATTAAAAAATTCTGTATCCTTTTAATGACAGCAGAAGCCAAGTGATATTTTTCTAATTAAGTCTACTTTTACATCACCATGTTCATAGGGCTGCATATATTTTGTGAATGCTTCATGATAATATCTGTGTTGACTGCTTTTGGGCATTGTAAAGGGAAAAAGAATCCAAAAGAAATTTGACTAATATGTTGCTGGCAACTTAAAACCATTATCAAAAGCATATTGTTTCATTAACTAGAAAATTATCCATTAATTCTATGTACCTCCTAAAGAAAGAAAAAGTCTAGATTATCTTCAACTTTATAGATAAAAGTTATGGCCTCATTGCCCTGTGACCTCAGAGTATGTGCCATTTTCTCATTAGTAGCCTCAGTATCATTATGAGTGGCTTGATCTACATGGCTCAAAAGCTGCAGGATCTAAGCATAGCTCAGATTGTATTTTAAGGGGCAGCTTTAAGTAGAGCCTGTTCTCCTGGCTGAGAACTCTCTTAGCATTCACTTGCATGAGGTCAGGCTGCTCCAGCCAAGCAAAGGCTCTGGTCCCACAATGACTTCAATAGGTCTGGTTGAAATGCACTCAATTGAGGTCATGTTCAAGTTATAGGACATTTTGGTTAAGATGAGTTTATGTTCTGATAGGTTTGTCTGATGGGATCACAGACCAGATGAAGTACAGGCAATTCTATCAAATAAAGATCCAATTTTATTTTAAACTTCTTTCGGAACTTCAACTAATTCAAATCTTTAAAAGTTTTCAACCAACCTGAGATTTTAAGACATTTTTGCTGATTTTTTTTTCAGTTTTACAGGAGAAAATTCTCACTAGGATCGGATTTTTCCCTTCTTCCAACAACAAAAGCAATAAATAAAGTTCAGACTGTGTTGAAACATGTTTTACATTACATGTAAAATCTGTTGAAAAGAATAGTGAGTTTGAAAAGCCAAGCTCCTAAGTCTCAAGTGTTAGAAAACACAGGAATGAAGGCTGTGTATAGCTCCAGAACCACCATCCTGAATTCCCCTGCCTTGTCCTGAGTACACCTTCCACAACAGACAAAGCTGAGGCCTTCAGCCAACACTGCAAAACCACTTCAGTCCCAGAAGCAGTTTGCAATCATGCAAATTGTGGCATTTTAATGCATAGGCACAATGAGACATAGTGGGACTGTGGAAGCAAAATTAATTCTGGCATTTCACAGCTTATGTCTGACCTTGCAATTTTAACATAGAGGTTTTTCATTTGATTTAAAAACCAGTGTTGGCTGGTGCAATCTCCAAAAACTGAGCAAAGAATGAACTTAAGATACATTGCCTCATCGCATTGACATCTTTTGCAAGGATTTTCAGGGTTGGAAGCCTGAACTCTGCTAAACAGGGGGCTGTTAGTTGGACTAGGAGAAGTACTGATGGAAACATAAGACTTTCCAAGCACCATGGTTATCTATGCTTCTCAGAAAGAAGTTGTGGCCTTCTTTCCTGGTGTGGCCAGGTTTCCTTCCAGTGACAAACAGAGCAGGCTGAGGGTTGTGCCTGGGATGTTCATAGTAGACCTTCACACTGTGGGCACTCCCTACACGGGGATGTGGACAAACTCTGGAAACCCCTGTCTAGAAACAACCTGCAGGAATCAAAACTGGGGAAAGACAAAGCTTTGTATGAGTGAGGTGTATCTTCTCAAGAAGCAGCAGGTGTTGCAGGATCACAGGGTGCTGGACAAAGGATGCTCCATTAGATCAAGCTCCTTCTGACCATTGCACCTCCATAAGCACAGTTTCTTCTGCTTTGACCACCACCCCCACAAACAGTGCCACACCACATGCACACCAAAGCCTCATTTCACATCCTTTCTTCCCGTCTGGCTAGTTGTAGTCTCAGCTTCTTCTGTCCCATGTATGCCAGACACCTCACTCAAAAAAACTTGCTTTCACCCTTTGGACTTCCCTCCCTTCTTCCTGCCTCTACGGTCTTACCTCCAAAGCACACTCTTGCATTTCCACAGAATTTTTCTCCTCAACACTTATCTCCACTAACTTCCTTCTACATTCAGTCTTTGTGAGTATTCCCTGAACCAATTTTCTTCTGGTCTCTGGCCACTGCTGCTGCCAGTTCCATTCTTCTGCCTCAGACTGATGTTAATGCAAAACATTCTAATAAAATTCACAGTGGCTCTTGAATTGTTCAGCCCTGATGAACTCACTCCCAGTTCTTTCTTCTTTTTGTAAGGAGAGGCAGCAAAATCTAGCCATGCTAAAGGGAGTTTCACCAAGTTTCAGTCAGACGGTTTTGTTGTGTTTCAGAACTTTCTCAGACATCACAACTGAGTTGTCCAGCCTGCAGCTAAAATGTCCTATTTTCCATTGGTGGTGTCACTCCCTGCACAGCCAGCCTGGATTTCCTTCCAAGCTTAGATTGACTTCCTCAGTTTTCAGTGAAGAATTCACAGACAGCTCTGTACAAGGTTCAGTGAGGGGAAAAAAGTCACGTTGCTGACCCTAGATCTCCTCATGGGCCTGGCAGAATCATATCTTGCCCAGTCACTGGGTCACTCAACTCCCAGATGGAGCTGAACTAGGTTTCTTCTGAGGCAGCTTGCACGCACTGAGAGCAAGCTCTGTGTGCCTTCTCCCAAAGGCAAAGCCAGCAAATGGTGACCCCATTGTCAGTAACACTAATACCACTGTCACCACATCCTGCACTCTTAACCAAGAACCAGAACTTGGTTTGTAAACAGTAGTGTGGTATGCTGAGAAAAATGGATGCATGAAGAAGCATGCACAAGAAGCTCTTTCAGTGCTGCAGGCTGGACTACTGCGCCACAGTGAAGGAAAAGTGCGTGTCTATGTAAACATCAGCATTCACATGTTGAAACAAAGATAAGGTGCGAACATCAGCCATGAACCTGCAGGGGACACCGATGGCAGCTGTCTAGATGCAAAAGAACAGCTCAAGTATCAGCCCATGAAGAGCATGTGTACTACCCCTCACAACAGGACAGTCTTGTTTGTATGCTCTGCTAGGAGGTTTTCCACATAAGAGACCAAGATTCTCTGCCTATGGCAAATGCCCCAGTGGATGGCAAAAGTCCCAGCGGAGTCATTCTATCACGCAATGCAGCATGTTCAGTGAAAAGGTTCCCTCCAGTTTTCATCCCCCACACACACCTTGCCTTGTCCCATATTGTTGTGGTTTAGGAATAGTATTCCCCACTGTAGTGTTCCCATTGAAGGGCTCCAAACCATGCACTGCTTGCTCGCTCTCTCCTCTCCCTCCCTGCAGAGGGCTGGAGAGGAGAACTGGAGACACAAAAGGTAAAGATCATGGGCTGAGATAAGAACAATTTACTGGAAACAGCAATGAGATAAGAAATGAGCAATAACAGCAGCAGTACTAATAACAGAGTGTACAAGAGGAGAGTGATTCCCACATGAGAGCTTACCACGAGGAACACAATGCTACCCCCACAACTCACGTCCCTCTACATGACCAGGAGGGACCCCTTCCCCACTACACTCCCTGAACATGATGTGAGGTGCTGTAGAATAACCTCAGCATCCTGGCCATGCCCTTCCTGGCTACTTCCAGGAAAAACTGACCCTTACCTAGCCAGAACCAGGACACATGTGCCTATGACTAATTTGGGAATTCACTGTAAAGAGAGTATCCACATGTAAAGCCAGCACAATTAGCATGTGTTTAATATTTCCAGAAATTTTATGAGACATCATTTAGCAGGTTAATTTCTGGCTCAACTAAACCAGTGGATTGCTTCTGGGAAACAAGGTACCATTGCTTCCTTTTTAGCATTCAGATCTACTGTTCTAAAGATTTTTGCTCATACGTATTAAATCTCTTGTGCATGTCCTTTGCAGTTAAGAGAAATATAATAGTGGTCCTACTACAAAGTGAGCCAAGAGCTGAAGCATTACTTTTTCCATCTGACTTTCATTGATACTTCCATATTATGGGACTCTTCACCACACAACCTCCCCCTCCCCAATGGCTCCAGGAGGAGTCCACCCATTTCATTACCCCAAAACTTTGCTCAGAGGAACACCTGATGACAATGCAGAGTGCAGCCTACCACCTAAGCTTTAGCTTCAGCATATCATAGCCACAGAATAGATTTTAGATTCTAGATTTTTACATCAGAGAGATACCATATTCAGGAAAACAGTTTTGCAAAGGGATGGAGCTCATCTGAAGTTTCCCTGAATGTGGGAAACTGGGCAGCTCTTCTCATGATACAGTCTAAGAAGGATCAGCCACATCTGGTTTTACCCCAAGTAGACCAGTAGTCAACAATATATCCGTACTATGATTCCTCTTCAAAATTACCATCAGTCTTCAACACAAAGACAGCTTTATATTACAGCTGGTGATGGGGTCAGTGGCTCTGACCCAGGAAGTGGTGACCAGTCCAGAGAGATGGTCCTGAAAGGAATCGCCTTCCCAAGGCCCGGTATCTTCCCTCAGCTGCTGGCAGGAGGGCCCTTGCAGAGGCTGTCAGCTCTGTAGTGATATCAGCTCGTGATTCCAGCTAAGCTCTGCAGGGCAGCCTCCAGGCCAAGCCAGACCAGAGAGAGACATGAGAGGCTCATGTGGCTGGTTCTGCACGGAAGGTAGCTTTATCGTTGGTCCCCTCCGGCAAAGGGGAAAGCCAGGGACGAGAACTCTCTCTGCACAGGGGCCAGAGGGCTTGCTTTTATAGGGATACAGGGGATGGGTGAGGACCAATGGGTTACAGAGGATCTGGGATGGGTAAAGGCCAACGGGTTATGGAGGATCTGCATAGGGTCTCCTAAAGGATTGTGGGTCTGTCTTTTCTCGCCGTGACCAAAGAAGTGGTTGCCTTTCCAGGGAGTCCTGCTGGGCGATTACAAAATCTCTTACCTCAGCAGAGATCCCTCCAGGGCAGGGGCTGGGCATATCCCACAACTCCCCCTTCTGTATTTACTAAAAAGGCATTCCCAGCAGCCTTTCTGCAGCAATGTAGGAGGCAAGAGAACATAAGTAACACAGTGATAATTACAATGAATACCCACAAAGCTCCCTTAATCAAAGATGCAATCCATCCCATTATTCCCCATCGTCCAAAAAGGTCATAGACCCAGGCTCTTATCTACTTTTAGGTCTTTTACTAGTTCTTGTAGTTTCTGGATGTTTGCCTGGATGGATGTTGAGTGCGAAGAAAGATTGAAGCAGCACATCCCTTCAAAGTCTTGGCAGCCATGTCCATGGGCAAGCAGTAGGTAGTCTATTGCTGCTCGATTCTGTAGAGTTGCGTGTCTGGTAGTCTCCTCATCTCTTAAAAGATCGCTCAAGGCAGCAGATGTCGCATTAGCCTGTTTGCTTAGCCAACACCCTAGGTGACTGATATCCCCAAGGGCCTTGAGTGCAGCTAACCAAGGGGTGAACATGGAAGCTTCAACTTGTCCTGCCTTATTCCAATTGTAAATGTGGCTGTCACAACTTTCGTCAAACTCAGCAAAGGATCTCTTTTGCCATGTTAATGTGTTTGTTTGTCTCCAGTTATGTAATAATGTGATATTTGGGGTGAGGGTAGAAAGCTTGCCAAGGCTACAGGGGCCTCCTTGGAGGCGTGAGGGGATCCCGGCCCATACTCTGTCACCACACACAAGAAACACTCCCCGGGGTAACACTTTTGGGAGAGTGGACACAGAGAGTACGTGGCTGGTGTAATTGCACCAATCTTGACTATTATAGGCTTTGTTAAATGGTGATATGTCTTTTCTGTATGTGTTTTTTGCTTGGTCAATCCCTGGCCAGTGTTGGCTCTGCAGTCTAAAATAAAATTTGACACAATATGTTGCTTTGGAGGACCCCAGCAGGTTTAATTCTTGGGGTTCATCTCGAGCATTTGGCAGAATCTTTGTCCACTCATCCCAAGTGTCTACCGGGTTGGGCCTCTTACCTGTGGTGCGGAGGAGCTCTGAGTTAGTGATGGGCCAATCATCTGCTACTAAAGGAATTCCTACCAGGCACGTAGAGAGTGGGCTGTCTACGCTGCCCATGGACAGGCACAGATTGTCTTGATTGAGTGTCTTTGCTAGGGTTACCCAAACATTATGGCTAGGCTGTGGGACAAGCCAGCTGAAGGCATGTGGTACGGCGAAGAACATCGAGGCAACGGTGAGGACAGCATCAACGTGGATAAATTTCATCTTTGGGCAGGGATGGGGCTTCTGAGAGGGAATATAAGCAAGATTTGTTAGCTTTGTGGTGAGAAGGGAAGTTTTGGTGTTTAAGGAGGTTTTACAAGGGTTGAGGGAAGGGGATATTTTGGGGTAACAAGGGGTGATAACATATAAACTAAGGATCAGTTTTTCAGGCTGTGTCTGGCCTACGGCTTGACTTTTGCCATAGCTTCTTGTTCAGCTTTCTGTTTCGTCTGCTGCCATGTGGTGGGACGATCCTTTTCCTGGTTGGTGGGCATTTGGCGACGTCTTCGTCTCCATGCAGAGCTGGTCTGGTTTTGGGGAAGTCCTGTATTTGACTCAGGAGAGTTCTTGTTGGTGTTTGTAGGAGCAGTGTTTGTAGGGCGTAGGTATGGTTTTATATTTTTTCCTGGGAACCACTTTGGGTCAGATGGTAGCTGGACACAGGCGTAGCCTCTCCCCCAGGTAATCAATTGGAAAGGCCCAGAGACCTGGTGTGTTTCAGGGTCCTTTACCAGCACTGATAGTTTCTCTGTGAGCTTAGCTTGAGTTGAATTTGAGAAGTGGAGGAGTACTGGGGGGTCAGGCTGTGATGATGTACCGTTTAGGAAGTTAATGACATAGAGAGCCTTACAGAGTCTTTCAACAGGAGACAAGATTTCTGTTTCTCTCCGTTGCTGGTTGAGGACTCTTTTGAGGGTTTGGTGGGTCCTTTCTATGATGGATTGTCCTGTGGGGTTGCTGGGTATGCCTGTCTTGTGTTTATCCCCCATTGGTTGCAGAAATCTTTTAACTTACGAGAGGTATAGGCAGGCCCATTATCTGTTTTGATTTCTTCAGGGACTCCCAGGGTGGCGAAGGCAAGAAGAAAATGCTTGATGACGTGGATGGCACTTTCTCCTGCATGGGCTGACGCAAACACTGCCCCAGAAAATGTGTCAACTGACACGTGCAGCTTTATATCTATACTTATGTCATTTTTCTGCATGGTATAAGTTTGGTTTGGTTTAGAACAGAGATTTTTCAACATTTCATCACATGGATCATCTTTCAATATGGATTGGCTGTTATCTCCCAGGCCTTTGAAGCAGCTAAAGCAACTGCTTAATTAAAGGTAACAGCTAACAGTGGTAGCTTTTTGCATGGATACTTTCCCTTTTACCACACTAAAGCCTGGTAACAAGCACACGCTGTGTGTGGTACAAGCCTGGGCACTAGGCCATGGCCTGACCTTCCTCTCTGAAGGTCTCAGTAGTCTGTGTAGTTCTCCCTGTGATGGCTTCACACATCATTCCTTGTCCAACCAGGCATATTTAGGCTGATGGCCAGAATTCAACTTGGTAAGGCAAGTGCCTAGTCCACACTGACCTTACTCAAATGCTGGTAAATGTCCTGGATCAACAAACACCATTATCTTTAAGACTTAATTTTTCTGGAAGCTTTCAACCATTAACAAGGCTAAACAGAATACAGAGTTGCATTTCCTAAAACAGACGCTTTTGTGACTTTTGTCCTTTTGCTGCTCCTTTCATTGACAGGGATCAAGTTAAAGAGTCTGAGGAACTTAAAGCATTTCTAAATCCATTTCTTGGCACTTATGAACTCTAGTGACCGGGTTCAAAATGGTAGTAATAAATTAATGAATAATTCAAAACCACTTATGGAAGTCACCCTCAGCAATTTCCCTTCACATCCATGTACTGAACAGTGAAGACAGCTACAATGGTTGGCTTTATCAAGACATTAAAGCTGTTACAAGGGTTTAAAAGATAAGAATAGCAGCACACACAATTTCAAGTAGAAGTTACATTATACATGGTGATATCAAGCCAATGTTCTCATGAAAGCACTCATTTAGTGAGTTTAATGAGAGCAATTTGTCAACAATTTCACACACCATTTGCCTAGAATTCTCCAATGCAGGATTTCACTGCACGCTCCTCCTCCCCAAATAAAGTGCATGTTGTATACAGTTTTGCCTATCATTAATCATCTTTTCAGCGCTGCAAGTTCAATGCTGCTTTCCCAGTAGGAGTCCAAGGGAGCAACACAGCCAAAAGAGGGAAAAGTCATGGGAAAAGAAGAATATAAATGTTCACTTCACCAAAACAAAAGTAAAAAACAAAATACAAGAGCAAAACCCCCAAACCCTAGTAGGACTATCCTTGCCTGCCCACAGTAGCTCCTTCTAACAGCAACTTCTGGAGTTCTACTTCTTCCTTGAGCTGAGTGTACAACTATCAAATCCAAATTGTGCTTCTTTCAGCTTAAAAGGTGGCTAAGACTACCAGTCAGTTTAGAATAAGAAAAATACAAAAGCTAAAAAAAAGTCAAACCACTTCCCCCTCTGTCATCAGGTCCTGGAATTGTTGCATTTTGTTTTTCAACTACGTCCAATTCAAAGATAATGCTTTCTAAAAAAAAAAAAAACAAAAAAACACCAACAATTCATGTATTGATTTAATTAATAACTAACTTAAGTCAGTTGATTGTCAACATTTTTCTCCTAACCAAGATGACTGAGGGAAAAGCAGATGGAAAGTAATTAAGAAAACCAGGAGTGAGGTTAGCTGGAAGTAACTGATACTGTTGGTAAATCTGGGACTCATAAATGATTCTCATCCATGAAGGAAAAGAGGCAGATGTTTCTGCTATTTCAGCAAGGAGCTAGGGAGAGCAAGTAAAAATGAGAATAAAAATCAATAGAAGAACAATGAACCCGAAAATATGCAATCCAACTGGTATTACACACTTCCTTCTTTTCTCTGACACTCCTAGTAAGTTTGAAGGCTTTGAGAAGTGGAGAAGGAATACCCTGACATGATCTTATTAAAAAAATTCAAGACACAAACAACTATAACTTACTTCATCTTTTATGGACTTGTGCAGTAGGAATATGGACAAAAAAAAGCACTAAGTTTACTTTTAAATATCTGAACTTTTAAAGATGTGTAGGAAGAATTGCCAGTTCTGCACTATGTTTTATGTTATGCTTAAAAGATATTGAAAACCTGAAATGAAGTAAAAGGGAAATAGGTGGAGCTATAAGTTTATATTGAACAAAGGATCACTCCCTTTTGCAGGAAAGGCATTTTAGGAAGGTTGTGAGAAGAAGGTGGAGGACAGGGGGAACTGTACCAAGCATGTCTGAAGGGGCAAGGCACGGCTCAAGCTATGAAGCATTTCCATGGAGACAAAGTGCTGCTGTCATCTGCATTGGCAGCATTTTCAACCCAGCAGTGCTCTGTTTCACTAACTGTGCTCTTCTGCCAGAGGCATCTGAAAGGAGAAGGTTGTTTTCTGAAGTGCAGCAAATCAAGAGTTTACTATTTTGGCCTTCAGAAATTATCAATAAAAGGTTAAATGAAATATTGTCTTGCACAGGCATAAGTATAACTGCATGTTATATAGCAACCAGAAAACCACTCCTTTTAGATTTGTTCTAAGTCTGTTTAAAGATATGTGTGTTCCTCTGAATACTTACCCATCCACCTATCTTTCAACATTTAAAAAAATACTTCAAAAATTGCCCCAGATGTATGATACTGCATCTGAAGGAATTAAGATGTTCCATCTCAGCTGCTGTTGAGATGCTACAGGCTTTTGAGAGATTCTCCTTCATGGGGGAAAAAGATAAATCCATACAGAAAGATCAGGGATATATATTTTTTTTAAATTAACATTCTAAACATTCTATTTTTTTTCCTTCTTGGAAGCTATTGAAGGGTTGTCAATGGTTGGCAAGAATAAAAAAAAAGGAAAAAAAAAAGAATAGCCTGCTTCCCTGACCCCAGTTGTCCAGGTATGAACCTATTCAGATTAGTCAAAAAGAAGCTATTGCAGAAAATACACAAATGTTGAGGGGTTTCCCTATCTCTATTTAGATTTAATCTCTTTTCTGGCTGCAGTAATACATGGTATGCTACCATCACTAGTCTCAAATTTAGGAAAGTAATTACTTAGAAACTTCAGATCTGAGCTTTGAAAATGCACCTCTGGCCATAGTTTACAGTGTGGTTACAGTCAGAAAAGTCCTGTAAAAATGACATGAAGATGATGCAATATTGTCAGCCACAGAAAATTCTATTTGTTCAATTAGCAAGGTCAAAGGATTTTTGTTTTTCTTTTAGTCCCATGCCACAAAATTTGATGTGGCTGAAGAGCTGCAGAGTGCATTTCTGTGTCATAGAATCATTTAAGTTGGAAAAGACTTCTAAGATCATCGAGTCCAGCTGTTAACCCAGCACTTTGAAGTCCACCACTAAACCACATTCCCAAGCACCACATCTACATGCTTCTTAAATATCTCCAGGGATGATGACTCCACTAGGCAGCCTGTTCAGATGCTGGACAACTCTTTCTGTGAAGAAGTTTTTCTACTCTCCAATCCAAATCTCTCCTGGCACAACTCGAGGCCATTTCATCTTGTCCTGTCACTTGTTACCTGAGAGAAGAGACCAATGCTTGCCTCACTCCACCATACTTTCAGGGAGTTGTAGAGAGTGATAAGGTCCCCCCTGAGCCTTCTTTTCTCCAGGCTAAACATTCCCAGGTTCCTCAGCCGCTCCTCACAGGACATGTGCTCCAAACCCTTCACCAGCTCGGTTGCCCTCCTCTGGACATGCTCCAGCACCTCAATGACCTTCCTGAATTGAGGGGCCCAGAATTGGACACAGGACTAAAGGTGTGCCGTCACCAGTGCCAAATACAGGGGGATGGTCACTGCCCTGGTCCTGATGGCCACACTATTGCTGTTCCAGGGCAGGATGCCATTGGCCTTCTTGGCCACCTGGGCACACACTGGGTCATGTTCAGCCAAGTGTTGACCAGCACCCTCAGATCCTGTTCCAATGGGCAGCTTTCCAGCTACCCAAGTGCAGGACCCAGCACTTCGCCTTGTTGAACCTCAATTGTCCTTGGTCCATTGATCCAGCCTGTCCAGACCCCTTTGCATAGCAATAGGCACTACAGGAGAAGAAAGACAGACTTAACATTTTGCACATAAAGACATCCTGTGGACACTCAAGAGCTACCTGAAAAACTCTGGAAGCCTTGGACCATATGGATCTTTCATCAGCAGAAACTCCTGCATGATCAAATCCTTCTCAAAGGAGAATCTGTGAGAGCCACAGGAAGTGCCAGTGGCTGTCTCAACACCAGGTTCTCCTGCACACAGACTGTGGACACTCAGGGCAGTGGTAGAAGCAGGATCTCCACAGAACTGGCTTCACCCATAGGTGAGAGACCAAGGGTATGTCTATATGGAGAATAATCCTCAACCCCTATTGTGAACGCCAGACCAAATACTTCCTCTTGGAAAAGTACAGATATACCAGGAGTACTCATTGTAGTATCTTCCTTATTATATAGCTAATCGTACGCTACACATCTTTCTGCAGAAGGATGTGATCCTGACCTGAATTAGCTATAGGCACATGTAACACTTGTTGCTTAAATACTAAACCTCAGACAACTGAAGATGAGAGTGTATCAGTTTTACTTAATACTTGAACTAGTTCTATTACCACATGGTGAAATATAGTCACCACCTTAAGGATATATCGCATGGAAGAAAGTGGATAAAAGGCTGTAAGGATGCTTTTAAGTCCACGCAGTCCCACAGGTAGACAGCCAAAAGTCTACAGGTATGCACAAGAAAATTCCATCCACAGCCCCACATGCTTCAAAGCTTTTTTTTAAGTGATCATAGTGCAGGAACCAAAACTCCTAGAAAGAAAATCAGAAAGGCAGGCTCGGGATTCCCTCTGATATAAAATCATAATATACCTCATGCCATCTTTGTGGAACTTGCTGACATGGGAGATTGTGGAGACAGACAGCATTGTCAGATTCAGAAAGGATCATGCAAATTTATGGACAGTAGGTCCGTAAACAGAAAGGGAACAGGAGGGAATGCGCCCTGTAACATCCCTCATCCAACTGTGGATCCAGTGCAATCCAATGGGAATGGACCAGGGAAAATTACTAAGGCTGAACAATCTTATTAAATAGCAACTACAGTTATCCTTGCTGCTGGAGAGAAAGTGTACTGGGAAACACAGCTGGTCTGATTCTGCAGAGCATTTAGAGAATCTATGCCCTTCTTGATAGGCACTTAAAATCTGTACTGCTTGCAACTGCATCAGGAATCTGTGTGACATTCAGGAGACAGGCCTCAAAACGATTGAAGTCTGTGACCGTGTTTTCTGTACTGGATAGAGCTGTGTTAACATTGATATAACAGGCAGCCCTAGAGTTATTTCATTATTTAAAAAGTCTGAAGAAAACCAGCATTGTAGTTTTGTGTTCTTCTATCCAGCTCCCGTCTGCAATGATGGTGGAGTCAGGCACCAGTCTACTGCTTAAATCTAGCATCTCAGCCCTGTCCACCCCCACACTGCTGTTCCCTAATGCATACTTGTGACAAACTTGGAACAACATCTGACCTTTGAGGCCTCTATCCACTTCCCTGCTGCCTGCCAACAAATTCTGGCTAACACTTAAAGAAGATATCTCACCACTGACCTGGCACTGTGAGTTATCGGCCTACAGTGAGGCCCCTGCAGTTCAGTAAAACAGTGCCCCAAATACCCCAGGATTCCTAACCCTGCACACTCACACCCCCTGTTCGTCAGAATAGTACAACTGAGCTTTATTATTGCATCATTATTAATTTGAAGTATGTGTGCTCTCTTGCCTTCAAAAATAAAAGAAAAAGTCTTAATTCAAACAGTTAGAAAAGGGCATGGGAATATAAATAAGCAGGGGTAACAGTCAAGAGCTTTCTGTAAGTGCTTTGTCATTTCAGATGAGTTCATGGAGGGAAAGTGACTGGTCTCACAAGTCATCTTAGGACTTGCTACACCTACACCTAGATATATATATACTTTTTCATATTCAGGATGGCTGTCCCCACTTTAAGCCTTTCTGAAGATGTTGCTAAAACTTTGGAGACTGTATATCTTTATGTAAGATATTTATGAAGTTAGTGTAAAATTTAGAAGCTCTCACAAGAAAACCACCTGGCATGTTGAACAAATTACAGTAGGACTGGGTGCTTAAGTAGGTACCATTGATTTTAGGATATGTCACTGCAAGGTTTGGAAAGAGGAAACCTAGGTCATTTTCCTACAGAAATCTCAAGTTTAGTGAGTGTCTCAGAAGATCACTTGGGAAAAGCAGGGATTATGTCAGATGTCCTGGGCTCATGTTGATCTAATTCAGTTGCAAGACTTTTGGTGATGAAGACAATTTCTCCAGTACTTCCGTATGCTTGCCATGAGAAGCTTTTCCCTAGTATCAAACTTGAATCTTCCTTGCTGCACCTGAGCAGATTTTGCTCTACCCACCACAGACATGAAGTGAACACTTGTATCCTACCTCCTCCCTCAGTCTCCTTCCTGTCTCTGAGACGAAAGAAGCCACTTCATTACATCCTTCACTGAGATAAATACTGTTAAGAGCTCTGATTGTCCTCATGAGTGGTCTCAGATTCCCTCTCTCTAAGCTGTAAATGCCTCTAAGCACAGCACCCAGAACAAGGCACAATATCCAAATCAAAACCTTATCAGAACTGACTGTCCTGCACAGGGGTGGGGCTCCTTCACACACAGCCACCCCTCCATTTCTCCCTTGGATTGGGAGTTTTGCCTTCTAGGCAGCAGCTCTATATTGCTGATTTATGTTCAGCTTTTGGCCCATCTGCAGGCTCTGTGTAGAGGCACAGGCAGCTGTATTCTCTTGCCAGTTTGAGTTGCTGTAGCCTCAGTGGCAGTGATAAGCAGACTGCTGCAGATTTACAGTCAGTGAACAGATGACTCAAAATTGCACAGACTTCGCTTTTATTTCCTCTTCACTTTATCAACAGACTCAAACTCCACAGGGTCTATAAATTCCACAAACTTCTCTTTCTTTTTTGGACTTTGGAAAAGTGCAGGTCAGGCAGTGAGGGTCCTTTGTACAGGACATTGCTTATCCCTACAATGCGCTTGTGCTCAAAAATCCAGTTTGCATTCCCTCAGGAATATACAGTTTATACATAAATACCTCTTTCTTATTTGGAAACACTCCTCAGTCTGTGATTTCAAGAGGAGTTCAGCTACTCAAATGTGGGTCTCAGTATGAAGATAACTGGCCACACCAAGCAATGTGCAGTAGGAGACTCAGGACTGGGAAGAAAAGTTGGTCTGCTTTGTAGTAAGTGGCATTAGATTTACACATCTGGAGTTTAAATTCCCAAATCCAGTAATAACCACAGGAAAAGCACTAGGGCAACCATATTTCTAGGAAACTATTGACAGTTGTTCAGTAGGTAGGAACAAGCAAGGAAGAAATGGTTAAGGAAGCTCAAAAAACCCTCTTAGAGCAAAAACCTACCAAAAAGAAGTAAAGGGGAAAAAAAAAGATAAAAGAAAAAATAAACAAAATTAATATCTCTGAGAAAAAGTGATACTACAAAAAAGATAAGGCCTGGTTTTTAAGTCATTCTTTCAATAATTAAGATAATATTTCTTGTAATATATAAATAGGAAAAAATGGAACTGTTCCAATTATTCTACACTCTTTGAAAACAAGAAAAGGAAAAAGTAAAAACATTTTTCATCTGGAAGAGAAAACCTGCAACAATCTCTACCAAAATACAAAACAGGTACTTTAAAATTACAGTAGTTGTTCACTGCTAATTTTAAAGTTACAGAAAAAGGTTTTCTTGCATATTTTAGCATTAAACCTTTCCACTATGGTAAATCCGTAAAAAGTGAGATATTAACAGGATTCCTTATATATATATATATACGTAAAACCAGTTAGTTGTTAGAAGACACTTTTTTTTTTAAGTATGTAAATCAGAAACTTGTCTAGAGTTAAATTTAAGAAGTAAAAAACCTTATGAAACTCAATTGTACATGCTTGCCAATTTAATTTCTTATTGACAAGTATTATAGTAATAAAACCTAGCCATAAAATGCACCTCTAAAAAAGCCAAATAAAATCAGAATTTTTTAAACTAAAGCTAGTGTCATATTTGGTCACCTCCATTAGCCTGAACACCCATGAGGTTTTTGATGTGCAAGCACAGCTTAGGCTGGCCCTGCAAGTGCAGTTGCTGACACCCACCAGCCATGCAGGCTGAGTTGCTCTTTAAATCATTCTCATGCCACTAAAATATTACTCTGCTATGACTGTGGCAACGCAGAACCTGCTTTACAAAAAGGTAAATCATCCATACAGTGGAGTTGGGCAGACAACAGAGCAGGAAGACGGGGCCACTTGCATTTTGATGAAGCTAAACTTCCCTCTTCAGTGATGTCTTCTTCAATTCTTTTAGCCCTAGCTGCCTGCTCTCCACTTTCAGCCTTTTTTTCAGAGGAATAAGCAGTGGAGTCCAGAGAATAATCAGTGGAACAGAAGAGAAGGAAAAAGACAGAACCAAGGATGGACTGGTGACTAACCAGTGAGCAGCGCATGTTTGCTCCTATTATTTTAAATAAACTTTTTTAAAAATACATGCCCCTGAAATACCCACATTAATGTAATTGATTTACAGGACGCCTCTAACCACTAGACCAACAGCCCACAGAAATAAATAGTCATTACAAAAGAATGTTTCAGTATTCCTTGCACAGCTATTACTATTCTAACATTAAGGAAGAAAAGCATTCACTCTTTCATTCAAGGAATTCGGCTATTAATTTTTTTCCTGCGAAAACTGTTTTGCTGAAGATACCAAATCCTTTCCTTGACTGGAAATTACCTCAGTATTGTCTTTATTAAAAGCTTGTTATTTAAACCACTCTGGACAACTGGCCTAGCAGAATGCTGTGTCGGTGCATCTAGTTCAACACACAGAGCTCCTTTAATTAGGGAAAATGTGTCTCATGGATAAAATCAAATTGTGCTACTAAGTCTGCTCCAAGCGTTAGGTGAAGAGGATCTCAGGGCAGACCTATTTCAGGCAAACTTTAATCTTCATCCATCTTATTGCCACAGATTTAAATGTAACCACATATATCATCAGAAATCTTCCCCTCTATTAAAAACTAGGCATCAGACATTGATTCATTGGGCTATACTGATTCAATGATGGAAGCATCAGCAATCCATCTCAGAAAGGGAGCCAAAAGCATAAGGGATAGTTCAGCTTATGGGGTGTTGCTGTTAGAAAACTAAGAATGTATGTAAATCAACCCCAGACTCCAGTGTGTGGGGAGAGAGGGGAACTTGAACACCACTACACAAAATGATGTGGTCCTACCGCATACTCAAGCTTGTTTGGTTTACTGTAATACCCAATCCGCCAATATTAATTTCTTAATGAAAAACTTGCATCTGGGAAACAACATCAGCATCAAAGTGACAAAATCCACATCCTGCTTAAATTTCCTTCACTTGAATGACATATCCATGGAAAATCACTGCAAAACAAACCAGAGCTACAACAGAAGCAGACAAGAAAAAAGTACTGTGTTTATTAAAACTAAAAGCATGTCTTTTTTCCAAAGAAGCCAAGCCAGTATCTTTGCTACAATCTACTCGATTAGAAAAAAGAATCAAAAATAATAACTAACACACAAAACCAACCAACCAAAAACACCCAATCTCTCCCAAAAAAACCCCATCCCCCCCAAAACCCCGACCCCCCCCAAAAAACCCCCAAAAAACGTAACACCCAACAAACAACACCAAAATATATATAAAAATATCAACAACAAACAAAATTTCCCCCCAAGCCCCATGCAACAGAATCACACAGGTTTTCTGCTGAAACTAGAAACCACTGTTCTGTTGAATGCCTTTGATAAAGAAACAGGTCTTTCTGTAGTAGAAGTGAAAGAGTTAAATTCTAGATATCATAAATACCCCCACCTTTCCCTGCTGCTGAAGCTGTCTGCACATAATTTGAGAAAGTTGAATTAACGGAAAAGAATACTGTATACATAACACGTTAAAGTATGAGTATGAAAAGAATGTATGTGAAAATCCTGCATATTTTCTGCTTGCCTTTAATTAGAGATGGATTCCTGATCTTGATTATCCCAAGCAGAAAATCAAGACCAGTCCCTGAAACCAAACAGTCTTCCCTTTTTGGGCCTCCTCTTGATTTATGTAGGGCTTTAAACAACACAAAAAACCCCCAGAGCTGAGGTTACTGTTCTTTCACATTAGTTGCTTTTTCTGAGGCTGTAGATGGGCCTATGCTTTACGATATTTATTTCTTGTTATGCCTTATATTCCAAGATAAGAGAGAGCTGAGAAAAACCACTGCACAAAGTGATACACTTTCAAAATCATATTTTGTTAACCACTTTATTATCTTTTGATTAGGAGTCCTCCCATTGTAAGATGCCCCTCCTGACAACCCATCTTTTTGGTTTGGATACTACTATGCCACTTCTAAGACAATTAAATCCATTGTGGAGTATTTTGTGATAACTGCTCTTGGCTCATTCAAAGTAGCACCCAGATACCTTGAATAGCTTATTTCACCTAGCGATGCTTCAGCCACTTTGCCACAGGAATTAAGGCAATAATATTTTGGGAGAAGCTACATTTTCAGATGTGACACAACAATATGTCAAAGTCAAAATTCTGAAGTAGTTGCTTGTGTGGTTCACAGCTTGCAGGGGGAGAGATAAGAATAAGGTAAAAGGAGAAAGGGAAAATTATAATGCCAAGAATAAATGGCATTAACACTGTGAATTAAAGGGTTTACCATCACACATTTTAGCTGCATGTTCTCTTCTCGCACGTACAGAGAAAGATTTGAGGCCTACAGCTCCCTCACAGAACCTTGAAAGATTTAGAGTCCTCCTTCTGCCCCGCAGCTACATAGAGGAAGACAGGGAGGCTGAAACCACTCTGTTTCTTACCCTCTTAGGCAAAGCAGCCATTGTCCCTACCCTTAGGAGGAAGGCGAGACTGGCTGATCTCAGGGGAGACTGACTGACCAAACTTCACAGTCATCCAGCCCACTGGAGGGAATGCTGCATGGAAAATGTTGACACAGAGCAGAGGGAATGCAGTGTGACCAAAGCAGGCAACTCAGCCCAAGTCAAGACAGAGCAGAGCCTGCTTCTGTGGGTATCAGGGGCTACATTGCCCTGAGGGTTGCAATGGTCTGGCAGGTTGCTAAATTAGATGTATGTGTTGGGTTACAAAGCCATCACAAAAAATATCCAAGTCTCAACTCTTTTCCAAAATGAGTGAAGGTAGCAGGTCAGTAAGATGAAATGCTTACACCCTGGTCAAGTTCTCATTAGCTGAATAGTGAAAAGCAGAAAAACCTGCTTTTACGTTTTCTCCTAAAGCCACAGGCTAACACATCACTTTATGGCACCGACAGTTTCTAAAGTTATCATGAGATCAGCCATTATATCTCATCTTTGTTTTACAACTTTTTCATCTGTTTCACATTGCTTGTCTCTTTTACACGGTACTTTTAATAGAAATCTGACCACCATGACTACAGTACTGTACTGTACAATTAGCTTGGGGGATATGGATGACTCATCAGCAAGAACATGTGAGGAACACAAGTCCCAGCAGACTGATAGAGTCTTTACCTGCACAGCAAGAACATGTGCACAGACATGATAATTGAGAAGTCTGTATCAACTGCAGAGCATGCAACTCTCCTTGGCTCAGGTGGCCAAATTTGCCATTCCAAGGAGTCAGTTTGAGAGGTTTCTTCTGAAGCTCCACACACATCTGGAGCCCAGCACTCATATGTCGTTACTGCACCCCTGAATTTTCTATGAAGTTGTTCCCTTAATTTAATTTCAAAGCCCTGCAGGACTAATTACCTGACCAGTAAAGAAACAAGCAGATAATTCTGCATACAGATAAACATTCTTACATGTTTTTTTATTTGAAAGTGACTTCCAGTTGAAATTGCTTTAATTTAGACTGTATTTCTGTAGATCTTGAAAACTCTAACACCAGATTCTCCCTCAGTTACCTTTTATAAGGTAACTAGCACCATTAATCACATCTAGGTTAATCCAATAATCTTGCATAGGCAAGTAACTGAATACTTACACTGTCTGTCACTCCCTGACATGCATATTACTTAGTCACTTTACAATATGGCTGTGTGGAAAAGCTTGTATATGATTAACATTGCTCCTCAGGGATGGAAGAACAATGTTTTGCATAATGACTGACACAAAGAAAGGGAAAAGATTTATTTGGAAAGTTATGATGGGCAAGGGGAAAATAACAAAAGTATATTGGAAAAGGGAAGGCACCAATCACAATCTTCTTTCAAAGTAAAGTTACTCTAATCATTATGAAATCTATGCATGGAAGCTGTAGACTATGCCTGACTCCTCTCACGGGCTTACAGAAACACACCATCTAGCAGAAGGAACAGGAGAGTGAAGAAGCACTGCAGAACTGCATCTCAACTTTTATCACCCTGCAAACACTCAAGACCAAGCTGGACAGGGCTCTGAACAGCCTGATCTAGTTGAAGATGCCCCTGCTCATTGCAGGAGGGGTGGACTAGATGACCTTTACAGGTCCCTTCCAACCCAAAACAATCTATGATTCTATGATTCTGCTGCAGGTCTCAAGGACACAGCATGATCTCAAAGATGGCTAGATCTGAGTATTCTAATTGTATTTTCGGTGTTTCTCTTACATGAAAAGAAAAAAAAAGGTATATCTAAGAAATGCCAATGTCATAGATCCTTATTACAGCAGAGTTTAAATTATCAAGTGGTATTCTGCACTCTTGAAGCATTTGTGAAGTGATTGGTCTCAAACTCAAACCATCTTTTTTGAATGATTCCTGTAATGCACATACTTGCTTATCTGCTTTTGAAATCACATTGAAATGAACTGCATTCACTGAGCTACAACAAATGCCAGAAAAAGCTAGAACCTAAACTGTATAGCTTCGTTCTTAGGGACATGTTTCTACTTAACATCCTGTACTAATATGATTTTATTTTTACCTAGACGCTTTACTTTGGAGCAGCAGCACTAGAGATCAAAAGGAACATTAAGAGAAGTTCTCATCAGAGACTGTTTGTGATGATCTCAGTTTTGCTTTGCCCTTAATTACCAAGGAAAAATAGATTATTTTAGTAAGTTTTTGTCATGCTGTTTGAAGTTACAGCCTGTCATTAAGACCCATAAGAGTGCAACAGAGTACACCAAAATCAATACCACACTTTCATTCAGGGGAGTCTGGTGTGTATTTACATTGCTGTAGACTCTGATGCTGTGAAAGCCTGCTGACTGTAATAAGAGTGGAGTTGGCACACTGGTACAGGTCTTGGCATTTCACCATGGAGCCCTTGCATATACTCACTGCTCTTGTGCCAACTTCCTCTGAAGGAAGTGTATCTCTTGACAGGATCACTTTTTCCTGTGAGAAGGGAAGAGAAGAACATGGTGAGGCTTTACACATAGGCATGTAGTCTCCTCACTGACTCTGATCAACTGCAAAATATTTGCAACTTGGAAACAAAAAAATTCCCTTCTTTGCTCCCAGGAAGATAGGTCTGATACAAGTAAACTGCACTGAGAACATTCTGAGAACATCTACAAAATTAGCGAGGCAGGAGCATAGTGTCTTGATTACAGATAGTGACTCTAATGTAGGAGCTGTCCCGAGACTAAGACTTGTGTGGACTGAGGTGCTTATGGTCAGTGCCAAAATGAAAACAGGGTGTGAAATACAGAACTTAAACACAGAGGTTAGGGATGTGCTGAGCTGAGCCTCTATGGATTGATTAACATTTTCCAACTTCAGTAGAGTGTAGGGGCACATTTTATTAGAGATGTTGGTGGGGTAACATTGTAGGAAAGTTTAACTTCAGTTACATCTAGACAAATCAACCAGAACATCAGATTAGAAAATGACGAGTCCACATAATTCACTGGGGATATATACTCTTGAGTAGCTGCTTGAGATGACCTCCAACAATCCCACTGAAGGAAAAAGCTCACCTCAAATCCTAAACAGGTTTCAAATTTAATTCAAATTTTCTTTAGGTGAGGGAAAAATATTTCTATTTAATACTGTTAAGCAACTATTTACAGTTAAGCATCTGTCCCTCTATAAAATAAACTAGCTGATAATCATGAGAGAAAGGCAATGACTACACCTGTGAAGATATTCTCAGCTATAAGCAAAACAGGGTGATGTATATTATTAATGATATATATTTTAAGAGTCCCCAGGACGAGGCAATCTAGCAGACTTGGCAAGTGAAAGTAAAGGTCAGGAATCTGACTCAAGTATGCATTGATGACCTGCTGGCAATATACAGAACATGCTGTTTTAATGAATTCCACTGCTGGAACAAAAGCTTGGTACAACCAAACAAACGAATTTGTTTAGCACAGTTGTGGGCTTTTTTGTAAACTATTCAATGGGGTGAGAGAAAAAGAGTTCAAAGCATACAGTACAGAGATATCATTTCCACTGAACAAATCCAATCTAATAATCAAATTGCCTGATTGATCTAGTCCTGAATGTATGAAGGCATTACCTGAATTTATTTTCTATGGGTTTCTTTAAATTTTAATTGGCCCTGGAACTCTTTTTTTTTTTTAGCAGGATAAAAAATTAAATATACTGTCATAATATCCCTTGCATAAAAATCCTTAAAACTCAGAAAAACCTTTTCAACAGCCTTGTTTAACCCACAAGAGCAACACAAGAGTAATGCAGAGACTCAGCAAAACAGTGTCTAAAAACTGGCAATGTGCTGTGCAGTACTTCCCAGCCTGAGGTTCTGGATATGCCATAAACCTATTCCAGGGTTACTCAGAATCATTGTCGATTGAGTCACACAGATGTAAATTTGCAATGCCCACAATGGCCAGGTCTTCTCTCATGGTGCAGTGATAAACCCCAGACACACAAGGTGTCTGGCATGCTTGTGTTCAGAGGCCTGATTAGCTAAGATTTCCTGCCGTTACTACCACTATCCAAAATTAAGCATGAAAATTATGGAAACAGGTCCATACTTAGAGTCATCATCAAACTGCTGCACAAAACAAAAGACTTGTGTGAACTGGAACTGTCATAGTGTTTGGTAGCAGATAGCCAGAACAAATCTGATAGGCTCAGAAACCTGTAATCTTTCAGTTGAATGACTGATTTATCATTAAAAGGGCTGATGTTGCAGGTAAAAAGTGAAGAATCTGAGTTGTTGCCATAGTCACTTTGAATATTGGGAATGTATTTCCAAAACAGGACATTTCTCACCTTCAACAGGCCAAACAGCCAAATTAAGATAAGGCCATGATGATCACAATCAGCTAACAGTTTTGGATAGCAAACAATTTTCATCTTATTAAAAGAGAACCTCTTACAGGTATTCTCAGTTCTTGAATTACAGACACAGCCATAGTGATCTGCGGGTGTTAAAGCTTGCTTTCCTGATGAGTATGTTAGAAGGTAATTTCAATTATTTCAGCAGATAGAGATCTGCCTCTCATAAGAGATAAATCTAAACCAGCACAACACAGATGATGTGTACTCTGTTTAAAGTACCAAAGCAGTGCTGTGCTCTAGAGAGCGTGATGAACTTGCTGCTTTGCTTCCTATTTTAATCATTATGAATTACTGATGTTACAGGTCAAGGAGTCTAGGGAAATTGCTAGAAGCAATTACAGTTCCAATTTGCTGGAAATAATGAGAACTTCCAACGATTTGTTAACCTACAATAATAGTACTGGCACACATGGACAGCTGTCAGCAGAAATTCCAGGTGGAATGTGTTATCTACTCTCTCAAAAATTATAGGGCTGTCCTTACCACTCTGCACCCAACAACCTTGACTCATATCCCTGCTTCAGTTGTCTCACCTTCTGTGTTTTGCAGTCATTTTATTTCTTAGCAACATAACTAAAGCTGTTTATCACACCCAGCCTGCCACTGTTCTTCAGTTGCCTCTTACATTAATATCTTACGATATTTATTCCTTATTTATGATAAGGAAGATATTTAGGCCTATTAAAAGAGCCAAGAAGTAATAAGTCTGTACAGATACATGGGAGTTTTGATTTTGGTTGCTAACTGAGTGTCAAGGTAGATGAAAGAGGTAAAAAAAGGAGGTGAGTGCAAAAAGAGGGCAGAAAGACACATAAAATAAGAAGTAATTACAAGTGAAGAAAAATCAGGAATTAAACGAGAAAACAGCAAAAAAAGAGGCCAAAGTTACTGTAAAGGTTTAATTGCCTCTCATACGTAAGTTTCCTCAGATTCTGAAGAAAACATTAATACTTTCTGCAATTACATGGGAAAACTGAAGTCCTTGTGACAGGCAGCTTCTCGCAGTCCTGTGCCCTGGGGAGAGATTCTGGGTTTTTTCAGAAGCAGGAGAAAGTAATGTCTATCCCAAAGAAAGCGGTGACATAAAACACTGAATGGACCAAAATCAAGGAATATGCAGAAAAACCTTACGGCAGAAAAACCATGGCTGATGGCTCCTGCACTCATCAAAAGAGCCGAAGATTTTGGTGAGCATGAGGAGACATTCCCTCTTCAGCAGTCACTTGAAAATGTACATAATTGTTGCCATGTCCTATACACCACAAAACTCCTCATCTCTGAGCAAACAACAACTGGATGAACATGTTAAGAAAACGGAAGAAGACTGATGTGCAGGAGATTCCAGTGCCTATGGTCAGAAGGGGGATCCATATATTAATGCCCTGAGGGACTCAGCATCAGCTATGTGTGCAGGAGAGAACTGGAATCTGGTGGGGCAAGCTAGTTTCTCCAGAGCAGCCTTTCCCTTAGGATAGACAGCAGAGGTACTTATTAATAGACAGGCCAATCCCATGACAAAACTGAAGATGAAGCTAAGTATTAAGCTTTTCAGGTAGAGAATTAACACAAATGAGTTAACAAAAGCCTGGTTTTTAACCGAGAAAGAGGAGAAATATATTTTTCTACCCTTTTATAACTGTGAGGACAACCAGAAAATGCTTCCAAAATTGATACCATACGTGCAGATTAAAACCAGGCTGCAAGCCAAATCCTCCTCTTCAGTTTCACTGGTGGAGCCCAGCAGACTGCCACAGAGCTACACTGAAGCAGCAGGGAAAAGAATTTGACCCTTTGACTGCTGCATCAAAAGCAGCTAACTTCCCACTGTATGTGGCGGTCTCCATTTTAAAAGCTACAAATGGCTTTGTGCTCAGAAACATATCGATCTTCTGCTGGAATAGCTATGAGGTGATGTCCTTCTGCCCTGCTCTCTCTGAAATGACATTCCCTCTCCCCTGAGGCAGCGTAACTGGCATTCCTACTGTTGTCCCTGTCTAGCTGTGGATGTGTTGGATTGTATTTGTTGCTGATGTAGGAAGTTCCCCCATTCCCTAATCATTCCTCCAACATAGATAATCTGTCAAAATAGCAAATGATGATTTTTAAGCTGGGCTATCATTTAGCTTCTTCATTATTCCACTGGTCCATACCTATAGACTCAAGTAAAAAATGTGCTCTCCCATCATTTTCAAAGTCAGGCAATTCAAATGTCAGGGTTTATCTCATGATCACAGCTGGTTACGATTTATTTTTATGGAACAGAGGCTACATATTGTATACATGAACAAGAAAGTAGACTCCAAAAAGAAGAATATACATTACTTTGCAGTAAAGCTAAACGTGGAAACGCGAACCTTCAGTTAGCAATACCTCTTTATACCATGAAATTCTGGATTCTCTTGGGAAGGACTGAACACTAGAATATCTCACTCAAATGATCGATATAAAACGTATACTGACTAAAAAAAGAGGTACTCACAGCATGAAAATAGCTGTTTTGCTATTCTGTACTAAAATACCTTATAACTAAACCTGCTAAAGCAAAGGAAAGTTTTGTTGTTGTTGTTGTTGTCGTTTATGAAGAAGCTCACACCAAGAGCAACCTTCATATACAAACTCGATTTGTCCCTTAATGCACTTGGATACAGACTTAGTTCAGGGCACTTGCCCAAGCATTTTAGGGAAAGGCAGGGATGTCTCTAGCTCACAACACACCAGCTGATGCAGAATTCAGTTTTCACGTGATGAATTTAAGAAAACGGGAAAGGGAGAGACAAGAGCAGGAAAGAGCACTTTGGTGCTCTAATGCTATGTCTCTGCTGCAGACATGAAACCTTCCTTCAGTTCCTTCTCCCTCCTCAGAGCTCCCCACCATCCAGCCCCTATCCCTTCTTTTAGCTGTAGCCCATGTTTTCACCAGACCCCTTCCAGCTCCCCATCTGCTTGCCGAGTGTACTGGGTTAGTGTAGCCAGGCTTTGGTAGCGGGAGGGCTACAGGAGTGCCTTCTGTGGGAAGCTGCCAGAAGCTTCCCCATGTCCAGCAGAGCCCATGACAGCTGGCTCCAAGATGGATCTGTGGCTGGCCAAGGCCAAGCCCATGAGCTACCTTGGTAGCACCTCTGGGATAATGTATTTAAGAGGGGATAAAAAAACAAACACTGCACAACAGCAGCCAGAGAGAGGAGTGAGAATATGTGAGGGGAGCAGCCCTGCAGACATCCAGATCAGTGCAGAAGGAGTGGAGGAGATGCTCCAGGCACTGGAACAGAGATTCCCTGCAGCCTGTGGTGCAGCCCATGGAGGTCCATCCAGGAGCAGTGATTGACCTGCAGCCCCTGGTGGGCCCCATGACAGAGTAAGCAGATGCCCGGGGGAGGGTGTGACCCTGTGGGAAGCCTGTGCTGAAGAACACTCCTGGCAGGACATGTGGCCCCATGGAGTGAGGATGCTGAAGCAGTTTGCTGGCAGGACTTGTGACCCTGTGCAGCAGCCTGTTCCTGAAGGACTGCACCCCTGGCAGAGACTCACACTGTTTGTGCTGTTTATGAAGAGCTGCAACCTGTGGGAAGGATCCACGTTGGAGAAGCTCATGCAGGACTGCATCCCATGGGAGGGACCCCACACTGGAGCAGGGCAAGACTGTGATGAATCCTCCTTCTGAGCAGGAAGGAGTGGCCCAGAAAACATGGGATGAACTGATCACAGCCCCCATTCCCTGTCCCCTTGTGCTGCTGGGGCAGAGGAGGTATTGAAAATCAGGAGTGAAGTTGAGCCCAGGAGAAAGGGAGGGGTGAGGGGAAGGTGTTTTATGATTTGGTTTTATTTTTCATTATCATACTCTAATTTGATTGGTAATAAATGAAACTAATTTCCCAAAGTCAAGCCTGTTTTGCCCATGACAATAATTGGATCATGATCTCTCCCTGCCCTTATCTCAACCCATGAGCCTTTCCTTATATTTTCTCTCCCCTGTTGAGGAGAGGAGTAATAGAATGGCTTTGGTACGCACCTGCTGTTCACCCAGGGTCCATCACACTGAACCAGACCTGCTCCCTTCTCCGGCACCAGAAACTTCTTTGCAGTCCCTGTGTCTCCACACTGGCAGCATTCAAGGGAGTGCTGCTTGGATGCTCACTAAGAGCACAGGAAACTTTGCTGTTTTCCACACAGCTTCCAAGATTCACACAGTCCAAAAAGTCCAGCCTCCATGAAGAGCATGCAGTCAATTTTCTCTGAGGCTGAAGCCTTTAATATGCTTTTCCAGAAATGGCTCACCTGAAAAAAAATAAACCACAAAACCAAACTCACCATAATTTTCTTGTACTACAATGTTTATTCTTCATAAGTTCTATTTTAAGATATGATTAAAGTTTTGGCTAGTCCTGAAACAATGCAACAGAAAGCCCCAAGACAGAAAGTTTCAGATATTTTTTTCTTTTTTTGGCAGGGCCAAAACTACACATAACGTCTCAAAGATGAAACTTAAGCAACCACCAATGACTGCAATGCCTGACCTGCTTAATGTGTACTGGGGATACAAGAGAAAGACCAGTCTGGTAAAAGAGAGTCATCAATAACTTTTAGAATGGATGGTGATATTCATTGGGTTGAGGGAAAGAGTAGGCATGCTGTATCTTAAGCAGCCAAGCACTTCTACAGGCACTGCAGTTAATTAGCATTTTTGCTGGTACCTGTTCCCTTACATTTCCAGGAGCCTCCTGTCACATGGGAGGCCAGTACAAGATCAAGTAGTCCATCTCTGGATTATTTCTGTACAAGATAAGGTAATACGATCTCATTAGATCCTAATATAGCCAAAATAGTTTTATAAATTTAGTTTACCATGTGTTTCCAAAAAAAGTCATGTAGAGAACATCAATTAAGATGACAGCAAGGCAAAAGAAAGCTTATGGAGGGTGCTTGTAGCTACACAAATAAGGCTTGAATGAGGTGACAACAATGCTTACAATTGATGATTTAGCATTAGCATCTGGTGATTAAAACTTCCATAGAAGGTATTGAAAATGGTCAGGTCTAAGAGAACCTTCCCAGTCTCTCTTTTTTTCCTAGATGGGGCACTTCAGCATCCTTAGCAAGTGCTCTTCCATCCTCAGAGGGAAAAGGCCTGAGCTGGGGTAACGTGCCCAGTTTACCCACCACAGTTACAGATTGTTATGCATTGGTTGGAGGAGTCCAGAGAAAGGCAAAGAGGTTGATCAAGCAGTTAGAAAACAGGAGCTATGAGGAAAGATCAAAGGTATGAGATTGTTTAGACAGGGAAGAAAGAGACATAACCATTTTCAAAATGTAAAGAATAAGTTTGACCAAGACAGGCAGCAATATTGGATGCTTACATATGATTAAAATGCAAAGGAGGGATTTAAACAGTGAGGAGGTGACTTGTCCAAAGCAACTCAGAAAAGCCAAGAACAAAGTTCAAACCCTTTCATGATCAATCCCATGCTCTTGCCTGTAGCCATTATTTTCCAGATACTGTTTAGGAGACAAGCTCTTTCTGAATGGAAGATACCAAATGACTGTGACTTTATACCAAAGTGAAGTTTCTCCTCTTACCTGAGACTGTTTTATCTTTACTCTTATTAGTTGTTCTTACCCTCATTTGTATTATGTGCATCCAGCTGTCTTTATAATCTCATTTCTTTCCCAACCAAACAACAGTATGAAGAATAGCCAGAAAACCTATTTGTAAAAGGTGAGGTGGGTAAGGGATAAATAAAATGATCTAGCAGTCAGGTTTACTGTAGTCTGTTGACAATCATCCTTCCAGCTTTCAATTCCTTGGACAGCATGAACAATGCTCAAAAATGACAGTGGTGTATCTAATGCAAATGGTACTTTTCTCACTGTATTTTTGCTGCCAGGTCTGAGTTGAGACTATTGCAGTGTAAAACTACAAAATAAGTTTTTAAGATGGGGATCTTCACTATATTGATGGCTGCTCTATATTTTTTGAAAGCAAGCTGTCCATAGCCCTTTTACCTGCTCCCCAGGTACAAATTTGTACCTGCAAGTGTGGGACTGGGCAGGGATGATGTCTGCAAGCCTGTTCAATTTTCTACTGGCTTGGAATTTGCTACAACTTAAGTGAGTCCCAGTAACAGTACATTTGAAGAACAATCTCAAATTCTATAGCCACAGGATGATAGAAGCCCACCCTGTCAAAGCACAGTCCCACTCTCAGGCACATCACAGATGCAGCACTTCCTGACTTCCCTCACTACTAACTACTCTGCACTGTTTGCAGTAATGGTCCTTGGAACAGTTCAGCCATCAGAGCCATACCATGAGCAAAGTTCTGCTATTCAGCTACATCTGGCTTCTACAATGGGTAGTGATTTTTTAAATTAAATCAGCATGCTGAGGGTGTGCCAGCTGGACACAGTAAAACAGATAGCATTCTGTTGAACAAAGAAAGAAAAGAAAGATAGATATTCAATAAAGTACATTTGACCCTCAGTTTGAAAACCCAAAAATGAAAGTAGTTGTTTGCAAGAACATCTCAGAAAGAGACACTCCAAAGACCTAAATGCCTGAATTTTCTGGTTGCCCGTGTGGCCAGATACCAATCTCAACACGTGGCAGATAATCTGAGCATAGGTAATGCATTCTAAATTAAGTTGGCTATCCAGGAAGCAAGTCACTTTTAGTTAGGTGCCAAACAACATCAAATCCATTGGGAGCTGGAATGCTCAAGCATTTTGAGAACATACTCAGAAAGGAGAACAGTGTTACAAACCAGTCAGGACTTCCATTATTGTATTTTTTTCATTTCAGGAACCAAGCTCTTTTATGAGTTGAAGCAAAAGACTCTGATTTACTAATGGCATTATTTAGAACATAATTTCTCCAACTGATCCCTTGTTAGGCACTATGTGCAAGACGCCAGAATGAAGTCAATGCAGTAAGTCATGAATCATCATAACCACAGTTTTTGTTGTTTTTCTGAAAATTTTCTCAGACTACACATGATTAGTGTAAATTAATGATACATGTAATTGCTTTTTTTAGTATAACTACCACTGTAGATGGAACATCTCTTAACAGATAAGAGACTGCTGATTGGCAGGTTGGGTTTTTTGGGGTTTTTTTTGGGGGTTTCTTTTTGGCAGCGAATAACCTTCCCTTTGACACTGGGTACAGTAAGAGAAAATCATAATTTTATGTCTTAAAACTTTGCCCCTGTCTCTGACAATAACTATATTCCCTTGCTTTGCATGCAAAACCACTAGAAGTTTGATATTTAGTGTCTCTAAACAAATATTTCAGGTTGTAGGCAAAGGTGAGAGTTAGAATGCTCTTTGGTCTCATAGCTAGCTGCATTCTTAATTTTTCAATGCTTTCAAGGAATTCACAAAATAGAGAGGTCATCCTTGCTCCAGTACAAAGACTTCTGACAAAAGACTTGAATTTTCAAGATTTACACACTCGAGTGAGGGCTCGCTCCTTATGTAGGACACTTACGGGATCCGACTGAGATATATGAGCCTACTTCAGGCACAGAGGCTTTAACAGAAGGCATCTTTAAGATCAAACCTAATAATCAGAAAGGATTTGCATATAGCAGCAAGTGACTGTGAGACAGGCATGGAACTCAAGTGGAAAAAAAAATGGATCACAGGAATATGTGAGACTTTTCTCAAAGATGTTGTACCCTCTGGCAAATCTGCCAGACAGCTCACCTAAGTGTGCACACAGAATGCCACATCCTATTGAGACTAATACTCTGCCAAAAGTATAACAGAAGAATGAATAGAAAAAAACACCAGAACAATTTGCAATACTTTTTCTTAATAAGAATCACATATAAGACAATGTAAATATATCAAAGTTCAAGTTCTGTAGAAACAAAACAAAATAACTCCTCCCTCCTTATAACATCACATTTTGTTTCTTTCCAAAAATCCTGATATAAACACTTTTTTCAGCAAGCAAGGAACAAGCCAACCAAGCACTGGAAAAGTTTTGAACCATGACACTGTACTGATGTCAGCCAGAAAACAGAATTCATCATGAATTAATAAAGAAGGAGGGAGAGGAGGTATTGTCAGTTGGTTTTAATCACTTACAATGAAGCAAAAGGAAAAAAAAAAAACCAGCAAGAGAATAGGAACTCTAGATTTTTTCATCTGATACTGCCAGCAATGTAGATGTACTCTGTACATCTGATGTTCAGGAAGATTCAGCATCCAAAATTTAAGTGTACCAGGAACTGTCTGGGAAACTGAGCACTTCTAAAACCAGGCCATTCTTCCCCTTTCACTGTCCAAACACATTCATCTCCTGTAATATCCTAAAAATGAATAGCTGAGATTGACATATCCCATACTCTGGCTGCTTCATTGTTTTTTTCTTCTGTGTTGTGGAAGCTACTGTTGAGTGATTGAAAGTTAAATATGTGTCCAGGTTAAATTTAATCAATCTTAGCATTAATCTCAAATTTAACACAATCACTTTCTAGGAAAAAAAAAAATTATCTCTAATACTAGGTCCCAATTAAAATAACCTCTCTGGCTTGAACACCAACATTAGAGATGAGAGACCAAACTACTGTGCTTTGCTTGGCTGATTATCTAAGTCTTTCCACTGGCACCTTCTCAAACTGACAGCAGTGGAGGAAGGCAGGGGCAGCAACAGTATTGTGGGGGTTGCTGTCGAGATGGGAGACAAGGGAACAGCATGCAGGGCTATGGAAAAGGTTGAGTGTGGTTGGGAATCACTGGTGTATAACTGGTCCTGACTGAAATGTTTCACAAACATACTTAACTCAAGAAATATTTTGCCATTTCCTCAAATACGCCCCCCACTCTGCACACACACGTCTCTCATTATGGACTTAATGCGCAGTACAAGCATCTCCCTTTCACTTGTGCAGCAAGAGGGCTTCAACATGAAAAATCTTTGGGCATTATTGCAAAGCTACATGTGTGTGTGGCCCTCCTGCCACACACAAACCAGGATACAGTTTACATTTAATGAAGTTTTTAAAAGAATATTGGCTTGACCCTGCTCTTGGGAAAGAGGAAGCCCCTGAAGTATAACAGTAATGACAATTTATGTTGTTGTTTGGGGTTTTTTTCTGCTGAAGAGAAATGCTAAAGCCTCCTAGTCATCATTTTGGACAAATAGCAAGGTCCAGTGTCACCTCAGAGGATCTGTAGTCATGCCATTTTTCTATAGGGGTCCCTGCTACCTGCCATGAACTGTTCCTCCCTCAGTCAGCCAGGTATCAATCCACCCCCCTTTCTAAGAACAGTGATAACTTCCCTGCCACTCTGCTCAGTTTACTATTTCAGCTTTTTAGAAAGTGTGGATAACACAGAGAGCTAAATACATTCCACCAGGAATCTCCCTTAGAGGTGATTCTTCAGCAGCTGCTTTTGTTTTTCAGCTCCCAGGAAACCCATAAGCAGTTTTTTCTGTGCCAGAGCTTGTCAAACACTTGCAGAAAACCATCTCTCTCTTCTCTTCTCCCCTGTCCACCTTAATCTTTCCACTCCAGCCCTGGAAGCAACTCCTGCACACAAGCAGATGAGTTTATCCCAGGCATAGTTAGGGTTAATTGGCCTGAAACTCTGCTCCCTTTTCAGCAGAAAGTCCTCTCAAACTTATTAATGCAGTAAAACCAATTTATATTTTAGGTTTGCCCACTGGCCCTCCCTGTCTCCCATGCACCCCTGAGATGGAAACAAAACACTCTTCATTTTTCAGATTTCTCTGCCCTCTACTATTTGGACAAAGTGGGGAAGTGAAATGCAAGGGGTTAATTTTCACTTTAGGCCTCAGCCAACATGCTTATACATACGTTTTACAACTTGCAGGTTTCCCAGTGAGAATAAGCTGATGTAAATAACATTTTCTGCAGTCATCTGGGTCCTCTACAGTGGCGTTCAGCCCAAGAACCTGAGAAAAGATGGAAAATGTCTCCAGAGAAGAGAGAGTGACGATATGAACAGATCTGGGTCTATGACCACAGCTACAAGAGAATATAGGAGAGAAAGTGGGAAGGGGAGATACATAAAGTACCTGATTTCAGGCAGCATGATGCTGGGCAGTAGAAGCAGTGAGAAGAGAATGTGTACATTTTCTGTTGCTGGGAAAAGGAAGGAGTTCCATTCAAGCAAAGAGCTGAGAAAGCCCATTCACAATGCACTAGCAAGGAGGATTGAAGAAACTTGGATAATGGCGTGGGAGGAATCAAAGTTAGACTCCTCAACATTTTCTGCAGTGCTTCACTTTGAAACTTTCTAAAAAAAGTGGAGGTTTATTATCCCTTCAGAGAAACTATTCCCAGCTTGGTAACAGTAGATACCAAAATAATTTTCTTCTGCCATTTCTTCTGCTTCCTTACATCACTTTCATCCCTTCAAATAGAATGTCAGACCTTGCCTAATTTCTAAAAGGGTATCGTGTATCCTCTCCATGTACTAGGAACTGACACTTTGAAATCCAGGATAAAGACCTGGCAAATGTATCACATATTGCCAGATAAATGAGCTGAATCAGTCACCTCAGAAAGTCTACTCAGTTCATGGCACCTCTAACTCACTACAGTGAAGTTTCCAAACAAGAAACCTGAATCCACATCTCTCACCCACTGAGAAAAAACATTTAGAAGTTGATACACATCTGGATTATTTCTTCCAAGTCTGATTAAACAAATATAAAACAAACCAAGTCTGCTTCCAGGTCCAGTGGACACCCAAGTGAAGATGTTGGCAGGAGAGTATGTCATGAGATCCTGGTAACCCCAGCTCCAACTCCCAATGCTGCCCAGGCTAGTTTTCTGGGATGCATTTTATTTCTAAAAAAGTTATCTTCTTCTTGTGACTCCTACTTTAGAGGCCTGCGTGATTCCTCTCCCCGCAGCCTTCCCCAGGACTGGAAAGGAGAGGAAGCAATGGCATGACAATGTAGGAAATAAATGCAGCCATGTTCTCAAATCCATGAAGCTCAAAAACGGGACAGGTAAGCATTGCCTGCTGCCTCTGCCTCTCTCAGAAATCAAAGGAAGGAGAAGGAGGGAAGCTCGAAGGAGGAAGGCTCTAGGGCTGCAGCAGAGAGTGGGAGCATGGACAGAAGTCTCTTGGGATTGATACACGCTTGCTTGGCACATGGCAGTCAGTGGCTGTGCTGCTTGGACTCCAGGATGGCAATTCTCACCCTATGCCACGGCAAAGTAGAATTACTGTCTGACTCCACTTCTGCTTGATCTATACACGTGTAACCTTACAGCTGTCAGACTCCATTGCAGATAATGAGATCCTGACAGATGAGAACATTTCCCCACGTCCCTTTCCGAGGGTGCAGCTACCAATCAGTGGAACTCCAAACCTCCCAGCCTCATCATGAGCAATAGTGGAGGCACTACCAAAATCTTAGGCAATATGTTTTGGATGAATTTCAATCCTCTCTGCTTCTGATTCAATCACTTCCCCGTGGTCCCTCTCCCACTTGCTTCTACACACACAGCCCTGACATATGGCCTGAATTATACCTTTCCTTCAATTCAGGATTGAAATCATCTCACCTGCCCATCAGCTTGTCATGGACCAGCTACCATAATGAATCACCTACTCTAAGATGACACCTGAGCATGCCAGCCTGTGCTGTACGGATGGCACGGCCAAGCAGACTCAACAGCTGCCGCCCTGTGGTAACTGAAAAAGCAAGTCAGGAGGTAAATGATGCCTTTATCCACTGCCCAGACAGATTCAAACTGCTTGAGAGAGACGCCTAGCTTTGTTCGCCCCACCTTTTATGGTTATTTTTTAGTTTGGAAGATTTATATTGGAAGATTTGCAACCAAAATAAAGTACTGAAAAACCAAAAACTACTAGAAAATTACTTTTTTCAAGTTATTTTATTTGTCCTACTCCCGTTTCTGTGGTTGAGAGGAGCAAACAGAGCAATCACAAGCATAGGCATGAGCTAGAAGAGCATGCAAGAACTCAAGGAGCAAAGCATCCCTCTAGTAAGCCAGTATTGGGCACAGAGAATGATTGCTTAAGGGTGGAACAGTATGGTTCCCTGTCTGAGGTGATCAGTCATAGACATTTTGGAGATGCATTGACTTTTAAGGAATGCAATATATTGACCTGAAAAATGAGGGTTGCTGGCTTTACCAATGACTCTAGTTCCTTGTGAACTTGGTTTACTTGCAAACTGTGTCTTATGTCACCAGACTTTCTACAAGACTTGTGGAGGTAATAAAGCCCAAAATCTACTTTAAGGATTTGAGATTTGCTACACCAGACTCAGATTCAGTCATCTATTTATAAATTCTGAAATGTTTGTGGCTAGTCTCATTTCAACAGCCACTTAATTAAGCATGTTCAGTATTCTATAGAGCTTAGAGCTGTGATCCAGGCTCCTAAGACCCATTTTGAGAAGACTGGAATAGTCTTGTGCATGCAAAGATAAGAAGATGGCAGTCCAACCAAGTGACTCAAGTATTATGTAAACAGTTGACTGTTTGGACTCATTTTCAAGAGTCTCTGTCCCTTATCCTTAGAAATATTAAAATTAAGGCAAAACAGTGCTGTCGCATTTGTCTCAGACTAAATAGATTTCAATCACTGCTCTACTGGGAATGAAACTAAACATTAAACAAGTTAATCTTCATCTAAATGGGTTGTAAAGCAGCTTTTCTCCATAAAAATGTAAGCTACTTAAGAAATAAAGTGTTCAGGTTAATACCATGTCCGCATGTCCACATATGTCTCCCACCAAAATCTATACAATTTTTTGTGGCTTTATAAGACTTGTCACTGATACATTAAATACATAATAAGAGCAAAATATCAAATCATCCTTTCTCTAATGTAAATTCTTATGCATCACAAGAGGAAATTCATATGAGGGTACGAGCTAGGTGTACCGTTTCCAGTGAAGTGTTCTCTCTGAATCATAGCCATCGTCACCGGCCTTAAAAATTGATTAAGAGATCAAGTGTACTTAATAGCATATAACAAAGAGAGGATTTCATGACAGGGAGTTGCAACCAGACAGATGTGACATATAAATAAATGGTTTTTGCTCTTGAGGAATTAAGCAAAACAGCTTGGCTCAGCCAGACCTTATCAGCTCCTCAGAATGGAAAAGATGTGTCCAGGAGGTACTCAACAAATGGGATGCTTTTGTGTTTGTGATCTCCACTCGTCTTGTATTAAGTCACCATAGTAACTCGACTTCTTTTGCTCCCGGGATTGCCTACAAGAAAACAGACGGAAACCTTGGCCTAGAGATCGTACTGCCATCTGGGAGCATGCTGTGGGGCAGCATTCTGCTACTTTAATTATATCTATTAAAAAAAAAAACAACTAGATGCTGCTGCTCATTAAATAGATCAAATCCCTCCAGTTTATCCATCATGTAAGGCTACTTACATGGCTAAGACTGGCCCAGACCTGGACTGTAAGTTCATGCTGCCCTAATTTTCTGCTGACTTAAGTCTGCCTTACCTCCCACTATCCTGAGAGTGCCAATATTTCTTACTGTCCTCAGTCTCTCAGCAGCACAGCTCCCAACTGTAAACAGGCTGTAAGAGCCCAGCTGGCTCAGCAGAACTGGGATCCAGGAATTGCTATCTACTGTGCAAAAGCCAAAAAAAGCTTTGGGGAACGTAACAGAAATGACCAGAGTGGCTCTCAGACTGTGTCACTAGTCTGTTGGACTACTGAAATCCCAAGACCCAGTGAGGAAATGCTTCTAAGAAAAACTAAGGGGCGGGGAGCGGGGCAGGGAATACTCTCATGTTTGCAGGCACACATGCCTTCAGGCTTTATTTTTCAAGCCTGGAAGAAAATCTGCTGTTTTGATTTCTGCATGTCAGGTACTGAAGTAACAACAGAGCACTCCAGTGCAGCACAGTGCTCTTTTCATGCACTTACTAGCGGCACCCTTCTGTGCAACTTTCTTTTTATGGAACCTGTGCCAGAGCTGTCATTCAAACAGTCTGAGGAAAAGCATGATTAGGTAAGGTGCGGTCGTATCCTTTTACAGGCAACTAACGTCCATAAGCACTACTAATTCAGTAGACACCTAAAGCTTGCTTTCCTGACTGAGTAGTGCAGGTCATTCATCCCACACAGGGTTTGTTTTGCCTTACTCTAACCGTATGACCTACTTCAAAGGTTAGGCTTTTTTTTGTACAGGTTTTACAGACACAAAAACTCCCACCAAATCAATCCGGCCCCTTCTTAATTTAAAAACAAACAAACAAACAAAATCTCAAAACAAACGTAACTTATTTAAGACTGCCTGTAATCGCCCTAGAGGCAGAACATTTACTGTGCCTCTACTGCCTCGGGCAATGTTTCCATCGCGTCCTAGGAAGTAGTTCAAGACACAACAGCACCATCTACCGAGGGGAGCCTCTGTAAGTCCTAGGATGCCTTGCCAAGTGTGTTAGATAAACGGTATAATTAATGACCTTGTAACAACTAGGAAACTTATTTCATCCTGCCATGAAAACTGTTTAACTTCACCTATGATTGTTTCTTTTCAGCCTGTTTAGTCTAGAGAAAAGAAGACAGAGAGGGGATCTCATCAATACATATAAATACCTCAAAGGCGGGTGTCAAGAGGATGGTGCCAGACTCTCTTCAGTGGTGCCCAGCAACGAGAAGCTATGGTCATAAACTGAAACACAAGAAGTTTCACCTACAACATGAAGAAGAACTTCTGTGCATTGAGGGTGATAGAACAAGCTCCCCGGGTAAGTAATGGATTTTCCCTCATTGACGACATTCAAAATCCAGCTGGACACATTCCTGTGTAAGCTGCTCTAGGTGACCCTGCCTTGTCACTGGGGTTGGATGAGATGATCTCCAGAGGTGCCTTCCAACCCTAACGATTCTGTGATTCTCAAAGCTGAGGAAAACTCTTCTCCCATTTCAGCACCCAGGGTTGAACAAACTGGTTATTCATCATACAAATGATATTTTGTGGGTGAGATGCTTAATTGGTACTGCTGAATATATAAAAACAAAAGAGGAAATCAACATAGCTGTTTCAACCTGGTAGTATAAAAAAAAATCTCCTACTGAGATACACAATCATTTAAGCAAGTTTTCCACACAAGTAAACAATTAAGACATCTCACCTTTTTTTTCTGTTTGAAACAGCTTCTTTGTTGACTCTATTCAGGTGATTCATAGTAAAGTGCCTGAGAAGTAGCAATCAAGTGGCATTCAGCCTTAGATACTGTATTAGCATAATATTTCAAAGCATTTTTCATCACTCTTTTATGACTTAAAATGCAATTTCTCTTCAACCTGTATCAAATAATCATCCGTAACTGTAGCAAGATGATCTTCCAGTATTCTTTTTTTTTTTTTAATCTCACATATATTATTTCTAGGCACCCAGCTTAATATGACTTGACATTGCCTTTGAGCCAGTGCCTAAAAATGCATTCTGCCTGGCTGGCTGCCTGGCTGATTTGCTTAAATCTGCTTTTAAGAAACACTGAAAGCATTGAGATTCTGTCTCACTTAAACAAATAAATACAATCTGCTTTGTAGAAAGCAGATACTGTGTGCTTCCTCTTCCTCTTTTTGTTCCTGTTTAATAGGGTCTGGAGACTGATTAAAGTAGGAAAAAAATCCCACAAAAAAGAAAAGAAAAAAAAAAAAGAAAAAATTCCTGTAAGGGGTTTTCAAGGAGTAAAAGCTAGATTCATGTCTACAGCAGGTTTTATGGAATTTCACCATCTCTCTCCATCTCCATCCTCTTCTGTGGTTTGACACACCTTAGGCTACAGTATTAAACTCATACATACTGATAGACGATATTCAGAGGCATCCTCTTCAATCAAACAGCTGAAAATGCACGAACAACAAGAGAACCTGGGCCAAGAATGCAATCTCACCTGCTCTAGCATTTCCAGATACGTTCCTTGCATTTGTCTGGACCTTGGGTACAATCAGCTGCAAATATGATTATCCATTTCAACATTCAATCTCACCTTACTATCTCACTTTCCCACCTCCTACTTGAGTTTTTTATTAGCTTTGGATCTGATTTTTTTAGCTTTTAAGGACTGATCAATGTTACTTACATAGCACAACATAGTGCTACTTAAGTACTGTGACTACTTAAGTAAGTAGTATAACCACTTAAGTACTATGGCTACTTAAGTACTATGACACTGTAACATCTCTGTAGTTTCCTATCTAGCAGGGACAGCCAACAGTGCCCTGGGTTCTGTCAACAGGGTCACAGCCAGCACATGGAGGGGAGGAATTCTATCCCTCTGCTCAGCACTTGTGAGATTTCATTTTCCATCACCTGTGTCTAATTTTGGGCCCCTGATACAGGATGGACATCAATAAAGTGAGTTTAGTGTCTGGGGGTTGGAACACTGTCCTCTGAGGAGGCCTGAGGGACGGGGGCTTTTTCAAGACTGGGGAACCGAAGGCACTGAAGAGACCTCACAGCACTTTTCCAATACATCCAAGGAGACCATTGAGAAGAAGGAGACAAGGGCTTCACAGTGATGCACAGTAGGAGGATGGAAAGCAGCGAGCGTCAACTGAAACATGAGAGCTGCGATTTGCATATGGCAACAGTGGAGGAGTGGAACAAATTACCTACAGAGGCTGTGGAGACACCAACCTCACCAATTTAGAGCAGTAAGTTCCTGTCCCTGTATGCACCTTCTTTCCTTACCTCCAGTACTTCACAGATTGTCATAGTGCCTCTTCACTCCTCGTTTTCACTTAAATGCAAACAGTGACAACTTTTAGCTATCCATATGCTCACCTGTAACAAATTTAAGCTTCATGAACCCACCAAACTTAAGCTCTAACAATCTAACCACAATGGGAAAACAAAATTCACTCCATACTTCATTCAACACTATTGCACATATTAACACAAATGACAGCAACACCATTTAACCATTTCATACAGCTGGAATTTTCCTGAGTGTTTTCTTCATGATGGCAATTAAAATATTATGAAAGACTTTTATTACTAAGATCAAGGTTTGGGGTTACAATATGAAGAAGCCCTCTTAAACACTGTATTGTCATCAATGTAAAATGACAGCATTAAATTTTGCTGATGTTTGAGAAAAAACCTCCCAAATCTGAGGTGCAGCTGAGAAAAAAATCCAATCAGGCATCCAAATAGGTTGTGGAGGGTTGCCCTTGGGAGCAGGGAACACCTATTTGTCCTCCATTTGTGCAGAGCCGGACACAATAAACTCCTCATCCATGACAAGGGGTCTCAAGCACTGCAGCAACATAAATCCAAGGGTGAGCATAGTAGACTTATCCTGGTGCATATTACAAATAATGGAATGTGTCCCTTGGCAATAAAACGTGGTTCAGATAACCGTCAGGCCCTGTATATATATAATTATGCATACAAAACTGGATCCAAGCTGAATAGCTGCTTTAAAAATATCCTTCAAGCCACATTTTTTAAAGTTCTTCAGTTTAACATGGTAAAAGCACATAAGAAAGAATAAGCTTTGCAGCTGTGTGGTTATCCAAGTCATTCTCATGTACAACTGTGTCTTCTCTTAGCAGCATCTTGTCTGCGCTAGGGGCTCATTAAAATGCTAAAAGGTAACCATCAGGAAGGTGCATGTGAACGTCATATGCTGCAGAGAGTTTAAGGCCCTTTCAAATTTTGGCACAAAGATTACTATGAGCAGATATTTTGAGAAATTTCTGGATGCTTGTTAATCTTAAGGTATGTTTTCCATTCCTGAAGGATCCTGCCAAATCTAAGGGAAGGGAGAAGGAAGATATAAAGTACTCATTGTTCCTGCTGAGTTTCCTTCTTGGTTTTTTTTTTTCATTTTATCATTTAAAAAGAGTATTGTTTTACTTCAAATCTATTATAGAATAGGGAAGAGAACTTGGACCCTTAATTCAGCAAGTGAACTCTACCAAGTTTTGTGCATATGAACAGTTCCTGTAACTTTCATGTAACTTATTACAGGTGTAAATTGAGACATGATAAGACCTTTTTATAACTCAGATGTGTGTACCTAATTTTCTTTGAATTTTCTTTGATCACTTCTGCAAAGCATTCATCCCACTCACTTGAGCACACTTAAAGAGAGGTGCCAGCATTACTCAGAGACTTACTCTGTTTGGATCATAGTTATTAATATTACAATTTCTTCTTCTCCTTCCTTCCTGTATGCTTGGCATCCTGCACAGGAAAGGGAAGGGGGGAGCAGGGGGAACCCATAAAAACAGCAGTATATTTGTAGTGGGTGAGCAATGGAACTAATGGAACAGTAACAGAAAGAAGTAATCTGGTCTGAGAACAGGCACTTTTTCTGCCTTTTTTGTTGTTGTTGTTATTTTAATAAAAAAGAAATATGCCTTTATTTCTAATAAAAAGGATGAGACCTTTACACACATGAGGCTCACGTTTAGGAGCTGAAAGAGAACTGGAGGAAGGTCTGACACTGGAGTTAGGGCTACAGAGAAGGACAGTACCTGAGGAGTCTGAACAATGGGACAATAGGGCCAAAATTAACTGGCAGGAGGAAAGAGGCAAGAAAGTGGAAGCACAGACAAATGCATCAATGTTGTAATGGAGTGAAGGAAATGCCAAAAAACCTCCCTGACAGAAAGGATTCAGCAGAGCCTCAGTGTCAGGTTATGTACTCATACAATACTGCTGCCAGAGCGGCAGGATCAGTGCCGTGTCCCCACAACATCAGAAAGAGGACACATGAATGAAGGTCACCAGATTCCATGAGACATAAAACAGGAACTGCAAAGACATTTTCTTGTTTATTACATTTGAATAAACACAACTATCAGCAAAACTTAGTGACAGTGAGACAAGCACAAAATTGCATCTCTCATACAGCCAAGGTCGCAAAACAAAATATGGGGAAAAGCAATCTACAAAGATATTTTCTTGGGGAAAATAAAAAATGGATCTTTCACTAGTAGACAAAGAAAAGGCCAAAACAATTGGAGGGAGTAATTTCTCATTTAATCTTCTTTGACTTTCACCATGAAATACATTTACCTCTACTTTACCCAGATACTGATATTTTTTGACTGTAGCAGCTCGATTGGACGTGAACCAACTGGAGAACTATAAAGGTTCCTTGCCTTGTGCAACAAGCAATGCAGGATGTGAATTTTAGCTCATGAATGAGATGCAGTTTTTCTCAGGCCTCAAATCAGGGGCATAAATCATGTGGAGTGAAATCAACATCTACTACTAGATTACACCTACCTTACTGCTTGAGTGAGGCTATCAAGTTGTGTGAGACATGACATATAAAAATACCAAGCCTGTGCCAAGGACTTCACACATCCACTTCACCCCAAGCAAAGGAGGTTGGAAAAACACTGTTTTGAAAGTTTTAATTGTCTTCAGTATTGTATACAGATTTAGATTTTTGAAACTAAGCAGTTTCGATCAGTTCACTGAGTCTGCATGGGTGGAGAGCAGGTGTGGGTATTACAGCTCCAAATGCAGGGCAGAAGTCTTGTGATGTTTTTGATAGACTTCTGGTCATGAATCCTGCACTGATGCACAGAAAGAGCTGGCCGTGATGCCTTAGGTTTTAACTTCCATATTTTTCAAATCCTGTACTGCTTAGTGTGTAACTCTGGGGTTTCTTGTAGCCTGTTAACTTCTGCTCTCTCATGCCAGGTAGATATAACAAAACCTCTCCAGGCCAGCTCTCTAAGGACACCCAGACTGTGCTAGGCCCAAAAAGTATAAAGCAAAGAGCCTCTAAGGAGGAGCAAGCTGAGGGCAAATTACATCATTAAACTGAAGCTTTAATTGGAGAATTAACCCTGCTATGCAAATGAACCAAACCTATAAAAGTGTGGAGAACTCGTGACCTGTCGTCCATCTTGGGGTCTATCTTGGCAACAGCCTCTGGCTCCCCAGGGTGTACCTTTGAAGGCCTTTCAAATAAATACCTACCTTTATTCTCTTACTCCTGTCTGGTCTCTGTTTCTAGGAGGCCTCTTAAGGCATCAGCTGGACCTGCAAGAACCACACTAAGTAGGTCTCAAGCAAAGAAGGGTTTGTTTGTTTGTTTGTTCAGAGATGTCTGTGCTGTGCCAGCACTGAGGTGACTAGGACTCCAACCACTTGATGCAGAAGTCATACATACAAGTATTCCCAAAACCACAAAAAAATAAAACATTTTCATAAAAAATATTCTTTACATGGTACATTTCATGCCAAAAATATGTTGCATCTCTTCAGCTCCTCAATGACAGAGGCTGAATGCAGCTCATCAGGCCACCAGCCAACTTTGTCTTTGAGCCTTGCAGCAGGAGAAGAATGGCACATTGCTCAGGAGCCAACCAGGGCATGCTTCTCCTGACTGCAGCTCCATGCCACAGCCAGCTGGAGACAGGGAGCTGCTCCCACATCACAGTCATGCAGGGCAGCCTCAGCTCAGTTCACATGCTCAAAGTTCAGAAGATAAGGTGCTAAGGCAAACACAGCTGTCACAATCACTTAAGTGCAAAATGCCCAATTAAACCATGGAAATACAGCTCTCTGAAACCAGTGATTTTCTTCACACAGCTTTGGCAGTAATCAGCTATCTTCTTTGTTTAACCTGTAATAGTTAAAGGTGACACGGGAGTGAGGATACATACTAAAAAAATAAACAAATTCACAGGTTTGCCTCTTTTCCCCTTGCAGAACACAAGCTATATTGATGATTTCCTCACAACTGTACCTGCTCCAGAGTTTGTCCAAAATGTTATCTAAAATTAATGCTGTTATTAAAAAAATAAAATGTCTGAAACATTTCCATGTTTATTAGGCTTCTTCCAGATATTGTTTGACAGTATGAAGGATAGGATTAAGATGTCTAGGTACTCTTACTAATGAAAAACAAAACAGCATTTGGGCTAACCTACTCTCCCAGAAACAGATCTTGGGATCAAAATTAGCATTCACATTCTCTATTTTTAAACAAAAATCCCTTTGTCCTGCACAGGTTACCTGTTACCATTGTTCTCAGTTTTCAGCTGACTTCTCAGGAAAGGCAAAGAATCAAACAGCATGATATAAATGTGAACAGCCATCACTTAAAACAACAGTGAGAAATGGTGACGTTGGCCTGATCAGCCATCATGGAACCGAAATCACTGACATTCCTATGCATTTCTGCATAGGAACATAGGCCACAGGGTGAGACTGGGAATCACTGTGCGTCGCTATTCAAGTGGCATAGCTTACTCCTGAGCTGTTATATTTAGGCTGAATATTCAATCTTCTAGACAGAACAGCCACTGGAGAAAGAAATAAGGATCTGTGGAGTTGATGCCTAAGGAGATCCTAGACTTTATACAGACTTGAAAAAAAGTTAATTATTTATTATATTTCACCAAATACAGACAGGAACATGGTGGGGAGCAGAAATTTCTCTTGGGGTTGCAGGGTCATCCCTGCCGGGTCCCCGCTCCCGCTGTCCCCTCAGGCTCGCAGGGCTGTTTCCCGCACGGTTCCCCCGCTCAGCCCTGGCTGCCGGGCAGCGTTTTGCCCTCCCTTGGCCAGGCTTTCGCCGGGGCTCTCGCCCGCCCGCCCGTGGCTGAGGGGCTCAGCCGTGCCCTGTGGTAAATGCTGGCTGTCTTTAAAATTAGTGCTCCTCCATCACTGCTGCTAAAAGTTGCAATAAAACTGTAACAAGACAAAACTGTATCTCCTGAATCCAGGCTGAAATACCAGACTGGAAGCTTTGTCTTTACCATCCAAGCACCACCACTGCACCATTTAAATCTGAAAGCTCTGTGCCTAATCTGGATGCCTGTGGATACACTGATGCCTTTCCCAGCTGACCAACAATTTAGGGCATTTTTGAATGGGGGAAGGAGGGAGAAAGGAGAGAAAGAGGGCACCAGATACTTACTAGAAAGCAATGTATTAACCCTGCAAAGCTATTTACGTACACAAGTCGTCCCAATTAAGCAACAAATACCTCAACTGGAAAAAATGAGCAACAGGAAAGATTATCATATTTGTCTTTTAGTTATGATGTTAATTTAACTTGACTCCCAAGTTCAAAATATACTATTATTTTCGGTTGGTAGCTCAGATTTCATGAACAGTTTTCCCTCCAAAGGATACCAGTAGGGGTTTAAACTTCTCATTACAAGTTTGAAAGATGTCAAAAGCTTGGCAGCAGCAGTACAGCCCTCATTCAGCATTTGGGATAACCTGGAAAAGGCAGACCTTTTCCACTGTTTGTCTTCAGAGCTTTTGCTCTGATCAACCTTACCTCACTAGTTTAACAGATTTTCTTCCTTTCTCTAAATGATTTTACAAAACTATTTGTACAAGCAAACATCCCATATGTGAAGCAACTCACCTGAGAAGAAGGAAAATTTAATCATGCTCTAGAAATCTAACATCCTAAGTTACTTGTCCCCAGTTTGCCAGAAGCACCTGGGGACAGTAGGGACTGCTGCAAGGGAAAGAAGGCAGAAGGGAGGTGAGTGAGAGTACAACAGCTCACAGCACACATCAGCATTTTGTATATAGATTAACCCTCATCTTAGCACATGAAATCTTCTGAAAACACTCTAAGGAAATTGTCTTAAGTGATTTCTAATTCAAGTGGAATGAACAGAGGCAATTAAATATTTTGAAATCTCCATCTTGCTGGTCTTAAATTACAGCAGATTGTGGGAAACCTTGAAAAGTTTCAAAGCTAAGGGAGCAAATTTTTCACATTGAACAGCATCGTATGACTTTTAAATGTGAAAAAAAATTGCTTAAGGCAGACATCAGAAAAAAAAATTAGATTTTTAATAGCCTCAAAATAAATGGAGACCTGAAAGTTAGCTTTCCTCCAGTCCAAAATTCAGTAGGGAAGGAGACCAGAGATCACTGTGTTCATTTTGAGCCTAAGAGAATTCCGTTTTAAAGAACTCATAATAATCATAGCTGAAGAAAATCCTCTCTGCATCTGCATGCTAATTTCTCCCTTAACTTTCAGCCTACTGCCTTGGGTTAGTTTCCCAAAATTCATATTGTAACTCTGCATATATGTATTTTGCAATGTCAAAGCCTCTGTCAGTCTGAAAAACTATTATTTAGTGTCCAAATGTAAATACGCATGCCACTAGTAAAAGGATCTATAAAAGAGGCTATGGCCCATTTACTTTTTAAATGTTCATTTAAAGACATACCTATATCATGAATGTAATCATAAAAATTATGTATAATTTTTAAATAGACATCACCTGGAAAAATAACTTACAAATTGCAAGACATTAGTGGAAATAGATGGTACTATATGGAGACAATTAGTGGACTGTATTCACAGGAATACTAATGCAGGAGAGGAACAATCACCGTGAAATATTTTCTCTTTCACAGGTATAGATAGTAAAATAATGAAGCTTGATTTCATTACAGACTGACAGGTGTTAACCTTTATGAGAAACTGTTGCTTCCACTGTTAAAGGAAACTGAAAGTTAACTTCGAAAAGAAATGTTTTTAAAATGAAGTGGCACAGAGCAAGAAATTTCAGTACCTTATTTGTGAGATGCCAGTTGGCTTTCCTAGATGATGGAAAAGACTTTACGAGGAAAAATAAATTACACATTGGTGATATGACTAACTGTGGTTCAGCTTTGAGAAGTAATGAACTAAGTTTACATGAATCTCATTGCTAGAGTTATCTAGTGAGTGTTTTCTTCCCAAACACCAGCAGAGTGCAAACTCCTCTCAGGACCAGAGGACTATATTTGGTTCCCTTCAGACCTCATAACTGCATCATCAAAACCAGAATTGTTTCCCAAATTCTGAACTAATGTATAAAATGTGCTTAAATTCCTTACCTATGAGCGTACCTATGCACCAAGAGTTTACAACAAAACTTCTAAGTGTCCCATTAAGGCAGTCCATATATCCTGTCATTTTGCTCAGTATCCAATTCCCAGAGGTTTTAGAGATTGAAGGGAAGAAGAAAAAGGGTATATTGCAAACATACACAGAAAAAGCATTTCCCCAGCATCCTGTTATTCACAAGGAAACCTTGTTCTAATTCTCAGCAGTATGTATATTTATACCATGGTACCACTGAACATCTTCTAAGAGTAAAATCCTCTTTTCAAAACAATCTCAAGAGGCAGTCTGCCATCTAAACTAGAAATTTCCTGGGCTGAATGGTGCCCATCCTATCCAAGCCCAGACGGCAGGACCAATGCCAAAGAACAAATGGTGAAGAGACTAAGTAATCACAGGTGGTGAGATTAAAGAAAGGCATTTGAAGAAAGATGGAGATGATTTGGAAGAAGTAAAGGCAAGTAGTGAAAATTATCAAGAATAGCCCCAACTCCTTTACCTAGAGGCTGAGTGCATACAGCAGCAAACACCAATTGATGGCAATATAGGCACTCTAAGGGACATAGGGAGAACATATTTCAGAGATAGGTGACACTTCTCAAAATGAGTTAAATCTTCCTAGTGATTAGAAGTGAAATTAAAATTCTTTCCAACCTGTTAGGGTCTAGGATTTCTCTCAGAAAAATACCTTCATCAGCAGATGTAACAGAAAAGGCCTGAGAAACAGTGGCGGGAGATGGCTCTGAATTGCCTGTGTCAAGTGTTGGCTGTTTGGGCCTCAAAGGCAGTCAAAAGCCACCTGCTGATGGGATTTGACAGGACACAGGTTGATGGTAGGTGAGCAAAGAAACAGATTTGAACTGACTCAGGGTGTGAGGAAGTGCACAGATGCCATGCAGCCTTATACTCAGACCCTGAATCAATTAAAATCTTAGGGTACGTCACAGTGTCTACTTAGAGAATAAATGAGGTCAGGATGAACATGTATGTGCTCCTGCAGGAGATCTCATGGTCAGTGGTATCCAAGCAAACCAGGCTGGCAGCTCCTAGGGGTAAATCAAAAACCTGTAATCATCTTTGGGAATAAAAGTAGTAAGCACTCCACAGTGCAAAATGGTCATGACTTTCCCACAGTAAGAAACCCCTCATATTTATTGCAAGTACTAGCAAAACAAAACAAGGGCTCACAGCCAGCACAAGTTATCTTTTCCTCAGGTTCTCCTTTAAAAGTAGTATCTAAATACTAACTTTTTGTATTACAAATGCACCAACAGTGAAGCAACACAGCAGGATATCAGTCAGCTTTCTGCAGTCGATTTATGAGGTATAGTTTGTATCTTCTATTACACCAAAATGCTTATGCCAAAAAATCCACAAGAATCCAGAGGAAGTACAGAAAGACAAGTAACAGCTTTTTAACACTTTCTACCATGTTTCTCTACACATCTTGCTCTATTTATATTACCTCATGCTACCTATTCTGGCCATACAATTCAGTTAGCAAATCACAATCCAAGAAAGCTATTTGCTTTGTGACAATTTAGATAGTTAAAGCAACCAGCCTCCATAGACATAAACACCAAAAGCCGTGTAAATAGATGGGGAATGTCAAGCATGTGAAAAGTTGCAGACAAAGCAATAGACTATTTATTAGAGCAAAGACATTCTCAAGTATTCTCAAGCTGTAACCCCACCAAAAGTGTATCTTGGAGGCTGTTCTCATAATTTCACTCCATACCTCCTTCCTCCCTTCCCCAAAAACAACAGGGACGATGGGAAAAACGACATCATACATTTTGCTTGTTGAAGAGTCCCATAGGCAGCTAAAATATTACACGGTAGTTTTTCTTAACTATTGCTAAAGCCACAACAACACGTTCCAAAGTAGTCCCAACCACTTTTCCAACTGGAACAGATTTTCCTTGCTCTGAGCTCATTTAAAAAGGATTTTTGTCTTCACTTAGCACTATGTGCAATCAAGCCAACATAAGAAGTCCAAACAGTAAGTTTTCATCTACCAGCACAGGGACATGAGAGAAAATGGACATTTAACACTAATACCAGATAACAGGGCTGTTACATAAAATTCCATAAGCTCAGTGGGGAGTTTTTCATGCACAGTTCCTTCAAACCACTAATTAGCAGAAGAAACACACAGAATGTGCACACCCCCTACGTTCTTCCTTTTATTGGAAGGAAGCAGCAGGGTTGATTTCTTTTTTAATATACTGAGGTCAGCATCATTTAAGACAAGTACCAAAACTTATTTGTTGAAAACCTACTGAACCCTTGTGTTGACTCTTGTGCCCATCTTTGATGTTTGTGGAGAACTGCAGAACACAAAATAAAGAAAATTATAATCACCTTGCCATTATTTGAGTACCTCTGAATAATTTTCATGGGACAGGTGTGTGTTAATACATATAATATTGACTCTGTGTTTTGGTGCACATAAGAAATTAATACTTGATCTAAATATAGTCAGCTTAGTTCAATCAAAACTCAGAAAAATCTCAGAAAAAAAAAACAAACTCAAAAAAAACCCCAAAAAACCCTAACCAAATATTCAACAAAAGCATGAAACCTGTCATTGAAGTCAAGTATTTATGTTCTCAGCTCATAGCTTTTTTTTTCTTCAGTGTATCTTATGGTCAGTCTAACTTTTCACTTTTTAATATCAAATTATCTATAAAAGAGCAGTGGCAGAAGACTGTACTCAAGGCAGATAATAGTCTTTTGATTGAAGCTTTTCTTAATCCTCCCTTTTTCATTCAGAATGTGACCACATTCCCAGAAGATACCAAATAATATTAATCTCTCATCACTGTTTATAAGGTTTGCAAGAAATTTTGAAAGAGACCTGTCAAAGTGTATTAAAACTGCAGCATTTCCAAAACAGTCCCAGCTGATTAACAGGAAGCTATACATTAACAACCTATTGAACTTCAAACTCTTAAAATGTCATTTTTCCCAGACTGATAGAATAAAAAAAAAAAATCAGAAGCAAAAGGTAAGGATGGGATTACACAAAACTCTAAATCTAGTGCAGACTCAGATCTGTGATGTGCAGTTTTTTAACCTGACTTACTCTGTTGTGAACTTGCAGTGCAGTGAAGGTCTGTGGACATCCCGAACCAGAAACTACTGCTTCGCAGAATTTCATTACGAGGTGATAGCACAGCGTGAGAATCTCAGATCCTCAGCACTAAAATGGAGGAGAAAAAAATGCTCCTAAGAGCTAAGAAACAGAGACACATCAATTCCAGGCAGCTGCTGTGCAGAATAAAACAGCCCTTTTGCGATTACACGGTTTATGACTATATGGCTACAGGTGCTTAGCTGTCATGGTACTAGACCGAACAGACATTAGTGACAACAATAGAAAAGTAGAAAATATCATAGATAAGAAACACTCCAACACACTAGGGGAACATGAAGGGACAGCAGTCTAACAGGAGAAAAACCTACAGGCATAATATCAGAAACACTGCAATGAGGGCACTGGCCTCCACTGATGACACTGGAGGCATTGGGACAAAGCCCTAAGAATGGTCCTGAGGGAGCAGAGAGTAATGCTAAGACAAGAGCAAGATCAGCCTCTTCTCTTAATGTGTTGCTCTAATCACTCTCTACCCTTTGCACCTTTGCCATCTGTATGTTCACACACCCAACCCCCATATTTTTCACTGCCAATTTGATTTTTAACTGAGCATCTCCACCTAAGGGAAGGCTCTACACACTTCCATTTACCAACTCCATGTGGCTTCTGCCAGAATCTTGGAGATGCATCTCCCCAGATCTCCCTTTTCCAGCCAACCCCAGGAAGTCCGAGCAAGTGTTAACCTAATGAACAATTCCATGTTCTTATCCAGTTAGTTGGCAGTGTTCTGTTACCTTTGAAATTCCCCACAATTCACACTGATCCATAACACCTGTCTTGCAAGGTATCTGCACTACTGCTGCTGATGGCAGACTTTCATTAGTTTTGGACACACCACATCCTGGTACTTTTAAAGATAAATCCATTTAATATCAAAAGCTCCTCCTAAAACTGAATTGAGGAACCAGGAAATTCCAACAGAAACCAAATTCTGAGCAGGAGCAGCAGAATAGACAAAGGTATCATTCATTTTGTTCGTATTGATGGGATGGGATTAAACAATTTTTGCCATGACTATACAAAAAAACCCCACTGGCTGTTCAAACGATGCACCACAAAGCACACTTTGTATTCTTCCATTTTATCATACAAATCAAAGCAGACCAGGCACTTACTGACAAGAATTCCAAATTTAAGTAAGCAATAAAATTCATGCTTCCTTACTCATCACAGGCCCATGAAAGGACTACTGCATTTTGTTTCATACAACCATATTTTCTTAAGCCAAGAGAAGCACCAGAGCAGTATCTTACTGTGCATATCAGGAGTCGTCTGAACAAGGGTTGTAAGGATAACCTGGCTGGAAAACTGGTGGTCTCATCAAGATATCCACAGTTGCTTAACAGCAGATATTCATACCAATCACAGATTTATTTGAGTAACTCCTTCACTTGTTAACAAAGAAATAGATCCTATAGATCACAATACCTAAAAATTCACTTTTAATTTCTCTTTGAAGAGACTATGTGAAGTACATTCTGCGTTAGAGAAAGACAGAGATGATGAAAAGTTAAGCAAGGGGCTGTGACCACTGGAGGTGAAGCAAGAGAACAAAAGAAGTGAAAAAAGAGTAAGGACATAAAGATAAACAGAAAACAGGAATTGGAAGAGCAGTTTGTAGAAAAAACCCCAAACATATGTATGCAATTGGAACTGCTTAAAAAAAAAGTAAAATAAATACTTTGAACCTAAATAATGCAAAACCAGTCTAATATGTTATTTGGGGTTTCATCTTCCTTTCATGGGTTACTCAAGAGCTGTGAGTAGGTAAAGGAAATCATAGTTGCAGCCACAATAGGAAATTTTCTTCTGACATTTTTGGTATCTCTATTTCTTCTTATTCTCTAATACAGGCAGGCTCAGTTGACTTGCCTGAAGTACAATTGTCCTGTAAAATATTTTGATAAGGACAAAAACCTATAAAAGAAGAATTTTGCTACCTGCTTAGTTTCCAAGTTACAGAATAGGCTCTTCTTATGTTCTTCAACTCTTCTTTATGTAGAAGTTGTAAAACCTTGATAAATTATCTGAAACCTTATCAGACATGCAGATGTTTCAAATATGCCCAGCTGGGAGACAAGGTACACAAAACTTAATATGCTGCCTAATTTTGCTTGAAAAGTCTGATTCAGAAAGTGGAGAAGCCTTTAAACATTTTGAAGATGTTGACAACTAGGACCTACATCATCAGGTGTTTCAGCTACAGCGAAGTTTGATACAGTGAGACATACAGCTACTCCCTGTCCTAGATTTAGATCCCCACTGGTACATTCCATGCTTTGTCCTCTGTTTACCATGACTGTTGGGCTGCCAATTTTCAAGTCTGTATGAAATCATAAGTAAAATTTCTGCTATATTTAGTATGCATACTTAAGAAGGTAAACACTAAAATCAGTACATTAGAGCTTGTATCAGTTTCTGTTCCAACTGTACCCTCTGTTATACTGTTTCACTAAAACACTGAATGTTGAGCAATGTTACAGGATAAACAAAATACTTAAGAAAATAAATATTCATTAAGAGAACATGCACTGTTGTATCTGAGATTGTAATAACGTTTTATAATTTCTTCTACTTACTAAAAATAGCTACCTTGAAAGATCAAAGCAACATTAACAAATGTTTATTAATTTAAATTGAAAATACAAGATAAACCTAAAAATTCTAGATGAGTTATTAGCAGTGTAAATAAAGACAACCCTTTTTGATCTAAAAATGTTTCTTTCTCAAAAATAGAAAGCACTCAGGTGTTCCCAAGCCTTACCATATCATGAACTTTATGTTCCAGCCACAAGACAAAAACAAAGATCAGTAATGCAAAGAGTAACAGAAGCTTTCTTCAGGACAAACATTGTCAAAACTGCAGCTCTAAAATCAGACATGTTCTTGGTTAGTGTTATCAATTTGAATCTTACACTAAAATGAGATTTTTTAAAAAAGCTAAATTTAGGCTTGGAATGACTATTGAGCAGAAGAGAAATTACAAGAATAGCAGTTCAGACCTCTTACAGCCAAAGCAGAGCCCTACTTCTAATACCAATTGCTAATGAATGTTGACAGCCAGCATGCAGGCATGCCAAGGTAAAGCTGTGGAAATGTTTTGAACACTGCTCGTCTGCTAAAACACGAGTGTGTGTTTTAATTAATGCAGCATTCAGTTCACTATTATCAGAAACATCTGTCCTAGGATCGGTTGGCAATTAATGGAAATTCAGACCCTGCCAGAAGTCACACAATTTGTTCATGCTTTATTTTCACAACAAAATAAAACTTCAGTTGAATTTTGTTCCAAGTTTAACACAGTAGTTCTAGAGACAAATGTAAACAACATTAACATTGCTTGAAAAACTATATTCTACTTTCTCTTTGAAACAACGTGCCTACATTTCTGCAGTAAATAGGCATATGGAAAAATACTTTTATTTGGCAAAACATTTGAAAAGTTGATCTTAATTTGCTTTTTCTTATGTCTTTCTACACACACACACATATATATATATGTATATGTATAGATGATACTGCATTGCATTACATCCACTGACTGTTCTCCACAGGATGGTCACCAGACCAGCCACGGGTGAACAGAATTCCTCTACAGAGCAGTTATTCAACATTTTGCCTTTTTGTTGCTACTCAGTGTACTGCCTTGGGCATATTTACTGCAGGGTATGATTATTTAATTTGTTTTCAATAACAGGATAGAATAGTATTACTAAAACAACAAAAATAGAACTAAAACTAATACAATTACTAGAACATAAGTGGCTCATGAAAACTAATTTGTATCCATACCCTACACAGTGGAATTATCCCCACCTTCCAAAGGTAAAGGCACCAGTCAACCCTCAGGGCTCATATTCTCACCATTGTACTTCACACAATGTAGTAATTCAAAGTCTAGTGAACTATGTTGTGGATATGTGAAACATTATCACTTAAGTTTCTACTGTTGAGTCAGATGCCATGTTCATAGTACTCTTAAAGGTTTTATATCTAGCCAAGTTGGGATTTTTTTACCCTCCCTAGATGACCAGCAAAATACTCAATGTGAAGGTAGCCTGCTCTTAAATATCAAATAATTTCTTCAAAGTAAGAAGCTGCCAAACTTTAAGAAAAGAGAGGATATAATCTTCTCTGTTCTTTGACATTGTTTAGTCTTCACCGAAGAAGTTTTAGCTCATTTCCCCACCCCCAGCTCTGCTTGAGACAGATATTCAAAATGGAAAATTGCAGTTCAAACTGTTAAAGCTTAGCAAAAATAGTACATAAAACTCAGAGAAAAAACTTACAATGGGAAATACTGAGCATTATGGATTATGTTATCACCTAGGCTAATGACATGTCTATAACATTACCTTTCAAACACTCAGAGTTACACATGTAAATGATTTAAAACCTTGCCAATGGATTACAAGTCTTTTTCATGGTTTTGATGAGAAGAGTACACAGCTGCCAGAAGGCTGGAAAGTAACCTGAAAAAAAGGAGTTTGCTGCCAAATTGTTTCAGCACTACTGATGAGATCCAGTTTTGGGGATGGGTTGGGGATTCTCACCATCTCTGTCTTAGGCCTTTTGAGTGCAACACCTCAATCTTTTCAGAACACTGCAGATTTGTGGCATCTTTGTCCCTCACCATACAACAAATTTCTGGCAAATGCATAACTGCAAACTCCAAATGTACCAGCTTACAGAAGAGCCAATTCTGATGGGAATGATACACACTCATATGAAACAGAAAACTACGTAATTTAAACCACATTTTTAACTGTTAAGCCTTTCTTCACCAAAATATTCCTCATTCTCCATGTGTGTGTATGTGCATATAAAAAACCCCAGTTGTTGGCCCAGTTCTTGCCGCTGAGCTCCCCAAATGCATCTCTGAATGTGCGGGTGGGCATTGCAGACCAGGAGGAAACTTTGCAGTGAAAGGTAAAAGAACCAATTCCAGGACAATTTACAATTACTGTAGGTATTGCCCAGTGTTAACCTGTAACCAAGGGCTGATGCTACACATCCACGTGAAAGAGAGTAAGTTTTCAACATTTTATAGCAGCAGTAAATTAACGATTAGTAAAACCATCTTTATGAGATATGCATAAAATAGCAGGTGCTTTTCAGACAAAGAGAACTTGTCCCAGTTTACCGAGTTTCCAACTGAGAGATCTTTGCTTTAGTCTTTCATGGTATGATTGGGAATGTACAGAGAACATCTCCAAAAGAATAATACGTATTTCTGTGAAAGAGAAAAACAGATTTTCTGGATATGAGGCAAGGTATATGCTAGAATAGTGTGCCAGTACAGTCAGTTCTAGGATCTAATAAAATAGAGGAAGGGACTCATTGTGCCTCTGAAGCAACTGATTCCCAGAGCAGAAAAACACTCATGCCTCACATGCCTTGGAAACAAATTCACAGGAAAAAAAGCACGTGGCAAGGGAAGTCAAGGGATTGCTCAGCCTGCTTCATGTTTTTGACTGCTTTACATGCAAAATCTCTTGGAATCCCAAGTCATGTGCTCACATATGCCACACGATCACACATCCAAAACCATCTCCATTCCAAAGACCTGCAACAACAGGTTAAATCCCTTCCTTGCAATATGATCGCAAAGGTAGACATCTCCTACAAAAATGAAGAGGGGAATAAGGCACCTGTCAGAACAGCGATGCCAGGTGGCAGGTGCTGCAACCTTCCAAAAGCGTCGCCCAAGGGAAGCCGCTCGGAGAGGCCACTCCATACACACACACAGAGTCCACATACACCGAAAAGCTATCACGAACAAGCCAATGGCAAAGAGAGCAGGAAGGGTCCTCGTATGGGGCTCCACAAGAGGTGTTCATCCCACACACGCAAAACGGTCCAGGCACAAAGACCAAATATCAGGCAAGGGTCCAGGGTTACATATGGGGGCAGGGAGAGCATCCGGAACCAATGATCTGAGGGTGCAGGGGCGGTACAGAGGCGGGGCCAGGGCAAAGGAGCCAATAGAGAAGCTCTGAGGGAGCAGCAAAGGGACAGGGGCCAATGGGGGAATGGGACAGGGAGAACTTTCTAGATCGGGGACATAAAGGGTAGAAAAGGGGCAGGAAGGCCAATGGGCCAATCACAGAAATAGAACTGTGGTATATCAACATAATCAAGCAAAGTATCCTGGGGGAGGCTATTTTGGTCTCCATGAGTAAGAGGTAATAGGCTCAGAGCCTTTCCTCCAGGGCACATTCAAGGTCGCTGAATTGGCTGGCCTGTTGGCCTCCACAGGCACCCACCATCAGATGGAGGACTTGAGCTCCGTGCACTCAAAATAGGCAACTTCAACACCTGTTTTCACAAAAAAAGAGGTTCAGACCACTGGGTCATAGATAAAACTTCATATATCGTCTTGTGACTGTGCCACCATACATTAGAAAATCCAGGACACAGAATCGGTGTGCCTGGAAGAGAGACAGAGCCTGAACATGAAAGCACAATGTTGGAATTAGGTTGAGGACACTGTCAGGAGGAGGCATTATTCAGTCATCTCTGTAGAGAGTGAACAACCCCACTGTCTTATGCTTACCCAAGAGAGTCTGCACCCTGTCCACAACTGATCTTACTTTGGGATGTAAGTGTTTTTAAAGGTTGACACAAAACCCTGGGATACGAGTTTTGGTGCAGGCATCCCATTGTGTTAAGTAAGGAATTCAACACCGTCTATCTGCCAAGACGTGCAGGCTCATCACGATGGCCTTTTGCCAAGGTTGGGTAGTCACAGAATCACAAAAGAGCTTTAACAGGAATGAAATAATCACAGTAAAAAGAAGACAGACGGAAACTTATCGATCTGATCTTTAAAGTATTGGGGTAATATCCTCTCAAAACACAGATGCAACTGGGTATGCAGCTCCCAGTCTGTTTTCTTTTGGAGGTAGCTGGGTTTGCTGAGACCTGCTGCAGCCTTGAAAGACTCTTCTCACCCTGTTTGTGAAGCTGCTTTATGCAGCTACTGAAATACAGTTCATCAAGCAAGTTTAGACTGTTTTTGAAAGCATACTAGTATTTCAGGGATGGAGCACAAAGCAATGAAATGGAACTTTATGATGAAGAAAACCAATTTGCAACTTTACACTGACTACTGATGTTCATAATGTACTCCATACCCATAATATACTAATATCCGACTATGTGCTCCAAAATCATTTAAAAACATTGCAATGCATTAAATCTTATATTTGAGGGGTGGCAAGCCACTACATAAAGATGCCATGTGCCAAATTCTGTCAAAGGAAATAAAGTCCATTATTTCACTTTTTTGCTAGAGAAAAGAGTGTTTTGGGTCTAGTAGAAGGCAACAGAACCCCCTTCTGAGGCAAGCAGAAGTATGAAACCCTAACTTTAGACTTCACTGTCAATGAGTTATCTTTCCAGTTATCTTCAGCAGAATGGTAGTGGATATAGATATGTCACCAGTACCAGACTTGAGTGGACCCGTCTTAGCTTGTTGGCATGCATTAAGTAGCTATTAGCAAACTTCTAAAAGTATTAATAATGCCTCTGCTAACAGTCATTAAATCAAAGCTAGGGCCTTCCTCATGAGCACCCTGATCTCCAGTAAATGCCAAGTAGGGAGCTTTTCATTATGTGTCACACTGAAGGTATCTAATGCAAAAACGGGGAGTTGTGGACCTGAATCCCTCATAATGGTTCAACTGAGCTTTTTTATGAACTAGGGGATGATTGAAATCCATATGCTTAAACAAAAAAGTCCCTTCCATTCTTTTTTACAATCAGGTTGAATTTTACAGCCTTATTTAGATTTATGAATAGTCATTTCTATATTTATAACTATTGTAAAAACTGAACAGCTTATTGTTTTTGCAAACCTAACCTCTAATTTAAGCCAGGAAAATAAAACTAAAAGCTTTCTAAAAAAGGAACATTGTTCTTACACTGACAGAAAAGAGAGAAAAATAAAAATGAAATGGGCTTTCCTGGTCAAGGGGAAGTAGTGTCATGAAAAGAGAAAGTATGGTTCATAGTCAAGTTTGCTGCCTGACCTTTTGTGAGGCTTCTAAGCCCGCAGGTCCTTCCTTCTACTTAGCTCACTCTAAGGGTCATAACCACAGGACAGAAGTAAATGTGCTGACCTCCTTCCCTATGTGCCTTTGTGGGAAAGATAATTTATCACTAGTAACTGTGACAAATTCAAGAACTTACAGCCCTGGTAAACAGTCTATTTGTAGTTAACTTGCGAGACTTGGGAAAAGGGAAAGTGGATACTCTTGGTAACACAAGCGGTAGACTGAACAGAAGGCTTGGTTGAAAGATAACAAACTGCTTAGTACACGTAGTTTATTTAGTACAGCACATACCCCATGTCCAACACAAAAATAATTCTCTTCCTTTCCCACCAGCTACTACAGCAAGACCATTGCAATAAACACTTCCTATATTTAATTGACAAAAGCTACATCTACTACGCTGTCTAGTATTCCAAAAGTTACGAAGAAAATAGGAGTCTTAAAGGTATGTCAGTCCTACAATTAAAATAGGAGTCTGTAATGCTGAAAACAGCACTAATAGCTTCGCCTATAGATCATAAATTTACTGTACTGAAGCCTACTCAGAATCCTTTGACAGTCATGAGAAAACCCAGTGGAGGAGTCTGGTACAGACAGCAATTATTTGCAGTAGGGTAGGGATAGAAAAGTTCCCTGAAAAGGCACTGCAGCAGTTTTCTCAGTAAAACTCAGCTACTAAAACATAATACATACTATGCAAACTGAAACTACAATGTTAAATCTCCAAATTTTAGGGAAGGCGTTTATAAACTTCTCTAAACCCCTGAAATTCAAAACTTAACTTGAAAGGCTTCCAAGACCTCTGTCCTTTCAGGCTCTCTCTACTGAAACCATACATTGTATATTCTAAACACTGCTGTTGCATTGCAATGAAGCTACTGCACACTAGTGGCCCGAAGGGACATTGCCACATTTCAGTCATTCCGGTTCTCTCAGGAGAGATGGGGCTTACCTCCATTATGGTCATACCACTCCCTAGATCCAGAGCTAAAAGTAACTGGACTCTTCTGACAGTATCTGGAAGTCTTATGGTGAGGATACTGCCAGGACAAAGCAGAAGAGGCTGAAATTCAAAACTGAAAGCTAAATGTTCAGGCAGGGCATGGGACTAAGCAAGAAGCAAATATTTAGGAAACAAAAGCAAACAGAAAAAACAAATCCCAGTCAAAGCGGTGAGTACATGCAATAGAGAAGGGAAGAAAAGGGAAAAGCAAGGAAGAAATTGAAATGCTGGAGTATTTGAGCCACTGGTGACAGTTTCAGTGGGAGACGGCAAATAGGCATCATCCCTTTCTCCTAAAATTCAGATTCTACTTACAGTCCTCCATGTGTGCGCTGAAGAAAATGGTTAGGAAATGCAAAGAAAGTTGCAGTGCACGTGCCACTCCCAAGAACTTTCTAAAAACCGAACCTAACCAAATTTGAAACTGCAGGTCATCAGTCTACACCTTTCAAAGAGTCAGAAGTCACTCAAGCTTTTTGTTTAAAATGGTACTGGTTTTCTTAACAGCAACAGAGAAGTATTTACAAGATGAAGTAACTGCAGAGGCCTTGTAACAACACTATGCAGACAACTCACCAGGGTGTTTCCATCTCCCCTACAGTTCATGTCAGAACCCTGCAATATCCCCAGCTGCACACTGTAATAGTGATGAATGAGTTATGCAGCTGATACAGAAAATCAGAGTGCAGTTTGCCCTTCTTCATCATTCCTCAGATATTTAGCATAGCTTTCACCTCTTTCCCTTACAATTCACAGAAAGGCAGATGGATATGTTTTTCCATGCTTTGCTGGCAGAAAAGGACTGCTAGCTGTTTGCCTTTTATTTAATAGTTGTTTCAAGAGCTTTTCAACAAAGAGAGAAAAAAAAAAACTACAAAAAGGAAAAGGAAACAGTCTCCTCGAAAGGCAAACCACTGCAATATTTCCAAGCCAGAAGGCACAATCTGATCAGGCCACTTAAATGATGGCATGGATTTCACTCTTACCTATGGATTCTTTGACATATAGGTCAGTCTTCTAGTAATGAGGTGACTGGTAATAGTATTTATGTATCAAAAGTTTGGACACTAGCCTCCCCCACACTAGTAGGTTTTCTTGTGCTTTTGCTGTGTTAGGAAGATCACTTCATTGCTTCTTTTGGCATTACTAAATGTGGTTTTGGAATGAGGAATGCAAAATGGACATTTTTTTAATCAGAAACATGCTGCAATAACTACATTTGGTTTTGGTATTTTTAAGCAGTCTGCTTAGTGACAAAGCAATGCCCATCAGGTGTCCATCTGCCTTGGAGCTCAGTGGAGCTCTGGTGTGAGTGTTGTCCCATGCTGCAGAAAGCAATGTCCAGCAGGAGCAGAAAGGCCAGAGGCTTCACATCCTTAGTAAACCAAGTCCTCAGGGGATTGAGACCTATTCTTCTCCTTAAAGGATGAATGTACATATAAATCCCAGTGTTTCCATAAAACATTTATAGTTTGAGAACAACAGAGCAAACATAGGGCAATTGCAGGGATTTGGTTGCATTTGCCTTCTGTAGAAATGTGAAATCACAGTAATTTTTCTTTTACAAGAGCTTTTGTAACATGCACATGTGCTTTACTGAATTAGCAGTGGTCCTGTCTGGAAAACATATGTAATTAAACCGATGTAGGAAAAGAAGAAAGACAGTCCATTGTCTATTGTTCCTAAAAAAATAAATATTCATGTATCCAAAAAATAAAAGCCAATTGATGCAGCTCTTATTAAACCATAGGGACAGGATAAAAGGGAGCATCCTCCCATGTTGTGCTGCCAGAGCAGGCCAGGGGGCACTGTGAAAACATCAGAGAGGAAGTCCTTGAGGAGCTAGTGGAATTACTTGTTGGGGGCTGAGGGAGGAAGACTGGAGGGGGCTGCTGGAGGTTCTCCACTGCAAAGTCAGCTCCTGGAGGGGCCATTTCAAAGCCCATCTGATAGATGGAAATCCTGCTTCAGCCTTAAGGAATGGATGCAAACCCCTCAGGAGATGAGAACCACCACCCACCCCTGCAATGTGCCTGGGGTTAATGAGGCCTTTTCAGGTGGTTAGCAATGGCAAGACCAAGGGCATGCTGTCTTAAGTGTCCCTTCTTGAATACTCCTTCTTGAGGAGCACTACAGAGCTTGTTGTCGTCATCCCCCATGGAGCTACAGGCAGCAGCCATAAGAAATGGGGTCTAGAAATGTTGTCCAGGGGTCTCAGCACTTTGTAGCACTCACTGGTTTCCTACTATGGTTGGAAAGGATTCTTGCCCCCAAGGTTGATCAGGTGCCACATGGTGGACCAGAAAATGTCTCCAGGGTGATTTTGCCTTCCTCTGCTGCATTGAGTACAGCCCCTTGCCAGGGCTCCTTTGGACCATTCTGTAATAAGTTCACATTATCTAGGAATTAATCAAAAAATAATTTATTGGCATACCTGTTCATCTGTTTTCTCCCAAATATACAGCCCACCTTATTTCTTTAAGCTTAAAAGACCAAAACATTTAGCATTTAAATGTAAACAAATCTAAGTGTTCCTACTGAAATGCAATACAAGTTAGCTTTAATTTCTGAAAAAATTGTACAAAGTGATTTGTACAAAAAGAACAAAGCTACTCAAATCTCTAAAGGAAGACCAAACATTTCAGCTGACTGCAGTGAAAATTCAAACTAACTTCCCAAGAAGGCTGTTTTATTTTACTGCACAGGTGCAACAAAGCCTAGACCATTTGTGTTAAGAAAGGATGAACCACAGGATTGAAAGGTGTGCTGGCTGAGTTTTAATCACTGCAGATGGACAATAAAACAATAGTTACATACAGTGGATCTACAAAAACATAGAAAAGGGGAATTTATTGAGTTTATGTTTACTTTCTTCACATTTTCTTTGCTTAGGTGGAGGCCACTGAACAGCCTTCTCTGAGCATTATGAGATGTATATTTCTAGTAACTTAAAGCCAGACTTGGTATCCTTTCCATATTGTCAGTCAGCATCCAGGGTACACCAGTCTGTTTTCTCTGCAGAGATTTTCCTCCCCTGCCTTTTTTGTGTGTACTTCATTGCTCTTCCACCTGCTCTCTACAGCTTTTATCACAACTTATCTGTGATTTCGGGACCCTGCAGCCACAAGAATGAGGTACCCTCCCACTGACAAGTATTGTGGCTTCCCTGAGGATCTTCAAGGAAAGCAAAGAGAACAGCATTTTACTTTGCTTTCCTTTCCTCCTCAGTGGAGCAGGAGCTGCTGGCCCAGCTCTCCTTGTTCTTTTTCACAATGGACGAATCTAGTACTGTGTTCATGCATTTCTTGTTCCTCCTGTTCCTCTTCAGAGTGCTCAGATGTGCCACCGAGAGCCCTGTCCTTACCACACATTGTCTGTCCCTCCCTTCCACATGGTCCATCTCACTGGGCAGCTGTAGGCACTAGCTGTTTGAGTGCTGCAAACGCAGCTCCCAGCTGGGTGAGATGCACATCCCACGGCCAGACCTTCACCCTGAGCTGCCAGAGAAAGAAGCAGGATGAGGACATTGGTGCTGTTTGTGTTTTTGTGTGTGCTGGGTGTGTGTCTGTGCTGACCTGTGTAGCCAGCCATGTGCATGTGTGTGCCATATGGGTGTTTGTGTGTGCACATGTTGGGAACACACGCTCAGCCTCACTACTCACAGGACCTGGGGGCTTGGAGCTGCAGCAGCCTCCGCTCTATCGAGCTGCCACAAAAGGAAACAAAAGACTTCCCTGGGTTTCTTCCATTTGGGAAGGTGTAAACAACCGGTTGCAACAGTGCTCTGGAGAGTAGCTCTTGCTGACTTTTCTCGGTGCATTTCACAGCAAGGCACTGGGGCCAACACTCTCCTGGGACAGCCCTAGGAAGGGCCTTGATAGGGTGTCACCTTCTCTGGAGAGAAGGCCCCCATTGCCATTGTCCCTCTGTGCTGCTGTGTGTGTGAGGATGAGTGTTGTATCACAAAACCTAACATTCATAAGTGTGAATTCTAGTCCTTGAAGATGTTTTGTCCACCAGCCCACCACCTCCAAGTCCTTTAAGTACAAAATTTCCTGGTCTCTCTGATGCTTAGAGGATCATATATGGCAGTCTTCACATCCTGCATTTCAAAATAATAAATATGACCCTTTACTATCCAAGCAAAATTTTCATTGCTTGTTTAGTTACTGTCTGGGTTTTGACTGATGCCAGAACAAGTTTTTAGCTAAAGTGGTGGTCAACCCAGCCAAAAAATCCTGATGCTGAACAGCAATGTCTGCTCAGAGCCTCAGTTCTCTGGGGAAATGCTTGCAAAGAAAAAGAAGTCTGGTACGCAGAGCCTTTAGTTTCTGTGAGCTAACTGTAGGGACCTGGGAGATATTTGAAGGGTTTCTTGTTTTGGGGAGTTTTAGCAGAGATGGATGGATGGATGGATTAGCTCTTGATTGCTCTTTCACAAGAGTATATTTTTGTCTATTGCCAGACAAGAACAAAATTATTTGAACAGAAATTGTTTGAAAAAGAAACACACCAAGAAATAAAAGACTGCATTTTGTTTAAAGTAATATTTCTTTCAGTTGTTCAGCTTTGTCTAAGTCTTAAATGACCGTAAGAAAAAATTAAACAAGAATGTCTGTATTCTCCAATGCATTTTATTCTACTTCATAGATTTTTAACTGCTCTGTTCTCTGAAAATAAAAAATAAATCACACACAGCAAGGAAAACTTCTAAAACTTTAAAATAAAACCTATTTTGAAAGCAAATGTGTAAAAATGCCACAAATTTCTGAAACATTCATTGGTTAGAGTATTCTCCTTGGCCCAAATTCATGCAGGTTAGGAACCAATCTCAATTTTATATGGTCTCAGAAAATCATTACACTGCTTTTACAGATTTATGTTTCCAGACACCAGCACTTTATTATATATCTTGTACACATCAGGCCCATGTTCTGTATTCCACAGGGGAAAGCAACCCTCATTTTTTTAGTTCAGTCCTAGCATGAGGATGGGTTATACACAGTACAGGTCATCCAGGGTTCCCAAACCAAAAGTTAGTGTGCGCTGGAATCTGTTCAACCACACCACTTCAGGTACACAGTTGAATTAGGCAAGGCCTTTTAGGCTTGTCCCATCTGGGTCTCCAGAAAACTGTTCTTCCAAAATCAGGATTCATCACCCAGCATGCAGTAAGACACCAGGTTATGATTTATTTCACACTTGTGCATGGATGGGTACCGGGTGGTAAATCCACAAAGCTGGCACCCTGAGCAGAGAAGACAATCATTATTTATACACTGTTAATCTAATAAATATTCAATGTTTATTGCTCTATTATTGGTTACTCATAAAAAGGTTGATTGTGCAAGATATTATTTAATTCATTATTAGCTACTGTGCATGATCGGGGTCTTTCATTTGAGTCAGAGGTCATTTGGTGGTCATGATCTCCTGCCGTGAGAATTACCCTTTACCCAGTTGGAACAGAGTTAGACACCATTGCTGAATTAGTTTAGTCAGTATCTTTTTATCTTGGGTGTTCTTGCCAAGTTCTAAGTTCTGCATTCTTTGTGCTCACTATGAGTAGCTCTCTTCTTCCTAAGCTTTGTTAACCTCCCCTTGGGTCTGGGATCTTTGAAGCATGCCAAGCCCTAAACTTTAAACAATTCTACTGACAAGTAATTTGTCTTAGGATAATCAATACTGTTCCTCAAATCCTGTCTCCAGAGCTCTCCTGCTGCTTTGCCCCACGCAGGACTCTGTCCGCACCACTCCCACTTCCTGCAGACTCTGGGTTCAGCCTCTTGTGAGCAGGAATCAGTCACCACAGCCCAGCTGGTGGGAACTTGTGGCTCCTATTGCCAGGGCTGCAGTTAAAGAACAAGGTGGGATCACGTCCAGGGAGCCGTCTCTGAGCTGGCCATGAACCTCAGCCACCACACGTCCCAGAGGGGAACATCTTTGAGACCCATCTGAGTGAGTGAGTTACAATGAGCGCTGCACATTTAAGACTTAACAGGAACAGAAGTCAGAGTATGTGGCTGATGAACAGGACAATCTTTGAGACATCCAGCTTCTTCAGCCTCCGAATCCCTGTCAGCTATCTGTGATACACAGACGGGCAGCTAAGCAGCACAGTAACCCTAATTAAAGTAAGACTAGTGCCTCACAACCTTCTTTTTATAACCCTTCCTTTAAAATACAACAAATGGACCCTACTATTAAACAGCTTCTCAATTCTCTTACAGAAGAATCTTAGAGAAACTCTTTTACATTTTTCCATATCAGCTAATAAAACTTTGAAGAAGTAATTTTCTTCTCTCATAGTACTAAAGCCAGCTCCTTCCAGGTTATTATTATCTCTAAGCCATATTTAAAGGGAATGGCTGAAAGATGAAGTCAGCACTGTTACCATTTCATCCATTGATTACTTTTACCCAGAGGCTGCATCTCTGGGATGTAATGATTTTTCATGCTAGCTCCAGCTCATGAGATGGCATGTTGGACTGACATGAAACAGAGAAAGTATATTTTCCCACTCAAGTGTTTCAATATGACAGTTAGGTTTGCCAAATCCAATGTTTCCCTGTTGAATGAATCATGAGGTTGAGCAGCAGTGTGCTTGAGTAGTCTGCACACTAATTTTTGTGGCAATAGTGACCAAGTTTGCAACTTTATGATTTCTAAGCTTTCAAAAGAACAAGATATGTCTTAGAAAAACCCAACCAAACAAACAAAACAATGAAGAATGCAAACCCTCAATTAGCCTCTGACAGCCATTTGAATATTAGAAGCATCTCATTGACAAATATTTTAACAGCAAATAAAGTTCTCTCTCCACTCTGTCATCAAGTATGAACTCCTAGACATAAGGACAGAGGACATAAGCCACTGTCTTCAAATTCAGAAATCCTACACTTCCTGGAATTCTGCCCACAGCTATAGGATTTTTTAAATTGCCACAGATGTCATGGATTTGTTCAGTCAGTATCAGGATTTTCAGTTCTGATTTGGAATATATTGAGTTAGGAAAGAAAATTCCCTTCTGCAAGATATTTTGAAGTAACAAAAGCCAGCAGAACAGATTAATGCAATTTTAAAAGGGCAAACTGGAAAGATGATGTTATTTCCATTACAAAGTATGCTGCTGTGGGTGATTCTAAAATCTCATGTACTTTAATACAGGTCAAATATAAATCAACAACCCTTCTGTATTCAGCTTCTCAAGTAAGTAAAATGAGGTGTATGTTTTGTCCTAGTACTTTACCCACACTTTATCCCAGTTTAGAAAACAACAAATAAAATGCTTCTGGTATTGGAGCAGCCATTGCAATACTAATAATAAAAAAAAAAACCAAACAACTCTCCACTACTGGTTTCTGCAGAGCAATATTGGCATCCAGTGGCCAATTCAGTAAATCTCTAGCAGCTGCATTCTGCAGAGATGGCTTGTCTTTATACATGACTTGAGAAGATGCATCTACATCTCAAATCAAATACTGAAGCACCATTCAGTTTTTCATAACTGCCTATTGACTCCATTGTTTGATGATCAAAGCAAGCTCTCAACAAGTTTAAAAAAACCATTATAGTGAGCCATACATTTTTTGCGCGTTGTACAATCACAAGAAAATTTCCAGACTTTTGAACACCAAAGGGGTTACTTTGTGCTTTGGGGTCTTTCTGGTTTTACATCTTCACCTTTGTCACTCCATCTAACAGTGACTCTTCCAGCAGTTGTGATGGCTAGCATTACACTTTCAACACTTTTTGCACCCTCTAACTGAAACAAAATTAAGATGTATCCCAATAGCATTGTATGGTGTGGTACCTACACCACCTCAGCTTTCATTAGCAGTCACGAGACTGAAAGACGCAACAGAACGTTCTAGTTGTGTGATTTAAGTACTCTAAATTTAGAAACCACAAGTTGGCCAAGCATCAGCTGTTTTGTGAGGCAACACCATGGACACACAGAGGCTCAAAGACCAGACATTCCTTGTCAACTCTTCCTGGAAGCTGCCCAGGTGCTCTGCAAAAAGCCAATTTGAGTTCCTACAGACTCATCAGCTGAGTAACAGCTCACGTGTGAGCAACTACCCAAATCCAAAGGTCAGCTCATAACTAATCTTTATAGCTGAAACAATCCAAATTATTTTAGTAGCTGAGGTCCCACTAGACCTGAGATGGCTTTCTTGGGAGATAGCTTTGTCTTCCCCGCCATAGGAGCATAAAGGAGTGCAACACAATGATAATCCAAGTGAAGCTTGTGCCTTAGCTAAAGCTGATGATCCCAGATGGCCCAGCCCCTCCAAAACCAGGCAGATGACATTATTCTAGTGCTCTGTAATCAGGAGACTGAGTGGAGACCTCATTGCAGTCTACAACTTCCTCATGAGGGGAAGAGGAGGGGCAGGCATTGATCTCTTCTCTGTGGTGACCAGTGACAGAACCCAAGGGAATAGCCTGAAATTGTGTCGGGGGAGGTTTAGGTTGGATATTAGAAAAAGGTTTTTCACCAAGAGTGGTTGGGCCCTGGAACAGCCTTCCCAGGGAAACAGTCACAGCACCAGCCGGTCAGAGCTCAAGAAGTGTTTGGACAATGCTCTCAGGCACATGGTGACTCTTTTGTGCAGGCCCAGGAGTTGGACTCAATGATCCTTGTGGGTCCCTTCCAGCTCAGCATATTCTGTGATTCTGTGGTCATACTGGGTGCTGTTCAATATCAGTACCCTCACTGGTCCTCTGGCTAATTTTGCATTCAGCCTGTGAGACAGCCCAGCATCCCCTGGACTGAGAGGCTGTTGCCTTTGACTTGTTCTGCAGATCTCAGAATAGACACAGCCAGGCCCACCAGCCCCTGACAACACATGCACTTCTGTACTGCAACACCTGGCCTTTTCCTCACTGGGGGATTTTTCAGCATCACATAGAAAAACCCTTGTCCATATGAAAGCAGTACCAAATTAAGAAGTAAACACAGGACAGGCCACATGTTATGGGGCTGTATCAGGAGCCAAACACAAGAAACAATTCTTGACAAACCTAGGCTGGGGCATGCCTAGTGAGCATAAACTTCTGGATTTAACCAAGGTGACAGTAATGCCACAAAACACAGGGATTGGCAAGCCACATCTCCGTCACAGGGACAGGCTCCCTTGGCAGGTCCCACCTGTCAGCTCTATAGAATTTTTTTGAAACCAAAACCTATGAAAACTGAATAATCTTAATTTTTCTGGATTTTAACACTTGCAGAATTTCACTTTTCCCCCATGCCCCACCAAAATTTAAAGACAGCCACCCAAAACAGAAGGAGTTTCAAAACGTATTAAGGAAAATTGATACAAGAAGATTTGCAATGTCTTTTCACATATAATTGCTAAATACAGCAGAGTGGATTTAAGGATTTATCCACTTTTCTGACCCAGAACCAGTCAGAGTTATGTATATCTCTACAGAAGACACAAGCACAACAACACTGGTAACAGCAAAATTAAGTATTCTTAGTGAATTCAATAGAATTTAGAATCAGAGCATTCCAAGTTGGAAGGATTATGATAGTCCAACTTCCTGCTCCTCCCATGACTGCCCAAAACTAAACCATATTCATAACAGCATTGTTCATCTTCTTTGGTGACATCAATGCAAGTCAAGAAGACTTCACAACAGAAGTTAGGCCATCTCAAAGACAAGAGAGAGCTCAGCCAACAAGGCTGAGCAGTTTCTCAAAGAGCATGGTACATGCATGTTGAAGGACAGCAACTGAAGTATTCCTGACATATCTGAAAGCAAAATACCTTAAGCCTTCTCTAGGAAGGCAAATAAAAACATTGGAAATGTATGCTATACCTAATGATTAGACTAATGGCTTCTGTCTCTTAAGTGTCTTATGCCAGCTCCTCTTGTCCTTGAATAGCAAGCTAGTATAGCTCTGTGTTACTTGTCTGGCCCACAGCCTCTGCTGATACTTAAGCCAAGGAAACAACACCAAAAGAACAATAAACACAAGCAGGAGATTGTATTTGCTGCTGCGGCCTGCATTAGAGAGGAACAGAGGCACAAGCTCCGTGAATTATTCTATGGCAGTGACAAGGGCCACACCAGATCCCACTACAAATGTGCAGCCATTGGCTCTATTCAAGATAAGTACATCTCCTACCTTTTTGCCCTAGACTTGAAGAGAATGAGCACCTCATTACATACGTAATTCTTACAGAGAGCCTTCCCAGCATGTGCTTTGGAAGCAGCAGTTTTGTAGCTTTTCTTCCCTGTAAATTTTGCTTTTGGCACAAGGTACCCAGATCCCATGCTGTAACATGGTAAATACCTTGGCTAAATGATCTTATTATTTGTCAACGAACCATGCACAGCTCCTGCTGGCCTGAATTTACAAGCAGACTGACATCAGGCTTTCAAGTTATTATAATGTCATGGTATGCTCATTTAATCTGCTCCATACCACATTTTTAGCTTATCTTTTCTCACAGAAGTTAAAAGTTGAAGAGGTGGACTGGATCACTTGTAGCAATTCAGGACAGAATCATTCCCCACATTTGCATATTCAAGGACAGGTTATTTTGGTCTTTCCTTAAAGAAAACAAACAAACCAAACAGAATACTTGAAGCTGATCAGTAAAGCACCTATGAATTTGTTATTTGTTCTAACTCAATGAAGCTTCTTCACAAATGCCAGCACAATGGCCAGCTGGTATAATTTAGACCCTTCCTTTCTGAGGAAGGATTTTAGTAAGCCACAGTGACAGCCTGCAATAAAAACTTGCTTGTGTTTTTCCTTGAAGTGTTAGATCCCCCACCTTTTTCTGGTATCTTGCAGAACCGAATCTATCTGCAAGTCTTTTCAGTTCTCAAACTTCAATGCAAACATGATATGGGAGCCTCTTGTAAAGTCAACTAGAGTAAAATAACACTTAGAAATTAACAATGACTAGTTCTGTCCTCACAGCCTCTCTATAGCATGGTTCAAGCATCATTTGCAAAATAACGCTTTAAAACTTAACATTACAACACATACAGAGTTAAGTCTCTTTGTACGTGTTCTGAATCCAAAGGCAGAGAAAAATAGAACTAGTATATGCTACTGAAACTTAATGGAATATCAAATTGCATCAGACACCCTTCTAAGCCAAACCAAGCTGAGCCACACTCACACAGTGGGAATGTGCAGCTCCTACTGCAGTTAAAAACTCCATATGCTCTTTTTCCAGACAGGACAGTGCATGACATTTTCCCAAAACAAATTCTCCGAAAACCGCCCAGAACCCCTCCCCCTTGACAGTTGAGCCATACCATGCAGAGGAACACAGAGAAGTGTCTTACACATTTTTTGGCTCCTTTGCACTTGCAAATGCAACAAACCAAATCAGTTTTTAAGTGCTTGGTCAGTTATTTAAATGCTCGGTGCAACTACTGAGCAGCTTATAAACAAATAATAATTTTAAAAAAAACCAAAAACAACAACAACAAAAAACAACACACACACACAAAAAAAAAAAAACCCAACCCAAAAAACCCCAAAAAAACCCAACCAACCAAGAACCTCATCAGCATGCAATGTTTTCCTCATCTTTGTTTATAGGCATACACACACAGTGTTTTAACTACCCATGACGCCAGAGCTAGGCTGCTAGGCTTTTCTGCTCTGGTATTTCCACCCAGAAAGGCCTTCAGAATTCTCCTTTTCTACTTCTGCCAGACATCTCTTCCTGATAGAAATGGCAAGCCAGTAATAGTTGCTCCTTCTGTTGTTGCCTTTCAGCAGTGTAATAGTGGCAGAAGCTGATTTATATTTCTGCAGACAAGGAGGACCCTAAAACCTTTGTATTTATGCAGTCATTCCTTATAGAGACTCAAAGAAAGGTCATAGTGATCGGAGGAGATTCCCAATACTATGAAAAGACAAATTATGTATTCACCTTAAAGAAGAGTATCAAAAGACTCTTGAAAGCCATGGGCCAGTCAATCAAACTCCAGTCCCTGACAGGACTACTGAACAAATTCTCACAGGCAGCCACAGAGCAGGGACATCCCTCAAAGAATGATGACATGGTCAGTAGTGCTTGATGTCGTTATTAATGACCAGGATGGAGGTAGAGTTCACTCTCAGCAAATAAGATACCAAACTGGAATCACTCAGTACACGGGAGCAAGTTGCTCCTCAGGAGCCTGTACAAGCTTGAAAAATGAGCTGGCAAGAAAGCTTGAGAAGTTCAACAGATGCAAGTATCAAGCCCTGCACACGAGATGAAATAACCCCACACTACAGTACAAGCCAAGGACTGATAAGCTAGAGAGTATCTATGCAGAGAAAATCTGGGTGTGTTGATAGACAGCAAGTTAAAAACTGCCAGCAATGTGCTCTTTCTTGCAGCAAAGAAAATCACCTACATGCCACAATGCATGCTAGCAGGCTAATGGAATTGTTTATTCCCTTCTCTTTTCTATTTGTAAGAGCACATCTAGGATAATGTGTCCAGTTTTGTAGTAGGAAAACAAATAAACCAACTGCCTCCCAGACCAAAGAAAACCCAAAACAAACAAACAAACAAAAAATGCCCCACAAAAACTATGAACTTGAATATCCAGTTACAAAGAATTTATCCTGATGCTCATTTCTCCTTTTCAGATTTCATTTTCTTATTTTTCCATACTTAAAGAGATTTATCAAAGGGAAAGGAAATGCTTTCTACTCCCTAAGTATACAAAATAAATGAGGATTGAAAAAATCTTCATTTTCCCTGGAGTCTCATACCTGCCATGGTAGTTGAGGACCTTTCAAAAAATTGTGATGAATTAGGAGCTTCCAGTCCCCAGATACATCAGCACAGAGCCATCACAAGTGTAGATAACATAAAATATATATTTAAAATTTGATACATTTATGAAGTGATAAACAAATCTTTCCATTCCATCTGGATAACTGTCTGTATATATTACCCCCTGTTTTCCAGCTATGCTTCTACAGTTGCATTTTACAACAGGAAAGTCATTCTTTATACAGGAACATTCAAACAAGATAGTTTGAACTTTTATAAAAGGGTAGGTAGCTTCAATGCTCGTTTCTTCAAGTTCCTGCTTTTAATTAGTCTAATGTTATACTTTTATTAAAATGTATTTTTCAGCAATCATTAACAGCCCATTCAGTTCCATTTTGCAGAAAGAAGCCATTTGTTGAACTATTTATGGTGAAAGTGAATGGCAATAAGTGCTTTAAAAATAAAAATACGAAGGACTGAAGAACCCTTTTTTAACAAAACAGGAACATTTCAATTTCACCCCCTCACTTCCCACAGTAATTTTAAAGCACCTGCACTGTACAACAACCAGTAAACAACTTTTAAATTAGTTTCTCATATTACTGTCTATTACTCTATGCAAGAATTTTGTCCAATATTCACAATAAAGATATACAGTGAATACAGAGCTTTCTATAGCTTTCTCCCCAGTCTCCCAGTAATAGATTGTGTGAAATAAACACTATGGAGTTACATTTGGGTTTTTTGTTCAGCCTCTTTACTCCAGTCACGTGAGCTGGTTCCGTGATACAGATGTTAAAACTCTGGGAATAGTTTAATCAGCTCTACACTGAAATGTCAAACTTCTTTAACAGAGAAGAGGAAGTCCAGAGAGGAAAAGAAATGTTCCTGTGCTGCCTTCTACCTTCTCCTTTCCCCTCAACGAGCTCTATCCCAACAGACGAATGGATTGAACCAAGTGCAGTAAGTATTCTGTCCAGATGTTGTAAATAGCAATTTTGGCTTCATGTGCTTTTCCAAAAAACATAAATTAACATTTGAATTTCATGCAAGTCAGCCAATGGAATATGATCTCAGTCCTAAAAGGTTTGTACTGATAGACCAACCAATTTCTGTCATTACATCATCATAAAACACTGTGAGCAAATTGCTATCAAAACAAACACACCTTTGAGCTGATGAGAAGTCAGAATCTCTTCATATATTCTCCAAAATGACACAATAGATAAAAACTGAACTTTATTGCTGTGAGCAATTTCTCTATCTCAAAATTCACTTTGCAGGATAAGAGACGAGAAATTTAAAACCAAGCCTGAAATACATAGCAGTATCACATTCCCAAATACTTATTTAAGGTGTACTACTTAAGTGATAGCCTATTTTGCAGGATCCTTCTTTCCTTTCTCATCTTCAGTAAAGATTTTGTAATATCCACTGGCCCTATACAAAGCCACAAACATCTATCTTGACTGTGAGCTCATTGCTGAAAGGAAGCTGTGACAGTGGACAGGATACTCCTGCCCTGTTCTTGTCTTTCCATGGGCTTTCCCTAAAGAGTCCTGACAGTTCTCTGGCTCCAGCAGTTGAGGTCACAGTAACAAACACAGTGTCTGTATTTACTATTTGCAGTCCAAATTTTATAATTTACAATCCTTACACATTCCGATTCCAGTACAAGTGGTGAGTTTGAAGTAGTCCCTTCCATCAAGACTTCTCACACCAGCACACCAAAAATCAATTTTCATTATATTACAAAAACTTTGCACCAGTTTACTTAAACTGGTACTGCTGTCTAAGCATTATAATTGCAGACCATGGCAAGCAAAAATAAATGGTTTGCCTCAAACGAGCTGCTTCCTTTACCAAAGATCAATGTAACTATGGCTGGTTGCTTCATCTATGTTGCAATTCATCACAAGAATGAGAGACCTAAATAAGAAAAGACAGCAAGGATCATTAGCCCACACATAAAGGCAGGTTCACCCTCTGCTTGCTGTCATTATAAGAGGAATTTGCCAGTGTTGCACAAAAATAAGAGCAGCTCAACATTCTGTCTGTACTGTTCCACAAGTTGAAGCACTTCTAGCAAACCACATTTTGTTCTGCCTTTCACATTATTAGACCAAAAGAGGAACTCATATGCAATACCCATACTATTGAACTGAAGGGCTTTCAAAATGCCACCAGGATGCACAGCAGCAAAAGAAATCAGACTACTTGCTTTCAGTGAAGAGTGCCACCACCTCCCACAAGAGAATTTTAATTTTACCTCTTTGGAGTATGGTCTCCTTTTAAGAACATTATAAATATCACATTACAAGTCCAGCTATGTAAAGCATACTCAGCCATATAAACTATGAAGTACCATAGCACTGTTTCCCTTTAAATAAATGACCTCAACTGGTGACTGGGACTGCAATTAATTTTTTTCCTTTCCAACAGTTTGAAAAATGTATGCAGTGTTGGGCCCCCTCTGTATAGCCCCAGACATAATTAGTGGAGCTCTTACTTTAATTAAACAATTTCCTAAGCTTTTTTTTTTTTTTTTAATTTACCACACCCTGCCATCTGCTTGACAATGTGAAAAGCAGCTTTACAGACGCTGGCAGGGTCTCCCCTCTTTCAGACCAGCAGAATTAGTGGCAGAGGCATGCCTTTCCAAACTCACAATAAGATCCCATACTCAAGAAGGAAAAAACAAAAGCTTTCCAACATAAGGCTTGCAATATTTTCCATATACTGGCTTCAGAAAGAGCTTGAAAATAGTTCTTCATATCCAATAGTGGCATAGTTTTTGTCCAAGAGAGCTCTGCCAGTTAGGTGCTGCCACACAGAGCTCTGCTTACACAGCGCTACTTGTACCTGTATGTTTGTGTCACCTCTGGGAAAGCACATGCTGCAGAACCAAAGCAAAGGTATTTTTCAGGGCTTTTGTTTGATTATTTGATTTTTAAATATTAGCTGCAACTTTATAAAGTTAATAAAGTGGCTACTTGCTGCTACTACTCAGTGACAAATTTAGCACGCTGTCACTTAAGCAGCTTGGAGCTGGCAACTCAACATTTCTGGTCACAGGGAGGTAGCTAAATAATACATTTTCATGATGTACTGGTAGCCTGATCTAGTTCAGCTGGTTAGGACAGGGTGCTAATAACAGCAAGATTGTGGATTTAATCCCTTTACAGGCCATTCACTTGAGTTGGATGTGGTGATCCTTCTGGGTCCCTTCCAATTTAGAATATCATGTGATTCTGTGAGTTTACCCTGCTCTAGGCAGGGCCTTGAGCCAGATGACCTACAGAGATCTTTTTTTAAGGCAACTAATTCTGTTATTCTATGTGGGAAAGAGGAGCCAAACGGTATTGGTTATTTAGTTAAATATTAATTTTATAATAAATTTTGTAGCAAAAATAGAATCATGGGTACTAATCTGTGGGTGAGAAAGTGATTGTCTTCTTCTAAACTTTCTGGCATAGTGTCTGCTGTAGACTGAAGCTTTCGAGAACACAGTTTAAGTCTATACACAGCAGCAAGTGCAAGAGATACTTGAGAGGCTTTAAATAAGGTTACTTCCACTGTAGTTTATTAGAAAGCTGCAGTGATACTGAGTTCAGTGGGGACTACATCAGCTCTTGTTGGATGACAGACTACAGCAATGAACACAAGCAAAGAGATACCACTGTCCAAAATCTAGTGAACTCCTGCAGTGAGCAAGATTATATTTCTGTTTAAAGACAGTCAGGTTTTGATTTTCTAGTTTAACTTTTCACAGCATAGCATGTCCCATCAGTTTTTCCACACAAAAATATTTCTCTACACACAATTGTTGCCAGCTCTACTGCCTATGGAGTTGCAGAGTCCTGCTGGATGCATGTTTGTAGGTAAACCACTAAACTGGAAAAGAATTATAGCAAGAAGTTGTGGGAAGACAGAAAGCTTATAGTTTCAAGTGGTTTCAGTGGTTTTGCAATGCAAGTCAATATGTTTGCTCTCTCACTACTTTTTTTTTTTCCTTCTATTTCCTGAACAGGGAAGACAAAAAAAACCCCTTACTTCTTACTGCTTATTTGATCAAAATAATATTCTAGCAATGAAAAGCTGTCAGGATCTCAAAAACTTGCTTTTTATTAATCAAACTATGATAGGCAAAATAAGCAGTTTCTTGTTCACTTGTTCTGATACCAACAGGAGGACTTTCTGTTCTGCTGCTCAGCAGTCTTGAAGCATCTTCCATAGCTCCCTCAGAGGCCAAGAAATACCACTTGCAAGCCTTCCCTGGGGGAGGCTGGCCTCTCAGGCATCCTATCAGCAGAGGCTCTTCCTGTAGCAGTTCAAGACCCCTAGAGGTAGGATCCATTCGAGGATAATTAAGAGCAGGAACCTCTCCATTGTTCTAGCAAGAGTTCTTCTCTAGATGTGTTTTTAAGCCTGATTTAACCCTTGGTGGTAACCTCCGTCCCACTGTCCTCTCACAGCTTACACTCATGTCATAGCACAAACACAGCTCCATTTGCAGAAATGTTGACTTTAACTCCTACTTAAAGGAATATACATATTCTTCATGGCAATAATAATAAAATGGACCAAAAGGAACCCACACAAATCTATTCCCCACCAGAGTTCCCACACTTGGAAACACACTGCAGCATGTAGGGATTTACCTTCCACCTGGAAGGTTCACGTTTCAATGCAGGCTCCCTACATTGTCTTACCCTACCAGTTTTACTGCAATTACCTGAGACAGCACAACCATGCTAAAATACGAGGTCAAACATTGCACTGACAGCTTCAGCCTATTTAATCCCATTAGTTCTTGGTTCTCTACTAGTGCAAGTCCAGTGGAGAGCGCAAGCATGGAGAGAATGTTCCCAAAGTTGCAAGCAATCACTACCCTCAAGCTTTACAAATCATTACAGACCAAGATAATAATATTTTTCCAATCACATCTTTGCAGCTGGCTAGCTGTTCCTCAGCTCATCTTTTACCTCTCAGGACAGGTGGAATGCCTGGCTGATGGAATTGTGGTAGCAGTACGGCTGGTCCTCGTGGTGTCACAAAGTCAGCAAATTAGGAATGTTTGTTTAATTCACACACCATTTAGTTGCTAAACAAGAGACTCCTGTAATTCAACTTTATGCTAGTGACAAGAACAAGTTATTGACCCTCAGGGTATCTTGCCAAGCGCTCAAACCAACACCTTTGATATGGCAAAAATGACTTCTGAGATTCAAGTTAGATGCAAACTTGTCCTGGCAGCAGAAATTCAGTGTAGAGCATTTAACAAACTCTAATCTGGGAAGTTTATTCTATGAAGATTTTTTTTTTTCCCTTTAAATGCAAGATTTGAAGAAATAGCTAAGATGACAATCCTATGACTTATCAAATATAGCAGTGTTTCTAAAAATAGAAAACATCATCCTCCTAAGACCTAAGCCTATTATAGAATTTATTAAAAAACCAAAGAGAGATTCCTAAATTACATGAGCACTTCAGATCTTCTTTTGATAAGGCTGACAGAGTATAAAGGAGTATAATAAATACAAAACATGTATGAGGAACATTTAGATATTATAAAAGTAGTGTATTACCAGGTGAACAAAGAAAGACAGGAAGGAAGGAAGGAGGAGATTCACATTTAAAAATGAGAGAAAGCTGAATTTCAGACACATTTAGGCACTGCCTGCTGAGACACCTCAGTACCCACAGAATGCTGCACTAAATAAATAGCACTAAAACATTTAATTTGCTCTCTTCAAATCATTATTGTTCTGAAAAAGTAGAGAAAGTATAGAAATGACAATACTGAAAAAGACATCAGTTTCACATAGGTTTTTCAGCTCTGAGGTTTCCATTTGAAATTTCACTCAGCTCAGTCACTAAGCACTACGGAATATGATGACAGAATAAGATGTCCTGAGTCCATTCCTTAGATTTGTGTTTGTCCAAGGCGCTTGTTACAGAATTAATCCCACTTAGACTTGTGCTCATTAATCAGATGCCCTACTGATCAGATAACAGTGTTTGAACCACCCACACTGCACCTTCCACAGGAGGCTGTCACAAAAAAACAATATGAGCAGACCAAAAGCTTCTTTGGAAGAAAAGTAAGGAGCTGAACGAGACATCAGAGTCTTGCCACACCAATATCCAGCTTATGTTACATTAGCAAGACTACCATGAAGGCAATGCAGGGGGAAAAAATTAAACATTTCTACAGGATATGAAAACACTTGTCTGACATCAAATTCAGCAAAAGCAAGTTCATCAGCCAATTTCAGTTGTCAATACTATAAAACCATTCTGTGTGGTCTAACCCCACAAATAGAGAGTGAAAAAAAATCCAGGGAGACCAGACCTATTTTTTTGGCAAGAAAAATTACCTTTTCCTAAAGGTCCTGTGTTAGAGTTGCACTTCTCAAACTACCTCTACAGTCAGAAATCAGACCATATATTTAGTTGCACCTATATACTTGAATAGAGTATCCTGTCACTGTGGAAGAGATTTTACTAGTCTTATAGGACTGAGGTTATTAGGGCAATTAATTACATGATGCTCCTGAGAGCAAAGAGATAAGACTCAACCTGCTAACGCCTATGTTTATTGTGTAAAGTCATTTTTCAGCATCAGAACACACTCCATCTGCAATATAACTCTACAGACTAAATTATTTTAGAAAAATTAATTGACTGATATGTGAGATGGTGCTTTAACCTCAACAAGGATCTTAGCTCCTTTTTTGTCCTTAGCTCCTATTTTGTCTCAAAAATATTTTTTCAGAATCAAATTAACTCCTTCATAGCCAGGCTATTTTTTTTTTCTTTTGAGTAGGGCTAGTTCTTTGGCCAGCAGTAGCCTTTAATCATTGTCAAGGCAAAAAAAAAAAAAAAAATTGTTAACAAGATTCAGAACTATGCATCTGCAGCATAAAACAAACTAAGAATTGTGGCCAGGAACCCTTGGCAGCAAAACTGCTGAGACTATTAATTATAACTTATGTTTTCATTGGCAGAAGCTACTAAAAAGTTAAAATATATGGTGCACTTTGATATCACGGGGAGCACAGGGAATGATGCCAACTTCAACTCAGTCTAAAATTATGTTTCAGAAGAAAGAAAAGCACTTACCCACAGATAATGCCGGGACTCCATTTAGTTTAAGAATGATCATTAAAAAATTCACTAGTATTACAAATTTAGGCTAGCAAAACTGGAAGGGTAATCTTGATTTCCATCAGTTCGGCTTTCAACTTTTAATATTTTTCAAGGCTAAACCACTTCTGGATTTTCAGCCAAAAGTATCACAACCCAGTAGTTTCAAGAAAACTGCTTCTACTTTTCTACTGCATAATTTTTGAGAAATACTGGAGGCCAGAGAGGACAGTTATTGTCACTTGTACATAATAAATACCCATTTTTAAAATGTAATTTCTTAACTATTCCCATCCATCATTATCATAAACAGGGATGTCTGTTGTAGTAGAAAAAGACTGAAAACAGACTTCAGTAATGTACAGGACAGCAGCCATACCCTCAGCTACCTTCTGCAAGTAAAGTGCTTGTGTGCAGTATTACACAAACTGGTTACTGGATAAATGCCAGTAAAACCAAGCAAAGGTGTGTGTGAGTTGGAAGAGTGGGAGGGAAATGGAAAAGAAGGTGAGATCTCCAACAGAGACAAAGAAACCGTCCTGTCAGCTGCAAAACCCAATGCTAACCCCTTGTGTAAGTTTTTTTTCCAGATATAGTTTGTTTTAAATTACTGGTCTTGCTAAAAAATCTCTTTCACCATCCAAGCTCACTCTTTTTAGACCATTTTTACCATTTTACTAATTAGTGGTCTTTAAAAAACATATGATATCCTGATCCCAACCCTTAAGACTGTCATCATTTTCCTCATCAAAAATACAACAAGAAAGCATTGGCTTCAGTAGTTTGCCTCCAATTATGTTTGAAGCCAACAAATATAGAATCTATGTTGTAGAAAAAAAGCACACCTTTCCAAATTTCACTTTTGGAATGTCAAATGTCAGTTCAAAATTCAACCAGTACCATAAATTTAGAAATGGTAGGCCAATTTTCTCCATCAACACCATGCTCAGGGGCCATGAACAACATTAACAGAATCAAAACCAGAACTGAAGCTGATCTACAGAGCAGAGACTTGAGACATTAGTGTTCATGCATTAAGCCCAGAGAAGGCCAGTCCAACAAAATGTCTAAGTATGGGTCATAAGGCTTATTCCTGAAAATCAGAAAAATCCTGTCTGAAAGATGAGCAGCCTTGAATGAGCAGCTCAGTTGGTACAGAAGTCACCAGTACTCTTTCATCACTTTTTCCAAAGGTCAGTTTCTTCCACTGTGAAAGAGTCTTTTCAGTCTGCAGTAGTCTGGCTTTAGTTTCCAGTTGCTGCACCCTACCGTACCTTTTTCTGCTATGTACGTGTACTTAATTTTGGCTAGTAAGTCACCTTTAATTGATCTTGGGAGCCTAAAAGCAACTGAAGCTCCTGAGTTCCTCCACTGAATCACAACGTGTGTTTCTACTGACTCCCATCACAGTAGGATGCAGCATGCCACCAGGCATTGTACACGCCAGCAAGAACATCTGTTCTCTGTTCTGTTCAGGGGCTTTAAGCAGATCCTCACCAGCTAATAAGTATCAGGATCAGACTCATTCCCTCATCATTAAAGATCTAGCAAACTCTTGTTTAAGATCACTTGCACCAGCCACTTTGCTGCTTTAAACACAACTGGTAATTACTTGGGGTGCTCTACTTTAGAAGATTCAGGAGCTTCAGAGGCTTTTTCCTAAATCCAGGAGCTGTATATAAGAATTTCATGTCCAATTCTCTTGGACAAAGGACGTTTCCAGACTGCTAGGGAAGGGGGTATTTAGGAAAAGAGAAGCAGAAAGTGGGACTTCACTAAAGGAGCCTGTGGTACAGTCAAAAAGCTAAGAATACACAAGACACATCTGAGAGTCACCAAAAGGCTTCCACAGACCTGTGCCAGGTCCAAGTGAGATCAGCTTCTCAGCTGAAGGCTTGCAGATGCCAATTTTCCTTCCAAGTCAGAAAGAAGGGAAAGTTAGAATCGTGAAAAAGGCTAACATGGCAACTCCAAGGTCAGTTGTGAAGGAAGGGAAAGAGGGCGTAGGCACTTCCAGCGTAGGAGCTTAAATTCTCCTTGCGAGCCATGGTGAGGACTGTAATATTACAAACTGTTTCTCTATAATTCGTTAAAGTACATGGGGGGATCAAAAAATCCACTCACAGCTTGTGAAAAAGTGCTCAACGCCAGAGCCCATAGATGTTGTGGAAGCTTTTCAGAGATTGAAGAAGAGAGCCTTTGCTTTCAGGCTGAAGTAGCTCATCCTTAAAAGACTAAACCCCATGGCTATTATGGCCCGTGACTGGCAGTGTGGGAAGACTGCAAGATTCATGGGAGGGATATTTTTTCACTGCAGCAGATTTTTGGGCAGACTGTTGTTTTGTGAAGAATCCCACAGCACAGCAGAAGAGACTGTTTTCCTTAAATATAATAAAAGACTCTTAAGAAATGAAACACTGACCAAAACCCATGTTTGTTTCCCTTACACGGGTTGGTAGAAAGAGAGAGGGCACTGAAAGAAAAAGGTGTTTGAAAGTTACTTTAATTTCTTATTATTTATTTTTAATTCTGTTAGTAATAAATCTTCTTTATACTGTAACTGTTTAATTGTGGCCCTGTTTTGCCTTGAAATTTTCCGTTTTCCTCAATAATCCTTATTTCACCTTATGAAAATGAAGTTTTATTTTGCCCTTCTCTGCTCAACTATAACAGAAGTAAATAAGATTTTGTGTGCTTGGAGCATCGCAAATAGTCCCTCCTGGCTGATCCCTCCGCGGGCAGGGCCGCATCACCGCTGATCCCTCCGCAGGCCGGACCGCGTCACAAATAGTCCCTCCGGCGGATCACTCCGCGGCCAGGACCACAGCACCGCGGCTCCCTCTGTTATCAATGGTATTGTGATGTTGGCTTTTCGCGTGTTCCAGAATTGTTATGAATGGATTGTGATGTTGGTTTTTTCATGTTCCTTAATGTTAGAAAAGCTTTGCCTGGGTTCTGTAATGTGATGTTGTAGAATGGCTGCAGTTTGGGTGCTCAGTTTGGGGAGGGTCTTCACATTCCTGGAAAATCTTATCAGAAGAAAAGAACCCGAAACCAGACGGAATGAGGCAAGGAACAAGATAAGACTGATAAGATGATACTCAGCAACTCCAAAGAATGAATGAATGATGCATGACGGTGATGAATACGAAATAAGCGCTGTACTTTTAAAGCCGATCTTTTGGATGTACAGGTGCGCCTTTGGCTCTCTGCCGAAGCACCCGGCCGTAACGCCCTTTGTGTTGTTGTCTCCTAATTGTCCCTTTTCTTAAACTTTCCTTCAAATTTTACAAAGAGTGAAGCTCGTTTTTCACATATAACCACTCAAAAATATATGTAGAATCATTTCACATTTCCATAAGGAATGCATGCATCACTGTAAGGACACAGAAATGGCAGGTTTTTGTTCTAAGAATGCCTGCTTTTCCCTTCCTGCTGTCTTTCCTACTTTAGACTGCCCTAATGGAACCTATTCCAGGATTTTCCTTTTTTTGCTGTCTTAGTCCCTGTCTACTTTGTTCCTCTCAAAGAGCACGGATGACTTCTATTAATACCACAGTGCATTTGATGCCTGAAAGACAATTTTTATAGCAGAAAAAACAAATACATCTCTCAGTTGAGAGCACAACAGTTTAACAGAATTCAAGACTTACCACTGCATGGGGTAGATCTCTATCAAATTACTGATACTAAGTTGAAGTCAGATTTCACCAACTTAACCTGCCTTTCTCAGATAATAGTAAGACCTCAGATGTCTCAGAAAACTGAAGGTGCTCATAGACCTCTCCACAATAGCTAACAGGTGAAGAATAGTTCCATCCCATTTAATCAAAATTTCCATCTAGCTGCAACTGCTAGCTATGCCCCTTCCATAACAAAACTCCTTCCCAGTAAAGAAATACTATATTAAAGCTTTGTTTCTTGTACATTCTCTCAACCTTTGTATAAAAGCATAAATAAAAGACTGAAGAATTGCTATGACAAATATTAACATGCTTTGCAAGGACTCTACACTAGGGAAATGACACAAGTTTCAGGGTGTCTCCAAAAATAGTAATAATAACCTTTAATCATGAGTATTTTTTAGAATGTGCTTATTTCTTTATTTTTAAAACCAAATAAATATTCCACATTCCATTAGATAATTAATCTGTGACTAAAGGTATGCAAGCAGGACTCCACAACAATAACTTACAGGAGATGACAGTATGTGGTAATTACTCAAAACTTTACTAATAGTTTCAGACACCCACACCAACTGACAGTAGCCTACTGAGAACTTGGACAGCAGGCAAGTAAAATACAAAACCTTACAAGGAAACAGCTCCCAAACAAGAAAGTCCCCATCTGCAAAGAAAAGTTCCAACATACACATTGCTCCATACTATCAACTGCTCTACTAGCTACATACTATTAACACACCAGCAACGCTACAAAACAGACCTGGAGAACAGCAAGGAGCAGCAGCTCTGTAACAGACAAAAAACAGCAACCGGAGTTGATAAAAACAATGGCAAGGCACAGCCTAAGCCCGAGCAATATAGGCCTAGGAACAATGCCCAAGCCCAGACCATCAGACAAACCTGTGCAAACAAGACCAGGTCCATAAACAAATCAGGAACTCCAGAGATAGCTCCGAAGGCACAAACCCACACCTCAAGCCATCCTCAAAAACCCAGGCCTGAGCTTAAATAGAGCTTGGGCTCGTGGGCAGACGTGTGGGTGGGGAGCCCAGGTAAATGTAGTCAGGATAATAAAGGCCCATCGGTGCACTCTGAGTCCTGAAAGGGCTTGGGAACAAAAACAATGAAACAAAAGGAAGCAAAAACAAGAGCACCAAAGACTTTCTAACATAATTAAACACTGAGCTCCCTCCTAAAAGCTGATTGTTTCCCATGATAACACAAATGGATTAACTGCTAATCCATTTACCTAATTTTACAGTCTCCAAAGAGAAGAGATTTCAAATTTCACAAAAATACTTTGAATAAAGGCATTGAACCTAACTATAAAAAACAATTATTAGGAGCCAAAGCCGAGTGGAGTGAGCAAAACAAGTACCTGAAAAAAATAACAGCCTGAGTGCAGGTGATGCTAGCCAGGGTAACACAGGTGCTTTGCATACATCTTATTCTTAATTAGTCTAATTATCTGCTGATTTAGTATTTAGTCTTTGTGCTACCTCTATATGAAAAATATTTGTTTGTAAATTAAAGTCTTTTATTGACTCCTATCAATAAAAATTGTAAAGTACCTGCTCTTTATGGAGTTTTTAAGTTAAGATTCAATGACATATAGATTCCTGCTCTAAAAATCAGTCTAACTTATAGTCCAACATGAATACTCTGTGACTGTGTGAAGAAATGATAATAGTTGTTCTGAAGAAAGCAAACTACAACAACAGTACACACAAAATGCCTCAGAATGATATACTGAGAAAACTACACTTGCTAAGGGCAGAGACATGAGTAGGGAAAAAATCAGTTAAAGTGCTATTTTATTTAGAAGAATACATTCAAATATGTATCCTATACCTTCTAGAGCATGACACCAGGGAATGCTCTAGGAAGGTGCAAGGTTGACTACAAATACACTTGAGCTTCCCCAGTCTGGTCAAAGAAACTGGTGCTTGGAAAGGTCATAGGTGTCACATTAAGAGATGAGGCAAAACTACCAAAAGCCAGTCTGAAATTGGGCTGGGGAGGAGACTTGAGAGTACTTCTTGGTACTCTCAAGGACAAGCTAGTAAGCATCTGCTGGCCACTGTGAGGTACCCACTCATCATCTTTAAGTCAATTCCTTGGAAGGAATGCTTTGTTTACATTGCAAGTACAGGCAGAGTTTCAGAGGTTCTGATCCTTGTAGCACATATAAAACAAAATACTTCATCAATCATTTGGTCTTCTTCCTACTTTCATGCAACAATTGCATTTTAGTGCCAGGAGCTACTGACGAACAACATGCGTGCTAATACATCACACCTTGAATAACTGGGAGTAAACCACCTATTCTTAAATGAGAAAATAATGAAGTTATTTATAAAGTGTTCATCCATTTGAACAAGGAGGCAATGCACTTGCAGAGTTGAAAATCCACTTGCCCAAGGCAATCTTTCATACATTTTTGTTCTGACTTCAGATGTTTGACACTGCAGCTTTAAAGAGAGGCCTTAACAAAGAGACCATGCTGCAAAATTGACTTACATGGGGATTTATGTGGTGATGAGACCACACTTGCTGGATTTCTTTGAGTATTTGACAATAATTTTCCTCCCCCTCTAGGTCTGGCACTCATGGGGTCCCTGTGGTGGGTCCGAAGAAATGGTCTCACACTGAGACCTCTAGTAGTTTACAATGAAAAAACATCTTCATCCTGGAGACTGTCCAAAGATAACTGCATAGCCAGTAATATTTTAGTTCCTTTATTCACTCTTGGAACTTCTGCATTAGTCTTTGGCAAGGTGACATCACAGTTAATTTTGCAACATGCAGACAAAAACTGCACTATTAAAAAAATTATGAACAGTTCACAGGTTATGACTCTTGCACCCTGCAGACATAAAAATTCTTAGAAGTCACACTCCAGTGTCGAGTGCCAACCCCGACAACCTGACAAACTGAGGGTAGAAAAAATGGATATTTAATTCAAAACTGAAGTTACATTTGTGAAATATGGACTGAACTGTGGAGAGCAGTTTGGTTTTTCATTTATTGGGCACGTGCCTCGTATTATGCTATTATAAAGGTAAAATATTACTATAGAAGGCATACCAAATGAACCCAAACTTGTCATGGTATCCCCTGACACCATATATTTGATTTCAGTGTCAAAATCTGTTAAAACAAATTCCAGGGGTTTTTTCTTTAATTTAAATTTAGTTGCTCTAATAAGATACGTGAGCCAAACACATACCAGCCCGTACCAAGAAGGAAGTCAATTTCATCAGCCTTTCCTTTAATACAAGGCGGATACTTTGCTAAAGATCAATTCCTGCCTCATCAAGCACAGAAACAACACTGCTATCTGGTGGTAGTCTCTGGGCAATACACAATTTGGCAGCTTTCCACCACTTAAAAGTTCAAAAGCAGAATTTCAGTGAGGACCAAAAAAACCAAAGACAACAAACCCAAAAACCTCACCAATAACCACAACGATACACCACAAACCAAACCCAAAAGAAGATTGCACAGCAGTCTTATTTCAGGGAGACATTGAGACAGACTTCAGTTATTCTCAGACACCAGAAAGTTCAGATTTATTGAACATAGTAGAAGATATTTGGAAGGTATCTCAATTCTCCACCCATGAGGTTTCTCTCTCTCTCATCCCCCTGAGACAGGGGAGACTTCACCTTAATCATTGCTGTTATCCACCTTCATGGTTTAGTATTTAAGTCTGCATCCTTAAAAGCACCATCTTGAATTTCTGCTAAGTGTTCCTTCCTGGGATAATAATTGGCTGCACCGGTCAGTCTTCTCAGAGGAGGTGCTTCAACAGCCTCATTTCAGAGTCCACAGGACAAAAATAAATCAGCTTCCCCCCACTGACTCTTCACCACCCCCAGGAAGAATCCGTTGGTCCTATCAGCTTTCATAATTACAAAGAGACAAAACTAAACAGTGGATGTTTGGCTTCCTAAGCCACTCAGTGCCTTGGTAAACAAGTTTCCTACAAGTCCACCTCTTAACAAGCATTCAGGAAATTATGCTAAACAGTAAATCACATAACTGAGTGGTCTGGATTATCAGCTACAGTCATGTACAAAATAATATCTATGCCTAAAATTACGATTATACATATAAAGTCAACTGTACATATTTACCACCAATATTCATGCCCTCTAAAATAAAATGAAAGCTCCAGCTGTGGTGATTATGGAAGTTATAGACATATGCAATATTTGATGTAAATTACAGAGTTGCCAAGTATGCATACAATCAATGGTACAGATTTGTTTATAGTTTGCTAAAGTTCTGTTTAAGGCAAATAATGAATGGCAGTCATATAGCAGCAATTGTGGTCTGCAATTTTTAAATTACTTTATCATTACTGTAAGGAAACAGAATTCAGTTTTACAATGCCTTTAGCTCTTTACTGTTAGACCAGTAAAACTTTGGCATCATTTTTTAGCAGTCTTTTCTCACTTCTTTTGTGGGGGAATTGTCTTAGGATATACTTGGAAGCATATTTATGCCTTTTAAGAAGTAGAGTTACAAGACTTGTGACTTACAGAGGAAGTAAACTTCTTGAGTTTTGCTTCATACCAAAATGTTTCAGAAAAAAAGGAAAGTTATTGAAAAAGTTTCCTTGCAAGTCTCCCACTAGTAAAGAAAATTTCTGTGAAAGTCATGAATTTAAAAAAAAAAAAAGACAAGAAGTAGTTTGCTTGTTTTCTAAAATCAGCTGTAAGTCTTGTCTAAATACCCTCTACTCTTTCTTTGTGGAATAAAGTAGACCCTCGACTGATAACCTTTTTAACATAGTAACACAAGTATTAATTCAACAGTTTTGATTCCAGCACAAATTTGGAAACTAAACCATCCTTCCACCTTTCAGATTTCAGAAGACTGCAGTTATTCTCCTTAAGAAGCAATATTAAAGACACTGAAGAAAAATTACTGGTTTGAATGCTATGAAAAATATAGATTTAATTAGCAGGGCATGATCTTACTAATCAACTAGACTTTCAAGCCCTCATTCAGTTGTAAAATTCCTGCCAATTCTACTCATTTAGAAAGCAGTTCAGATTTTTTTTTTTTTACAATATATTTTCATAATAGAGTATGAAATTTGAGTGCAATTCCAAAGTTAAATAAGCATAAACATGTTGGAATTATATATCAGCAAGTCAGGAAGCAAAGAGCTCTTTAAGACTCTTAGCCACAGTGGCTGTAGAAGCCAATTTATGTTATACAATATTAAAGCTTTTTTGTAATTCAAGATTAATTTTCTTTGAATACAAAATACTCCAAAGGCAAGACCAACATTCAGAGCCACCTATAAAAACAGAAAAGCATGCTAGCAAATAGCATAGTAAAAGCTGATGCTTTTCTCATGTTTTTACTGTTTATAAAACTTACTAATTTTCCAGTCTAGCAGACCATGCAAATAACTAAACTTATTCAGAGATATTTTCACCTTGACTTTGGTGGCAGGACTGTAGCAAATTGGGTTTTTAAAAAACAATTCCTTGGAAAAGCCTTCAGCATCCTGTACCAGAATCATCTGTTACTAGTTTTTCCTAGAAGAATATATCCCAGGACTTGATTTCTCCTACCTACAGTAGTAAGCTGTGGTCCTTTAAAAGCAAGTGAGATTGAAGAAAGACTGAATAGTTGGTCCCATTTCTACAACAAACCTCAGCTGAGAAAGACATGAAAATTACATCTTGTCCTAATAGGCATTCTGATTTCAGCTGTCAGAGATTTGAGCAGGTGTTAAGTAAACTGAAATACATATTTACTAGTTACTAGAGATTTTCTTTACATTTTTACTTTTTGATTTAATGTCTGCACCTGCTAGACACATTTGTTATAATATTCCAGAAAGGAAGGTATAGCATAAACTACAAAACATTCTGCAAATATCCCCTCTGCTTGGAAATTTCCTCCTTTTTCCAGAAGGAGTGGGGGAAAAAACCTAATGTGAAGCAGGATGGCTTTTTGGCACTATGACCTCTATTCATTAAGAGCCAGCTGTACTTTACCAGCACCAGCTCACGACGCAGATTCACCTATACTAACTCTGTAGGAATGAAAAGAGGGGAAGTAACCGAGAGACTTCTGATCCCATTTCAATTCCTCCACTGACTTGGCAATGGGACTCTGCTGGATTAACATTTTTCTGCTTCACAAAGAGACATAACCAAGAAGGTGTGAAATCAGAATGCAACTATTTTAGATAACCCACAAGAAGTGTTGCTGACAACAGCGCTTCAATCCCAACCCTACAGCTGGACTGTCCTCACAACACATCAGAGACCCAGACATGGGCAAGATGTAAATGGAAAGTACAACACAGTTAAGAACCTGAATATGGCACCTGAGGCACATGAGGTTCTATGTTTTCATAAGCAACTATGTTATTGCTGTGGTCTACAAGCCTTACTGCCATTATTACATTTGGCAGTTAAAGCATCTGGTTACTAGCAAAAGGATAAAAACTTGTCTGGTTTTCATCCTGAAGGGTCAGTACCCAGTGGTAGTCAGGTGCAAGTCTGTGTCCCAGACTGCCACATCTTTCACTCCAAAATCCCACATGTGGTTTTAGGAGCACTCCCTCATTGAAAGCAACTGCCACTCCTTCCCTTCCAAGCCATCGTGCGCAGACAGCCTGTACGCAGTCACACGGTCTGTTCCCCAGCGTCTCAGTTACTCCGGAGTCAGCACAGCCCTGCACCAGCACACCGAGCTCCTGCGTCTCATTTGTTCCTGCACTTTGCATGCACTCATGGGAGCATTTTCGCTTTTCCTGGGAGCTCTCTTCAACCACCTTGCTCCATGTATTTGCCACCCCTAACTTCTGTTCTTTCTGTTGTTAAACTGCTGTCACCCCATGTCTGGTTTACAGCCCTTTACACTGCGTTGTCAATTCCATAGCTAAGGGCAGTTTCATCTCATTTTGTCAGAGGAACCCCTTCTGCTATTCCTTGAAAAGGGAAATATAGTCACAAAAGCCAAAGGACCTTGTGCAACTCCAGCCACACCACCACTTGTTAGTTTACAAGAGGCATCCATTCCTACACAAGTTTTCCCTTTCACCCTTGAGGCTGAGGACAAGATAACCTGAGCTCTCACATCCTTCACCTTTGCCTTCAGAGCTTCACAGTCCCTCTTAATTTGTTCTAGGTATCACTTGGTGGCATCATAGATGCCCTGCAAGAAATCAGTGAAGGGTAGCACTCTGAGGGACAAATGAATTTTTGCAGTCATATAAAACACACTAAATCTGGGCCCCAGCAAGCTACAAACCTTTTGTAACAGCAGGTCTGGCTGGCAGCTCAGTGCTTCTATCCAATGTAAATATGAATCTCCAACCACTAATGCCCATCACTTCCTCTTGGTACCAGTGCTCTGTTGAGGCCCAGCTGGCTGTGATGCCTCACTCAATGCAGTTCATTCTCATGCATGGCACAGTACCCATTTTTTAAATGTGGATCAGAGAGAAGAAAGAGCCTTCTCCTGCTGCTGAGCCAGAAGCTTCCAGCCTCTCCCTTCTTGGGAGTCACTACCCACCACTCCTTCAAACCTGGTGTCTACCTGGGTCACCTTCTTTGTATTGTGTGGTTTGGGCCTCATCTCTGCAAACACTCTGTGGAGACCCTGTCGCTGTGCCCCCCCTGCTCATCTCCTCCCTCTGCTAGCAACTTAGTGCTTCAAACGCAGCACATGCCCCACAGGTCAACCACTATCACAAGCAGATGTGGCCCCAGAACTCCCTCTAGCCCCAGGCCTGGAAACTGGCATCCTGTTTCTGGAATCCAACATGGTCAGGGGTGAGTAACTACAGGAAGAAATAACATGATCCTATAGAGGAGAAACTGCCCAAGTGAAACCCCACAAATACGGGCTTTTTTACTGGTGTAGAAGAACTGAGAGCTAATATAGGTCCCTCCTACTGCTCTTCAAAGAAGTTTTAGCTAGTCTACCTTTGTAAACAATCGCCCTGGGCTGAATTTGACCTCATCTGCAGTACAGAACTACCAACAGAGGCTTAAGTATTTCAGACAGGATCGAAGGGTAGGTGTTGAAACACTTGAAAGGAGACCTCAAAAGAACACGCCGATTGTGATAAAAGAGCAGAGGTGAAAATATGGTTTATGAAATGGAGTCACTCCTTACTGGTGTTTGGGGTTGGGTTATAATTTAAATACCACAGGGTATTGGAATAACTTGTCTCCGTGTTGTTGACCTTGTTGAACCTCATAAAACTGGCCTCAGCACATCAATCCAGCCTGCCCAGATCTCTGTGCACTATTGAAGCCTTTGCTGCCAGATAGGCAACATCCACAGCTTTTTCCTCATCCACTGGGTGAGTCACTGGTCATAAAAGGAGATCATCTGGTCTAGCAGGACCTGCCTTTCCTAAACCTGTGCTGGCTGGATCTGATCCCCTGGTAATAGGTACTATACTATGGACTGAGTTACTTTATCCAAATCGAGTGATATTATCACTCTTCTTTGCATAAGTGCAGAAACCTACAAGAGGCTATAGATACTTTTTTCTTCCAAATATATTCTCTAGGAAAACATACCTTATATCTCAGCAGGATCTTAGAGTGCACAGGAAAGCAATTTTACACAATTCGTATTTGATTCTTTTGCCAGGGGCATCGTAGTCATAGAATCACAGAATCATGGAATATACTGAATTGAAAGGGACCCATCAGAATGATCAAGTCCAACTCTCCAACTCCTGGCCATGCACAAGACACTCGAAAAGTCACACCACATGCCTGAGAGTGTTGTCCAAACACTTCTTGAACTCAAACTGTCTTGGTGATATGACCACATCTCCTCTATTCAGTATCTAATTCAAAAAGAAGATACAGTTCCTCTAGGGATGGGAGAAGGTAAGTTCTTCTGCAAACCACATCTTCAAGAAGATGTCAAGAAGACACTCAAGTCAAGTATTTCTGTCTAGAAACATAGAGATTCCCTCCATTTAATTGAATTTCAACTTGGGAGCTTGATTTTACTTACTGGCCTAGTTGCACATTCTGTAATTTTCCCACCAAGTACCACAGCAAAATGCACAACTTCCCACAGCATTCAGGACGCAGGTTTTTATCTAGATGGTTTATATGTCGGGTATTGTAGCTTTGAAAGAAATACTAAGAAAGAGAGTATTCAGGAAACTAAAGCAACTTGTACTCATGAGAAAATTGAACACATTAGAGAAGCTGGAAGTACCAGCCAGATAATGAGTTGTAAGAGTTACCTTCTTCATCCATAACTGCTAAAGGTAGGACAGGAAATAAAACTTTTTCTTAGCAAATTAATTTGTTCAAGAAAATTTATTTCTCTCATAGCCCATGGGGGACCATACACTGCAGCAGGTGGATGCCCAAATGAGGCCATGACCCTGTGAGAAGCACTTGCTGGACACAAGCAGGACTTGTGACCCCATGGAGGACCAACATTGGAGAAACCTGTTCCATAAGGATTGCACCACACAAAAGGGACCATACACTGGAGCAGGGGAAAAATGTGAGGAGTGCTCCTCCTTCCCTGAGGAGAAAGGAGCAGCAGAGATGTGTGATGATCTGACTGTAGTCCCCATACCCTGTTCCCCTGCACCACTGTGGGGCAGAGATAGAGAAACTGGGAGCAAAGTTAAGCCCAGAAAGAATGGAGGGGTGGGGGGAAGGTATTCTAAGATTTGATTTTATCTCTCCTTGTCCTTATCTCAACCCATGAGCCTTCCATTATATTTTTTTCTCCCCTCACCAGCTGAGGAGGGGAAAGATAGAGTGGCTTGCTGAGCACCTGGCGACTGGTTGGGGCAGCCCACCATATCAGTGTGTATAAACCCCTGAAGAGAAGGGAAAAAGAAAATAAAGCTGGACTCTCTTCAGTGGTATGCAGTAAGTGGAGAAGACACAATGGGATCAAAATGAAATACCAGAAGATCCACTTAAACATAAAATAAACAAGAACTTCTTTGGTGGTGGTAAAGCACTGGAGTAGGTTGCCCAGAGAGGTTGTAGAGCCTCCATTCTTGGTTAAATTTAAATTCCAGTTGGACAGTGTCTAGATCAAGCTGATTTTATTGACTTGCTTTAAGCAAGAAGCTTGGACTAGATGATCTCCAGAGGCCCCTTCTAACCTCAACTATTCCTTGATTCTGTGAAGCTATGTGGGGACATTAGTGTCTAAGATAGTAATTAACTTACAGTAGCTTTGTTTTTTAAAATATTTTTACACTGCCTAGGCAGACAAAATAAGGCTATAATTATAGTAAGAATGCAAGTACACGCCTCCTTCATAAACCATTCTTTTAATTAAACAGCTGACAACTAAAACTGGGATTCAGGCCTGTAAATCCTGTTTTGCACAATATTGTCTGTGGTATAAGCAGTCTTTCTCAAAAGTTTTATATTTTTCTCTCTTTTAATGACAGAGGCTTCTCTTATTCCAAAATACCCTGAAGATAATTTTGTCCTCTTCAGGCATAGAAATTTCCAGGCAAAAACCCCTTTCAATACTGCAAACATATATAGTTATGAATATATGGAAAAAATTTTCATCACACCTTTAAATTCTTAAGCCTACAGGGATTACTTGTGTCCAAAAAAATCATCAGTTTATCATATAAACCAGAAGGACATCAAATTCAGTTGCAATTAGTTTTTAACTCTACCTCTCTAAGATTAGCCATTCAGAGGGTTGGCAAGCCCCAGGCAACTTAAACACCTAATCACAGCACACAGCAACAATTTGTGCACTTTGCTTCTCCAAACATCTGCATTGTGCCTGGCAGATGAGGGATCCACACATATGGAAAGTTTCACACATGGGGTCACCAGGTAGGCTAAGATCATGAACTTTTGCCCTTGATTTCATAGAAATGAATTATTGTATGACTCTACTTGCCCCATTTTATCAAATCTTAGCCAAGAGATATTCCTAAGCAAAGTACTTCATAGCCTCATAGTTGCCAGTTCTAGTAAACAACAGGCATGTCCATAATAATAGAAAAAAAAAAAATCCCTGCTGTTTATCTAATCATTCCCGTATCCTTAACTGCTGCTTAGCCTGGCATTAGAATTTTATTGTCAGTAGTTTATCTAGCACTACAGGTTACCTTAGGCATTATTTTATACCATCTGCAACATTTGGGATGTCTGCAAAGGTTGGGCTCTGTTCCTAGAAGGGGTTTCCTTGTGATCTCTTTTTCTTCATTGAAAATTAAAGTAATCTTTACCACATCAAAATATCAACAATATTTAATTCATTATGTCATGGAATTTGTAATACAAAAGTTTTGATGAAGGACCAAGGAGAGACCCATTACTTTTGCCAAAAGAAAGTCAAATGACCACTAAAATGTTGTAGGGCAACATGAGGATTGGAGACAGGTTGTGTTCTTTGAACATTCCTGTGTCTATAAGCACAAGGAAAAAAAGAGGATGACATTTACTGCTCCATTCCACATACCACTGAATTCCTCTTTCCCCCCCCCACCTCGTTTGAAAGTACAGATGAAATTCTACCAAGACCACAACAAATGGTCCAAAGAACAATAATCAGCAAGATTTTTTTTTTTTTTTTGTAACATTTGGATAAGTTCAAGAAACATTTTGGAAAGTGATTAGTGAGCATCTGCCAAGGCTGTGCAGTAACATACACTATATCAGATTGTGCTTGAAGTGTTTTCTATCCATCATATGGAGAAAGCCATGGGCTAAGTGCTATGGCACTGACTTTGAAAAGCAAACCAAAAGAACAGACCATTTACCACAGCAGGAGAAAGAAAACTAATGATTTGCCACATGCTACCATGGTGATTAGCCAAGAGGATAGACACTTGACAACCTAGTTATTTGAAACAATTGAAGGTTCCCACAGAAAATAAATTCATGGGAATCATCTAGATTTAAGGTGTCAAGTCCCAGCCACCACTTGTGAGTGAATGTAGGAAATTTCTTTTAGCATAATACACCACTGAGGCTTTCTGCAATTGGTATTACCATGTCGTTACTGCATTAACACCCTTTTACCTTTGAATTATGTATCCAGATGAAAAATATGCAACCAGCCTTCATATTTAAATCTAGCAAGTTTTATCTTGCTTCAGCCTCTTTGCAATCTACCTCTGTACTTTAACTATGAAGTGATGCCTCATGTCCTGAAGCAGGGTTGTGAAATACTTACAGGACTCCACAGTAGCAGCAGGCTGCTGTCTCAAACCAGCCCCGTTTCTCACCACCACTGAGAACACCACATGCTCCCAAATTTGCATTTGTTGTGTTTGTATTTGGGTTAATGTTTTTAACCTATATAATAGCTTCTTCTACAAGCTGAGATGAGCACACAGTCAGCCAGTGAACTGTTTCCTTACTGGACTACTTTTTACACAACAGCATCTTGCAGAATCTAAGGTCTTTAAAATGGCATCAGGGTACATGAGATTCTAAAAAACCCACCAATACAGAAGAGGCAGCCTGACCAGCCATTCATTTCTCTCCAGAATTTCCTTCCCCCTCCTCCTGCTGCAACATTACCTTTTATTCCAGCCACGAGCAGAAAAGGAAGCCTGTATCTCCCCTTCTAAACATCACTATAATATAGAATCATACAACAGTTTGAGTTGAAAGGGACCTTTAAAAGGTCATCTAGTTCAACCTCTGCTGCAATGAACAGGGACATCTTCTACTAGGTCAGGATTCTCGGAGCCCTGTCCATCCTGACCTTGAGTGTCAGGCAGAGGTTGGGGCACCCACCACCTCCCTGGGCAACCTGTTCAGTGCCTCACCACTCATAGTATAAAACTTATTTCTCACATCTAATCTAAATTGACCCTCCTTCATTTTAAAGCCATTATCCCTTCTCTTGTCAGAACAGGCCCTGCTGAAACATGCTTTCCCATCTTTCTTTTAGGACCCTTCCAAGCATGGAAAAATCACAATAAGCTCTCCCTTAGACAGAGCCTTCTCTTCTCCAGGCTGAGCAATCCCAGTTCTCTCAGCCTTTCCACACAGGAGAGGTGCTCCATCCCTCTAATCATCTTCATGGTCTTTCTCTGGACTCACTCAAACAGGTCCATGTTCTTCCTGTGCTGGTGATATTAAGGAAGCTTCCCAGTCTGGCCATTCACCAGACACTCTGGCAGTCACCCCCAAGGCCAGGGACTCTCACTGCTGGGGCCAAAGCCCCTTCACAGCAGGTGGCTCCAGTGAGCTGAAGGGTGCCTGCATGACTCCCTACACACCCCACCCACATAATCAGACCAAGCTTCCTTATCAGTTTGACCCCAGATTCCCCATAGCACGGCCTCAGATGTCTCATTCCATAAAGCCATTTAATCACAGCACAATAACACAGAAGTCCAACCTGGTGCCTCCAAGGAGGGATCCTGAACAAAGGACCCCTGATCTTTTGTATCCTTACCGTCTAAGGGTGCAAAAGTCTCAGCTCTTCCTCCTGAGTCTTCTGGCTGCTGTCCTGTCTCTGAGTGTCACCTGGATGGGCCACTGGTCCTTGGACCCTTTGTTATGCAAAGGGTCAGCTCCTCACGGCTTCTTGCCTGGGGCTCCCACCCAGAGCTCATCCTGCAGCTCCAACTATAGCTGCACCCCAGCTACCTGCACTGAAGGTATTCCTCAACAGGGAACTCCAGAGCTGGACACAGGACTCCGGGTGGGGTCTCACCAGGGCAGAGTAGAGGAGCAGAATCACCTTCCTCAACCTGCTGGCCGCGACTGCTTTTGATGCAGCCCAGGCCAAGGCTGGCTTTCTGGGCTGCTAATGCAACCACAGCTTAAATGGGTCTCCAGCAACTTAAAGGAATTGCCTCCTCAAAGTCAGCTTCCCTTTCTGTTCAGGTGCTGAGGGAAGGCTTCCTCTTCTCCATGGGGCAACTCTGCTCAGCAGAGTCCTCCAGGGCAGCTCTAACCATATCTGAGGGAATCACTATCCTCAGGGTTTCCAGCCCCCAGAGACTCACAGAGGGTAGGAGCAAGCACCACACCAAGTCAGAAAGCTCTACTCAAAACAACTGCAGGGTAAATCAAGATGTCATTCACAGTCCCATAAAAACACAGCATTTAGGACAGCTTTACCTTCTTGGGGGAACCGCATTGTACTGTGGCCAATGTATGGGAGGGGAAGTTACAGCCTTCTTTTTTTGTGTTTTCCCATGGAAATCAGTTTCACCTTCCCTCCTGCCAAAATTGTCAGCATTTCCCCTGTAAGCAGAGCTGTAGGCAATCAGCTTTCCCAGAGCACCCTCTGCAATTTCTGTACTTTAGACAACATTGGTAATCATTGTTCATGAAATCTACACAGCTCACAGGACACTCCCACTCTGTGCTGAGCACAAGCTGTGTTCTCTCTCTTGTAGCAGGAGAGGGGGTTTCTTTGCCCTATCAAAACATGTTTCATACATGGTTATTGACAGACTGTTTCTTTTGGAGAGGAAAGAGAAGATAAGTAGCATCTTTAGCACATCAGAAAAACTCAGTTTGGGGAGAAAATTATCAATAACATTGATATTTCTGCATCCAGTCATTTCTCTAGAACTGTCTCTAGAAGAATGCAGCACTGCAAAAGCATCAGTACAAAATTTAACTAATTAGCCGTTAAAAAAGAAAAAGAAATCCTTACATTAAAAAAGACCAGCTGCAGACTGATCCCGGGACACATCCTCCACTCATAAAAACTGAACACATAAATTCTCCCTTACTCTTCTGGGGTTCCCACATCAGTACCTTCACTGAAGAGCCATGAGGCAGAATTCAGCTGCCTGAGCAGGACTGCTGCAGGAAACACCAAATATGAGGAATGTGGATAGCTGTTTTATGAACATTCAAGTGATACCTAGCACAGGCAAAAAACCTCCATATTTCTGCAACAGATTATATTCCAAGTAATATCCTACAGCATGGCTATTCCTGAATTCAGGAAAAAGGGCCTGCTCTGGTGAAGTATGTGAACCACAGTCCTTGTGAGTCTCATTCCTGTCCCTTCAGCCTCAGTTCAACAACTGCTCCAGCCCACAGCTGTGTGCATGACAGGCCAGCCTTTTTTCTTGCATTCTCTCAAATGTAAGAGGCCCAGTTTCATAAATCAGGCAATAATGTGAGCACTCCAGCTAAACCTTTTCGTTACATTACTTGCCCTGTGTCACCTCTGTATGACAAAACCATTTGCCAGGAACTAGACCTTTGCTACATCAGTGCTTTTAAAATGGTGAAACAGGGAAATGGTCGCTTTGTTCCTTGGAAAATGCAAGACACTAGCACTTCAATAAACATCTGTGATTTTTCTCATCATTTTATCATAAAAACCTTCAGCCATGTTCTGTGCTTTCTGTTGTTATTACACTTTAATAGCCCAGGCATAAATATAGAAGCAGTCAGCTGTGTGACATCAGCACAGCTGTGCAGCTACTTTAATTGCTCAGCATGATGTCATTCATCAATTCCAAACCTCTCCTACCAGATACCATTTTCCCTTATAAGATAACTTGTCCAGTACTGAATTTATATCCCAACTGTAATGTGTTCCAGTGAAAATTATTCCACTGAAACCACATGTCAGGTTTTTGTTAAAGACTGGGCATCTAATAGGACACTTTAACTTACTCACACCCATAATAGCTCTTATTTGTGCGAGTCACAAGACAAATTTGACAAGAGCCAGGCAAACTCCCTCATTTACATGGGAACATCATCTTTACCTCCTACCTGTAACTCTGTCCCATGCTTCATTCCTACTTCCTCTCAAGTCCTTTCACACGTGTCCCACTTTGAGACAAATTCGGAGGAATGTCCAAATTTGAATGTCCTCTGATAGAAGCCAGGTTACAGCCCTCCCTCCCCCACCAGGTTCGGGGAAAAAAAAAATTTCCTCGGGGGAAAGTGAAAGGAAAAAAACCTATTTATTTAACAAACACAATGCACAATGGGAAAAGAGTAATGCTAGAGAATAAAACCTCTCGCTGTGGAGAGAATCTAGTAAATCCCCAGAATCCTTTCTTTGGGTATGGTCTCTCTCTCTCTCCTTTTCGGAGCTGGGTTGGCCTGGGACCCCTCTGGGCCTCAGTGGAAAGTTCTGAACAGTTCCAGAAGAGAAGAAGTCGAAGTCCCAGGGGAAAAAACATTAGCTCTCCATCTCTGTCTGGAGAAACGGAGCTGAAAGCTGGCTGAAAAGCAGCAAAGGGCGCTTCCTCCGTGCTTGCCGCCTCAGAAGCATGCAGAGTGATAGAGTGACCTTGGAGCACAAACTGCTTTGAAAAATTTGTCTGTGTCTTTAACACCCAGTTTTAAAGACACAGAAAGGCACAGGAATCATGTCTGGATATACAGCAGCAATAAGGGACACACATCATAAAGTCACCCCAAGACAACACAGCTCCTGTCTACTTGTACAGCTGTCTAGGGAGAAAACTTACACAACTTTATAAACATTCCTTATGCTTGTGACACCTCAGTACTCTGAATGGGCCTACTGAAGTACATTTCAAATTTTTTCTTTAAAAAAGGATGCTACAGCTATACTGTCTTGAAGAACTCATTATTGCCTCTTAAAAACCACACACACCACTTTTCTTTGCTTTTCACTTGCTAAAGTGCCCCAAACAAACTGTCAATTCATGTTTAAAAAAAAATAAGGCCCTAGTCTAAAGCAATTATATCCATGCATTTAAAAGCAAAAACTGAAATAATGAGATCAGAACAAAGGATTTACTTCAGTTGAATTTATTTGGCAGCATCATTTATGTTACTGGAGCTGGCATTAAAGTGTTACCTAAAATAAATCCTCATTATTTCCAAACAATGCACTACTGAGCAACATCATCAGTACATTAAGTAGCATTGCAATTACTGATATTGTCTCACTAAATAAATTCTATAGATTTTACAAGTGGTTCCAAAGCAACTAAAGGCAAAATTACAGAATAAATGAAGATAAATGTCAGCCAGCACAATGATCCTGTGATTTTTATGTTTAAACCAACAATATTTTTGTTATAACTACACCACTGCAGAAGGAAATGTAACCACAGGATTCAAAGTTCCTATTAAAGAAAAACGTTTTTTTTTCATTAACACAAAACAGTTACTTTAAGAAATCCTACTAATCCAGTATCACATTCTTGCAAGACTCTGCAGCTCTACCATTTCTGAAAAAAAAAAAAAAAACCTCCAATGACAAAATTGTCAACATAAAAAAAAAATTGTAACCGTTTATAGCTAAACAGCCTTTTTCTTTAAAATGTGTTCTACAAATCACTCTTGAATTTTAACATATGAATGGCTGTACATAAACTGTTTCTGTTATCAGCACTGCTTTCCCACCCAAGCAAAGCTGGTTCTATGGGCACTTTGAGAACAGCAGACTGACTGGACAGCTCTAGCTCTTCTGTGAACTGGCAAGCAGTCAGCATGTCTCAAAAAAGTCTAAAATAACTTTCCTAACCTCCCTTAGAAAAGATAACACCTTTGAGAAAAGGAACAATGATTTAATACAGTTGACACAAGAATTCAGAGGTCTGTAAGTCTCCACACTGCCAAATGGGAGCAGAACGCAAGGTAAAGAAGCACAACAAAGAGATGAGTTTTGTAATTGTTAGTACCTGGTTAATTTCCCCTCTGTGCAATATTTTGCTCAGTCACCATGTCCGGGCCAAGAATAAAATGCCACCTAACAGGGGAAGGGTAGCATGCAGTCAGCAGACCATTGTATCACAGTGTTCCTCTTGAGAAGATGAATTGCCTTGAAAATATCCCTTCCTCCCCACCAAAACATCATCTTGGTCCAACAGGCAGTTGTCAGATATTTTTCATTAACATGAAACATATGCTGGTGTTCACGCATGCAGTGCAATCCTTACTCCTGCAATGGAGAGAGCTCCTTTTTATGTTTGACTATAAGCCAAAAGCGTTTTCGTGCCCACACCTGTCTTCAAGAAGAGGATTTTGAAATGCTAGAATTAGAACTGAACCACATGTCATAACAGGAAAAGTTAAAGCATAAGTAGCCTCTCAGTGTTTGCTCATAAATGACCTTTATCAATGAGAGCAGCCCTACTGAACTGTGATGGACCAGTTATTGCAAACACACATGGCATGGACAAAGTATTTGGTATCTCTATTTATTGATCAGTATATTTTCCTGGCCAAAAATTTTCTGCTGTACCCAAAGAATTTTCTTGTTGTTTGATTCACTACTTCTACTGATGGCAAGGCAGGACAAAAAAAACCAACAAAAAACCACAAAACACCATAAAAGAAATTCAAGCTTTGCAAAATGCCTGTGTTGGCTTTCACTCTTAGTCTTTCTTCACCTAGAAGAAAATTCCATCCTCAGTGCAATGCAAGAATTTATAATCCCTTTTCCTTATTTATTTAATTTATGCTCTAAGTACTTGTGGAATTACACATTAAAGATGTATTAAACTACACTGTCATTCTAAGACAAAGAAAAGTTAGTCAGACTTGGAACTTGAGCCTCAAGACAAATGTAACATTTTATTTAACGTAACTGCATATGAGAAGTGTAGTGGTTTGGTCCAAAATACTCATTACTGTTTACCTTCTGTGAGATAAGAATTAGGAGAAACGCAAAGCAGGCACCAAACTTGAAAGAATATAAAGAAGTTTATTAACAGACCTAAAAGAAGGAAAAAAAAATTATACCACACCTTCAGAACACTTCTCCTCCCCCCACCTTTCTCCCTTCTCCTACTGACAATGTAAAAAGACAACCCTTGAGATGTTCAGTCTGTTTACCACTGCCATAATAACCTTGTTCAGTCCACTTAGGAAGAGGAGTCTCTCTTGCCCATGCTATGAAAACATTATCACAGCGAGACAGCCGCCCGGGTTGGTTCTCTGCTCGCATGGAAATCCCTTCCCTGACTTGCGGCTTTTCCCACAACTGCTTTTGAGGGTCCACTCTTAAAATTGTACCCCAAAAGCCTTCAAGGTTGAGCCATTCAGAAACAAAAGTTCTCTTCACCCATCTCTGGGAGCATTTAATCACTAAGAACAGAGGCCCTCCTCCTTCCCTGGGAGCAAAGGGCCTTCCTCATCTTCATCTTTAGGACTATCTCTGGGAGCATCTCTAGGAACTGAGGTTTTCTCCTTTTCCACTTGGAGCAAAAGTCCTCATCGCTTCCATCTCTCCCTGTTCAGACTTCTCATGAAATTACAGTTGCTCCAGCATCTGCCTATCTTAGCACAGGTGCTTTTACTCACAAGCACGAATTGAACACTCCACCCCCCCATATCTTCATGAAATTACAACTGGTACTCTGATATATCATAGCTTCACAACAGAATTTCAGCTTTAAGCATCTCCTCTTTCTCTTCCCTCAGGTTTTCAGCTCTTCACAGCACTAAAAGGGTTAATCTCACCTAGGCCTTGGAGCTGGAATGTGGCTTATCTCAGTGGAGGGGGGGAGCCGAGCCGCTCTGGCTGCCCACAGCAGGGCTGTGGTGGGGTTCCGCAGGTGGAACAGGACCCATCAGCTCCAGGATGGCCGTGGCCCGGCCCGGCCTGGCCCAAGCAGGGCCTGGCCCGGCCCGCTGGCCCCCGCACGGTGCCTGCAGCCACCTGTGCCAGCACCGGAAACGAGAGAGAGCTGTGGTGGGGGGTTTCTATTCTTAAGTGTGGATCACAGAGGCGGTCACAATTTTAAGTGGCTTAAAGAATTGTCCATATTCAAACTGGCCAGCTGATAGGTTCTGTCAGGTCACAGAGGAAGCTGTAAGCACCCCTTAGCAAGAACATCACTTCCGGGACTGTGCTTGCCAACCCATGACAAGAGGCTACTACAGTTCTGGATTAATTACAAAGAGAAATTTCTAAAGAAGTATGAATGAAGTATTTATCCATTGCTTATGCAGAAAGAGAACCCATCTGTGACAAAAATTTATTTACAACTCTGGAAAAATGAGATTTTTGAACACAACCTAAAACCTTAGCAGAAAAGTCTTAAGAAGATTAATTGAAGTCCATATGACAAAATCTCTCACCTTGAAGTTATTTGCCTTTTGCAGATTGCTGCCTAAGGAATATGTGGAGGCAGGATTTGCCATTCCCTCAGTTGCCTGCACTTTTATCACCTACTTTCATCACAGCCCTCTCTCTTTCACTACTGTAAGAGGATCAGTTGGGAATTTCATCAGTGTCCAGATAGGTAGGCAGATAGCAATTATCTTTCAATGAAAGCAGGTATTTTCAAACAAAAACAAAAACAAACCAAACAAAAACAAACAAAAAACCCAACCAAACAAAAAAAAACCACAAAACCCCCAAACCATACAAAACCCAAAAGAAACCTAAAAAAGCCATAAAACACACAACACAAAGAGGACTTAGATCTTGCTATTTCATTATTCTATTAAGAGTCTGTTTTGCACACACTCTGAACATCTGAACATTAATCTCCTGCAATCAATGAATAATTTCATTCCTGTTTTGCCATTAGACTTAAGGACACAGTGTTTACACCTCTCTCAAAAGGTGACAAAATACTGCCTCTAGGACAAAAATCCACTTCTTTCAAGGATTTTTCTCACAAAAAAATACACTAAAAATAAATAATAATTGTATGTTTCTGCCACTAATATCTTCCCCAGCATTTCATCCAAACTTTTCTGTATTAACAGCTTGATTGACAACTACAAAAGCAAATTAATCTGGTATCCTTAGTCTACATGAAGCACTGGATGCAGACCAGATTCAGTTACTCATCTGATCCATGTAGATAAAGTAATCAAAGTGCTTAAAAGAAAAAGGTCCTCCAACACAGCCTGAAGCATTCAGGAAGGAATGGTCATTATGTTTGAGGAAAGGTCCATTTCAGCTTCCAGATTTGATGTTCTGCTCCCTTTAGGATCTGCAAGTCTCACAGTTTACCTAATCTCTAATTTCTAGTTTACCAAAAGGGTTATGTGCCCATGGCCCTAAAATTATAAACCCACTTGACATCCTGAATTCCAGGTCTGATAGCACATAAAACCCCTGCATCATCACTTTGGATCTGTCATATATGTAATGGAAACCAGACTTATAAGCAGCACTGGTAAAATCTGCTGAGCAGTCTCTGAGACAGAATAACCTGCATGGTCAGGTAATGCAGACCATCCTCACACCATTTTGTCCACTATTTCAAAAAGATCACTGTATACTTAGTAAAAATCTACCCAGCTGCCCAAGGCGTACCTCCCATCAGGAGCTACTGCTAAATGCCTTTGAGGTCACCACTGCATGTGACTGCTATGGTGCTGCTGCTTCCTCATCAGCACAGTCACTGTCACAGCAATAGCTCAGGGACTGTCTAGACTGACTGTCACAGATTCCCACCACATCTCTTTGATGAACACATTTTCTCTTAGGCACAAGAATCTTTGTCATCTGAATGTCTTTGAAGCCAGATTAACACCCATTTGGAGAAACCAAAATACTTACATTAAACACTATAAATAGTAACTCTGTCTCACAGGTAGAATTTTACATTTTTTAACTCTCCCGTTCAACAAAAAAAATAGCTCAGGAGGATGGTATATATCAATACCGTAATGTAAAAGTAAATGAGGGAAGTGATATGCAAGGGACCAATTTTATTCTATTTTTCTAAGTGAAGTTTGATCAAAACCCAGTAACTATCTGAATTTGATGCACTTTTTGGATTTTGAACCTCCAGCTTGTATTAAACTGGCATTTTGGACATATCTTAGTAATCCCCACCCACTGTCTTTAACCACAAGACAAAAAAGAAGTCTTTTTTTGATCATATACAAAATTTGATCTGCAACACAGTGTTTAGAGTCAACACATATCATCAGATAAATACAGCTTAGCCAGCAGTATGCCCCCCAGGTCCCCTTGTAACTGGTTACCATTGCATGAATGGGGTAAAGAAGAAACAGGACATGTAGCTTCTTGCCTGAACAAGACATCTCCTAGTGCAGCACAGCATCTCAAGTGGTACATCACCAAAAAAACACCTAATACATACTCACATATGTACACCTGATGTTTTTCCAAGATTATGAATGAGCAACATTTGTTAAAGGAATACTTGACTGTGTGTGGAAGAAAAACACATGATCTACACTACAATGCAGTTTCTGCTAGCACCCTAAAAACATTTTCAGTTCTCAGCACTGAGCTGGGCCTAGCCTCATCATCCATTTCAGTAGCTCAGATTTTTCCCAATTTCTGTGCATAGAGGACATCTCAGAGTTTGCATATTGGTATTTCAGCCCCATAAGAAGTTTTTGTAAGTCTATTTGCATACTGTGTCCTCTCTTTGATGGGAGGACACAGAAGCCAAGGAAAATGCAGGAGACATCAGTCACCTGGACACTGAAAAACTTCAAGTGTCTTGAACTAAATCAGCTCTGCAGAATGAAAGGCCTTGTAACACCCCACACTTTCCAGTCACATAGAATTTTCAGTGAAATCAACTCCTTGCCTGCTTTACCTTGGCTTTTGATGCCAGCTAGAAGCCAAATTAAATCAGGCATCTATTTAGTAAACTTCCCTACATGGTTTTGCTCTGCATTTCAGTACACACTCAGCTGTTGCTGTAAGAAGGATTGATTATGTTTAAGAGCTTGCACTCAGTTGCTATGAATTTACGTAAGCCCATTATGTAAGCCAGAATTTGGGCTCCTTCTTAGAGCAAGCTTGACACACCTCACATTTGTCTTCATGCTCAGTTTCTGTTTACAGTCACATCCATGATAACTTGTGAAGAAGAGTAATGCAAACAAGTTACTTCCTCGGTCCCTTGCACCCCCGATGCCACCAAAGGCTCCGGCTACACCTCGTGGGGATACACTCCCTCCTTTTCCTCTGCTGCAGCACGCCGCACTCGCGAGTGACAGTAGCTGTGCAGCGAGAAACACTAGAGGGCAATAAGTGCCCTTCAATAAGCTTAAGGGAGCCCTAAGGTGTACTTAACGCTTGGCTCCTTCTTAGTTTGGGCACGGATATTATCCTTCCTCGGTTGCACGCTCTAGTTCAGATCTCAAAGGATGTGCACATCGAACCTCTCTGGCCAGGCTACAGCAGCACTTGTGTGTTCACTGAACTGCTTTCCTTTCCATCTATCCTTCTCCCACCACCATTCCTTCTTCCCTTTAGAGAGTTATCCAAGTCTTTCAATGATGTAATCTTTTCCACGTGGTACATTTGTTTATCAGCTTTGCCATACTAAAGTACCTACCCATAACTGGAAAAAATTGCTTCAATGGAAGACAGGATTAAGTCTTGACAGTGGAGAGGGAGGAAGAGGGGAGTTCCACTGATTTCCTTACTGGATTCTGCTAACACTAGTGAATAGTCTTACAGATTTATGCTTTTTGATCAACAAATCCACTCTCAGCTCTAATATGTTCTTCCCATGAACCGTTTTCACTTCTTCCCAATAATAATCCTGAACAGAACAAATGTAATAGTCTTCTCACTTATATATGAAGATGCTGTTTTCCAAAAAGGGTGAAAAAAATCCCAACCACAGAGCACTTGAGCGTGTCACTCACCTATAAACTTGCATATGAAATTACATAAAGAAGAAAAATACAAAAAGAAGTTGTATGCAAGCATTCCTTTTTACTGTTTCCTAAATTTGTCCCAGGTTTTTAGGGAGAATAGTTTTGCCACTTGAAAATTTTCATACAAGTTGAACAGGATAAATCACATTCTACTGGGAAGACCATTCCTCAGGTGTTTCATAATTTAAATTTAACATGTTTTCTCAGTGCCTAAGAAGCGTAACAGTTCCCAGACGGGGCAGAAGGAGTTGTAGAAGGATTTTTCAGGATTCATAATCCGAAGTATGGTAGTGTGTGCATATATATGTGTGCATATATAATGATATATTTAATTAAAATTAGTAATAATTGATGGCAATTATTAGCCATAATCCTATAATTGTTAGTAGTTTATATATATTAATGACATAACATATAATTAATATATTGATAATATATAATACATGGGGTGTGGAGAGAGAAAGAGAGAGAGAGAATTATCTAATAATATTTCACACTAAGAGACCTTCACCTTGTTCAGCAAAGAGGGGAGCAGGATGAGGCCACTGGTGCCACTTGTGTGCCTGTCTGTGTTGATCTGCATGGTCAGGCAGGTACATGCCTGTTGCACATGGGCAGGGTGGTGCATGCAGTGTGTGCATGTGCATGCACATTCCCTTACTGCCAATGCACACAGCCTCAGCACTGGTTAGAACCAGGGGTAAAAGCTGTGGCAGCATCCTCTCTGTTGGGCTACTGGACCCTGCTGCCCTCTGCAATATACAGATTATATCTAGAATTCTCTATATATTCTAGATGTTCTTATAACCATCCATTCTAAAAATAGCTAGCTATGACATCACCTTCAAAAAGTGCTTCTATTCCCAAAGTCACTGACTGTTTAGATACATTTTGATCTCTTCAGTGGCTGTGCAGAACTAGACCCTCTTGTCTGCACCAACACCCACTGTAGCTCATGTGCCCCATGAGGCTTGCTGGAAGATAAGATCTACAGCATAAGTTACTGGTACCTGTTAAAAAAATAAACATACCCTAAACTTTTGAAGTGACAGACTTCAAACTGTCAGTAAACCATATAGTTTACTGCAAAGCCTTTGGTGTCAACTACAAAGCACTGAAAATTGGAAAAAAATAAAGCACTCCATTTTGTTACCTAGGAGGGGTAGAAGCAGAACAATACTATACCTAAAAATGCTTGGATTTTGATTAACTGTGTTTCAGGAAAACCAGTCAGCTGAGGCAGATTATTAGAGAAACACACCAACAGTTCCCAGAGAGCCTAATCCACCTGGATGGCCACTATCAACAGCCTTATCAAGAAAGCCAACTGTAAGCATTGATAAACATACTCTAAACCAAGTGACTTTCTGCCTCTCCTGGGAGCACTGTGCCTGGGTTTCCTGGGAAGGGATAAGGTTCTGTACAAGACAATAATTCTTCCTTACCCTTGCCAAGAGAGTGAAAAACTGTTCAACCAAAACCAGAACAGTCTCATAAGGTTTTCAGGTAATTTTCATACACTACTTTAACTTTTCTTCAGCTTCAGTTAAGTATTTCCAACCTGTATGCCAGGAAGCTAATAAAACATTTCCGTTCCTTAACAATAATCTCACTAGTACAAAAAAAACCACCAGCTAACCTAAGGACAGAGTCAAATACTAGGATTCTCAGTCAGAATTAGGGAGAGGGAAGAAAATAATTCCTGCTGATAAATTCTGACTTCCTGGGTAGCATGTCGTGATCATGGCAAATAAGAAAATCTAGCAGCATGATATTAAGGAATCTCAAACCCAGTTTTCTTTCTTCACATAATGTGGAATAAACTAAACAGTGGCCACTCTGCTCATGCTTTTCTATTGTCACCTCCTCTCCAAGTGATGCAACTGGTACACATTTTCCAAGTCACATACCACCATACTTGTATCATGGCCCTGACAGATTAAAATACTTCCTATCTTCCCAGAAATCCTGTAGCAAAATTAAGATATTCCATTGCCATTTGTCCACTCAGGGACATATGGTGAGAGTGTGGGCAGTATAGCCACCTGATGCATACCAGTCAGTCATTTGCATTTAATGGTTTCTCTTTCAAGAAACCTTTTGGCCCGAACACAGTCTGTCACTGCCTGAGACAAACTCCTCCCTTACAAACTCCAGACAGTAGACACTTGTTACGTCTCATTACTTGCCTTGTCTGGTAAGAAGTACTTTTTCTCCTGACTCTTTCATCCACTGATCAGATTTCCTCCTATCTTTCATCGGGCTCAAGAAACAGAGATTAGTGAAAGCTTTCCATTAGTATTGAAAGGCTTGAAGAGAAGCAACAGAATGGAAAATTTTGTCACAGAAAAAAAAAAGAAAAAACCAAACCCCACATTTAAGGCGACATTTTGTTTTTCTAGCCAAGAGATTTGGTTCCATTACAGACACTGCCAGCTTGAGCTAAAGTTAGATTCCCAAAAAGCATGCTGTTATACTGCCCCAGAACAACAGATTCTCCAGACCTGGAAGAAAACAGTGTTAAGGGGCTGGTCTTGGTCTGTGTATTTTAGCCAATAGATGTAATCTTTTTGGACTTCAGCAGAGCTTTTGATACTGTCTCTCACAGTATCCTTCTGGACAAAGTGTCCAGCATTCAGCCAGAAAATCACATCATGCAACAGGTAAGCAACTGGGCTCATGGATGGAGCACAAAGGCTAATAGTGAATGGGGTGGCATCAGCTGGCATCTGGTCACTAGTGGGGTTCTACAGGAATCCGTCCTCAGCCCTGTGCTTTTCACCATCTTCATAATGGCTTGGATGCAGGACTGGAAGGCACACTAAGTAAGTTTGTTAATGACAGTAAATTGGGAGGAGCTGTCAACTTCCCTGAGGGCAGAGAGACATCAACAAATTGGAGAGATGGGCAATCACCAACTGTATGAAGTTTAAAGAGAGCAAATGCTGGATTCTGCACCTGGTATGAGGCAACCCTGGTTGTGTATATACTGGGGAATGAGATGCTGGAGACCAGGCCTGTGGAAATGGACCTGGGGGTCCTGGTTGATGGCAAGGGGAATCTGAGTCAGCAGTGCCCTGGCAGCCAGGAGGGCCAACCCTGTCCTGGGAGGCATCAGGCACAGCATCACCAGCCAGGCAAGGGAGGGGATTGTCCCGCTCTGGTGAAGCCTGATCTTGAGCACTATGTGCAGTTTTGGGTGCCCCAATATTAAAAAGACACTGAGATGTTAGAGAGTGTCCAGAGGAGAGCCATGAGGATGATGAAGGGTCTTGGAGGGGAAGCCATATGAGGAGCAGCTGAGGTCACTGGGTCTGTTCAGCCTGGAGAAGAGGAGACTGAGGGGAAACTCCATGGCAGTCACAACTTCCTCATGAGGGGAAGCAAAGGGGCAGGTATTGATCTCTTCTCTGTGGTCACCTGTGACAGGACTCAAGAAAATGGCCTGAAGATGAGTCGGGGGATGCTTAGGTTAGGTCAGGAAAAGGTTTTTCACCCAGAGGATGGTTGAGCACTGGAACAGGCTCTCCAGGGATTTGGTCACAGCACCAAGCCCAAAAAAGTTCAAGAACATTCTGAGGCACATGGTGTGATATCTTGGGGCTGTCCTGTGCAGGCCTAAGAGCTAGACTCAATGATCCTTGTGGATCCCTTCCAAATCAGGTTATTCTGTGATTTTATCTATTAAATACTAGAGTTTCACTGTATTCCTTTGCATCTCTGTTCTCCTGTTACCAGTTCCCCAAACATAAATTTAAAGCCTGTCTGGCTTCAAATCAGAAAAGTCTGGCTTTAAGTCAGAAAAAGCAGAAGACTGGTGAACCATGGAAGGCACTGATCAGCAGAGAGAGCGCTGCATCTCAGGCCAATGCAACCAAAGGAGAGGGAGGTAAGGGGGAGACAAGAGGAAAAACTTCACTTGGCTGATGAAACTGCATCTCAGTCCTGGTCCAAGTTTCTCACAGTGAAGCTCACATAGACAAGTGACAGGCTTTGCCATCTCACACCACCAGTACTATCCAGAATAAAAACTATTAGGACAGTAGTAAGGGACTAAAGAACTCACTACAGAACTCACTTGCTACAGAACTCATGCCCTCAGTGCACAAGTTACACACTTACACTTCAAAACACTTATACTTGCATATATATACATGCACATATTCAAGTCATGAGTGTACATATATATACACATATATAGATGCATGCTTAGAATTACAGGCAGACTCACTCACTGTTACTGTTTTGTCACCATCCCACTACAGTGAATTTAAGGAAAAAGCAGACAATAAGCGGCCTTGCCTTAAAATGGAAATTGCCTTAAAAATACTTTTAAGCCTGAGGGCTTGCAACAGAGACAACTAACAGCCAGCCTAGAGCACTGGCTACACTAAAGTTTTGACCCACTGGAAAAGCAGGCTGGAACAAGCCAGGAGAAGATATGGCGTCATACATGATTGAGCAGTTGCATTTCCAGATGTCACAGGATCTTTCCTGACTAGATGAGGCTTAGATCTCCCACTTTTGAAATTGGCAAATCCTAAAGGAGTTTCAGGTGTCATAGAAAGTAGTTCAGCTCTTGGTGTGCCTAGGACTGTCCACATTTCTCAGGATCTGATCTTTGGGTTTCATTCCCAGAATGATTGCTTCCTCCTCTTACCTCCTTTCTCTTGCTCAGCTGAAAAGCACAGTTACCTAGCCAGAACATCTTTTGAGTCCAGAAAGACCCATTTCCTTAGATCCTATCCAGAATTTCAAACAGTGCCCCACTATAGAGCAACACGCTCACACCTGCACAGAGATAATTTGAGTACAGAATACAGTATATGCAGGCTATTTATTTTAGGTTACTTATCCCTCCTCCCTCATTTCATGATCCTTCATAAGGGTATCACAGTGCCTCAGCAGGACCAGGGACACTATCACAGGCAGCTTTTGGTTAAAAGGAAGATCAATCCATGCTGATAGGGTGACTTTAAGGCTCAAAGGAATCAGACCAGCTGAATTTAGTCACCAGACTGCTACCAAAGTCACAACACTTTCATAGAAGTAGAAAAATAGTGCAAGGTACTTGTGAAGAGGAATAAGGAAGGACTAGCAGACACTTCTTACAGCGACTGTCCTTCAGTTTTGGCACACTCCAAGAACTACAGGTCACCTTATCAGGAGGCAGAGGCTGCTCATGCATGAACATCATGGTCCAGTAGACATGTGTCTGCCCATGGCAGGGGTGTTGGAACTAGATCATCTTTAAGGTCTCTTCCAACTCAAATCTTGCTGTGACTCTATGGTCCTTGTTCTGGTTGACCTAAGGGGCAGAGCTCTGAATTGAGCATATTCAAGAATAACAGGGGTAAAACTGAGCCAGGCCTTGGGCACGGTAACTTCTTAACTCTTTCTTGAACAGCTTAAACTAAAGTTATTTAGAAAAAAAGAAAACCAAAACACACAAAACCCCCCCATTCCCTATCCTCCTTGCTATCACTTGCCTATCATTTTCTATGGGAAATACAGCATCAGTTTGTAGGACTAGACCTCTCCCAGTGTGTGTTTAAGTCTGGAAGAGCAGGGCCTAAGCCCTTGCATTGCAGATCTGCCTATCCTAGACAGATCTGCTATCTGCAATCTGTCTATCCTAGACAGATACCCTGAGCCTGAACAGAGATCCAACCCAGTGCCAAACCCTCCAGGGCCCATACCAAACCTCCCAAGCATGTAGCAGGCAACAACAGACATACCTGAACTAGTGACAATTACATTCATCATTCTAGTGCCCCACTCCAACACTTAAAGAAATTAATTCTTAATTTCTATTAAAAATTATAATATTAGAGTCAGACTATTGGCTTGCCAAAACCTCTGCAAGAAGTTTGGAAACCCCTTCAGAAAGTCAGTCATCCCACATCTGAGGTTTTGTATGGTCTCTAGCTTTTCAAAGATTTCACAGCCCTCAGAGGAGTATCAGGGTGTTTACCTTATGTCTTAATTAATTCCCTAAATAACAGAAAAGGGTGTTTGTACCTTAGAATAAAAGTATTCATTTCTAAACTTTCATTACAATAGGAAAAATGAAGGAGAACACATTCCTGGGTGGCCATATCATATATTTTCATGGCAGAAATAAGTTTTAGCTTGTATTATGTGTTTTGAAGTGTCTGAAACGCAAGCTGTCAACAGTGTGGTGCTTGTTTTGAAATTTTACATTTTTAAAAGGTTGGTTATGACAGCAAAACTTTTTACCACTAACTCTGTCATTCATTATGTGCAGTCACCACAATCATAATTGCAAGGAGTTGTTTTCCAGGACTAGTGAGCAAGCATATTTATTGGTGTATCAGAAATAGCTTATTTTTCATAGTTATAATCAGAAGGACTCCAAATGGAAGATGAGCATCACCATGTGGGAAGCTGGGGGATACAGAATAGAAACATGAAAACCAGCATTAAATTTATTCCTTTCGTTAGCTACCAATACAAACTGTTTACAAGAAAACCTCATCATCTTTCTGTGTCTTTCATCACTGTCACTGAATGTTGACCCATATGTGCCCTCTCTTTCTTTTTCCATCCAGCTCCTACGCTTCAAGCTTTATATCAAGCTATCCAAGTGGCAGTATCAACAACTAAAATATAGAAGTAAGGGGTATTTTTCCACAAGAAAATAGACACAGGTAGCACCAAGGATGTACTGGTATTTAAAACTCAAGTGGACTAAGGCTGCTGTTAGCCAAGCTCTCCTGAGGCCTGAGGTTAACACAGGCTCTTAAGAGCCACCAGCATATTCTTGTTTAATTGACATCATCTATGCCAAAACATATTTAACATCACAATTATTACCAGGATTCGGTAGAAAGACGTAAAACTGGGACTGAATTTCTGAGTCACCACCGTGGCTCACACCACCCTGTAAGTTCTTCCAGTGCACTGAGTTCAAAACAGCCTGAAAATGGTGATGGCTTCGGTGCATGGATCTCCCTTATGGCAGACAAACCGTGCATTTGCTCCCACACATGTATACAGACAGGAAACTAAATATGCAATTACCCAATTTGCAAGTGTGACACATGTGCACACATCTATGAGGACACACCCTTTCAAGCCCCATCCTGTATTTCCCCAAATTTAAGTCAGTTTATTTCCTCCCACAGACACTGATCCTGCTTGCCAAATAAAATTCTGGAAAAAAACAAGAAATGAGTAGCACTGGTCGCTCTGGCTGTTTATGATCCAAAATGGTTTTTACTCAATTAGTGCTTTATGTAGGTTCATTTAAAAAAAAAAAAGAGATTTAAAAAAAAAAAAAAAAAAAAAGCCAAAAAAGGTGGTAATAGGAACAGAAAGGTAAACGTCAACCTTTTTTTTCTGGAAGTCAGCTACTCAGAGGGAAAAAATAATGTGAAACAGTATTTAAGAGGAAAACAAGTCCAGGGAAGAAGCCCATTCAGTGATGATGTTTTACTGTTACAGCTTATTTTAGGATAAGTCAGTACTGCTGGAAAGTAGCAGAAATGAGTAAGTTGTTTCTGAAGTCATATCAATGATAAATGATTAAAAATTTAAACCAAACCAAAACAACAAAACCAACAAGCTTCTCTTTATTATCTTCCAATATATACAGCAAGATTGAGGAGGAGAGAAAATACCTGCACACTACAATTACAATAATATTGACTACTGTATCAGCCTATCAGGCATTTTAGCTACTCCAGTGACTGCCAGAGATAACAACTGACAGAAACACCAGTATCAGAGATACAGAATAAAATAACAATTGTTGAAGTAACACCGAATAGGAACAACTGTTTTTCACAGGACCAGCTGCTCAAGTGTCCAGCAAACCCTAGGCCTTGGTGACAGTTGTGTGCTGGTTCCAGTGAGTGCAAACAGGGGAGGGGACAAAGAAGGCTGGCCTGAGCCTCAGCCCCTGCCCAGAGACAGGAGGCTGTGCCCTGCCTGGCTCCCTGCCACCTGCCACAAGCATCTCCAGTGAACAGACAGGCACCATCATCCCCTTGTGTGAAACTCAGTGGCACTGAAGTGTTTTGTTTCATTTTTATTTGGAAAGGTCATTCTAGGCCACTTGAGTTGAACATGATAGCTGAAATATGTAAAGTATACAGTAAGAGAATTTACCCCAACTTTATCTACAGGAGGCTCATGCGGAGGCAAAATGCTACGAAGAGAAAAGTCAATTGTAAAGCCAAATCAGCCCAGACACTGACCTCTGCTGCTGTAAGGGAACCATTCTCAATGCAAGAGCTGTAGATTCACACACACACAGATTTGAGCCGTGAGTTTATCAACACAGAGCTGCAGCCTTGGGCTATCATCACATCCTGAGATCATCCTCCTAAAATCCAGCCCCAGACTCTACCTGCAGTCATGAACCAACACGTGGACTTTCAGATTATTATTATTATTGTTTTGTATTGATGATTATTCTGTTTATGATCCAGTATTGGCAGCAGAGGCTGTAAAGCTGAAGACTGTCTTTTAGATGGAGACTAGACTGAAGTGTAACAGTAGGCTCTCCTTTGAAATGAAGGATCCCAGGCACCAACATAACTTTAACAAAGCAGTGTCAATGCAACACTGGATTCTGACCTGCAGGGACAATTTCTGGAATATAAGAAAATTAGATCTCAAACTTCTCAAGTCCCTTTGGAAGACAGGCACTGAAAATCAAAGGCAACCCTAACCTCCAGGACAGGTGCTCTAACCTACCATGCTGAAGCTCCAGAGAAAGGCAGGCATAACCCTCAGTTTAATGTTTCCTGCCTGTTTCGGCACCCCTGAACATTGTGTGATCTTTACAGATCAGCTATCAAACCTACAATTTAAAGAAGCCTAAGCCCCAAATAGCTATGATCACCTGTTAGAGCCTGATGACCTTCTCTCCAGATTCTCTAATCTTCATACACACATACGTAAGCAAACACAGTGAATCTGAACTGTGTAATTAACTTGTATTCCGTGAAGCTTTTTTTTTAAATTCCACTGCTCATTATTCACCGTGCACAGATCAGTACTAATGAAGCAACAACTTGACCTGTACAAGAGGAAGTGGGTTGTGATTTGCTACCAACAAACATCCCCATTATCAGAGTGCTAATCAGCTCAAACATTTTTGTTGCTTACCCACAAAGCATTTTGGAGCACATTGAGGACTGGCTGCTGCCTTGGGACCAGAGCATGAGGGCCACCTCATGGCCCCAGCCAGGGAGCAGGGCAGGCTGGTAGGCAGCCCTGGCTCTGGGTTTCAGGCACCTCCCTGAGGATGGGTCAAGGCTAGGCTAGCACATCATTGCACAGGTCAGGCACCACACTGTCCATGACCAGGCAGGAGTGTAACAGACTCTTGTAGAGCATCTCAGGCAGCAGTGAAGACCTGGAGTTGAACTGAAATTGAGGTCATGGGCCACCCCAGGTGGGGCTGCTTAAGGCCACTGGGAGCTATGAGTCCCAGTAAAAACTGTTTGTAGAGTCAAAACAAGTCTCATGAACAAAGGAACCATCATCCTGCAGCCTCTTTCAGGGCTTAAAGGCACATAAAGGCACCTGACATTGATGCCATTTTCGAAATTCCTTTTGAGAGTCTGGGGGAAAAAAGTTAATAAAAACCTTTTGTTCTCCCTCTTCATCTGTTCCTATCTCAAAGAAAAAGCCAAGCAGATAACATCAAACTTAATGGAAATTACTCTAGAAGGATGTAATTAAATATGATGCTGGATGGGTCAATTTCAAACACCTGGTTTTTCACTGGATGGCATGAAGAGCAGACAGGCATCTGCTCTGCTTGCAGTGCTCATTAGCAACCTGTCTGTCCCTTAGAATTATTACCTTCATGCTGAGTTTTGGGGCTTTACCATGGAGGTTACAGAAACCTCACCCCAATTTCAGCAGTTGGGGCACACAAGTGGTTCCCTTTCATCAAGATACCAAACCAAATTACTGGTTCTCCCTTTTGTCTATCAAATATATTTTTAGCACTATTTTTTTCAAGCTCTATGAAGTGGACTAGCCTATACTTATCTTTCCAAAGAAAAGCCTCCTCCAGCCAGCTCAAAATCTGGAAGTTTACGATATGCCAGAGGAAGACAGAAATCATAGCTTCTAAGTATTATGCCACATTAGCCGTAAGGAAGAGAGAATCATTATGGCTATTTTATACAGACCAGCTGCAAAGGCAGCAGCCACAGCACTTGTTACCACATGGCTATTTCAGGACTGCAGATGTTGGCCTTAGCAGCCCCAGGAACCAGCTGCAAAAAAGTATCCCCAGGAAAGCATTTTCTTTCTCTTCTCAGTGAGAAACACTAACACAGAGACTTAGATGCATCCAGAAAGTTAGCTGTGACATTTCTGCAGAAAGATATTGTTTCCTCTAAACTTCAAAGGACTCTAGGTTTGTACATCAGAAACTGGAGAGTACTTTTTACAGAGTCCAGCATTTTAAACAAAGTGGTGGGGCAGATTTTCTGTAGGAAAGGGTTAAAGAGCACTGACCCTGCCTAAACACAGCATTCTAAAAGGCCCAGGTGGCTTGGTGGCTGAGGCTAAAAAAAGCTGCAGCCACATAGTAGAAGGGTAAAGGAAAAATGTTTAGAAGCTTAATTTTTCTTTTCCTGGCTGCTAGAGAGGATGGGAAGGGCAGTAAAGAAATCTCCCCTGGGTTATAAAAGACTACTATGTTACTGTGTTATGCAGAAAACAAAGATATGGAGATAACTATGGGAGAACTTGAAACTGACTTTCTCATTAAAAATTTAGGTATTTGGTAGAGTAGGGGGTTTCAATGCTTTATTTGGAGCAGAAAAATTGGAGGGAGAAATTGGAAGAAAAGAAGCGATGTCTGCATATTTAAACTGCCTAGAAAGAGGGGAAGCAAGGATGGGAGAGAAACCTCTGGCAGGCTGACTAGAAGGGAATTTGCACCATATAGCTCTCCTCTTGAAGGACGGTGCCACCACCCTAGCGAATTAGCTCAATGATTCTTTAAACTTCTCTCTGCTCTCTGGTACCTTTTACTGAGACATTTTACTGACAATGAAAAACTTGCCCTTCAAGGCTTCGGCACAATTGGTGACAGATCATTAGCACAAAAATGCAATCTCTACACCAATTACTTCATTCGTTGATTACATGAGGGCACAAAAACATTATTTACTGGGTTTGAAAATAACAACTCAACAAGCAATATAAACTTAAATAAAATGGCTCATTACTTTGTTTTACCTGTGCTGGAATTTAGGTACTTTTGCATAACAATGCAAAACTTGGTTTTGTTAATTAAAAGACCTTTTTCATACTCAGAGCTCATAAAAAATAACATTTGTTTTTATGACACAAGCTTTCTCTACTTGCACAAAATTGCACTGGAAAACAAGTTAAGCATTTTTAAAGGGAAAAATAACTAAATACTAACGATATATTATGGTACTTAGGTGTGAGACCCAGATTAGTTTCAACAGCAATTTATTTATTTTGAGCCCATGCATCCCACATAAAGCACTGTCTCCCCTCTGTGATGGGACTGAAGTATTTAATATCTTGTTCCCTACTGGAAATGTGAGAATCTTTACAGAGTGCCTTTGTGAAGCAGCTCCTTTACAGATATAATGTATTTCTCTGGAAACAAAACCAATCTGACAAATTCCTTGACCATCTGATGAATCCTGAGGCACATTTTAATGCCAAGGTAAAAAGATTAGTTTGCCCTGTGTTACTGAGCCCAGTGGACTGTAGACTACATCTACTGCTGCAGCCTCTGGGGAAGTGTTTGCGGCAGTGTGCTCAGCTTTGAGCTCAAATACCCTCTACACAGGCAATGGAAAGTGTGACATTTCAAATTCACTACTGAGTATAGTGAAGGTGCTGAGGAGAGTACCAATCCTCTCATATGGATGTCCCTGTACAGCAGGTTGCATAAATTTAACTTAGAACCTCACCAAAAGCTTTTGTGTCTTAGTGAGCCTGGCTATCCCTGCAAGACAAACAGGCTAAATTAAAACACTTGAAGGTATTTTCTTGGCACATGAGAAAATGTGAAGTTTTGGAAGGAGTTCTTAATTGAGACTCTTTGACTCAACTGGTGGTTCTATGGCCTGCTGGTACATAAATTTCGCATGTGTACATATATATATCTATATACAAACACATTCATATACATAAAGCCGTGTACAGAAAGAGCAGGAACAGTCTGTCCTAGGGGCACACTTGCATGCCTTGCCTATTGCAAAGCAGTGGGTATTGCTTGGATTACTGAAAGAATAAAACAATCATCTGTACATCTGCTGTAATGATTTGCTTTGAAGGCTGCAGTCTAGATGAAAAGGGACTGTGAGGATCAGAGACCAGTGGATTATACCACTTGTTACTTCTCCAGTAGGAAGCCAACTCAAAATACCTGTACATCTGCTAACTCAATGGCAGATGTGCCAAATCATCAGTTCAGTTCACTGGTGATTCCTCTTACCTGGCTTGTCTTATAATGTCACCAGCTTTTGGAAAGAGCACCTGATAAGACAAGGCTGAGGTGCAGAGGCCTCTCAGAAGACAGGGACAGTCCCATTGGTAAGCCTGGACCTGTCCCAGTACTTGCCACTGGCAGTGACAAAAGGCACACAGCTAGGGGGAAGTGTACAACCAGAATGAGTGGGGAGCGATCTTTTCCTGCAGCATGCATGCACTCTCCAACGACTCAGCTCAGGCAAACCTCCTGAACAACTGATAACTAGTATCTAATAATGGAGGATACCATTCTCTTCAAAAAATTTGTCCCATTTCCCTTGAACATGCATAAAACATAGAATCAATAACATCCTGTGATAGGCTTTTCTGCTGCTTAACAAGAAGTTTCGAACCTGAGCACTGCCAGTGATGCCATGATGACTTTTTGCCTTCTCTTCTATACCCCTTTTATATACCTTTTTATAGCTTTTGTATTCTTAGTGTTTTTTAGCCTACATTCTCAAACTTATTTGTCAAGCTCGGAGACTAAACATCCTAGAAGCATAGTAGTTAGGGATCAGTGTGCCCCAGACCCCAAGGTCCTCTCCAGAACACATTCTGTAAACTAAGATAGAACCATTCAGGGGAAGGCTCCTTGGGGAGGGGGGCTCACTTGAGCCTCTCATTGGGGAATCTTTGATAGATATGCTAATTAGTAAGGCCTGTAATGTTATACCAGATCTTTTGGGGGTGGGCATTGCAGGGTGCATTTCAGTGCATTCGACCTGGACGTGGTGCACCTAAGGATCCTTAAAATAAATACCAAGGTAAAATCCCTTTTTTCCCTTCTAACTGTGTTTGATTCTTGATTTTAAGACCAGGTAAAGGCATCACCAGTTTCATTGAATATTCCCTATTTCTGCATCAGAAGGGTCACTAAGCATCTAACCTCGCTCACATTACCTGTGACATTTCAAATACTACATGTAGGATCTGCTTCTCTCCCTTCCAGCCTGAGGAGTTGAAGTCTCTTGAGGTGATTTCTCATCCAGAAGTCATTGCATACCTCTGACCTTTTTTCCTTCAGTTTTATTATCTCTTCTGGAGGTAGGCTTGGTGGAGGATTAAGTGGAAAAGAGAAATACAGGATGAGAAGCAATATCATAAGAGTACACAATATGCCAGGTACAGGTGTAATCTGAATTTATACAGTGGTCCAGGGCTGTCTGTTCTGGACTTTAGCATTACTGTGCACTGAGCTGACAGTAATACAAGTGACTACAACAAAATCATACAATCACAGGATGGTTTGAGTTGGAAGGGACCTTATTATCTAGTTCCAACCCCCCTGCTGTGGGTAGGGACTCCATTTCCTAGACCAGGTTGCTCAGGGCTCCATCCAGCTTGGCCTTGTCTATGTGCCATTCCTCAGAACTGTGGGAGGACAAACAATGCCTTGTGTGCAAGATGGGAGTTGTTGCCTCCACCTACCCCTTGAGCATCCCTCCATATCTATCTACACAGAATTTCAATAACTGTTCAGTATTGAGGTCCTTCTGCAACTCTTTACAGCCTGCTTTGGTTATTGCACCCCAAACACCAAGGTATCAGCAGCAAAGCAATTAAAAGGGTAGCTTTTCTACAGTACTGGTACTGGTCAATGGTCTGGCTGTCAAACTACTTACTTTCAAGTATCCTCAAACCCATTATGCTGAGCTTTTGATGGGGTACCCTTCCTTCTCAGACCAGGGTAAAAGAGCAGAGGAGGCTGCTGTTCTGCTAAGTTCCTTATTTCATAGTCTCATAGCTTTCTTGAAGGCAGAGTTCGAATGGGGTTACATGATAAAGGCAAGCAGCAGCAGCAACAGCAGGCAAAAACAGCTTCTTCTTCTTCTATATGCTCTATACATTATACTCTATACTTTATTTTCTAGACTCTATATTTTTTCTTACAGAAGTGTGGATTATATTTATTATCTGACCAATAAGATTAACACACAGTTCTAGTTTTTCTTTTCTTAACCTATCCTGGTCTAATTCTAACAGTCATAAGTCTTACACAAGTGTTACAAAGGTATTACACAGATTTGTGTGTACAGTTTCTATCAGCTCTTATTGTTTATGTGAACACTCTATCTAAAAAATATGAGCAGTATAATTCTATCTCTATTTTGTCTAAAGTAAAGAATTCTGTGAAAAGGTAACACTGCTGCAGTAAGAACTGTGTTTGAGGTCTCTGCTACAGCGTTTTAATGTTTAAGGCACTTAGCATATATTTCTACTAAAAGTTAAAAATCTGTATTTCTATTTCATTTTGGTGTGGCTTCATGTATCTCAGCTTGTCCAAAGGTTTTAATTCAACCCCTGTGCTTTGGCTTCTCTCTGGGCCAGAGTCCAGAGGAGCATTCACTCCAACACCATTAAACAGTTTTCATTTTTAAAAATTAATTTTAAATTAAAAAATTTTAGTTTTTTAATTAGGCCTCAAGCCTAATTAAACATTTCTGGTTTCCTGATAACTTCTAAATTTTTGAGAGTATTGAAGGATAAGAAATGCTGTGCCAACTTGTGTTCATGCTGGAAGCTGAGTGTTTCTCCATAAACAAAGAGGCTTTGACTCAGGGGTTTTATTCCCCTTTCTTTCCATACAACATAGACAGCACTTTAGATGCTGACTATTTTTTTTTTTCCAGTCCAAACATCCCCTATTGTATGTGTATCACTGAGGTAGGAATAGAGCCATACAAACAGTGATTACAATAACTTCTCCGAGATGAATTTGCAGGATGGCTGGTTTATGGTTATCATTGCACACTGACTTGCCTTAGAAAGCCACAGAGCCAAGGAAACAGGAGTTTTAAATATGTATTTTCAACCAGTAATAAAGAAGATGATTAGTTTAAGATTCTAATGAAGGTATGGGCTCCTGCAAATGCAAAGCTAACATCCTACACGGGAGTCCTGCTGGGACAGAACCAGCCCTGGAAACACGTGCTGTGATAACTCAAAACATTTGTTGTTCCATCACAGAGAGAAATTTTATATAGTAGACCTTCACTGTGAGTTAATGAACTGATTTAAGCTATCTAATCCTCACACAGGAAACATTCAGTTCTTGTACCTCAGTTCCAGCACAGTTAGCCTTCCCTGTCGTATGGTAAACCTTAAGTCTGCAGGCAGTTTTTTGACTGCTAGACAGTGCTACCCCAATGACAAATGTCTTAATTTTCCCACACTGATTGATTTGAAAAGGTTTTCTTAAGCAACTTGATGGCAATAGTCTCACAGACACTTCTTCAGGTGCAAGACAGAGGTATATGAACATCTCTATATATACCCCAGAGGATCTCTCCTCTCCTCTCCCTAATCCGTTACAACTAAAAACCAACACTTATTATGATGATGATGCTGTCTTCCTACATATTTTCTGAAAAGCATGGTATTGTATAGTATCAAAGGCATCTTTCTGAACAAATAAAACTGTTTCTTGTACATAGGAGATGGGAGAAAATGATGCTACCTACCTGAACCAAAACAACTGTAGCCATAGGTGACTTAAGTGATTTTATTGCCATGGGGCACACACTAGAGATGGCTACAAATGACTGTTAAATAAATTAACCTTGTGTCTTGGGAGGTTTGAACAGCAAATTTTCCAGCCTAGGGAAACAGAACAAAGGACTATCTTAATGTATGTGGACTCCATTAGGAAATGCCAAGATTTACCTCTTCTTCATACCTCTTCTTTAGAGACCAGACATAAAGGAGTCAAAGTTACTTCCATTTACAGACATAAGAAAATAACCCATAATCAAATTGACAGCAATAACTTTTGAACATGTAACTGCATGATTTAAGTGGAGCTCAAAATCCCTGCTTATTAGATCATACCTGCACTGTCAGTCTCAGATACATTGAGCAGAAACAATTCCTTCACATTACTCTCTTGGTCATCTTAAGGAAGATCTTGCGATAGAAATATGGACAGTAGTAACTGCTGTATAGTGGTGACTGCTGACCTCACAAGATCGATCACCTCTGTCTTCCCAAGAAAGAGCAGCAGAGACAACATTTTAGAATTTGATTGAACAGTACACATTATTTCTAATATGAAGGTCAGAGATCAACTTCCCTAAAGAAATATGATGAAAATATGCACTCTCCTCTCTGCAACAGAACCAGTGCACATCACTTGTCTTCCAAATCAAAGACAGATAAGCCAAGCACTCTCTTTCCATTGCAGTCACCTTCAGGGATTTCTCCTCTCATGTCACAGTTATGCAGGTAGCTGCCTAAAGGATAAATCACTGCAGTCCATATGAGGAATGAGGGGGAAAGCACTGCATCCTTATTTCCCTCAGTCTCGGCAACAAAAGAACAGGTGCTGAGACTTTATCAATTATTTATGCAGCTGCCATTACTACTTCTGCTCTTTATTCCCCAGATTGAAATACCTCTCTCTCTGGACAAACTCCATCTTCAATTATTCATTCAATTGGGCATTTTTTTTCTCTTGCTCATTTAAATTATTTTTTGTTTGTTTGACTTGAACTGCTGGAACAGCGGCAATTTGTAGATTAGATAATACTGAGTTTGAAAGTTTGCCAAGAGCAATAGGCTGGCCTGCAAAGTAAATCACCCAGACTTGGCAAGGAGGATGAGCAAAGAATATTGCAATACCTGCCATGGGCTTTGCATCATGTCATAACCATGCTAGCCTGATCCATTTGGATAGTGGCACCCATAACAACTGGATAACTAGCAGAACTGAAATACCTGTGCAGTTTGCAGATTCAGAAGTTACAGTGACTTCTGCATATCTGTTGCAGCATATAAATCCCAGATAATTACACAAGCAACAAGTAAAATACCCAAAGAAATGTGCCAGTCATCTCCCAGTGCTAAGACTCACGGCTAGAGTCCACTCTTTCATATTCAGAAGAAATTTCTTATTTTGCTAAGAAATATAATTAAAACTAAATCAGCTTTTTTAAAACTAGCTCTACAAGCATGTCCTCATTTCCAACCTGTATTACATATGAAGGGTACTCTAAACCACCACAGAAGCTAAAGAAAATGAGAGAGAAGGATTTTAGTTTCATTTTAAGCCCATAAAATCTCCATATCTTCTCTAGAAACCTCTCTCTGAGTCTCTGAATTTATACTAAACCTGTTATGCTGTTAACACCTCAGAAACATCATTTATCCATCTTTTTTGAGGTTTTGCATGCTATCTTTAATGTAATGAAAGCATAATATTTTTTTAAAACTCTCAGGAAATAATTTCTCACTCTTCCTTTCCCATTCTTTGCATGCAGCTTGAAAAATCTTGTTACTCATATACAACCATTTTGTCTCCTATTTCCACTAAATAAGACATTAAGACAACTAAATGTAGAATGTGAGAGTTTTGAAATGAGAGAAAAGCACCAAGAAAGCTAATGTCTGTCATTACAAAAACAGCTGTTGTGCAATGGTTAATTATGGAGATAACAGTGGTGACACCACGCCTAAGGCTGAATGAAGTATCTGGCTTCAAAAGTGCGGATTTTTCGACATGAAATTCCAGAAATTTTAATATGCAAAATATAGGCTATCCTTCTTACTAAAGAAAAAAAAATTAAAAATGGAACCTCTCTGGAAGTCTCATTGTCTTAGAGATTTTCTTTAGTGGAAATTTCTTACCATGCTGGATAGCAAACGAGGCAAAATTTCTGTCTTCTGGTCTACTCTGCATCATCATACTGTACTAAGCAGGAGTCATTTTCCTGTCCAACAGGGTCCTGTGGAAACATACTAGAAGAGCTTAAACTCTGTCTTATGCTAATGAATTGTACCTCAGCCTTAGACCCACTGCACCCTGCAAACATGCATTTTCCAATGCTAAACACTGAGATAAATTGGCCAGATAACACATATCAACACTCAGATGACACACAGCTTTTTGTTGACAGAGCATTACTGCTGCTCCCAGTGATTCAGTATTTGGAGAAGACCAATTACAAGATGAGAGAAGGCTGGTTGAAACTGAAGCTGAGGTAGGTGAAATGATAGTCACACCATCAGCAGCCTTATTCCAAAAAAACATCCGCAGCTTCTAGCTGACAGCTGGAATAGATCACCCTTCCTTTCTGACTGCCATGAGCATCTCCTGGGGAGAGGAAGGAGGGGGCCAGGGAGGAAGAAGTGCTGCTTGTGTAGAAGACAAAGTCTCTCATTCAGTCTGTTAAATAAATATCTGACACAAACCTCATCCGCAGTCCTTTGCTTTGTTTCTTCTAGAAAACTGCATGTAGTAATTAAAAATAAATGGAAAAAGCCACACATAAAGCAATCCACTGCATTTCCACCTCAGCAAGTTGGGAAGAAAAATCATGATAGATATTAGGTGCCGTGGGAGAAGTCACAAATGTGCAGGGCAACATGCACAGAATACAGAAGAAAAATGAATTTAAATGGTCACTAAGTGGTCCACATTCAAATAAAATTATTTGAACCATTAATTCTACAACAAAGCAACGTTAGCCAGACATTAAATGCATAGGGACTTTTAGGTAAGTATTAATCTGTTGCAGAAAATAAATAAAGCCAAAACAGATAATATGTTTTGAATTAATATCTGTTAAATTGCTTCTACTTCATACAGGTTTTGTTCAAATATATTTGCCTTTAACTTGTATCCCAGAAAATTTTTATAAATTTCAAGGTGTTATTAATATGTCTACTACTTTAAAGTTACTTTTATGTTAATAACCCATGTAATTAAAACTGCTTTACAAAAGATTCAGTTGGAGCATCAGTACATATTAAAGGCCACAAACTGTGTAACTATTAGCCTCTCCCCCATATGGCTTGAAAAAGTATTAAAATAGACTCACTTCAAACACTAAAGCACAACAAGCCCTACATCATCCTGACAGGACTGATGTATTTTGTGTCACTCTTTGATTATGGCTTAAACACTAGATTAGCCACTATCACTTGGAAATTATTTTATTAAAGAGTTTTAAAGGTCTTCATCTAGTATCTTTCACCATCAGGTACTTCATTCAGTTGCATAGATAAAACATAAGCAAAATACAGTCCAACCTTATTTGATTACAGCAGCACTCAGCTTTCATAAATAAGGAGAGAGAAAAGACAGAAATAATTCACTCTAAACCCTCAGTAGAACAGGGGGTATTTCTGAAACTGCCAGTGAAGGCAAAGGGCTGTTACTGCAGTACATTCATTTAGTTTCACTTGACTGGGGATTCTGCCTTTTTCCCTTTTACAGAGGAAGCAGGAGCTCATGCAGTAGCTTCTTGGAGCTGCTGAGCCCAAGGCCATCAAGAATAACAGATCTAGGTTCTCAATGTCTCAAGAAAAGCCTCCATCTAATTTTGAGACTTCTTCCACAGGCAGTGTACGACTATTAGTACATCTCTCCCTCCTCAGTGAGTCAGAGCCATGTCTACCCTACCAGAGCTCAAGAGTAGCTACTTATTTCAAGCTGCCACTTATAACAACTTCACACGTACATGGTGATGTGAATTAGGAAGGTTCTCCCTCTTCACTGCTTTCCCCTCAGGCCGTAATTCCTTCCTACAGAGAGAGAAGGGTGTTGGATGGATCTAACATGCCCATGAAATACTGCTGCAGGCAGCACTTTGTTTAACTTCTGCATGCTCTGAGGGTGATCGTGATCGAAGAACATTTTGAATTCCATGTTGAGAACCCTTTGTACTAATTATGATGCTGTCAATTAACCATTGCTATGACTTCAGTGTATACATGCTCAGGACCTATTCATCTGCAAGGACTTCAGTGCTGTGGTTTCAGCTGCCCATTAGAACAGCAGTTCCTTCAGAAAACCTCAAAAGACAGTCTCTTCTTCTCTTTTTAATTTCATTCTGTAAATTTAATTCCAGTTATTATGTGCATTGACAATAGCCTTTCTATGCTGTTTGTTTATAAAAAGTGACATTACTCCCTTTGAAAAAACAGGAGGAGGAATCTGTGGAAATAAATGTGCTGTGGCAGGGGACCGCTTTGGAGTAAGGCTCCTTCACACAGGGTGAGCAGCTGTACAAGGAGCTTGCTGAGGGACCAAGTCCTTCAGAACTGCAAACCACCAGCAGGAAGCAGCCTCTGTGTAAGGAAGTGATTAGGTATTTATATCCTTCACTGTGGCCAGTAAACAGAATTAGTGTGACTTGGACCAAGTTTTAATTATACAGGAGCTTAATGATCTAAGCTGCTGTGGGAGGAGTGCGTGGGGGAAGAGAATGAAGGGTCAACAAAGTGCATCTGTCTGTTTTCTCTCCTTCCCTCTTCAGAAATGGCATTTACAAGGCTGCTTTTCTGGGGTTTTCAGGGTGTTTTTCCCCCTGTTTTTAGTCCAAGGGATATTAGATTCACAACTGGCTCCTGAAGAAGTGAAAAGCAAGGTGATGTTCAGTCATATTTCAAAGTATGACTCTTTACCAGCCTGTAAATCACTAGGCTTAAAACACCAGCAACCTCATCTCTCAACACACATCCTCAAACCTGCCAGACAGGTGAGAAAATCCTCTCTGAATGGCACCTGTGAGCTGGCACACTCTGTGAGCTGACAAAGTTGCTCTGCTGCCTTGACCGACTGTCTCAGTGAAGATGCAGCACTGATGCTATTACTGGCTGCTCTAATTAGAGCTCTCAGGGAGAATGGGTCAGTTCCTACCTGTCTGAAAGGAAACTAATCTGCTGCATACTTAACTTCAGGAACCGTAACACGATTACATTTGACTCCTTATTTTTCCTACATCCTCACGAATTGCAATCAAACCAAGGCAAATTGAACTGAACATGACTGCTTCATTCCAGCTACCAGAAAAAGCTCTGAAAAATGTGCAGGTTCAGTCTGAACATTTTGATCCTTTCTGATTCTCTTTTGCATAGAGCGAACACTCCATGGAAATACCCAACACTTAGCTTGCCTAGGGATTCTCCCCAGTTCTGTTGCAGTTAGCATGGCAGGGAAATAAGAGCACTTGCACTATAAAACTCATATTTTGCATTTCTAAATGCAGTTAAAGTCAAGGCCTTGGCTGGTCTTCCTAGGCAAATGGAGTACCTGTACAAGTTCAGATCTTACAAAAGTTAATTTACAGGGATTTCATTAGCCCCCGCCATCCATTTTTAGTCTGGAAATAAGTAAAGGTAACTGGAATACATGCTAAAGTAGTTAAGCTCAGAGACTCCTGTTTTCAGTCACAAATACTGATATTTCTCTTTTTTGTCTTTCAAGTGCTAATTGCTGCACCACGTTCCAACATGACTCCAAACTGACAGAATACACATTACTGTCATATACAAAAAATAATGCCACCACATTCAAAAAATAGGGCCCTTGCATGCACTACTTGCACAAAAAAAAAAGCCTTTATGCAAGTAGTTTGCAGTGCCCCAGGAAAAAAGCAAAGGTGATCAACATCATAATGCCCATAGTGAAGCTGAAAAGCACCCTAACAATAAAGATGATCTGAAATGTGACTTTAAGCCAAACAAAGAACCTATTTTGTTTTACGTGTGGACTGAGTATTGAGATAGCTCTAAACAGAAAGCTACAGCACAAAAAATTGCTGTTTACTGCCATCCTTTTTCATCAGTGGAGCTCATTATGATTCTGACTAATAAACCTCCTGTCAGCAGGGGTAAACCACTGTTTTGTCAGCTCAATTGCCACTCACCTGACCAGAGCACAGTCCTGCAATCAATCAGCCCTGTCAGGACAGAGGCACCAAGTTAACAGATGGAGGGGGATTTGAGTTGTATCAATTTGCCCCACGAATGCTCAATCAGAGAAATTTCGAAACAGAATTGAATTACCATTCACCTGTGCCTGTGCTAAGAGGACACACACTTAAGTACTTGAAAGCAATATGCAGAGCACAGATATGTGGGCAAGGCATTGATGCATAGCTCAGGTAAAGGTTACACAGATTTAACAGCTGCAATTACAAAGCAGCTATTCAAGCAGTTAAGTGCTCCTCACCCTCTGCTGAGACTGCAGAACACAGCTGCATGGTTCCTACACCTCTATTGAAATCAATTTATCAAAGGAATGGTTTTCTCTTCAAAATGGCTGGTACTGGTATTCAGCCTAACGAGGAGTATCAGCCTGTGTGGTTAAAGCAACCTTAAAATAGAAGTTACCTTTTCTAATGTAAAGAGATTGATAAGAAAGCAAGACATGCCATTTATACTATCAAGCAGATAGTATTATTCTGATAATCTGTCTGATCATAATTTAAGGGATGATCAGATGGATTCAAGTGCCAAGAGAAGAAAAAGCTCAGGTTACCACACTTGAATACACAGTCCATTACATCATCATCTGTGAGTCAGATACCATAGAAACCCAAGTCTTGTTCAGTGTGAACACTGTACTGTTTGGTACAGCAAAAAACCCGTTTCTCTATGCCTAAAGATAAAAAAATGAAATTTCTAAAATAAAAAAGAGAGAGAATTTTATTCTGTAAGCAGCTATCTACCATTTTAAGCCAAAGTTTTGCAGTTTATCATTCTGAACTAGACATCTTTTGCAATTAAATAGGCTTTCCTTTAGGCTATGCCATGGATAAATATGATTTGCGAATATGCTAAGTACTGTTTCTGCAGATTCCAATTTCTTCACAAACAGAAGGGAACATCACTTATTCACGTAGCATAACTGCCACACCAAGAAGTCATCCTTTAGATTTCAAGGAAAATAAAATTCTTTAAAAACCCGCATGGTTTCATAAGGCATGGAAATGTACCTTCTCACAGACACTGTTATATATATTTACACAGAAACCATACAACAGAAAACAATGTTGTCAGTTCCAAATGTCAGCTAATCCCATAACATAGCAGTAAAAAAAAAAAGATCCAAAACTAATATTCTTGACTCCCTGACAAGCTCCTGTAAGCCCATGTGTTGCATAGGGGTTATGTGCTATCTAGCTCTGTTGTGCCTATCAATCACATGCATCGAGAACCAGGCTTTTCAGGGTTTTCATTCTTGCATGTAACACCACCAGTGCAAATCTGGAGGGCAATGCTTCAACACAAAGAAGTCATCAATGTGTACATCTGGGATTTACTATATTTCATGACTCTCACTCAACTTCAGTGAACAACAGTTTAAAATGTTGCAGTCACATAGACAAACACTACAATGAGAGAGATAGAGAACGACAAAATGGATTGCTTCGTATCATGGAAAGAGTACTAATAGAAAATCCCAAAGTTAGTTACTTAACTCTACAATAGTAAACAACACTTGACCAGTATTTCCAAACTATTGGTATGGAGTCAAAAGGAAGGTTTTAACTAGTACATTTATAAGGTTCTAGGCCTTCATTCAAATGCAAACAACACGCACTGAACCTGTGTAAAACAAAACATATTTTTGTGTTCTGTGGCTTCTGGCTAGAATACTTCTACATGTACCCACTTCACAGTCCAGCAGTGTGACTGGAACACAGCCAGCCTATTTTAAATGAAATTGAAACAATAGTTAGGAGGGGAGGAGAAAGAATTTATTAAGCAGAAAATAGCATTGACCTACAAATAACTTTTTTTTAAACATGCAAATCTGTTCAAGAAGCTTAAAAAAATAGCAGAGTCACTCAACTCTAAATGTTGAATAAGGAAGAAGAACCAAAGGCTATTTGAAGAGAGATCCTCCGCCATTCCCTGCTACAATTATGCTATTTGCAATGAATTAGAATGATCTGTAGTACATAAGAAGATGGAAGAATTGGAAAATGCGACTATGCTTTCAGAATACCCATCAGAATTATTTTAGGCAGCATTTTTAACAGAAGAAATAGAGATTAAAAGCAGGCCAGTGTAAAGATTACCAATTTTTTTGAAAATCATCCTTTATACGTGTTTTTCAGAATGAAGCAACTCTAATTTCAAGAGTTCTATTGTAACACTTCAAGCAAAAACTTTGTCTCTCCAGGAGAACAAATGCAAGAGCATTAAGTACTTGACTTTCCTTTACAGAAACTATTCACCAAACTCAAAATTCACTCTTCAAAGCTGTTTGCTTTGAACAACACACAGATTAACTCTGTTAAGACCATCTGACATGCAGGGCCAGATGCCCAGAGCATCAGGAAAAAAGGATGTTGCATAGGTTAAAACACAAAACAGAGAAAGAGGGTAGGATGAGAAACAGGACATCACTGGGAGCAGGGCCTGTTTCTGGAGAAGTGCCCGGTCAGATCATGTCAAGATAAAAGCCAGTAAAACAAAGACACAAGCAACCATTAAACCATGCACTGTCAGTGCCACTGCACACTCCTCACATTACACAGGATTCACAGAATCAGGGACATTGTCCTGCACATGAAGTGTTTACAGCACAGGCTTTTTCCATTACTTTTCCTTTAAGGTGAGGGAGGTCTGGAAACTACTAGAGTCAAATCAGAACTGAAATCACCATGAGTACTACCCATATAGCGTGGGTCTTTTGATGTCAGCAGAACAGTATTCTCCAGGGAGGGAGTTTCAGGTAGTTGGTCATTGGTGATAGTGCAGGATAGCAGGCTAATTACAGCACTATTTCTGCACAGCAACTTTCTGTCTCCTTGTAGAACCCTGTAATGAGAGACAGCTGGCACCATTTTTAAGGTGCCCAAGGTGAGAGAAGATAGCTGTCATGTGCTGCCCCTCCAAGCACAACAAATACCTCAGGGACCTTGGAAACCACGGTTAAGAAAGGAACAGCGTAAATTTCCATAAGATTTCCTGTTTGGAGGATACATGGCAATCTTACAATATTTTAAAGAGAGTTTCTTGAATGGCAATCCATGTTCTCAGCATGAATACCTGATTTTGACAATTAAGCTTTGAGAATTTCACAATACAAGGGAGAAGAAAAAAATGAACACGATATGTTGCACAACTCACTGCCAATCAGGTACTGATCCAACTGTAGCGTCAACCCACTTGAAGTAATAAACTAGCAAAACTTCACATATGAAAAAAATGAATCGTGTTTTAACACTTATCAGCATGGAAAAGAGACCATTCTGACTTTCATCCAGGTAAAGAATCCAAACATTTGTGTAGGTTCTCCATTAATTTCAAGGGCAGAAACTACCATGCAATACACACAGAAATACCTCACTGAATTGGAAACGTGACTCCTGACAAACTGGTAAGATTTTTTTCTCTCCCGCAAGAGCTGCTCAGTACCTCTTCCTGTCATCTTTTTCCAACTCCACACTGCTTTTTTTATACCAATTCTATTCTGAGTGCTTACTCACAGGTTTCTATCAGGCTCATGACTTTACAGCCTCCTGAATGCAGATGTCAGCTGAAGTATGCATGTATCAGTTAAACACCAATGTTATTTTAAACTCATTGTACAGCTATTACTACACAATGATAAGTGGGTCAGCCAGCAAAAAGATAAGAATATGCCACATAGGGTTTCTCACAAAGCTGAAATTTTAAGAACAAAAAGAACCCATAAAACTGCTTAGGTCATATCTACAGAAATGTGAACTTGTTTACAGAAGGCTCTGACCTGACTCATGGAGGGAACTTACCCATTAGTGAACCCAGGTTTTTCCACTTCAGCTGCTTACAACTCAACTTGCAGCGTCTTACCAAGAGAAACAGAAGTTTTGCCCATCCCCTCTGTGACCCACTGCAGCAGCAGCAGCAGCATCTCAGGATCACATTTAGTGTCTTAGCATAGAAAACTCTCCCCTTCATTCTTGCCAGGATGTCTTTAGATACAGGAATCCAGGCTCTTCCTCTTTCCTTCCACCAGCTCACTCTAAGATGACAGCAATTCTACTTTTTCCTCTGCACACACACCTCCCCCATGAATTTTAAGAGGTTCTTAAGAAACAAGAAATATCCAAACTAAACAAAAAGTTTGGCCTTTGCTCAGCTGGTGCTCTGCAAACTACAGAAATTTGTTTTCATAAGTCATCTTCAACTCATAATGAAACACCTTAACTATATCCGGTTTTTTTCATACTTGTGATGTTCAAGAACTATGTTAGCAGAACACAGAAAAGAGACTTTAATGAAAATGCACCACAAGGATCTCTGAAATGTATCAGTTACTTGCCCATAGGAAGGAGGGCCTTTGTTAAGAATTAAAAGAATGTTATACCTGTGCTGTTTTCATATATTCGTGTCTCCATTATGGAGGAAGGGGCACATGGGATAACAAAGCAAAAATGTGGATCCATTTCCTTTAAACATTTTGGGATTCATTGCAGGATAGCCCTGGTCTGCCAGGGTCCTGAGTGCACTAACACCCCATAAAGAGCTGTGACCAGCCTCACCTGAGGCTGCTCCCCACCCTTGAACCCAGGAGGTCTATTCAAGCTCAGCCCTGGGCCTTCATGCCTTGCCTAGGCCATGATAGAGGAGTGCTGCTCTCCACAGCCATGTCTGGTCATTGAAGACCCTTAATTTAGGCTCTGACCCACAGACTGGTTTCCTAGCTCGACCTAAGCCTAGCTTTATTGCTATGGTTGTGCTGGCTGATCACTGGACCTACTCCTAACCCTGACCTATGGATTGACTTCCTGACCTTCAATCTGCCTATGGCCATGATACTGTATCATGATCCAAACTCTTGGTATTACTTGGCCACCACCTACAGATCTGTCCTGCCTGCATATTATGGGTACTGGAGGGTAGGTGGTGACTAGTGAGACACCCTCGACTTCCATCTCCCCATCCCTTAGGGAGCAGCCGTTATCGCAACACGGTCTATGTGCACAACACAGTATGATCAATAGGTGCAAAGCCTACTTTTAGAAAGGCAATCAAAAGATGATTTGCTGCCAGAATACTGTCTTTTGGGAGTGCAAAAGGCAGGGGCTGAGAGTCCTTTGTCTGTGTTGTTTCTTTAAGTTCAGCATTTCCTTGGTTCATCACGTCTAATTTTCATGTGTATTGGGCATGCTTGGCTTAATTATTTGAAGACAGCAACCATCCAAAATACTAAGTAAAATGAACTTTAGAAGCTCATGACACCAAAAGTCACACTCATGCCCATTGAGTCCAATGGCCAAACTTTGGTTTAGTCACAGACAATATTACCTATAGTGCAATAAAGGCAACTTGCTGTAGCATACCTGGCATGCCTTTGACTGACCCTTTCCTGGAATTAGACCTTTCTGTCCTGCACCAGGATTAAAACAAATTCCTACTAACCACTCCACAGGGAAATAAAGTCAGTGGATGAGAATTGCCTAGAATTTAACTTAATTTGGAGAAGCTGAAGAAGTAAGTATGCAGTTGGTTTTAGATTAAGTTATCGTACTAGCTGCTTTTCAATTCTTTTGTTGTAAAGGTGCATAACAAATTAGGGAGAGACATCTCCCCCACAAGGGAAGAGGATGGCAGCATGAGAATGGAAATAATTAGAATTCATATGCAATCAATAGTTTTATCACTTTAAAGGAGAAATAATGAACAATTTACTCCAAAACACCAAAGGCAGAGTTACTTTTACAGACTTCAGGGATCACGTGTTACAACCAGAAATAAGACTTTCATATGTCAAATCATCAGTCACTGTCTTACTAGTACAGCCACCAAGAGACCTTGCCTTGTACAAATGACCATGACAGAGTTTGATATAAGGGACATAAATCTGCAAACTATAATATTTCCGTAAAATAAGGAAAAATTATTTGTACATTTAGAGCTATAGTGGATTCCTGGAAAAGAAAATAATTTTGATTTTTTGGAAGTATGTTTCAGGTTGCATTTAAGAAGCAGGCTGACTTAGGGTGCACTGACATAAAAGTAATTCAAAATAATTTTTTAAATTGATTACCCTTTCCTAAGAGCAGATTGTTGGACATTATAGTGGGCCTTGTTAGACAACTTAAGAAAGTACAGGCCAATACTTGCATAAGAGTTGGACAAATACAATTTATAGTTCACTACAACACAAAGGCCTTCCTTTTATGGGAAACAAACAAACAAAAAACAAACAAACAAAACAAAAACATCCATCCAGATGAAGTATGCAAACATAGATCTTTTCACTACATACTTTGAACTATTCCACAAGATTACAGAAATCCATTTAAAAAAAAACCCTATATGTAACAAATCTACATACCAAACTATTAATTTTAGAGTAAAGAAACTTAATTTTAAAAAAATTATGTAGATTGTTTTGCAAATTTTTGATCAACAAACTCTACTTCTTTTTACCCTCAGATTATGAAGCTTATTACAGAAATAAAAAAATGTTATTTTGTACAATCTCTTCCACCACTAGTTTAAACTTCATTACACAATATGATGAAGTCACAGTCCTGTTTTCCAAAAGAAGGCAGGAAAGACCTGACCACAGCAGAAAGAATCTTGAGATGTAGGGGCAGAGGGGAAACAAAATTACCAATCACTTAAATACTGCAAGGAAAACAGGGGTGGTGAAGTGCACAACAAGTGAAAGAAACAAGGCTTCTGTTTACCGATGAAGGAGAGAGTCATCTTTTTCTTGTGTAATCTGTCAAGTAAGAAATGTTTGATTTGGGCAAAAACCAGCAGTAGAAGAAAAAAGAGTGCTACTGATCAGTGTCAAATCACCTTACATGTAGACCTAGACTAAACTTAGAATGAGACTCCTTGTACAAAAATACCTGAAAAAAAAGGACCATATGTCTCTAAACATCAAAACACCGATGTTTTGTTTATCATACTACCAAAAGAACTTAAAGTAATTAAACTGCAAGAAGGACATCTTTAGGACACACTTCTTAATCCACCTTATCTCTACAACAAACCTGGAGCTCTTGTTCAGACTCTATTTGGATCCCTGTAAGTTTTCTGCCTCCTGTTCTGCTATCACGTAATTCTGTGTTTTCATACTGCTGCTGGTGCAGCATGAGAAATACCCTTTGATGTTCTTAACTTGACTACAGCATTTTCTAGATTCTAAATAGAGAAAAGTTTCGTGTGATACTGTAAGGCAAACAGCCATGCTATGTAGCTAGTAATTTAGCCAGCATCTCTTTATATATAATCTCTTTCCTTGGTTATCAAAAGACAAGCTACAACTTTGTTATTGAGTTCTTCCTTGACCTCCATAGTTTTGCAGTTTAGATTTACACAAAATCAGTTCTGTAATTCCTAAGAAGTGGGAGGATTCTTTCTTCCTGATTTAACAAGAAAAAGAAAACTACTCCTTTTTTTAAATCATACTCAGTACTTTCCAGCAAGATATGAGGTCTGCTGCGATGGGATTACAGTCACAGGGGTAAAAGGAGTGCACAATCTCTGTGAAAACCAGGCAGAATACGAGTCTTTGTACTAGTCATAATCCATGCATTCAGAGCAGACCACTTAACTGCAAAGCTCATGTCACTCCAAAGATTTTATCTGCACTAAGTACAGTGAACCTTTCACAGACATACCTACTGATTCTACTTGTTCCCTGGAAATAAGAATGATGAGGAGTCAGAAGATGCAGTTGCAGGGAAAATCACGCTGAGGTTGAGTGATCTTCCTTCGGGCAACTGAATACTGGCTCTGGAAAAGGAAATTATGTGCCCATCTCTGACACAGCCCCCATGGGATGTAGGACATTCATGCAAGACAGAAATTTCAGAAGTGCCAATTCCAGACACTCACAGGACACTCATCAGTCTGGCTCAAAAATTTGCAACATATGGAGCTACAAATGAAGTTGTGGAGAGGGAGGCATGCTTTGAACATGTCATATAGTATATGTGGGCTTTTGACATTCAGATTTTAAAGGCTTCTCAGATCAGATATTTCAAGTTACCCAAGAGCTTTTACTTTAATTTCTCTGTGTTTTGATTATCACTTTTAAAGTTAGAGCAATGCCCTTTACACAACTAATGCAAGTATCTATGAGAGTTAATTTCCATGGAATTTGGGTACAAAGTACCCAAAAGAAATGTTCACAAAAATCCTGCCAGCAGATGTGGCACACTCTGCTGTAAATACAGTCTAGCAGTATGAAGGGAATGGGAATAAGAGAACCTCTGGCAGCTTTGCAACAGCTTTCTGTGAGTCCTGAGTTGCCCAGACATACCTCAACATCTCAACCCTTCTATCTGCTCATGGCCCCTGGGGGACACAGCTGTCTCCTCTTGCCCCACCGTGCCAGCTCCTCACTCAGGCCCCACAGGAGCATAAGGAGAAGAGTTTGCGAGGTCTGTCAAGACTCTCAGATACCTTACAGGGCTATTTCCCGTAATTTGTCTGCCTATTGAACAACTTCTTGCCTCAGTGCGGGAATTCATATTTTTGGGGGTGACTTACTGGCATTCTTCTGTGTGAAAAGTGTTTTACTGTGGACATTATGTATCAACTTATATGAACAAAATACTGATTTGGTCAATAACACAGGATAAATACATGCGGTTTTCATTACTGTATCAGACACAGCAGTATTTAGCCACTCTGGGATCACAGCAGTCTTCGGAGGGCTGATTCTCAGTTTTGCCTCAGAATGAAAAATAGGATATGATGATCTAAATAAAGATTGCATCAATGCCCACAATCAAGGAACCAAACTAAAATTGTTGACAGGAATGGAAAAAGACTGTCTGAACAATCCCCACACCTCTATTCCTGCCCCAATGACCTCACTTACTGTAATGTTTCAAACAGTTTAACTGCCACAGACTTTCACACACACAGACACCAAAAGAATAATCACAGGAGTCAGAGGAAGCAAAAGTTACAAATACTGGATTATATTGGATGTCTTCACTTGGTCATCAGAGAGGTTTAGGACTACGAAGCTTCTTTTACTGATAAATTCCTCCTTTAATACATGGTGTTCAATTTGTTTAAATATAAAGTACTACATTTTCATTAAGATCTAAACTCATGCTAGGCTGCCTCAGATTTCCCTGCCAGTGCTTTCCCTAGATGGAGACTCTCAAAGAAGCAGAACCCTCATTTCCCTTTTCCAGAACTGGCATGCCATTAGACTAACCAAGGAGCCACTCCTCAGTGTCAGGCCGAGGGCCAGGGTACGTCATAGAAAGAACTCAGTCACTGCAAACATGCTCTGGGTGAATGTCTTCTGACAGAATGAAAGTCTGGCCCATAAAAGACATTGGGGGGAATTTATGTTGTGAAGCTCGAGATTCAATCATCTCAATCTCCACTACAAGTAAGGAACCCACTCCCTTTTGACAGATGTCTCCAGCTTTGAGGACTTTCATCAAGTTAAAAGCCAAAAAATAAACCTCATCCAAGTAGAATCACAAGTAAAAACTTTTCCCAGACAGTGAACAGCTTTCTCTAGTGAATATTTTCATGCCTTCTTAGATAGAGTTAATACAATTTTTTTCATGCAGTTGCAAATGCAACAGACCAAAATTCTCAAAGTAAAAAAAAAAAAAATTAAAAAGAATCATTGCATGTTTCTAGAGCACAAAGAGCCCAGTGTATTATGTTTTCATAGACTTTATGTGTATTAGTGTTAAAATTTTCCCTTCATACAGGAGATTCCAGTCCCACAGTCTTACCACTGCTGTTTGAACGGAAGCCCCAGTCTTACTCAGCATGAGCTGTTTGGTTTTGTTCAGAGGAATAAATCTAATAGGATAACATGCTCCTTGTAGACACTGGTGAAACTACTGAATGTAAACATCTGGATTTACTTTATATTTTCAATAAAATTACACATTTTATTTTTGATTCATTAGGCAGTAAAATACAATGAAAACAGAGCTCCAGATTTAAGTAGCTTTTGCTGCATTTTTAAAAGTCTTCTATTATGAAATACACCTTGTCTCTCTTCCTTCCCTACCAACTACTTTGTTGTATTTATCATTTCTACAACCATCATAGGCAAAGTCAAATTTTTTTTTCCATTACAAAGGAATATCAGATTGACAGGTTTTAAACCTGAATGCCTTTGTTTTTAAAGCCACTGGAAGGGTTCTGTTCATTAAGTTATATGAGTCACATGCTGCAAATCAGTAGTGGGGGGTGGCATCTGTAACTCTTTTCCTGCCCCATATACAAATGGGGTTTCAGTGCAGGCTAATGTAAAGCAGAGGGAATAAGCTGTTGAGGGCTTAAGTCACTCTATACCATATAACTCAGGTTCAGATAGGGACTAGCCATAAACATATGATTAATTCATAAACAATATGAAAGAAAGAAACTATAGAACTATAGAATTAGTTGTGGACTGGTTTTGGAAGGAATCTCTAAATGGTAGTACTGTCAACTGTTCAGCCTTTCTGTCGTGGCAGGTGACATGTCAGGTTTATATTTAAGCTACCTATCCATCTGCAAGGAAACCAAGAACAGCAGCCGAAAAAGCAGCCTAGAATCAATCCTACTTCTAACATTACTTGTAAAGACAGCTGTTTTGTGAAATTCTGTACCCACAGGTAGTCTGCTGTCCAGAAATCTCCACAGAGCCTAAGGGCAATGTTTCTGGACAATGTTTGCAGAGCACTCAAGCACACTGTTCCCTGTGTCTTGGGTAACATGAGCCTTTCAATTTGATCGAGTTACTTCTCTTACAGATGGAGACATTCATAATTTGTTATTGTTATTGTTAAAACAACTGAGGTTTTGAAGGCAGGAAAAACCCTTATGGAATGAGGTTTCTGAAACATGACCAAGCCAAAGCCACCAAAAATAAGTCTGGCCTGTCTGCAAAACAAAACTCTTAGTCTGTCTCAGTCCATTCCCTGTGTTGCAGCTATGCTTCCGGCAATATGAACTCACCTTGTCACTTAATTACAAGAGGAAAAACAACCTAGCCACCCCCAGGTCAGTAGTTGAACCCCAAGTCATTCACCCAACAGTCTGAGAAACATTAGGAGAATAAGGTTTTATTCTCATTGTATTCCTATTAGAAACAAATATACATGGAAGGCAGGGTTTAGAAAAAGGAATCTAAACAGCACAGACTGCACAAACATGCAGTGACTTCAGCTGCAGGACTCCAGGTTTATGCCAGCAGAAGCGGGGGATGACACGTGACCAGCTGACACTCTCCAGACATTTTCAGGGAGCCACAATGTGAGAGACATTGCTGAGATGGCCATGCAAGACTTAGTGAAGGTTCAAACTATTGTAGTTTCCTTCAAATAGTTAACAGCAAATTTTCTTGTTAAACTCCTCTTTCTTCAGTAACTATCAGTTAGAACTTCATCAACAGCTAATCAAACTGTGTAGCACAAAAATAATTATGTCAGGAGACTTCAGAGTGACACTTGAAAGGCACTCTGAAAACAAAACACTGTCCCCTTTTTCCCTTACATGAAAACCACACAAAACAGCAATTACAGGGAAACCATGATAAAGAGAAAAGGAAGAGATCTTTGAGTCTTTCTCTGAAGGATCCCACACAGGATATTGACTTGGCCAGATGATGACTATAGAGAGAGAATTCCAGATGTGTGGGTCTCAGCTAGGAAAACCTTCCTCTCCCCTAGACACCCACACATATCCACTTTATGCTACTCTTAAGCAAGCTCTGGAATGAAAAAATAAGAATTATGGGTGAAATATTTGACATGAACATACACTCTTGGCTTACACAAGCCTCTTGATGGATTCTTGAGAGTAAATGTGTACCATGCAATTTTCCTTGAATAGAAGGAAATGCCAGACACTTACACAATGATCAAGCTACCACTGAACCTCTCTGCCTCCACTAAAGAGAGCTGTATATTTGAGGCTGGTAGAAGAGGTTTGGTTGTCAAAGAGATCTCAGGTTTTGAGCTGTGTGCTAGTAACCATTAAGAACTCCACATTTATCTTGCAGGTCTTATCTGATATAATTTATTTCTCATTCCAAATGTCAGGAGCAACTGAAGGAGTCCTATATGATGACTTCTTGACGGCTGTTTCATACTGGTATACCAGTGTTGACTGTGACTCTCTCATGCCCTGCATGGATACCAAATCATTATTTCAGGCTTCCTCCATTTTTCTTCAAGTTAGAAACTTTGTTTGAACCTAAGAAATCAACCAGAACATAAGTAGGACTAAGGAACTATGATGTCTATACTAATAAGAGAAAGATAAATACCATCATGCCTCTCAGAACTGATACAATCTATTTGTGTTCAAAGTATTAAGAGACCATGTGATGCATGCAGTTGTGGAAGAGACAAGACATGACTGCAGCAGTTTTTACTCTGTATTGAGATTAAATATCCTGTGAACCTAGTGGCCTTTTGGTTGAAAACACTCTGTTTATTCTTTTTGGCCTGAGAAGCCAGCATTCACAGCAACTCTTAAGTCATACGACCTTCAGGAGAATAAAGAGCTGATATTTGCACTTCATCATCATAAGTCAGGAAGGATGACTCCACTTCCCGATTGCCAAATTTACCATAAATCCCAAAAAGTGACTGTGAAAAACAGAAGTTCCAGGAGCTCAGGTCTTCCCGAAAATTTATCACAATGGAAAAACAAAGTAGTTTACCCTTTTCCACACCCACACTCCGAAGGAAAATGATATTCTACCTACTGATCACAGAGCTCTGCCAGCTGGTCAAGCCATTCTATTGTTCTAGTCTGGATTGCTTTCCTTGCTGGGTTTTAGTCTTGGAAGAAATTCATCACTGAAAAAAAAACATGAAAAAATTTCTCTTTCACTGCTGTTCAGAGAACATACATGCTTACGCCAATAGGAAGTTTAGACCCATTATTATAGTTTAAAAAACCACCTTTTCAGATGGCAAGCTCAGAAAAGACTAGTCTGTCCCACCTGGTCCCCTCATTAGTTCCCTTATATAATTTTCCTTTCATTACTATTGCAAATTAAGAAGCAATTTGGTATGGAGCATGCATCCACAGGCACAAGAGTAGCTGAATTATCACACAGACTTAATAGGATGCATGGCATTCCTAAATACTTTTAATTGAATGTACGAAAAGAAAAAAAAAAATCACTTCCTCTGGTAGAAAATAATCAATTTAAAACACATGCTTTGCTTTTTCAGCTTGAATACTCCAATACTTGAAGGTCAGTGTCTTTGGGAATTCCTGTTTCTAGCCACTGTGGGGCAGAAAGTGAAGCGTGCATGTTTTGTGCTTGAGTGTTTAATCCACCATAAGATTTCTACAAATGTATGCATCTTGTAATAGCCACATATCAATCGAGATTCTGTCCCTAGTTACAAGGTTAAAGCCTCCTGAAGCTTGGCTGAAGCCATCCCTCCATTCCAACTAAATAAATAGCTAATTATAGCCATATGTTGATGAGTGACAGATCTGTAAAGGAAGACTTTTGAAAAAAAATTTGTGGATAAATAAGTGCTCAATTTCACCAAGAAAACATTCACTTTAATTACAAGCTGTTGACTCAGTATTTTAGTACTGAACAGCAATGGCATGTGGAGATAACAATCAAAACCAAAGAAATTGATCTAAAAATGCTTTTTTTTCTCTTAAACACTGAAACTACGAAACAAAATTTGCAGCTTGTTTTGGAAAAGCTCCGTTATTACTGATTTTTGACCTTCATGACAGCTACCTCACTGCCTTGGGAATGCAGGAGCACACCGTCATAAAGTGTTTTGAAGTTTACTGGCATAGAAATAAAGCTCGTCAAGATGACACCATCAGTCACTTAGATTTTAACCCCTGCCTGTTTGTGTCCTTCCTAAGAATGCAGTTAGGCAACAACACAAGGACTTCCTGTTTTAAAATTGCTGCTTGCACAGTCTGATGGAAATGTAATGATGGGTCTGGGCTTCTGGTAATTGTGGGTTACCCTGTCACAGTAGTTTTGCAAGGGATGAAGATGGCGGGGGGTAAATGGGGAGGATGTGGCCACCCCATTAAAAAACAAAGCAGTGGGAAGATGTCCACCTGACTGAGGATGCTCCTAAGAAGTGACAAGCTGCTGAGATTCACCACAGAGCCAGAGAGTTTATTTCTCTCATGGAACTGGTGGATCCTCCGTGCCATCCTCACCCTCTCCCCAGCCAATTTTTCCCCCATGTACAGTAAGAACTTGCTGATCAAGAATAGAAATAAAAAGAAAGTCCAGATTTTGAATATAAGTGTAATGCCCCACTGCAAACAGAAAGGTGTGACTGCATCCTTGATGATTAACATGGCTAGAGATATTTCCCTTATCTCTAGATAACCAACAGGGTGAAACACCAACTTCAAAAAGGTGATTCAGCCACTTTCAGCCACATTTTGGAACTGCCTACCTATCTCCTTCCAGCACCTGAGGAGAGGGGTAGAACAATTTTCATCTGATGACACGCCTCTCATTTTGGAGGGCAGAAACTGATCTACCACATTGATGCCACAGCCAGGCCCTGTCTAGGGCTCGTCCCAATTATTGCTTTTGAATGAGAGTGCCAGTGACACATGAGATACTTTGGCATAGATGCCTTCCAGAGCAGTACTGTCTAAAAAAACCCCACCTCAATAATGCTGAAGTTTCCTGCCCAAAATATTTGAATAATCCTGAGAGCTCAGGACCCAACTTTTAATGAGTCCTCGTACTCTGTTAGCAAGGCATTTGTTAGCCTAGCTGTTTCCTGTCTCTGGAACAAAGGGAAAAAAAGGAACGCATACAAGAGACCCTAAAATCTATTAGCATTTGACATTACTTGCATCAAAATGATGCTATTTATCAAGGAACAACCTCTCGGCCTTGCAGCACTGGAGCCTTTCTTGGCAGCACACATAAAATTCAGATTTCACAACGGTAAAATGGCACACCTGATTTTAGCTGCAGATAGACGCACAACACAATTCTTCAACAATTCAGCGGCTGCTGATTATTGGTATAAGCTTTTATTGTTCGTATAAGCTTTCAGACTTCTAAAGAAAATGGACCTATGATCCTGTCTCCGTAGATTTGTACTACCTCCTCCATCTAAAAAAAAGACATTTCTACACATTTTTTTATTTTTGTAAAAAATATTTAATATTGTTGCTGAGAGACAAGTAACATACAGGGAAATCCTTGTAATGCTACATTTGTGTTTATAATTACTGCCATATATTTTCATTGTTGTTAAGTGTTTCAATGAATGCTATCTTAATATTGGGGACAGAAAGTAAAAAATCACCCTGGTTCATTGGTGAGGATTTTTGTATAGATAGATATTATCTATCTATCTATCTATCTCATTCCCTGAGCTGACAGGGTCCCCATCTCTAGAAAGATGGCCTAAAGTGTTGTGAATATGCAGATGTTTCTGTTGAAATCCATGCCAAGCATTTTGGCAGCTATGAAATAAACTCTCAGTGTGTTGTTTTTGATGGAAACCATATCTGACGGATGAGCATCTTAGCTTCATTCACTGACACTGCTTTAGCCCAAATGTTTTTATATAATTTCTCAGAATAAGAGATAAGCACTCTGAAGAACAGAACATAACAGAATATCACAAGCAATATATGAAACAATGGTCATTCTTCTAGCAACCAGAGTTCAGAAGTTTCCCCATGCATTTATGTCTTCACTACAAGAGCAGGAGACATCATTAAGTGAAGGCAGCTGCTCCTAAAACTTGGCAGCTTGGTCAAAATCTCCAGAAGCTTTAAACAGCATTTATATTGTCAGCACCAACCAATAAAGTAAAATCAAATATTTAGTCTTCATATTCGCTTTCGAGGAGTTCATTTTCACGCTTTCATAAAATCCACCAGCTAGAGCACAGATCTCTTTTCAATACCAGCAGGATGTCATCATAGAGGTAAATTGCAAAATAAAAATGTAACTAATTAACTTTGACAGTGCATTTATTTGATGAAGTATCATCTTGCATAGCACAGAGTTGGTTACAAGCACCTGCTACCAGAATGAAGAAATCACTGTTAATCTGCTTATCTGTGAGGCTCCTTTAGCTTCCAGACTCCTTCTGATGCAGACTCATGGGATTCCAGCAGTGGTATCCCTATGCCTAAAGCATGGAAGCAGCAAAACCTTGCTTCCTTCCATGGTAAAACAGCAAATGGGTGTATTGATTAAGAAGAAATGTTCCTGCTTAGACCATGGAAGTGTAAACAGAATGGATTAATAGAGATTTGCAAAAGATTAAAATTTAAATCTCTATTCAATTAATTAATATTTACAAAGCATGTTCAGTAACTAGCAAATCTCGGATTATTTACCTTTGATAAAGCAGTATCAAGGGGAAAGCCCAGTGCTGGGGCCCCTTCTGGAGGTTTGGCTCCCTGAGGCTGAGGGCCAATATGGACTGTCCATTACTAATGAATGCATTTACATTTAACACTGCACCTGGAAGAATTAGTATTTTCACTTATCCCAAGATGTGAAATAAATAAATTACTATCAGCAGATGCTGCCTGGCAACAAGGGATCTGCCAAACTAGAATCAGGTGTGGGAAGAGGGCACAAGCAGGCTAATATCCTCCCAAGTCACATAAGAAACCTAAAATGCTGCTGCACAAAGTGCAGCCAGTGAACAAACACTATGACTGACTGGCTGATGCTCCATGCATGCAGGATGGCCTTGGGCTGAACTAAAACCAGCAATTCAGCACACAGCTGCACTTACCCACCTACCCTGAATTTAGCTGCTTCCATCCTTTCGCTGTGTATCTGAGGTTGTAGTGCTCCTGGTCTGCATTAAGCCCCAGATGGGTATTGTATACTCTTTCTCAAATCCATATCTGTTTGCTTTGGAAAGAAGACAGGCCTGCCCTAGGAAATGGTAGGTAATTGAACTACAGCACAAAACATTTACAGACCTCACTTGGAACAAGTTTCCACTAATTCATAAATTTTGGGGGCCACTTTTGTGACTGTGAAGAAGAACTTCCATTTTCAGAAACTAGAGAGAACCACTCCCCCTTGGTGGAGCACCTGTGTGTCCTATGCCCTGAACTCCACTACCTTTAAACAAAAGGTTTTGCTCACTTTACTGCAAAAGTGCCCAAAAACGCAGTGTTTTCTGACATTTTGCTAGCAACAACTATATGGAAGAAAAATTTGGAACAGCTTCAGCACTTGAAGGACAGTTAAGGTCAAATGTCCCCATGGCAGTTTTAACATCCCATGGTGTTTCCTGCATGAATGAACAATTTCATGGACTAGAAGACCACACTTCTCGTGTTCACCCATATCCTGGGAAGATTACCATCTCTGGTCCAGACAGCCACAAGAGGTCAAGCCTCCAGTCATACCCCGGACTGCAACCAAAATTGGAAGATTACTACCGAGAACAGATATCATAGAATTTCCCATATGCTGCATTAGCAAACTGAACTAAAAATGCATTTATCCTTCAACAAAGGAAGCTTGTCCTAGACATGGGACAAACTTGCTAATGAAAAGAGAAGTTAATTTTAAGATACTTTTTTCCTGGTTATGCGGTAAAAACATTGACAAAACAATCAGGGTAACAGCTTGAGATCAGAGCAGAACAAAACCTTAATGTTAACAAAGCAAAAGCATCCCTTGCAAACACCTCTATTTATATTTTTTTCATTTAACAATCAAACAGAAAACACAATTTATCTGTACTATTGCTTATATACCAGAAGTACCCAAAGGAATTCAATTCAATACATACGTAAAAATAAAACCAAAATATTCTGGGTTTTGTTTGTTTATGCCTTCATTCCAGAGATGCCCAGATGTGCATGAGGGATAATGAAATGCTAGAAAGAATATCAAGCTTTGTTCAGTGAATTTTGATAGGACTGGAAGTGTCAGACCTATTGAAAAATATACAAAAATTTAGTTAAGTTTCATATGGAGCATTAATAAAGACTTTTATGAAATCTGGGACCCTGAATGACCTAACCAGTTCTGCATCCACATTTGGAAAAAGTGGGAATCAGATGGAGGAGTTTGGTATTGTTAGTAAATATTAGTCAAAATAAACCCAAGAATTTGCAGTCAGTTAATAGAGAACTGGTTATCAGCTTCAGCTGATTCGCTCTGGAAACGGAAAAGTTAAACACTTTTTTTTTTCCTAAAGTACTGCTTGAGAGAGTAACAAAAGAGAGGTTCCATTCCAGAAGAATGATCTGATTAGTGTGGTAAGAGGGACTGTAAGAAGCAAAAAACTGGGAAATAAATCTCAACTCCATCTCCTCAGGGCAGCTGTACACCTGTATCTCCGGTTAGCTCAGGGATGAGATGTTCTGCACATGGAGGCCTCAGGATCAATCATTTAAAAAGTCAATGAAATAATGAAAGTTAATGTCAAACTCTGTTATCAAGCAGCAAGTCCGTTTGAGGATGGCATATACACACCCAATACCAAAGCTTCATCACTATGGATTTTGCTCTCAATAGCTAATCTAGCCTACACAGATCACTATCATCAGCCAGAATCTGAAAGCACATTTTGGGAGTCTGACCACTGCGAGCAAGTGATCAGCCCCAGATTTCATATTGCACATAACAACTTCTCATCAACCTAGAAGTTCAGCATGAAGCTTCCAGAGGGGTTTTTCTGTCACATTCTCAAGCATAGTAAGGAACTGCTGTTTCATAGGGCAGAACTCCCTTGCCCAGTTTAGCCCTTATTTTCATGCTGAGGAGAAAGACTCAAAGCCCATCAAAACTATGCAAAAAAGCACCAGAGAAGGAACACTCACTCTGCTAATCCTTCCACAGAAGCCACCAGCAGTGGAACGTGAACACTCAGTGATGGAGAAATTCCACAGCACTCCATTCCTTTCCTCCACTCATGCAAATTCCCACAGAGAGGCGACTGTAGCATGATAACTATTAAGTGAACAACTGAAATGTCGCATGCATTACACCATAAAATAGGATAAAAAGAGTTATTTTTCTATACTAAAACTCGTAAGTATAAAAACGGAGGTACCCCCCAGTGGGAGCAAGCAGAAATTGCTGGCTTGCTGGTGACAGGTCTTAATTTGCTGCAGAGACTTGCAGGCAGCACAATGATGTGTTTGCTCTCACGCTACAAAAGCAATTATTTTTGCAGAAACTAATCACTTTGCATTCTGGAGCTATATAAATAATTAAGACTCAATTTTTCAAAATATATAAGCACAACACATTACAAAATAAAAGACTGTGCACTATGCAAGAAGTTTCAGCTCAGTGCACATATTGAAACCTCATCATTTTGTCCAAAGGATTTCTGAACCCTGAGGAGCTCAACTCAGAGCTGGAAGATCAAATGGCAGGAAGCTGGGGCTGAAAAATTACCTCATGGTACTTGTAATATCTTCCACTATCAAAGCTCTGAGTTAAAAGAAATTGTTTAGGCAGTTGACATGCTGTGAATCAAAGAATGCTTAAACTTTGCAGGGAGATTCATCTTTAGGCAAATAGCGTTGATTCTAACTTTGTATTCCCAGGGCTTCATGTCAGTCAAACAATGTTCATGGGTTTGTTTTTTTCTAAGTGCCTTTTATCTGCACTAAAAGCTCATAGGGATCCATTACACCTTTATAAAAACCTAATTTGAATTTTTCCATGGCTTTCACATAAGTTAGTAAGCAGACAGAAAATATCTGATTAAAATGGGGAGAAAAAGACACTTATAAAATTTTTTTCAGTTTATTGACCAATTACATTTTTCAGGCTCAGTTGTTACAGGTCATATTTAGCTGATTAAGTGTTTCCTTAGCACATGAGGCAGTCTGATACTCTGCTGTTTGCCAGTCCATCCATTTGTCTTTGGCTGACATTCTTTAAGCTATCTGACCACCTTCAACTAATTTTTTCTAGAGGAGAAAAAGTCTCAGAAAATCTCCCAAGTTCTCCAGTGATTAGCAGTTAGGCATTTGGGAATTGTAAGAGCACCCAATAAACCAAGTTTTATTTTCTGGGCATTCAAAAATGACAAATAGCTTCCTGCTTGAAAGAAAACCAGACTTTACTGGGAAAACACAAACTTGGAAAAACCTGAAAAAATAACAGCAGATGAGACTGACATCCTTCAGAGTACACTGGCAAAAGTCCTGACCCAGTCTGCTACTGTCCACAGTGAGTAGATAGAAAGGGATTTCTTCTTTATCCTGAGGAAGACCAGATTTCAGCAGATGTCAGGTGAATGGGAAGTAAATCTTTTGCCTTTGATGGATATTTGGTTTTGAGGATTGCACTTTCTAATCCATCGGGGCAGAGAGACCTTCATATGATTCAGGCACTAGACCATGGTGCCTGTGACATCTGCTACCTGTATGGATCAACATCTGTCCTTGCTAAGTGCATTCACTGCTGGCTTTTGCAGCAATGGCTTCAGTGCCAAACAGGTCTCTTATCAAGAGGTCGAGGGCAGATACCATCCTTGCAGAATCTGTATTTCAAAACAGGTAACCTTTTACACGGTGCCTCTTCTTGTCCTTTGACAAACAAGGAAAAAAACCATCACACCACCAACAAAAATAACATTTTAAACTGCAGACTACAACAATTACCACAGCATCCTTCAGTAAATTTACATTCTATTCTTCTTGGCAGGGCTGATCTTAAACAGCAAGGTACCGAGGCACTGCCCCCCATCAAAGCAATCCTGGCCCACTGCAGATGCTTTCGCGTATTCTTGGACTGATGCCCACAAATTACTGTCTTCCCCTAAGTCCCCATGAGATGCTGCTTCTCCCCTGTCCTGCCAGGTTTCAGGCCTTTAACCTCACCACCTACTCAGGTTCAGCTCCCAGACCTTGAGAGGCAATGCCATAAATTCACAGCAGAAGCAACAAAGCGCAGCATCACTGCTTTTCCACCAAGCTCCACCCATGCAGGCAGAAGATGAGGTTATTGCTGTCGTTGCCACCGACCAAACAAGCCCTGCTCCAAGTGCAAGGCTCGTTTTGGTTTCCCCATTCTCCCTCACCACCACTTCCAGCAGATCCTCATTCCCTTGCACCCAAAGCACAGCATTGGCTCTCTGTGCAGCTCTGTGGAGTTGCTGCTTGGGGTGCATCTGGCCAGCTTGATCCAGCAGCCAAGCTTCAAGAGAGGAGCACTCCTAGGTTCTTTCCATAACAACAAAGGTTTCCCGATCACACCAAGCCCAGGCTGTCACATGTGGTTTGTCTATTACCTCCTTTCACCTGCTCTTCCCTCCAGTGCGTAGCACGGCTGCTGGATGGAGGATGGAAAAGGCGATTTTGCTAGAAAGGAAAGGAAAATGTGGCAATCAACTGCTGAATACATTAGTGGGTCTGGAGCTTGTCTACACCAAATTCCTTGTGGTTCATGACCAACTGAGACAACACACTTGTTAGTTTTAGTAAGAAATCCTTCAGCATACAATTTTTACTTTCAGTAGTAAATGAGTAAATAAATTCTATTTTATTCCATTGAATATGACAGATCTTTTTCACAATTTAAGATAATAACATGTTAATCTGAATTCTCATAGGCAGAAAAGAATGTGCTACAATGCTCTTTTATTAGGCTTATCTTAGCACAATGTGGTTCAGCTAATAGTCTCATTCCACCCACATGCAAGAAACATGTGGGTTTCTTTGACTTTATCCAGATACAAATACACCTGGTTTAGATGATAAATTGGAGTCTGAAGGGCTTAACAAACTCATGGCATTGCAACCAAAAAAACAAGCAAACAATTGAAAAGTTTAATAACTTAACTCAAAATATTTAGTTTTCCATGTCCTAGGAAGAATGTGAATCCTATTAATGAAATATCCAGAATGGAAGGCAGGGGGATTTTGAGAGAATCCTGCCTAAGATATTTCATGTCCATATGCAAATGACAGCCAGTGCTGTGCCTAGTTTCTTTTGTCTCTTCATAATACTATTTTGAAACTAGAGAAAAAATTGACATCAAAAATGTTGATAGAAGGGGAAATGCCAATAGTTATGCCATTCATCATCCTTCATGAAATAAAACATTTTTACACACCTTTAACATGTTTACAGATGCTCTCATAGCAGACTTTAAAGGGAGTGCAAGAAAGTATTTGAACATTATATAAATCTCAAACTCATCTTTGTATCACAGATTCAAAGAATCACAGAATATTTTGGGTTGGAAGAGACCTTTAAAGGTCACCTAGTCCAGCCCCTCTGCAATAAGCAGGGACAACTCCAACTAGATCAGGTTGCTCAGAGCCCTCTCTGGCCTAACCATGACCAGGGGAAGAGGGGGGCATCTACCACCTCTCTGGGCAATCTGCTCTAGTGTTTCATCATCCTTATTGTAAATAAAATTATTCCTTATATCTAATCTAAATTGACCTTCTTGTAGTTTAAAACTATTACCCCTTGTCCTATCGCATTTGATAAACACAGAATTTATCACTGGAGAACTTCTGCTGAAATTCATACTCAGGAGATACTGGCTTTAGGCATGCATATACTGTAGCATTTTCAGCCCTACAGGCACTAATAAATAATGCTTATGCATTGCATATTACTGCATTCTCACAGATATATTGATTACTCATTAGTTTGCTATAGCCTCTGCATAGGCTATTTTACAGTTCCCTGTGGTAACACAGAAGCCATGTTTGGCAAGACACGTATTTCGGACAGAGTGAGGTCCTTCTAAATAAAACTGGAGAGGGTGAAATATTGCAAGCTTATAAGTGCATATTTCTGAAACACTTAAACATATTCTCAACAATTAATCTAACTACTGAGCTCTACACAAAAAAATATAGAATACAAAAGCTTAGAATACAAATTCACCACCTCCTACCACAAGTTTTAGTTAAATGGCTTTCAACTGCACCAATAATCTCCAAATAGCTCAAGTCCAGTATAGATTACTGTTTTAATAATACACAAAGCCATAAAGGTTGACCTTTGCAACAGTATGTTATTGGTGGCATTGGGTGTTATTAAATTTCAGATAGCAAGTGATATTACACATAGATGTTTTAGTGAGAGTCAAACAGGCTGCAAAAAGCACATCCTAATGCTTGAAGCAAAGATGCCAAATGTAAATTCAAAAAGGGGTTCTGAATTCCAGGCAAACCCACATAAATACATTTTAATTTATTAACAAGAAATAAGTTCTAGAAAATATTTTAAATTATTACTTGCATTTTTTCAAAATGTTTGAATGCCCAAGTTATAACCATTAAATAAACTGTAATTTAGAAATTAGGCAAAAACCTACACAAAACACACAAAGAACCCTGTGTATAATGATTTCATTTCTTCCATGATGAGAAAATGCAACATTTGTACACGTATGGTTTGATGAGGAGATAGTTTCTCTCCCTTTGATCATGAAGCAATGCTGGAGCCTCAGGCCTGATGTGAGGACAATGCAATTCCCTCTGTAGCATGCAATGTTTATAAGCATTCCGGTCGCTCAGGATCCCACATACCACACTACAAGCCCTTGAGAGACAGAAACCTTTAACTCGGGCAGCACCTGGTCCAGTCAGCCTTCAGCAATGCCACAATTACATTAACGCCACTCCAACACTGAGGAAGGAGCTGTTTGGATGATCTGCTAAAAAATGGCACAGCATCATCGCCTTAGTGAGCAGGGCTGCAGCTGGGCATCCCTGAGTATCCCCACCGGCAGCTCAAGCCCAGCTGCTCCCACCAGCTCTCGTGTTTTGGAGCTGCTGCAGAGTCACGTGCCCCAGGTTGCCACAGAAGAAGATACAGTTTTGGACTGGGAACACAAGCCCAAAGAGCAAAGAACACTACTAAGGCCAGTGCCACAAGTGATGCATACAGCTGGGATTACCCCAGGCTGTGAGCCGGAGTGAGCCATGCAACAGACACTGTTGTGAAGATGGGGGATACAGAGCCAACACTCCTGGGTGCCCTGTGGCAGAAGGCATGTTCTGGATGAGTCCCCCACTGCAGGCGACCAGAGACAGAACTTTGAGTCTCATGTGAAAAATAAGCCAGGAACTTCTGAGCAGGTCTCCTTGTGCCACTGAAACCCAACATTATTTTTATCTTGGTCTATCAAGCATTAATAGGAAGCTTCTTGTGCTTCATCAGCTGGGAAACAACTTTGCCTGAAGCTGCCACCAGGGCACTTGTGCCAGCCAAAAAAGAAAGATGTGGGTTTCCTGCAGGGGCACCATCCTTATCATCTAACTTGACAAGCCAGCTGCACCCAGAGCAGACTGGTCTCAGAGAACGGGCACAGTTTGGTTGTAAAGACCATTTTTATTCTTCACACAGACATGCAGCTAAATCAGAACTGTATTAGTAAGACACCTGTCCGACTGACAACCCAATTCCTTTGTCTGTTTTCTGATCTTTCAACTCTACCAATTCACAGAATAGAATGCTACATAAATATTCAGACTTTTCCTGCAGCATTTCTGTAGTCGTTCCAGTCATGGACTGCCACAGCCTAGAAGTCATGGCCAGGCACACAACCCAAGAACTTGATCCTAAGGCTGATGCATGAGGAGTGAAACAAGGAGAGTTCCACTAACCCTTTGAGATAAAGGCCTTCTGCACAATTCACAGTGATTGTAGTGATTCAGGCTTCATTTACCCCTGGTAAGAGAAAGTGTTGTGCATCTAGCTCTCCTTTGTCCTGTCCTTTGCAGGAAAAGAGGCTGAGCATATATTTTACTAGAAGCAGGCTTTCTTCAGAACTCAGGTCCAGGGAAAGAAGGGGATCTTCAGCTGGGTCCTGAAGATTCCTTACAACTGCGTGTCTGGTCGCTTCCCCAGAAAAATTAGTGTATAGAAGAATTTCTATATTTTTACTCCTCTAAATTATTATTATTTTATTAACACTAAATGGAAAAGAGTATTTTTCCACTTTGTGCACAAGATCCACATTCTGAATATTCCTTCAGTAACATTCAGCCATAGTTTAACAATATTTTTAAATGACTATTTTATTGATTTAACTACTGTGGTGTAAAGAGATGGAAACATGCATCACACTCAGTTCCAACTTAAAAGTTAAATTTGCAAGAGGCAGCTGTTTCTGGGGGAGGAATAACTCCAGAAAGAAGTAGAATATGACTGTGGAGATGTCCTTCCACTTTATCTGATAACAGATAAGAAAAAACAATCATTATTTGCTCTCTCCAAGCCCTAGGCCATTCAGAGACCAGAATCACTGGCCATTCTTTAGGCCAGGAAATCCAGCTCATCTGTCCTCTTATGAGATGACTGGCTGACAAATTTTGTTATATGCTAGTTTGAGTTTCTCATACAATGAAAGATTCCAAATTGCCAGATCATTAAAAAAAAAAAAAATCCTATGTAGAAGAAAAGATTTGAAAGAGACCCAGTAGCTCCAAAAATCAGGGGTGACAGCTAAATAGCCAGCTAGAGATGGAAAGCCCAAGCATAGTGATTGAAGAAACAAACCCAAGACCTGTTTTCTCTAGCAGGTAATTAGCAGTAGCCCCAACACAAAGCAGAGCAATACCACAGCAGGGTCCTTTCAAAATTCCAATAATGTATTTGTGGTAAGAGGCCTCCTTTAAGCTCAGGACAGGACTGGGACTCTAACACATTAAAGCTCGTGCTGATCCGCATGTTGGACTTCTGATTGTGTGAGTAAAAGTAACGAGCACCGTCCTGATTCAGTCTGCTACTGGGGACACCTTCAGACTTTGCCCTGTTGCTTAAGCAGCAATTACAAACACATTTCATTACCAGGCACAAGGGAGTTTTGTGACACCTTTCATCATTCATACACTGTAACACATTGCAGCACTGTACTCTATTCACATGGACTTCTCTAGTGAGATGGCTCCATTTGAGATACTCTCGGACCAGATGATTTTTCTATAAAAAGCAGTGAGATTATGGCTAATTATTTCCTGCTGTCCTTTCTGTGTCTTTTTTATTCCATTAAACAAACAGACAGTGTTTGGTATATGAGTAAGAAATGTAGTGTAACAGAAAATATGTTAGAAAGGAGATGATTACTAATCACTGCTTTTTGCCCAATACAGCTAAAATGACCTATTTCCTCAGCTCATCAGCTGAGCAAACTACTGACTTCAAGATGTGAGAAACCATCCTTGTCCTTTGGTTTCAAACATGATTTTGTTTCTGTAATGAATTCAAGGAGCAAATATGACCTGGGCTGAAGGAGAAGCACAAAAAAACTACAGTCAGCCCAGAAAAAGAAGACATGAATGGGAAGCAGAGACATAAACATAAAACCTTGCCTAACAGTTTATTAAATAATTTTAATGATTTTAATACATGGAACTCAAGAAAGCACCAGTTAGGCTAACATTTGCCCAGGACATTCCAGTACATGTGAGGAAGTAAAATGTAAAACTACTCTTAAAATAAAACTGTACTGCTTTGAGAAGATAAAAAATTAACCAGAGCCCTTAAGTGACCGATCAGATGGAAATTAATTAAAGATGTGAAGGGCATGATTCATTATCTGGTGGAGTTAAAAAGTATCAACTACCTTATGAACACATGAAAAAAACCCAAATGGATACACTTCTCTTATACTACATTAACTACTTGGGCTTCTCAATATTTCCAGGACTGAACATGATTTTGGGACAAATAATCACTATGTATTCTTTATAGTTTGCACTGTGAGGCAGACGGTGTCCAAATGTTTTGATTCAAGAAGCTTTAATTTTGGGGGGGCTTGTTTTTGCCAGGAATTAGAGGAGATAGGTCTCAAACATCAGCTCATCTGGAATTTTCAAATGGCAAGTTAAAATCATGTATTTACAAGTGGCTTTGGGGATTCCCTTTTACTTTTCTCTGACTAAAAACAGCACTAAAGGTTTCTTTCCCTTAAGTAAAGAATCTCTCTAAACTGAAACAAAAGAGGAACACTTCACAATGACAGCATTTTAAAATATGGAGTTTTAAACAATATTCTTCCATAATTTCATGTACAAGTTGTTCCCAGACCCATGGCAGGGAGGAATGAGCTCAGTGCCAGTAAAATCTAGTCCTGACAGAAAAAAATTAGTTACTGGCAATACAGTTATCTAAAACCATACACATTCTCAGGAAGAAAGAATGTAATATTGAATTAATGCTTTAATATATATCCAGCCTTGAGTTCAAAAGGTACAAGGCTTGCTTCAAAGAAAAGACCTGCAACTTACACCTAAGTGTACATAAAAGCCATGTCTAAATTGGCAGGGAATTCAGCTCAGTGCAAGCAAAAAAGTAAAACAAGGCAGCTGGCGTGAGGCCCCTGCATCTCTAAGAGTTTCTACCTCAAGTCCAGTTTTAGTCTGGTTGGCTGGAGATTGAATGTTCCCTCTCACTGGACCTGGTTTGAAGCTGTCCGATGGATGAACCACTGGTCCATCTGGAGACGATTAGCTCTGCCTTAGGATGATGAAGATTTGGTGCTTTTAATCCAAAGACACTCTTAGGCAACCACAAACAAGTTCTGCTTCCCTATTCTCAGTTTATGGTCCTCTCCTGTTTTTCTCTCCTTTGCTCCAGGACACCATGCCTGTGGCATTGTAAGTGATCTACAGGATGAAGGCAGGTTTGCTCTCTTGTAAGCATTTGAGTTTGCTCCCCGGTGCTCACAACGACGGCTGTTCCAGCTCAAGGATTGCTAGGTGAGGCAAACTCCAGTCATAGGAAGGAAAAACCTCCAGCACAACTGGGGCTGACTGCCAAAACACCTCAGGAGCCAGGAGCTCCTTCAGTCTAGCCCCACCCCACAGCCTCTCATCCGTCTACCCGGGATTTTCAGAGCTCCCCTGCTGTTGACTCTCCAAATACGTGGAGCGGTGCTTGGTCATGGGAACATTTTAGTATAGTTGTCTTTGGGAGAGGGAGGCTTTGCAGCACTTCTCTGCTGGCCACTGCTCCTCCGAGAATCAGATACAGATATCTGATACCTCACAGGGTTCCCACCTTCCCAAAATATTTGCCAGCTCTCCTGGAAGGGGACAAGGTGAAGGTAACACCATAAACCTAAGTGCCGCAGCAAAACTCAATTACAAAGAAACCTTGAAACCATCCTGCAGTTTTGAAAATGCTGAGAAACTTCTGCAAGTCTTTCGAAGGGGGTTGCTTTCTCATCTTTCTCCCACCCTTAGGCTGGCAGGTCCCGGCTAAGAAGGCAACCAGTGCCCCAGCCAGCGAGGGCCCTCCTGCAAGCTCCCTTGGGCCACAAGCGCATACCTTTCCCCAGAGCTTTGAAAGATGAAGATGTTGCACTACCAAACGTTCAAGATTTACTTATTTCAGGTGTTTGACCAGAAGAGCTGTGGGTCAGACACACTGGTCGACGCCTCGTTCAGGACCCCCATCTTTCCTGCAGCTCCACGAGTGGCCCTGCCCGAGGCCCGAAGCCCACGGCCAGGGAACGCCTTCCCTTGCCCCCGGCTGCACGAGGAGGGCGAGGGGCGCGCAGATGTGGGGAAGCCCACAGCGCCCGGCGGGGCCCGGCGGGGCGAAGGGGTGCGGACAGGTGCCGAGCCCGGTCCGGCCCGGCGCCGCCGCGGCCGCTCCGCCGTCGGGAGGAGCCGCTCGGTGCCGCTCTTTCCCCCAGCGCCGCCGCCCGGCTGCGAGCGTGTGTCAAACCCACGTGCTCCGCCAGCCCGCGCACCGGGAGCGGCGCCCCGCGGCCGGGCCTCGCCGCCGGCCCCGCACCGCCCTGCGCGGGGACCTCCGCCGGCGGCCGCGCCGCACCGCGGCCTGCGCCGTCCCCGCGGCGGCGGGGAGGAGGAGGAGGAGGAGGAGAAGGAGGAGGAGGAGGAGGAGGAGGAGGGCGGTGTTTTCCTGCGCGGCGCCGCGGCCGTCGCCCCGCCGCCGGCGAGCGTCAGGCGGGGGGGGGCCCGGCCCGGCCCTTCCCCTGGCCCCCGCGCCCCGAGGATGGCAGCGCTGCCCGCACGAGTGGCTGGCGGCGGTGTCCCTCCTCTTTTTTTTTCCGGCAGCGGCGGCGGCGGCAGCGGCGGCGGATCATTGTTGTGTGGGAGGAGGGCGGCGGGGATGGACTTGATCTCTCGGGTCTCCTGCTGAGGCGGCAGCACAGCGCGCCCCGCCGCCCAGCCAGCGCCGCGCCGGGCAGGGAGGGACCGGACCGGCCCCCCGCCCGCTCCCCGGCTCTTTATTTTTAGGGGGCTCTGCTGCTTCTCTCCCTCGCCCTTATCTCCCCCCCCCCTCCCCGCCCGCACACACGCACAGGGACACGCACGCACCCTCCTCCGGTGCCCTTTCATCCTTCCCCCCCGCCGTCCTCCCGCGCCGTCTCCTGCCACGGCAGATGCGCCGCGGGTCACCGCGCAACTGGGACTATGGTGAAATTTCCAGCGCTCACTAACTACTGGCCCCTGATCCGGTTCCTGGTCCCTCTCGGCATCACCAACATCGCCATCGACTTCGGGGAGCAGGTAAGGCAGCGCCTCTCCGGGGAGCGACCCTCTCTCTCCCGCTCGCCCGCCCTCCCGCAGCGCCGGTCTGGCGCGGTCGGCTCCTCCGCCGGGAAGGAAAGGGAAGGAGAGCCGTGCCGAGCCGTGCCCTGCCGTCCTGCCCCGGCTCATCGCGGCGGGCGGGGACTGCGGCCCCTGCACCGATGGGGACAGCGGGCAGCCGGTGCCGGCGTGCCTGCCCCGGCGGCCGCCCGAGAGCACGGGCTGCCCCGCACCCCCAGGAGATGCCCGGGGAAGGACGGCAGGGTTTGAGTTGTTTGGGGGATTTTTTTCCCCTCGCATTTCAGGATTATATAATCTGAAATTACATAATGCACTGGCCGGGGGCTGGCTGTGGTTTATCCCCGCGCTGACACGGCCGCTCAGGTGCAGCAGCCCCTAGCGCAGTGCAGCGCGGCTCGGCGGCGGCTGGAGCGGGGCGGGCGACCCGGCTGCCGCCGCCCGCTGCCGAAGGGACGCCGCGGCCCCCCCGCCCCGCCGCGCTGCCGCTGCCGCAGCGGTTCGGCCCCGCCGCCGGGAGCCCCCGCCGCGGCATCGCGGGAGGAGCGCGGCATCCCGCGGGGAGCCGCTCCGCGCCCCCGCGGGGAGGGGGCGACTTCCCGGCGGGGCTCCGAGCAGGTGAACCTCCCGCTGCACCCCTGCACCGCCCGTGTTCTGTGCGCCTCAGCGCTGCTGTAGTTCTGTAGGGGTGTTGGTGACCTAAGGCTGTCCCCTGGCATGGACACCGAGAAGATAGCCCGGTGTATCCGAACCCGCCGTCAGCCTATCTGCCATCCCAGTTTGTCCTCCCAATCCCCGCTTGCTGCGTTTGCACCGAGAACATGTTCAGTGCTTGGCGTACTCACTCCTCTGCCCGAGCTATCCCCGGTAGGTGCTCATTTGCCACTGCACTGGGGTGTCGGGGAATCTCTTCTCACGTTTCAGTATTTATGACAGTCCAGGCCCCGGTCTTGTGTTAGGCTGCACTATATAGGACCTGTCGTTACATTTTTGGTAGGATGGTATATACTACTACTTGCTCACAAGTGTTAAACTGGGCAGCCGCACTAGGTATTGCACCCCAAATAGCTTTATCCTTGTCCTAAGTCACTCGGTTTGGCTATGAGGAATAGCCACTTGCTCCCGTGCTTCTTGAGCAAAGATACCAGAAAACTAGTGGGTACTTTCAAGCATTAGTAAAGAAGAAAGTGAAAGGAAAAATATGACAGTGGGAAAAAACAACTAACATTAATCATATGTTTGTCATGGCCGTGTCAATTGCATTTTGATTCCTAGTCCTTTCAATAAAGAGTGATACTAAAAAATACAATTCCATCCTTATCTAACAATTACATGCTTTCCTACTAAGTCAGTCTTCTATAAAACATACTGGGGGGTGAGGGGGAAGGGAAATCTAAATATAGAAATGACAAAGGAAAAGGTGATTTAAATGCTAATAACTATGCCATGTTAATAACATACAGTAGAAGTTAAATTGAAGGCAGTGCACTCAGCAAACTGAGTATGACAGGTGCATTCATACAATTTGCTTCATACAAGGTCAGCTCAATTCAAGATAAATGTCAGCCTATAAAAAACCATCCCCTTGGCTTCAGTGTGCTCTGAACCAGGATTTCAAAATTTTGCAAGTAATTTTATAAGTGAGGGGCCTTCTGTCCGGCTGGGTACACAGGAGGGATGTTAATCTGTGGAGTATACATGTAAACACTTAAACAACCTTGACAGCGTCAGAAACAAAAATATCTTACAAAATTTGTTTTGTCTGATAGCCAAGTAATAGGATTGGCCCTTCAGGAGAGTTGGAGTTATCCCTTGTCTCAGATGGCAGCTTGGGGAGGTATTTAATTGAAAAGGGAGAAATCCAGCCTGCTAGAACTCTAACATCTTTCAGGAGCAGAAACTGGAAAGATAGTTTTTGTACCAGTCTTACCTACATGGAAATAAGGAAACTGAAGCAGGAGCAAAGCTACACCAGGTCTGAAGGTTCTTCTTACAGACAAAAGGACAGTGATTTTATTTTCCTCCATGTAATACATGAAGTTACTTTTTGCACTTGTAGGACATTACTGTTGGACTTGTGAGGCTGAAAGTACATTGACTTGCTGAGCCAGTCACCTTTCTGCGTTACAAAATTGTAATAATTTTAATGCCAGGTCTGAATGGAAGCAACGTAGAAGAATGGGTGTGCCAACAGATAGCTCTGCAAAGGCTGTGGTACCCCTTCCTGTGAATGTATCCTGCAGATAAGAAAGATTTTTAAGAATGATAAGGGAAATAATATTTGCATGAAGTAGTGTTACTTGCACTGGACAATACTGTAAAAGAGACAGGAGAACTACACATCAGAAGTAAGAGATGACTAAAAAAAAATAGGGAGAGAATGGACCTTGCCTGACCAGGGAAGAAGAGATGTGTAAGAAATGCTGTAAGTCATAAGCCCTTTTGATATATGGTGTTCATACATTGCTCCCTCAAGTGGGGAGAATATTTGGAAGTAGAGCATTCAAAGCAGAGCCTTCTTAGCAAAACCTTATACTGTTAGATATCTGAGATTGAAAAATGAGAAACAAAGATAATTATACCTTTTTGTTTTTTTCCTATTACCTTGAGAGGCTTTTCAGGGTATTGAGTAGTTGTAGTCAATAGCAGACATCACTAGAAAATTACCAGGTCCTTGGTATGCAGGTGCCTCTAGGTTCTTGCTACTTTAAAGGAAATTTACAGTAAGGCTAAAGAATGTTTGTAGACCATAGGTTAAGGCTGTCACCATTGCCCCATATAAGATGCTTGGTATGGCAAGCATGTTTAGTTTACAGGAAGTAAAAAATGCTGGCTCAGTGCTTAAGAACTAATAAGCTCTGCTCATGAAGTCACTTCCAGGACCACTATAGCCAGTGAAGAGCCTCCTATTGACCCCTGGACTTTAATCCAGCGATGCCTTAGGACAAGGCTATATTACAATGTTACTCCAATTTAGTGAGCTGACCTAATTTCTTCACCTCATAAGATCTCTTAGATAAGTACCTGATTTTTACCCGCTACTAAAAGTAATCCTGATGCATGACCAGGTAAATGACCAGAATATTAGAGAGATAAACCATTTCTAACCTACTTTCTTGATTTCCTTCTGTGACCCATTTCCAATTTATTTACAGTGCTGCATGGCTTTTATGAAATTAAATACTACGTAGCTTTCTTCTTAAGAGTATGGCCTTCAGCAAAATAGTCCCAAATATTTTGGTTAAACGTTCCTTCTCCATTCAAATCTGTGTCTCTGTATGTCAGTAATGTGTGTGTTCATGTGCACACATCTCTTTTTCTCTAGCTATACGCATGCACACACAAATATACACAACAGAGCATTTTCATCCCAAGAGCTTAACACCACCAGAAGAGAGATGGTCCCTTTCATTCTGCCATCGATGACATTCAACTCTCAACATCTTTCCCTGAGATTCATAATAATTGCTGTTGTATTTAAAGCTCAGCCATTGGAGACCAGAGTTTGCATTAAAAATTCCGGCTCCCATGAAAAATGCTGGATGTACTTGCTTAGAAATAAATGCATAAATTAATGCCTCCCATGTGATGGAGAACAACGCAACCTCAAACAACTCAACCAGCAAATAACAGCATCGCTACCCTGTAGGCTCAAAAATCCGTCACCACCCACATCAGTTTTCTTTTAGTTTCAGAGCTGCTCACATATGTTGTGGTGGCCTGACTTGTAACATACGCATGCATTTGCATCAGCATTGTTGCAAGGGGGGAAAGCTGAGGTGTGCATGAATTCTCTTTCTCAGAAGCACAGAATCAACCATAGGGAGCGCTAAATACAGTTTGCAAGTGTGGCTGGTTACTCTGCCGGATGCTCATGGGGTGGCAAAGGCCCGGCAGAGAGCAGTTCTTTCGCTCTCAAGGCTTGTCTGCAGTAGTCCCTTAATTATCAGCGGGAACGCTAGGAGGGGCTTTTTGTTTGGGGTATTTTTTTCAAACTTTGTAGCTATCATGTGTCGAGCCCCTGATCATTAGTTTGTGTCACTGCCAGTAGCTGTTGGCCGGGCAGTTTAACTTGCCAGCATAACTTATGTATGCAGACATGGTGTTCAGTGGCTTGTGGGCCCTTGGAAACTACAACCGAGCAAGCACAGCCCTGCTGCCTCCTTCTCCAGAGGTCATTCAGGTGCTCTGGTCCTGCAGAGAAGTTGCCATACACTGCCCACGTTGTAGTGTTTGAGATCCAGCAGGCGAGCCATAAAGGAAATGCTAGATGTTTTAGATTCCAAATTATTTTGCATTAATTGCTGGTTTTTTCTTGTGTTTGATTGGGGGTTTTTGGGTTTTTGGCTGGTTTTTTGGCTGGGTTTTTTTTTTTTTTTACTTAAAAAAAGAAAGTTGCCAGAAAAGGAGAACAAGTCATGAATAATGTATCAAAAAGAATTAGTGAGCTTATTGTCTGCCCATGCCATTTGCAAACTTAGTAGGGGGTTAAACATTTTGATTAATGCCTTATGAAGCTCGGTTTTGGGGTAAGCATTATTGTCTGGACATTCAAAACAAGTAATGGGAGAGTTCACATTCCCAGCTGTTCACCAGGGATTTGTGCCAAGTTGTGTAACCTTTCCGTGGCACAGTTTCCCTGCCTTTGAAGTGTGCCTAGACACCTACCTGTATGTAGATGTAATGAAAATTCATGTGTCAGAAGCACTCTGAGATGAAAGGTGCTGTATGAGTGCAAAGTACTCCTGTTATTGATGTTGTAAGAGGTCAGGGACTCGTTTAAATTGTGTAGGACTTTAGTACCATATAAACAAGAAAGCTAACAAGGTCCTATAATTGGTGTCCAACATGACTATGTTATTACCACAGCCGCATTACTAATAGGGTATGCTGATGGAAATGTCCTGTTTATTTTAAATGAATGTGAACCACACAGCATTTTAAATTAAATTTAGATGAAATTATGTTGAAGAAGGAAACATATACAGAGTAAACTATCAACAGAAGTTTTTTTGTTGTTATTCTTTTCCATGGCATTATTTTGAAGTAGTTTCTCTTGCAGAACTCACAAGCCAAAAAAGGAAATAGCTAGGAATGACCACTGAAATACATCCAGCTTTCCTGTTTAGAGTGAGCAAATCCAAGTGAGACCCTCTATGAAGGATTAAAAACCAAACCACATACACCAGAAGTAGTAATTTTCAGTTTTTATACCTCAGCATTGTCTCCAGAGACTTTTCTGTAAGCAGCACAGCTTTACTTCCCTCTGCATGCCAGCCTGTGCCCTCCAGCCCTAGCTCCTAAGTGGTCGTCTGTCAAGCACTGGAGGTTTTCACACCAGTGCTAGGTGGGCTCTAGACCATGTGGACAACTCTTGAGACTACCCTAGAGGTTAATTAGGCTTATCTGTCTGTGTTAGTGCAGCGGGCCTTAGACCCCAGGCATTGCATTCACCACTCGCACAGAGCATTTGCTGGCATTTCACAGCAAGCAGTGCATGCTGAGATCTGGGAAGAAGTCAAAGATCTCATAAACCATTGCAGATAAAAGCCAAATCCCAACAAAGCGCTAATGTTCTTAAAGCTGACAAAGACTTACTCCTGGCAGCTAAACCAATATGTATTTGCATTTTATAGCATGCAAGGTACAAAATAAACAGGTTATGAAGAGCACTGGGGCTATCACCACTGGAGAGTTCACATGGTACTAGAAATTATGAGAATGACCTACTAATGAGGTGTCCGTTCCCTGCAGTGCTCCATGTTGCCATAGTGTAAAATACATAATCTTGAGCTAGGACTTGTTTTGCTTCGTTTGTCAGAACCTTCCCTTTTTTTATCCTGCTCTCTCCTTCCTTCACAAAACCATCCAGTTCCGTGCCTTCCACCTCCCACCTCCCATGGCTGTGTCAGCTTGGCTCTAAGGACTTCTCTGGACTTTCTTATGCTTCACTGTTAAGAACTGGGAGGTTTTGTACTTGATGATAACCATTCAGCATGTCTGAAGGAGTTGGCTATCTGTAGAGCTGTAGAGATAGCTTATTTTCAGGACAGGTTGGAAGGAGGGAGTGAAAAACAACTCCATGCAGCCACTTTTTAATGAAGTAATTTAATTAATCTCAAAACTGTATGTTCAGATGATAATTGCCCACCAGGTTGCTGGAGAATAAAACTTTGAGGTCTGTGGGATGGAAACAATTCTCCCTACCAGAAGATTAACTCATGCAGTGGGAGACAAGGAGCATTTAGAGCTTTGCCAAGCAGTCCCAGTTCCCAGTCTCTAGGCTGGAGGGCCCTCTCTGGAGATAACTCCAGACATAATATCATTAGATATCCACTGAAAAAGGTGCTAAGGGTAACCAAATACTTCTCATGCTTATTTCAGAGATAAGGCTTCTCCTCTCTTTGCCAGTGAAAATCTGGAAGACTAAGACAGCATCAGGAATTGAAATCAGGGGTTGAAAATACTCCAAGCCTAATTTTAAAACATGGGTTCAAAACTGAAATTTGAAAGGGTTTTGAACCCCTGTATTCTGTATCATGTTGAGAAATCCCCGAAGTAAAACTCTGGGTTGTGAAATGACCATTTGATTTGTTTCGGGGCTTTTCTTGTTTATTTCTTTTGGCTGCCTTTTTCTAAAACCAAGAAAGCTGATTTCTCTTTACATTTGCTTTGGTCTGAGCTGATTGCTTTTTAATCATTGCTCATTTTGCTGCTGCCTGAAGAACTTGGTTGTATACAAAGGCTTATATGACAGGGCCAATCTTATGACTGAAGATAAGTGTCTTTTTATATGCAAAGAAGGCATACACTCAAGGCTCCAGCTCTGGAAGTGCAGATTCTATATGTTCCTATCTTGATCCTAGAAAAGACATTTCTCTGTCTTTGTGTGAGTTTTATCAGTTCTAAAATAGTGATGTGTTTCACAAGGCAGTTACAAAGTATATTCCTTCATATTTGTAAAACATGGATGTAAGTTGCTGTATAAATAGAAAATTTAAATATATCTGCCAGCTCATGCAGAAAATTCCATGCATAAAACTGAGCAATTCCAAACAGATTTTGCTTTGCAGCTACTTTGAGAAATCTGTAATGTTTTTAAATAACAGATATTACTGCTGAGCTCAATTCCTGCTTAAATGACATATCAGAAAATGTGTTTCTTAAAAAAATACGTGAAATTTGTAACTATCTTAGATTTTAACTAACTAATTTAATCAGCTATTGATACCTCATGCTCTTTGTACTTGGAAACCTGTGAATTTTGGGGTGAGGGAAACAGGAATGTTAATATGCAATTAGATCATCAGATTGCACTTCTTTCTGCTTGCTCGATTTTCTACTGACATGATATTGCTGTAGCTATGGTTTTAGACACCACCACTGTCTCTTGAGATAACCATTAGATAGAGAATTAAAAAAGAATCAGCATAAGAGATGTGAATGACCCGTGCACTTCAGTGTCTGAAACAGCAAAGCTCTGCAGTTCTCCCATCTTCTGTCTCCTCCACGGTATCACCTCTCTTTCAGATTTTCCACAGAACTTCACTACCTAGCTATGGAGTTTTTCTACATGTGCAGTTTTTCTTGATGAGTTCCCTCCTGATGTAATGCAGAATAAAAGAGCCTGCATGAAACATTAACTAAGAATAATTCCAGGTGTAAATATTCATTTTGTTCCAAAGAGGGCTGAAGTAGAGCATTGTTGTTTGCAAAGGCACAGTTGATTTCCACAGCTTTTGCAAGAGCATTCTAAAAAAGGACAAAGGAAAAATACTGGAGAGTAAGGAGCAGGTTGTTGAAAAATAAGTGCCACAAGGGTGTGAAATCTCTCAAGTACCATTTTAATTATTTTACCAAAGATGATGCAAAAAAATTCACTGTTCCTGTTTTGGCTGGAGTGTTACTGTTGGAGAAAGGGTGGTCACTGTTGCCCAACATGTCCAGTTTTCTTTACTGATGTAGTGGTTCAGCAAGAGTTCAGCTTTTAGTGTGGGAAGTGAATAAACTGCAAGACACTACTTATTTTCAAGTGTTTTGCTTCACATAGTATTTCTGCATTGTTAAGGCAGTTTTTTCCAACCCTTTTCAATTTTGACAGCCCAGAAAATTTTCAGTGGAGTGCTGAGAAAATTCACATGCATAGGAGCTGGAGAACCTACATGGTTTTATACTTCTTCTTTACCTGTTTCCAACTCCTTGTAAACATTCCCTAAGGTACAGGGTTCTCTGGGGCTGAAATCTCACCAAACCAAAGCATGTGCTAGTCTGTTTGCTGACAAGTACATTTGAAAGGCTTTTGACTGGGAGATGGTCTGTCTTCTGGCCTTCTTACCTGTGTTTTTTACTTAAATTAGTGAATGAAGTCAAATGCAGGCTGCACCTGAACTTTAATGTGCTGGCATGGGTTTTGCCTGTGCTGGCTGAGGAATGCAGTAGTGCCTGCCAGCTGGGACTGATTTTTTTCCTTCATCAAGTCCAATGTGCAGCGTGTGTAGGTATAAGGGGTGCAACCACATAACCCAATGTTCTTCCCTTGTTTTTTAAAAGATGGTATTTGACATCTACTTTCCTGAAAATGCAGGTTTTATGTCTTGATTTTATTGGGCTCTTTTTCCTGTTCGCTTCCTACTCACCCCTCCTTCCTTCTGCTGCGTACCAGTGACCAGTATCTTATTTTTGTAACCTCTGTGTTAGTATGCAGTAGCTGCTGTTCCTGTAGCCATGGGTAGGTAAGGTGAGGTAGCCTCTGATCCACCTCTGGCAGCTTCTCTCCTCAAGGCAAAGGCTTTCCTTGCCACAGCATACCAATGTGCTCCTAGAACTTGGCAGCCTTTGATCTCAAATCTGCTGTCCTGCAGATGGAAGACAGATTCTTGAACAAGTCCTTCATTGCCATTTCCTCTGTCAGCATCTTAGCAATTAAAAAACCTTTAGGCCATTTGAAAAGAAAATGAATTGTTAGCAGTATCACAGGGTGGGACGACACTTCACATTTTTGGTTCTGTTGAGAGGGGAAAAAATGTCAGTTACGCAAGAGGAAAGATTATGGAAGTGAAGCATTTATAGCTTGGACGGAAAAGGGAGTTTGATAACCATCTGCAGTTGTATGAACTGTGCTGTGGTCATGAAGGAGAGGAAAGGGGAAATGAGGTTACCTAGGTCACTGCTGTGGAGAAAAATGTGGGCAGGAGCGGTGAGAAAGATTGGGGTGGTAAACAGAGTTTAAACTTAAAAGATTTCCAGATGATTTTCCAATTAAAAAGCAGAAGTTTTTCCCTCTCACTTTACTTCCTTCTAAATGTGGCACAAAGAGTGTTGGCCTTTAGACAGCATTAGGTGGTGATCACTGTAAAGTGCTGTACATGATGGGTCAAACCTGAAGACCACATTTTCTGGTGAGGGAGACAACCAGCTTGAGAACCTCATCCTCCTCAAAGGCATTCAGTGCACTCTAGAAGGGCATTGTAGTTACAGGCTCTTACTAACGTAAAGTGTATAAAACCTGCCACTAAGAGGTGAGGAATTTATTTTATTAATAATTGGTGGTCATAATACAGTTTTCTCACAGCACCCTGTTTTCACATGCTGCCTCCCAGATTCAGCATACAGAGAGCACTTGCTAGGGAGAGAAACCAGGGCTACCTAGCTAGTGGAAGTATTGACTGTGAATCCTTGTCTTGCTCCTTTTAGAAGCATTCACTGGAGGCAGCATGCCCTTTGCCACCCAGGTGAGCAATACACTGTGTTAGGGTCTCCCTGGTAGGGCTGAGGGGAAAACATCCAAAAAAACCAAGTGCATTGAAATGCAGGAGCCTTTCCAGTATGAGAGAAGCAGAGTGTTGAGATGTCCTCAGTGTGGAAGTAAGGGAGATCTTAACTCTGCTTTTTAGCTGGAGGCTTGCTGAGTTTTTTAAAGGCATAAACTGCCGGGAGACAAGACTTGGCAAGCACAGGGGAGGTTTCAGTCCTGTGGTCCCATATGCTATATGTCCACAGCCCTGCAGCCTTTCTTGACCTTTCTCACTTACCCTTTCTTACTGTCTTTCCAGTTCAGTTCTTTGGGTTCTTTGGTTGGTTGTCCCATGGGTGCTGGAGTGTATTAGTTATACAGACATCTCTGTGGCTGTGTTCCCAGGCTGGGGCTGCAGTGCAGCACCTCTCCCTAATTGCTACCAGGGACCCTCATCCTGTTACTGGCTTGGGTAATTTATTCCATCATTCCATCCCCCTTCCTCCTCCACTGTGTCATTTTGGATATGACTTTGAACATTAGAATTATTTGCAACCTACTCAGCCCAAGAGGCCAGCTAAGAAGATGGGGTCACACCAGCCACCAACTCTGCCCAACAGAAGTGAAAATGACAGGTGAAGTACTTGACATCTCTGGTCATTTTTCTCTGCACTTCAGCAGCACATAACAACTGGTAATGCAGGCCTCCAAATTTAGTGTGACAGCACTGTCAGCTTCCCCTGTAGTTATGTTGGGTCATAACAATTTTGCAATCTTAAGTGTTCATTTTAAAAGAGGAAGAAAATCCAAACCACGCAACATTTTTCAGCTTATTAAAACACCAAAGGCAGTCATCCGCTGAAAGCTTTTTTTGTCACGGGTAAGCATGTTTTTCACATGCTTCTTTAAGACACACATGCACATGCATATGTATGAGGTGTGTTGTGAGCAGGAGACTGCCTTTGTAGGAGAATTATACACTGAGTGGTGCTAAAGTACTGTCTTGATTACTACTGACTTACATCCAAGACTGTAAGGCCAAGGAAATAAGGAGATGGGCTGTAACTGCACATGTACCTGAGGTGTTGCTTATAGTTTGAGCCATCTCTGGTTACATGTTGCATGTGCAAATGCTGTTTTGTTTTTGAATCAATGGTTTTGTACATGGATTTTATCTTTCCAAAATGTGACCTTGGGAGCACTCCTGATCACTGCACCACTGTTCTTTATATACTTGTGGGCAGTCATTTTGCTTCAGAGTGTTTTATTTCAAAGCATGAAAGCATGACGACCTTTCAGCATTCGCAGTCTTGTTCTTATACGAGCTTTCTGAGATGCAGTCAACAGTCTGCTGGTTAGGACATGCTCCAGCATTGTAATAGTCTTGGGAAGAGCTTTCATCAGCGGTGCCTTCTGGATCTAATATATAAGTAGTGTGGGTTTTTTCTGTTAATACAGTGCAGAGACCAGTGTTTCTGTCTTTAAATAAATTCATGATAAATCACAGCAGGTATCCTGCTTGACATTTTCTTAGTCTAGGCTTGACCTGTTGGTGAGCTTTGAGTTGCTGTCCAGAAAAGGCCAATGTCATTGTGGGCTAGCTTTTCCAAATCACAGCATGCCATTTTTGTCAGCTGCAAGCTCCTACCACTTTGTGGGTGGTTGCATCACTGAGGAGAAAATAGCTAACGAAGGCACAATCATTGCCTCGGGACTTTGTCAAGGAAACCTCATGTGAAGTTACATACTTGTGACTTTGAGCTCCAAGGGTTTGGTTATGCTTGCAGTAATCTGCAGATGTGGGGTGTGCTGTATTCTGTGTGCATCCAGAGATTGAAAGGGGAAATGAGTGCTAAGAAAGAGAGGTTTAGATCAAGAGGGAAGCTGTCTGAAAGGGAAAAGCCTGACATCTTTAGCTTCAGAAATATCAGCACATCCCAGAAGTCCTGGGTCATGAAAGCTTTTCACTGCATTGGAAGGGCTGAAATGCTCCAGTCAAAGTGACTGTGGGGCCATAATTTCATCACTAATATCTTGCTGAATAGCAAACTAGAAACTTTTCCCTCTGTCATTCTGCTGGAAGTCTAAGGCAGACAAAGGAGGCATGCCAGTGCAAGTTTAGCTTAATGAGAAGACCATCAGGTTCTGTATGACCAGCATTGAGAAGAATGTCAAATCAATACTTGTCCAGCTGGTGATAAAGGATAACCTGAGCTTAACTGTAGAAATAAATGGAGGAAAAAATATGACTCACTAATGTCCTTGGCCTTTTTTCATGAACAGAGAATAGTAGCAGCACGTGAAACCATTAGATATGAATACAATCTCTTGAGAGCTCTGAGTATGGAGTGCTATGACAAGAAATAAGCAAATTGGCTGGACAGGGAAGTGGTTTTGTCTGCATCCAGAAGAACAAAGAATATTTGAGTCTGTTGTTTTGGTTTTTTTCACTCTTAACGTGCTTATAGCATTAGGGAACCCTAAGCACTGTTCTGCTTTGCTGTTGACACAGCGTGGGGGTGAGGGATGCACAGACAGGTTGGAACAATTACAAGAAGGGATTAGTAGCTGTTTTGCAAGAGGTTACTATTGCAACTTCTGGGAGTTGGTTTCAAAGGCAGCTGCAAGCATGAATGTGTCTTATTTGCTTTCCATGAAGAATAGTGCCTCTATAGTCTCTTGACATTTAGAATCAAATACCTCTACACTTTCCTTCTTTCTGTTTTGGACAGATAAGATTCTATAACCTCAAGTCTTCTGTGTATATCCCTTTGTTTTGCAATTCCTTTGTGAAAGAAAGAAAACAACCATTAAGAAAGAGAGAAACAGGATATAAGAATAAGGAGCTGCACTCAATTCAATCCTTTTTTTGTCTTCCACTGAATCCCTGCATGGCAGTGCAGTGATGCAGCACCATAACCAACAGTCTGGCATCTGCAGCCTGCCAAGCTGAACCCTGAAGGATCAAGCATCATCAGTCTCATCTTTTATTGTCTGGTTTTGGCTCTTTGTTTATACATATTTATTTAAAACTGGGGATTTTTTTGTTTCAGCCCTTGGCTTTGGACCTCCTGTGCCCTGCTGTAGTTGGTGGCCCTGGACAGCTCCTGTCCCTTCACCTTGTCATCCTGTCCCCTATTTATTGCCCCTTTTTTAGTTCACAGTAGTCTGTAAGCTTCAAATACCTGCTTCTCTTCTGTCTCCTCTGCTTTTCCTTTTCTGTGCCTGTCCACAGGCTGCCTCCAAGGCACATCCCATTGCTGTTTGCAGACAAGCAGCCCACAGTTAGTATGGCAGCAAGGTTCCCACTGCCTGCCCCCAACAGATTCCTTCCCTGCAAACAAGAGGCCTAGTTCAGCAAAAGAAATGCTTAGTTAGAACTCTTTTTTATGTTTGTGGGCTTTAAATATAGGCCTCACTTAAGCTCATGTACAGGTATTTATCTCATATGAGACAGCCAGACTTCAAATGAAGAATGTGACCTTCGTAAAGCTGCAAGGCTTTTATCTAGCAGAGGGTCCGTGCTTGCCTCTTCTCCTCCACACATGCAGTTGTGGTACCAGGCAAATGCTACCCAGCTGTATGTGTTCCTCCTTTGACATCCCACCGTGTCGGAGCCAGGTCCAGGTCCGTGTGGTTCAGATACTTTTGCTCTAGGACTGGCATGTCACAGTGCTGCCGAGGCATGGCTGTGACCACTTCACCACTTGACCTGTGGCTCCCTCTCGTCCTCACCCAGGTGGCTTGTTTTGAATTCCTGCTCAGCATGATGCCATGTAGGAGAAGCAGTGAAGTTTTTGTCCCTGCATGCTGGTGTCTGATGGCACATGATAAATGCCTGGTGTCCTCACTGGTGGCTTTTTTAAAAGACCTTGCAAACAAAGGTCAGGGTGATTATTCTCACTAAGTCTTAAAGCCAATTTCTGGATCACAGACGAGAATAACATTGCCTGCATTCCCCACATACCTGTTCATCCTGCTGTTAGGTCTCATTGCTGTGGCTGACCAGGAATGTTTTCTTACCTGCATGGCCAGAGATAAAGATGTTGGAGTGCTGAGGGAACCTAATCTCAACAAAGTCCCTTTTGGATCAGAGAGCACTTCTGCTTTTTGGTGTATTCTTTCAAAGACAATCCTTTGAGGAAACCCAGGAGAAGCATGTCAGACTCAGTCAGTGGTACATGGGCATGAATATAATGTGCAGAGAGGTCCAGGTATTGTGAAGGTGCTCACTGTAGGCTTCAGACAGAAACGTTCCCATTGTGAATATGTGCATCACTTGAGGGACTTTGATGTTTGTGACCATTTTTAACATTATAAATATTTTTTAAATGCTATATATAATTTGTCTTCAGACATTTTCAGGTCATAACTAAACTACTAGGCTTGTTCCAAATTAGAGATGGATGGCATGAATAGCACAGTGTGAGTCAGACCCATCACATGTTCTAAATTAAACTTGTGCTGAGCCAACATTGATCTTAAGACTCTTTCTGAAAATCTCCCTATCTTACAGAAATTGCTGATCATGTTTCTAAAGAGGTTAATAATGAAGAAAAACTAAAGCAGAAGCATGGAGGACAATTGTATGATGGGAGGACTTAAAACATGCAACTAGGAGAAAGTATTCTGAATAAACAAGTTAGTGAAATAGCAGCTTCAGTAGCAGATAGGTTTTGGCTTGCCTAGCACTGTTAAGAGTTCAAAATTCAAACCTCTAATGTTGCTGGAGCAGGGTTGTCTCCTAATGAATACAGATGGGTGTTTCCCTACCTAGGCATTGCAAGCTGCCTGAAGTATAACCACAAAGGGCTCCTGTTTTCTTGGGGGGGGGGGAAAGAAGAGTTATGAGGGTAACATAAAGATCAGAAGATAGGAGGTCTTGTAGGATTTATCTGATGACCTGTTCCCCAGTAGAGGTAATACATGCTTTAAGTGAAATTTCACCTGAGATACTTTGCACAGTTCTGGCCATACATACTTAAAGCAGGTCAGTTCAAGCTTGTTCAAAAGATTAGGCAAAAGAAACCCCAGCTATTAATTTCTCCTTTTGTTTTTCATCATCTTATCTGAGAAGGTGATATGGAAAGGTTTTGGTTTCTGTAGCCCAGCAGAGAAAGGTAGACTGTGATTAAGGTGTTTGTGAGGGAGATGGGATCGTGTTTTCTGATGGGAAGATGGTAGCCTACCTGCAAACAAGAGGAAATTGAGTAGCAACATATGACTTTGAACAGACAATGAGTGCTTTTAAGCTGGAAATGAGGAAGGCTCCTGGCTACCAGAAGAATGAGACTCTGGAAAGATCAGGGTCAGGAAAGCTGAACAACTTGTTTTTAAGATTGCGTTAATGAAAGTAACGCTATTGTAGGTGTACGTGGAGCACCACAAAGGACTGAAGCCTACATCCCTGCAAATTGTTTCCATTCCCTTTGTGAAGGGAAGGTAGTAAACTTCTTAATCTGAATAATCTGAATGCTGTGGTTCTAAAATACTTGGTTTTCAGTATTTCTGCCTTCTTTGAAAGAGGTCATTGCTTACTTTAGACCTTCACAAACCCTGTTCTGTCATAGGAATGATTCCCAGAAACGCAAGGTGTCCCCTCACCCAGGGACACAGAGGCAGAGGGCTGCTTCTGAGGGGCTGACATTGCTGCCTCTGCTGCTGCTGCTGGCGCTGGCGAACAAACGGAGCTCTGTTCATTTTCTGCTCTAGCAGAACGAGCAGGGGGCGGGGAATGGGACAGAAGAAGGATGAGCTTGGGGATGGAGTTTGCTCAATTGAATGAGAAAAAAATAATGAGAGAAGACAATGTATATTCAGGTTCATAAAGAAATTCATTCAATGATACACGTTAAACAAAATTTGGAAGGGTTTGCTAATGCCCTTTTATTGCTGTTCCCAGGACAGCTTATCTGTTCATTTTTCTGTTTTGCGTGCTAATGATAAATCAAAGCTGATCATCTTGTCATTGCCATTGACCCTGATTTAGGACAATCTAAAATCATAAAATACCTTCCCTTTTTCTCTTTGCTTATGTCTTCTCCCAGCATTCCAAATAGCAAGCTGCAGTTGTGATATGAAAATCATTTTAAAGAGGGAAGCCTCCAGACTTGACTTGAGCTTCCAGTATTGAGAGCACTGGAAGAGACATGCTTATCTTTTATTGGCCAATTTGAAAGTCTCAGTCTGCGTATTTCCATCCATTTGAATTATGTTGTTTTGTCCTTCTGAAAGCAAAGCAGCCATTATTACAGTAATGAGAAAAAATCTATTACAAGTTTTACAAGACACAGTGCTTTCAAAAATGTGGCATTTTAGAAGTGTGGGCATTAAATTTGTTGGCCTGTGCATAACTGGGCTACTAAGAAGCCATATTGGTGCTGTTCTAGTTGGTTAAAAATGGAGTTTTAAAATGTTTTTGTGATGTCACTAGAACAGTGCATGCAATAAGGAGAGCAAATGCTGAAACATGAGAGTCTTAATTCTGTGTCTGAGAGATTCTGCATTTTCATTTGGGTGAGTTGAGGCTGAGGGAAGAGGGACTCTCATTTGACTTGGGGGCTTTGGGATTCTTTTCAGTTTCACCACATACATGCGAGTGTTTGAGCACTGGTGAAGCACAGTCCAGTTACTCTGCTGGCAGCAAATGGAAGCAAAAGACCATGAGATGTGTCCTACCTGCTCTGACCTGTGGCCATCATCTGGCCCTACTCCTTCTTCAGCCCTGCTGAGGAGGGATGGCCAGGAAGAGGGGCAGGCAAAAGGTTTGTCTCACTCTGTCACTGCTGTATGTGCAAAGAAGTGAGTCCTCTGGCCTTTATGAAGTCTCTTAGGTTGACTTTTTTTTTTTTTAAATCAGGGCAATGTTCATTTTCCCACAAATAAAGTAGCAGATCTGTTTACTTTATACTTACGTCCTAGACTCAGGAAGGTTGAAATCTCCCTGCAGCATCACTGTTCCCTTTCATCTCTAATAATCACTCCTCATTGCTAGACTAATACATGGGAAAATGGGTGCAGATTTGGTATTTCCTTGAATATCTTCACTCCTTGAATAGTCATGATGACCCCTGTAACCATAGATAGGTAGCAATGCCCTTAGAAAGTAGAAAACTGATTTTCTTTCTTCCCCAGTCTTTTTTAAAGACTGGTCTTTTTCATTCACTGTTGGTAGTGAATTAGGAATTTGCTGTATCATTGTTAACTATGCAAAATAAAGACAGTCTGGAAATAGAAATGGCTGCAGCCTGTGCAGATAGATATCAGCTGTTGCTCAATGTCATTATGAAACTGTGAAGTCATCAGAAATAGTCCCCACAGGGAACGTGAATATTGGGCACAATGCTGGGTTTCCAAACTGACAACAGAGAGACAGAAACCTGGATAAAAGAAAGAAGAGGAATATCACATGACATAGAAGCAGCTCCAGTTCTTTTTGTCTCACTGGCAGTTTTTTGCTGTCTTGTAATACCTGATACCCACAGAAAAGATTCATGAAGATCCATGATCAATAAGTGCACTCTTAATCCAAGATGGTCTGTAGTGTTTCCCTGTGCTCAGTGGGAACTTTCTCCACATTAACATTGAAGCCATGCAAAAACATGACCCTTGAAAGTGAGCAGGAGGAGGAGATTAAGGAAAGGATAACTTATCTTGTTAATGACACCAAGGAATAAGACACTCAAGAGAAATCCAATAGCTTCAGCAGTAAAGGTCCCGTTAGCACTGTCAAGGATGAAAAGGAAAGCCTTTAAGAAAAAGAGGCAATAAATTTGCTTTCCAACGCCTTTATCACCCATTACATAAAAAAGCCTGAGGGAACAAGATCTTACAATTGGAAAGAGTCTTGATGGCCCAAAACTCAGCCCAGACATTGGAACAAAAGCTATAGTCATCACATTTCTTTGCTTTCTGGACAAAGAACTTATTATGTAAAAAGCAGAATAAAACTCAAGAGCCTGGGATATGCCAACAAGCAAACCTCCCTTCACTCAGACAATAAAAAAACAGATCAGGAGAGAGGACTAAATGCAGGACTTCAAACAGCAGCCTGTTAACCTTGTCAGACCAATGTGAGTTTGTGATGAAGATCCACCAGTTTTTCACCTACAGAAAATGACACCATCTATGCCCTTTGGAGTTTTTCTTGTAACATCAAAGCCAAAGATTCCACAACTTCCATCAGAACTTAGGGCTGTTGTAAAAGTGAGGGGTATCTGCTCATTCATATAACATGATTCAGCTTATTTTGCTTCCAATAATGTTGAAATCACTGCTGAGTGCTTGTTGCCTAGTAGTGATGTTTCAGAAGAGAAAGAAAATATAGAAGTGAGTAGTTGAAATACTTGTTTTTGTGTTACTGCCTCAACAATATTTCTGTATCACTTGTTTGCCATAGACAGAGAAGTCAGCAATGAAGGAGAAGGTAGATGGCACTCATCATTGACAGAATAAGAGACAGCGTGTGAAAAAGTATTTTTACTTAAGAACTAATACCAGATAATCCTAAAGAGGCTGCAGGATGTCATGTGTAGAAAGAAGCAGCCAAATCTCACAGATTATTGTGAAACTTAACAAAATAAGGCAAAGAATGTTCTTTTCTTTTAATGCTCCAATAGCTTGGTCTTTATTTGTAAAGGGTACCCTTTATTTTAAGGGTACTTTTATGACCAAATTATTAGTATTGTTATAGTAAGATGCAGAGCTCCCAGGAGAGAGAAGGAAACCACTGCATCTGCCTTCACTGGATACCCAAGGAGTGCTGTCTTTCATGCCTCCGCTGGACATAATTTTTGCCCATTGACAGAAGGCTACTGCTGGGAAGAACCAGCTCAGCCCTGAACAAGCAAAAAGACGATTTTCACTACACAGATGTGTGAGATGTTTTCTGGGAAGAAAAGTCAGATCAAGCTGATCCCTCACAACATTAATCCTGTGAAAATAAAATTTAAGGCAGTGATTCAGGCAAGCTTCTGTTTGAAACTCAATTGAGAGCTACTGTCTGTGAATAGTTCTATTTTCCACAATTTTCTATGGTGATAAACGTTTATGTTACCTACAGAAGAATAACAATACATATAGCTGACTATACCCATTTGTAACACAGTTAAAGGAGGAGGGTGAGTTAAGGCCATGAAACAGGCTGCTCTGAAGCTACAGCTACATTTTCTCTTTCTATTTTAAAAATACATAAAGAACCAATGTTTCAGTATTGTATTGTCTGAATTGTATTTATTAAACTAAGAGCAGGAATAGAAAAAAACATCAGTCTAGCCAAATCCACTAACATATAGTGAATAAGCCTCAGACAGGTAAAAATTGGGAAGGCTATAAAACAGCTGTAGAGAGCAAGCAGCACCATTTGTAATATTAAATTTCAGGAAAAAAATATTAAAGAAAAAAAGTTGCACATGATAAGATGATATAACCCTGCACAAATGTGCAATTACACTAAAAAAAAATACTCCCAAATGGTTTACTTGATTTATCTGCATTTCAGTAGTCCATTCTTCAGCCTTTTACTATAGAATTTCAATATCTCATGAGTAGCATACATGCAGACTTAGGGATACCAGAGCAAAGCTTAAGATAAAAATTAGGTGTGCTTATGCAGTAAAAGGGATTTTTTCATTATAATATCTTGGCTGCCTTACTGTGTCTGACCAGAGAGTTTAAACTTGAAGAAAGGACAGCTCCTGTGTTTCAAACAAGCAAATAACAAAGAAGTTCAGTTACAGCATCCTGTATTTTAACACCATGTTTCATTCTAGATCACCTACACTGTAATTACTTAGTATTCTGAACACCCAGCATATTCTTCTTAAAAAGAACCACAAAAAGTATTGATTGTTTTCTTCTCATGTTCTTTCTAGTTTGCATGACACTGCAACTGTACTTCCTTATTTGCAGTTACAGCAGTAGTCAGAAAAGATTGTTTCCTCCAGAAACCCAAAGACCCCCCCTTTTGCTTCTAAAGGTTGTGCTTTGCCTGCTAGCAAACATCTGCCTCCAATTTCTATGCAGATGCTCTTGATCACATGTATCTGAGTCATGTTTCTTCTGGAAACATAGGCAATGAATTCTCTAAATATCGAGCTGACCTGATGTACTGAATGGCCACTTATTCGCTGCTTCCTGTGCTGGGGTACAACTGATGGCAGCAGTGCTGCTGTGTTCTCAGCTTAGATGTCACCAGTAGGGTAGTTCATAGCCCAATGTGCAATAGCCTTTAAGTTAAAAAGTGATAAAAATACATTCTTCAGAAAACCCACAATCTTAAAGAAATTCCCTTTCTTCCCCAAAAAACACCTCCCCATCCCTTTGCCAGGTCGCAGCAGTTCTTACTCAATCAGCACCTAGTTTCTTCCCTTCCGCAGCCATCACCAGGAGCCACTGGGGATTATTTACAGTGCTGACACTCCTGCTCTCACATGAGTCCCAAAGCTATCTCTGGCAACTTCAGCATAAGAGTGCAGCTAAGCTTGGCAGAACTGCACTGGTGAACTGGGGAGCATTGACAAACAAGGGGACATAGTGGCATCACAGTCCCCTGCAGCTTCTTCCTTTTAGAAAAAAAGAGTTCATTAGTGTTAAAGTTTTGCTTAAGTAATGATTTACTTTTGAGGTCATCAGCTGAAGAAGTAAAAGTTAGGCACAGAAGTGCTGTAAACAAATAATATGGTAATTATAATTCACTGCTGAATGTTTGTCCCAGTTAAGAACTCTGTGTTCAGATTTTTCTTCACTGTGAGCGACTGTCAACATTTCACCTGCCCCATCTAATAGGTGCAGTTGGGTGATGCAAGTCACTTGCTCCTTTGCTCAGTTATTTCCTCCCTGTTCAATGAATACTTAGCCAATCTAAAAATAAATGCAAATTAGTCTGTAAATACTATGTTTGGGCTGCATGCTTCTAGGTAGAAGCAAATTCAGCCAACCATTGTGTATGTGTGATAAAATGAAATCTGTGCATTGATTTTTTTTCCCCTGCTTTGAACTCTAGGCCGTCTTGTATTTCTGGCTGCTGCTAGAACAGTGAGGCTGTATCTGACAGCAGAAGTGGACTTTAAAAGGCAGAATATAAATATTTGGAATGTGCACAGGGAAACGAGTCTTACTTCTTCCTTTTTGCAACAACAGTCAGTCCTGCTCTTCATTGAAAATTTGCCAAAATTCAAGTTACTGTTTTTGAACTGAAGAAACAAAGCAAATGAGAAAATGTGCCACCTTGAAAACAGATCTCCTGCCGTGAATGCAGCAGCTCAGTAGCAGGGACTTGATCCTGAGTGTTCTGTGGTGTCAGGGGTACTGGAGGCTCCTGCAGAGCCTGGGAGCTGCACGACTGAGCCCTGGAGATCCCTGCAGATGTGTTACACCAGACCCGGTACAGTGTTGTAGCTCTGAAGTTGTCATCCTGCACCTGCTCATACTGTTGAGGGGCTCATTCAGACTAAGGAGAAAATTCAAAGTAATACACGAGGTTAAAATACGTCCTTTCCCCACCATGCCGAAAGGAAAGCAGGGTTTGCCCTGCCTAAGGCCGACTGTGGCTGGTGTTGCACCACGGCTGTTTCTGTGCTTCCCTCCCGGCGAGTGTGAGTGCCGCCTGCTGCGGGCTGCAGAAAGCGTCTCGCCTGTCGCTGGTTGGGGACAGGGCAACTTGCGAGCTGCATTGAGGAGATTATGAGCTCTGTGTAAGCACCTTTAGTATCCACCAGGCTCCCATTTTGTTTGTAAGCCCAGTCTCTCCTTCTGCTATCTTAATTGCCTCCACATTCCACGCTCGGCTGCAGTTGGAAGTGGTGATGTTGCAAGGCTGTCCATAGAAGGTTACTAAACATTGATGACCCTTGGTTATCAGGAAGAACTTATCTTGCCAGCTGTTTTCAAGAGAAGAAGAGATGCAGAAGGCAAAGCTATGTCAATGAACGTCCCTGAATACTTCAAAAGCCCCCAAATTCCCTGGCAAACAGTGATCAAAAGGAAAAATTTCCAAAGCTGGGAAAGCATTTTTTGTTTTGTCTGTTTATTTCTTGTGCAACTGTAACAGAAACTTGCAAAATCTCTGAGCTGTATCTCATAGCTATATCTCCTGAATTTGCACACCACACAGACAATGGAAAGTATAGTGCTTAAACAAATGAGGCTGTTTGTGTACGTGTGTGTAGGTAAAGGCAGGCATGTAGGATTGGACAGGGCTAGGAATTGCTCTGACTAGACACTTGGACCACAAGGTTCTCCTTTCTTATATGTTAACACACTCAATTTGTGTGTGAAGGAAATACATCTTGGGGCTGCTGGAGGGAGAGAAAAAGGTTCATCCCTAAACCAGCTTCAGGCCAAGGGAAAATAAAGAAATACAGGTCGATGTACAAACTCAGTTTTCTGGCAAGCATAAAGCTCTGAAAACTTTTAAAATCTGTATCATTATCTAATAAAAAAAAAAAAAATACACTAAAGTTGACTGGGTACACAGGAACGCCGGGGTAGCAGCAAGTAGATCCAAATTTGAAAGCCTGTTAATTCATTTTTATTCTCTCACGTTAATGTTATCAGTGACGACTTCAGAGTCAGATTTTAGGTTAGTATTTATTAATATGTAAACCTACATGTTCAAGTAAGTCATTCTCAACAGTTAACTAATTATTAGCGTGGCGTGATTTACGCAATGCTAACATCACTAAAGGATGATGTGCTCTACTCCCTCTTGTGAAGTTTTGTTTCAGGAGGGAGAGATATTGTCTACAGTATTTTTTTCATTTCACCTAAATTCTTATTTCATCTTGGCTTAACCTGATTTTCATAAGACCCTAGTTTGTGTTTGTCTCTCTGGACAACCTACAGCTAAATTAGTGTCTGTCAGGCAGGGTTATGCAATGTTACATATTGCCTTAGGACTCTGAAAACTCCATCATTCAGCATAAACCGAGGAGTTTCAGTTCCAAGAATCTGGAAGCTTTCTCTTTTGTGAAGTGTTTTGATTCCCTCCTCAAAGCCACCAGCATGTTTGATACCATTGGGCATCTCCATTCAAGTGAAGAAAAACACTTGAAATTGTAGAAATGTAACAATATTAAGCTACAACCTTTGCCAATGAAGTCTTAATCCAGTAAATTATATGAAATTTCGACCTTTAGCTCCCTAGTATCATAAATACTTCTATGATAACTGAATCCATCAAGTCTGTGACTTTTTCCACACCATGCAAGAACCATAAACTTCAGAAATAGTCTAGATTTGTCTTTTACTAATTTAAAAATAGAAATCAAAAAGACATCATGTGCCTGAGCAGTGTCTTACAAGTAGTGTGCAAAGTAATCATGGTCGGTGTCAGTGTGGTCCTGGTACGATGCGTGTGAGCACATGCTTGTAGTGCTCTACTGACTTCAGAGCAGCTTTGTGCATGCCTCAAGAAATTATTTCATGGTCAGGCTTGAAAAATCTTGGTAACAATCAAGTGTTGAATGTGGCTCAGAGGTAAAATAGCAAAAAGCACTGAGCACGGTTTAGGGATCCAGTCTCAGGTGAGCCCTTTCTTGTGTCACAGGCTGGGAAGCCAAAATGCATATTTTTTCCAGAATGATCTGGCATGAGTTTTAGTGAAATAATCTTTCATGTCTTCCTCTGCAGCCCTTTCCACAATGCTTCCTACTCATCTGTGCTTCTTTGCTCTTTCCTTCAGCACCTTCACCTGACTCTCTCCATTTCCCTAATGACCACTGTATATCAACTATTTAACAAGCTGCTGGCCTGACAGTACTCTGAACTGCTCATTTGCAGGAGCTGATTTATCTAATGTCTTCAATTTGTGAAAAATCGCTTGAGTTCACTACTGACATCAGTTTCCTTTCAGTGCAATTAATTTCATCTACGGTGAAGACACCCTGGCGAAGCTTAAGTCTTGGCTTTCCTCTTGCCTTCTTTTTTCCTTGAATCTGTATTGCACTTCACTGCTCTTTACTGCATACCCTGTCCCTTGATAGTCTCCTTCACAACTTTTAATTAATTTTCTGCTTCATCATAACCATATATTATCTTGGACTCCTCTTTCAACATTTTCCTTTGTAATCATACCTGTTTCAGAGGCTTTCTTATTGGTACTGCCTGATGACTGTGCTTCTGATCTCTCAGCCTGCTACAGAAGAAAGCCAGCATCTGCTCATGCAAATCTGTGCCAGTGCTTGTTTATTACTCCCTCCAAACCACAAAGTTTTTCCTCGAAACAAATATTGTCAAAAGAGAAACGAGACTGAGTGGGGCAGTCAGTAGAAACAACACATCCAAATGAGCATACATTATTTTGCAGTGTGTCCCGTATCTCATTTAGATACCTCTTGGCATATGCAAAAACTGCCCAGGACGCATGGCTCTGCTACCTCGCCCTCTGCCCAGCTGCCTGCCTCTGTAGCCTGCTGGCTGCTCCCCTTCCCCTAGCGACAGTATTTGTGTTGACATTGCAGTGGCAGTGCCTGGTAACAGGATCTGCTATTTACATGTATTGCAGGACATGACTCCTGCCCTGGCCCTGCTCTCAGAGTAGGGTCTCTTGCTCCACATACTGAACCCCTGCATTTAGATGAAAGATACAAGGAGTTGAAACCTTGTTGGAAACAGAGTAGGCTGCTGTTGATTCAAAATTTTTTAAGTTAATACTATTCCCAAGTTTCTTTTCATCAATAAAAAAAACATTCGCTCTACTGGATCTGGGTAGAATTCATGGGGATAATCAGCAACTACAAGCAGATCACAATTACTAATTCACTGCAGCATTCCTAGAACATACTGTTTCCATTCCTGGATTGTTACACTGGCATTTAAATTATTAAAGCTGCATAATAACAAGTCATACGTTCTCCCTGGAGGACCTGAAACATTCTGACATTTCTGTTAATGAAAATGCTTCGAAAATATTTTTTTAAAAAAGTTTTCATGAAGTGCCATAGGAGCATGCAACCAGGTTAATAGGCAACTACATGTCCACTCAATTTAGGAAAAGATTAGCAACTTTAAACAAAGCTTGTTGGGATGCCTTTGAGAGCATTTTTCATTTCTTCATTCAGATATATATGTGTTTATGCAGGCTTCTCAGGTCAAAATCAGTTCTCTTGAGTTACTATTTTTAAGAGCGCTTAAGATTAGTGCTTGATTTAGTACAAATTCTTTACAGCTTACTCTGCAATATGTTTTTCCAGTCCTGCTCTTTAACCCCCATTCAAGTGACTCGGTTTGGATGAAAACTGATTACGATGTCCACGTTCTGGTGTGCTGTCCCAGCCTGCTTCCTTCCCTCCTCCGCACAGGCGGGGTTGTTGTGCTTGGCTGCCTCTTGCAAGGGCTTGAGAGGCACAGAGGGCCAGTATCACCCCCCAGTTCCATGCTTGTGGTGCTGGGGGAGGCAGCTCCCTGTAGCCACAACATCATGGGCGCATGAGTGCCATGCATGCTGCTTCTTACTTTTTCCACCTGAAATTAGGTTTATCCCAATTACTTTTTCTGCACATGTGGAAGCCACTCCAGAAGAAACCAAACAAGTTCACGCAGTGATAGAGGACCTGGTCCAGTGTCGATTGAAGCCAAAGAAATATTTCCGTTGACTTAAGAGGAGGCTGGGTGTGGGGAGGAGGAGAAGGAGGAGGAGGAGGAGAAGGAAGAGTGCCATAGAGGCTGATAGGCAGCTGCTGTGCCTGCAGCCAGTGAGACCAGCCTTCTTTTGGGCAGCTTCCATCATCTCCACCACCAGTACTGGGGTTTTTCATCTCCATTTTTAAGGAAAAAGCAATAGTTGTTCATGTGCAATATTGCAATTTGCTAAAACAGAGCTATTGTGCAAGACATGACATTTATTTTACTGTAAGATTTCTTGTCACACTCTGTCCTAATTGGGTGCACATCAAAACATACTCGACTGGTAAAGGCTTCTCTTTTGGGACAGAGACACTGTGTGATGTCTCTTCTTCCCTCAGGACCAGAGGTATTTTTAAGCTTACTACTATCAGGTAGTTCCTTGCCCTGAACTTTCTAGACTACTTGTTCATGCAGTATTTTTAGTATGTGTGCCCGTTGTTCTTCCTATGGGAATTTGCTTAAGGTTTTACACTGAAGGGAGAGGTGAGACAAAGTAGTGATGAACGACTTTGGTGGGATGGTTTCTGCTGTTGAATGACAAAACACACCTGAGGTAAGAACCGAACTCTGTAGGAGAGACCAGAATAAGCTTGATGCCCCTGCCTGCTGATGGAGAACAACCCACCATGCCTGGGTTCAGCAGTGCAAGGAGAAGGAGAAGGCTGGGAAGGTAATAAATACCCTGATCTGGCATCATCCTAGGGATTTAGGCTGCCTGCTGCTGCTGCTGAGAGTCCATAGCAGCTGGGTTTTTGGAAAAAAACTCTCTCTTAATTGCACCAAGGAAAACCAGTAACTGGAGTGTCAGCCTGAGTATACACTAAAAAACCACATCAATTAGTTCAATTTTTTTGATGTCAATTTATTAATTTTTATATGCATTTTATTATTTGGTAGAAATTCTTTGGCATGCCCACACAGAAAGTATCTGAAGGCTTACAGATATAAGCATGACTCAATGTCATTTTTAGCAAAACAAATTAACCCTGCAGATGCTGAATGATATGGGCTTGTCATTTTTCTTGCCAGCATTGTTTTCAAGCAAACCAGCATTCCATATATAGTTTTCTTCTTTTAAATACCTTCACAGAAGACAGATTACTGCCCATAAATTTAGGTGCATATTTTGTGCATAATACTCTTATCTCAAAGCACACCTCAGATATCAGTATTTTCTGAGTAGAGTAGTAGTACTTCAAATGGTCTGAATAAGGAGTTAATTTATGTTACCAACACCAGATCATCCAGTGCCCCACTAGTTGTCCATCAGTGTCCACTCAGATGTTCATCTAGTCTAGCAACTCCTTCGGATATCTGTTGCTGAGGGACTTCTGTGCAATGACTTGTCCACTGTGGAGGTTTTGTCTGTCTTCAGCAGTGAAACTCCAGTGGACATGAGGGATCACATGCTCCCAATATTGGCCAGGAGGATTATCCTATTTGTTTAAAAGCTCTTATACTGCTTAGCATAAGTTTCCTTTTATTCAGTAAAATTAAAAAATATTAAGACTTAGATTTGATGAACTACAGTTTTGCTAAACCTATATTATGCAGAGGCACACACAGACCTCTTTTTTTTGTAGACTGCACTCAGTTGTCTTTCCTCATGATGGTGCCATATTCCTCCCGCCACGGTGAAAAGCCTCCAATCATTCTCTGAAAATATATATAGAAATCAGATATCTAAATCCACACAGTGAAGGTCAGCATGGGATGTTCTTTATGCTACTACTGCATTTCCCATTATGTGGTTTCTACATACTTAAATTCTCAATGCACATTGCAAAGACACCATTATAATGAAGGTCATGTAAGTCCACAGCCAGGCAAGAAACAGGACCCACTTCCTTCACTTCAGACCACATCCTTAAGAACTCTGGGCCATGTTTTGTCTCTGTTGAACATCCTTCAGCAAGGTACTGTCACTTTCTTTTTAATAGTCTTTGCTTCTTACCACTGACAACCAAATGTGGGCATCCCTACATGTCTCTGACTATTACACCCATATTGTCTGTGGCCTCTAATTGAGATTTGGGTTTTTCTCAGCAGTGAAAGAGCCACAGAGTCCTTAACCTATTAAAACAGTATTTAAATTAAAGCGAAGCAGATGTCACTTTCTGCTGGAGATCAGCCCTTACATACAGAGCTCTTCTTTTGCACATGGGGCCTAATTGGTTTATATGATGGTTCCCCTTGGGATATTTGGGACTTGGATCAGTAACCCAGGGCCACATCATGCTAAAGCATTCAGTTGTGACAGGCACCACTAGAATCTCACTGCCTTTCATGTAACGTTATGCTTCTAAGCTGTTATGGTGTACTCAGAAGTGGTTCAGCTTGGCTGAAAGGTGCAGCTCCTTCCCCCAGGACATCTGTGTCACTGTTGTTGTCATTTATTTTCTCTCCTTTGTCACATACCCAGTAATGAGGCTTACTTACCCAATAGCCATGATCTGTCTGCGCAGAAATGCCGGACCAAGGAGAATTGATTCTTACCTCCACAGTTGTCAAAGGATGTTCCTCTTAAGCTAAGCTGTAACATAATAAATTACATCAGTAGCTATTTCTAGATGGAGCTACCTTTACAGATAAGCTCTACAGTCTGGGAAGCTTGCATGGAATGTTGGTTTTTTTCCATTATAATTTGTATTTGTGCTGCTGGTGCAGGCAGATCAATTTTGGCTCCTGATTTTATTTTTTCCTTTCTTTCTGCTATGTCACTGCTCTGTTTTTCAGACAATGTGCCAAACTAAAATTAATCCAGTGTCAGGAGAGCAGTAAGAATTACCAACAAGGAAGACTAAAGCAAGGTACGGTTTGTAAATACTGGTAGCAAAGGAAGGAAATTCACTTTTTCTCCCACTTCAATCTATCAAGTCTCTTGGGTGAATTATTCATGCCGTTTCCACCCCTGGCTGTATTAAAAAAGGTGTAGCAACAGCACAGCCTCGCCTGAGAGTCATTTTCTTTCCACAGCCTTTCACACACACTCTAAGGGATGGCTTCTTAGGAATGACCTTTTTTTAATCCTGTGGCCTCCCTTCATGCAGCTCAATCCCTGCAACTGCAACATAAATCCAATAGAATAACCACCATAATGAATGTGGCTCAATTTCTGATGTTACTGGTGTGTATCTGCTCCTTTTGCTTTTTTTCCCTCAGAAGGAAAGCAAAGAATAAAGACCAGCTGGGGAGACTCTCATCACTTCATGTCATTTTTCTAATTAGCCCTTAGGATTCTTCCAGGAGTCTCCAGGGGCTGAGCCTAATCAAAGGCTGGAGATACTGTCAGGAAGCAGTGCATTCATTCAGAGAGTGTGCTGTCCTCCTGACACTGCTTGTACTTCCTTTCAAGTTCTTTTAAGCATCCTTTTAATTCCCTTATTGCTCTTTTAACCTCCTTGTTTGCCTGCAACTATCAAGGAGCAAAGGAATAGGAAGTCTCAGCAGTTTCTTCACATGTCACAGTACCAAGGGAGAAGAACTGAGAAGTAATAGGGCTTAGAAAGAATATCCTTCTTCAGTCCAAGAATGAAGCATCTGATTATTCAGCCTTTAAGCAAACTGCAAAATGACAAGCCAAATCACCCTCAGGTTCCATATTTTTATATTGAAGCTGTATCTTTTTGAAGCATATGTGTTCAGTATAATGCCAGTGGTATGTTCAAGTCGAGTCAGTAAGATTAGGGCTCAGAAACGGTCCACAGAGTTATTTTTTGAATATCTTTTTGAGCATAGAAATCATCTCAAATCACACTTCAGATACCAGTAAATATCCTCTGAAATACAAGCTGATGTATGTCATTCTTGTCCCAGTACTGTAATTTAGTGAGACTTTTTAATTGTGATATGACAAAGAGACATTTTATGGCAATTTTGAATAAGATTTTGTTTAAGAAAAACCATTACTAAAATGGAGCTTTGTCCTACAAAACCAATCTGGGTCATTTCTCAGCATGCACTGAAAGCGAAAGACGATGGACCTGTCAGTCAGGGAGCACAACCTCTTTGAAAGCAGACACCACTTACCAAACTTCATCAGGAAAGAGTGATGCTCCTGAGTGTCTAAGCACAATGTACTCAGTTTGATCAAGAACCACCCAAAGACAACTCTCATGCCACTTCAGCCATGAATTCAGGAAGAAATCTCTCCTTTTTTAAAACATAAAATAAAAACTTCAGGATTTTGAACTAAAAAAAAAAGTTAAGCTAAAAATCATGTCAATTCCTTTCATTAGTATCCATTTCATATCCTTTCATGGGTATCCATTCCCCGATCTCATATCTTCTTTACAAGCAGTTTTCCTACTTTGATTTCCATCCTGCTTGTTTTATCTGCACTTTGTGCCTTGGCAGGGACAAGGTATAGGAGCAGAAGACTTCTTCATAGCATTCAGCAGTCCTCTCTGACTTCCCATTTTTGTAGTAGTCTCTGTTTTCTGAATTTAGGAGGACTAAAGAGAGTGTCGAAAGAAAAGAGATAGCAGCATGTGCTGCAACTCTTTGCAGAAAATGGAGTTGATTTTGCAACAGAAGAGATGTGTGTGCTTAGGTAATCTTTACCTAGAGGCTGCCATCTTTTTATCATCGTGATCCTTTTGAAATGACTGTCTAGCATTTAATTAAAAATAATTTATTAAATTATTTCACTTATTAAATATAAATACTATAAAATATAAATATATACATATATACATATATATAATAAATATATAATATAAATATTCAAATATTTAAATAGAAATATAAAAATAAATTATTTAATTTAATAAATTATTTTTGTTGTTTCACATTCTCTGAAAGCCTGCGGCCCATAGGTAGGACATGATATATGTGTTTCCTCTTCCTAAGACAGTCACAGGCTCTTCTGCAATAGGAGCCAAGTTTCCTTCAGCAACAGCAGCAATTCAGTTCCACATTTTCCCCTCAGTTTTCTGCATCACAAATTTGCATGCTGAGGTTTCTTTCTCCCTGGCTTTAACCTCATTCCCATCTTCACCACCTGCTTTTGGTAGTGTCTGGTGTTTAGTTAGTGCCAGTTCCCTGTTTTGTACTGTTAACCTGCTGCAGGAACCTGGTCTAGGGCATCACCTTGCATAAAATATGGTTTTTGTGCTGCTGAAAGACGGATTTAGCGTTGCTACGATTATTGCTTTAAACACAAGAATTCCCAGGAAATTACTACTTTGTTCTTATCTAGTCCTGTTGTGCTTTTTCACAAAGAATATGCACTATATGCTTTCAGACTTATACTAAATGAACATGAATCAGCAAAGCCACATATGCTTTCAGTACAGCAGAATGTTGTTGACAGTATTTTTATATTTTTTTTTTTAATCAAAAAAAGGCCCAATCCCAAGTTTTGGCCAGCTCAGCGAGAGAGTTTTTTAAATTACCATTCTGGGGCATCCTGCCATCTTTCTTAGTGTACACTGCCTTCCTGTTTATGCCCTTCACTCCCCCAGAACCAGTGGGGGGGGGGGGGGCGCGCAAAGGGGGGAAATTATGCCTAATTTGAAGCCAGCCTATGGAGAAAGGTGCAAGATTGAAAGTAGTTTGTCCTGTTTAAAAATAAATAATTTCTCTCAGCAATGCCTTTTTGGCTTGCCGAGCTTCCAGAGAGCGTTAAGGGCTATGATAAGTTGGCATTGCTGCTGCGGTATCGTAGCAACTCCAACAAATCAAGACTGCGCCCTCAAACAATGAATCATTCATTTAGAAACCATATCTTCTCCTTCCCTTACTTGTGAAAGATTTATTCCTTTCAGGAGGAAAATTTATATCCACCATACAGACATAGGCTGCACAATACCTCGTGGAGTGTGTACAATAGCTTTGGAGGGATTGCTCAGGGCATTGCCTTCTGCCAAGGCAGTCATTTTAAAGAAGTCTGAAAAAGGCAGCAGTGGTAGATGTTTGGATAGCTGCCACTCTCCAAAGCTGCTTGCCTTCAACCTCTGCATTTTACCTGTCTTGCTGAAGGGAATTAACGTCACATCATTATATCTTTGGGTTTAGCTGTTTCTAGTAAGGTAGGTGAATCACCTAGTGAGCCAGCAGCTGAAAGTAATGATACTGCCAAGTTACTTACTAATGATCTGCCTCTAACAAGCACCTAAGCTATAAGCAGGAGGAAAAAAAAGTGATTATTTTCTTACTGGGAAATCCAAGCTGAGCACATTGCTAAGAAACACATCAAAAGAGCCGGCTTAAAACGCACTAAGTCAGATTTCCTAAACTCTGCTAGGCAGCTTTAAAATCTAAAATGTCTGAGAACCGCTGTAAGAAGCCCTCTGAATGAGAAGGCTGTGAAGAAGAAAAGTGCCTTTCCAGGTCTGTGTCCAGTTGCTGAATTAATAACAGCATCAGGGCACAGGCTTTCTTTTTCCTTTGATGTGCAGATTGAAAGAGAGGACTTGGCTTAGAACACGTGAGCCAGTTTAGTTAGATAGAAATACAGAAGTGAAATGTCTTTGCAGAGTAAGAAGGTCTAGCTCTGGACTTAGGCCCATCAGAGAAGTAATATAGTAAAGTAATTTGATTAAATTAATAAATACAGGCATATGCCATACTTAAGCTTGTTGACAACAAAGTAAGCAATAAAAAAATTGCTACGGCATCCAGTGTAATCAAATTTTATTATACTTGTCATGCTAGTTCTTGAATATTAGTTCAGGTTTTTCAGAGTTGACAAATCTCCAGATTCAAAAATTGAAAACATGTGCTCCAAAGGGTTAAAAGAAACCCAAACCTTTATTTTTTTAAGCTAATCAACAGATATTTTTAGATCAGATGTAGATTTTTTCTTATTGCTCCAGTAATTCTAAAGCACTAGGGCTGCTGTGCTGCCATTTTTCTTTAATTTGTGCATGGCAAGTTTTTCAATCCTCACTGAAGGATTTGAAAGGTAAGGTGAAAGAAAACTTGGCAAAAACATTTCTTCTATGTATGGCTGACACTGTTGATAAAGAAATCCTCATTTCCCCTTTCTCCGCCTCCAGTTTTTTTTTCCAGAGCTGTGCAGAAGAACAATGATGAGTGGGTAGTTTCATTGGCAAATACTTTCTTTTCTTCATTGGACACAGAGTGCCTGATAGTTCACTTAAAGTACTTCATGTGGAAGGTTGATACCTGCATGTGCTGGCTTTGGCCAGGATAGAAGTAAATTTCTTCATAGTAACTGGTATGAGGCAGTGTTTTGAGTTTGTGCTGAAAACAGTGTTGATAATTCAAGGAAGTTATTGCTGAGCAGTGCTTGCCCAGAGCTAAGGTCTTTTCTGCTCCTTACCCCACCAGCCAGGGGTCTAGTGGTGCACAAGAAGTTGGGAGGGGACACAGCCAGGACAGCTGACTCCAGCCAACACAAGGGGATGTTCCAGACCATGTGCCATGATGCTCAGCATACAAAGGTCTGAGGCAAGAAGGAAGAGGGAACATTTGGATGGTGTCATCTGTCTTCCCAAGTTACCTTTATGCATGATGGAGCCCTGCTTTCATGGGGATGGCTGAGCACCTCCTTGCCCATGGGAAGTGGTGAATGAATTGCTGTTCTGCTTTGCTTGTGTGTGTGTCTTTTGCTTTTGCTAATAAATTGTCTTTATCTCAACCCCTGAATTTTCCCACTTGACCTTTCCCATTCTCTCCCATATCACAATGGAGAGGTGGAGTGATCAAGTGGCTGTGTGGGTTTGACCCCAGCTGATGGTCTGAGGTCAAATCACAAGCACTGCTCCCTCACAGTGTAGAAAACTTTAAACACAGCAACTATTTGTGCTTTGTTTTAACCGTGAAGCAGTGGAGAATTAAAATGACCTCAATCATTCACTGCTTTCTTAAGGAAGCATCAGGTTATCTGTTGCACGTCACTGTAGAAGAGGATAGTAGACAAGTGGCAGATAAGCTCTTTTGAAAAAGCTCATGGTGATGCCTTTCAAAGCCATAGTGTCCCAGTTTGGTTTTTTTTAACATGAAGTCTTTTTGTTCCTATTTCAAGTTGAGGGAAATAATACACGCTGAAAAAGTCATGATTGGGGCTGAACCTACTTTAAGTCTAGTACTTGGAAAGGACTTCTGATGCACACAAAACTACAAATATATATCTCTGATTTTAGGATCATCACTGGTAGCAACCAAATTTCAGTCAGTGCATTACAGCCCTTAGTTTATTTTCTCTCCTTTCCATCATCAAAAAAGGCTGGAAACAGTGTTTTTGGTTATCAAAATGTCTTAATTAAAACTAAATATGCGCAGCGTTGCTAAGCAAGTATAGAGGAGGCACTCTCCATGCTGAAAGGTCTGGTCCTTGAGGAGCAAGGAGATTAGAAGAAAACATTCCTGCAGTATTTGCAAATAAGTCTGTGGTCTGGCTTCCAGTTCCTTAGAGTTACATAGTGTATGTGCATTATTTTCTGTTCACCATCTGGAAAAAAGTTACTAGCTTTCTAGGGAATTGCTTGTATCCTCACTCTTCTTTGGCAAATAAGGGAGAGAGGTTTGAGAGGTTAACCTCTAGCAGAAAGGTTTTTAAAGGTAGGACTGTTCGCTACGGAAGGAGGCAACCACCTAATTTTCCATTTCAGATCAGCTCAAATTGTTTAGTTGAATTTCAGCCTTAATTAAACAGAACTTCAGAGTAGTGGTTTTAATCACCACTGTCTGGTTTGGCTCACAAATTTGAAAGTGTTGTTGAAATCCATAATAGAATTGTGAGTTTTTTCTTACATGGGGATGGATTTTATTTTACTTTTTTAAGTTAATGCCATCCTTTGTCTCCTGGCCACTAGTACGTTACAGTGCCGCCTCTGAAGAGAAGACAAGAAGCACTGAACTTCTCTAGCCAAAGGCGAAAGCATTTACTGTCTGTGGAACCCATGTGACCGCTTAGAACATTATATTGTCTTCACTTAGAAGGAGTGAATATTCCTTTCTCTCTATCAGATACCTTCTAAAGCTGTTTATGCTTTACTTCTCTGGGGAGTAGAATGGCAGGTTTTCATTCATCATCTGCCAAATTGGCTGTATCAGATTTTCACATCTGGCATTTGAAGTCATGACTGCCCTCGTGCCCATGAAAAACTGAAGACACTTTGATAGATTAAATGAAATCTTAGTCTTGATGACCTTTTCCTTGTTAGAAGAGATTGTTTTTTTGGACTATGGCCTCTGGCCTTCAAGTGTAGTATCAGATTTTTCCACTCGTGTGCTGTGAGTACTTAGTCATCAGGAGGTTCACTGCCAGACAAATCATAGCTCTGCCTTTCCTGTTGTCACTTTTTAGTACCATTCTTTGAACTATTCATGTGCTGATGAGTTTTTCAGCAACAAATGCAGGGGAATTAAGTTCATGATTCCTCAGTGAACTGCTCACCACATATACTTCTTCAAAGAACTGAAAAAATGGAAGAGACAGTTTTTAATTACTCAGAAGAAGTTTACTTCTCCTTCCTCCAGACATTTACAGGATGTTTATCCTCACTTTAGCAGTCATTCGCTCTCAGACATGCACATGAACACCACTCCCCAAGGGGCAAAGTGAATAAACTTTGGTTCATTGACTGGTCTGTGGTAGGAAGAACAGAAAACTGTAAGAAACCTTTCCATCTAGGTCTAATTGGCAAGAAAGAAAAGGGGAAAAAATACATGAGTTGCTATCTTCAGGAATTCAAACCTTCTGCCCTGAAGTATATTAAATTTAGAAAACATTAGTGTACCACAAAACCCACAGGACAGATTTCAATTGACTCCACCTAGATTTTGGTGGCAAAACATCCTGGCCACATAAACCAGTGGAGCATTTTGTATGGAAATGTTGGCTTCAGCAGTTATTACTCACAAGTCAAAACAGAAAGATTTATTCCATTTTCCATTTCAGTTTTCCTCTGTCTTATAACCTCATGAGAAGAGCTTCCTTCTTTTCAGTTTATCCAGATACAAATACCTATAGAAAGTTGAAGGTGAAGAATTCTTTCTGAAGCTTCTTCCTGCTGCATTTTTCACACAGAAGCTTGTTGGGAAAGATTTGTAGAGTCAGAGAGGATGCTTGGGGTTCACCTGTGAAGCATCTGCAGCTGCTGTGGAAACAAATTCAGCCACTTTTATGGTCAGGCATTTTGGCTAAGTTTTTCCCAGTACATACATTTTCTTAAAGTAATACTTTAGAGCAGGTAAATGCATTGGAAGAGACTGTGGTCTAATGTGGTGAGGCTCTGTAGCCCTAGAAGATCAAAAAGTGTAAGGCAAACAAAAGAAAGTCAAGCAAAAGCAAAACAGAGTAATGAAAGCACAAAGGGGGATGGTGTTACGTAAAAAAAGTCTTTCTTGCCAGTGGACTGAGGTATCAAACTAATTAGGGTCTTTTTCATTCCTAGCCTAGCTTTTGAGCAAGGCTCAAACCATGTGGAGGCACAGCAACTGGCTCCTATACCTAGTTGGGGTAGGACATCTCGTGCCTTTCCCAGTCTTTCTGAGGTTTAAGCAGGTGATGAAGAACACAGATCCTGTCACACACTTACTAAAGTGATCTTCAGACTCCTCACCCTACCAAGCCTAACCACCTTATTAAATGCAAAGTTCTCAAGATGTTTCACGTTAAAAAAAACAACAAAAAGTCCTTAATCAAATTTCTCATTATCTTGACTTGCAGTGCACACAGAGTTATCTTCATTGTATCTTTTAATAAATATTCATCTGTTCTCTTTGCACATGTAGTCAAGTAAGACAGTGATGCTGATAAAATATTGGTTTAACTGATGCTAAAGGAGATAACTTGGGCATGGCTAATAAAAGCTGAAGCCAGCATGATTAAAAGAAAAAAAAAAAAAGAAGACGATATTGTAAGCATAACAATATTGAATGGTTCTGTCTGCTTCAATGCAAACGCAGCGTACGCAGAAAGAAGAGCTGGGTGCTGTGGTGGTTGAGAGCACAGGAACGTAGGGCTATGTGGTTGTGACCCATCCCTCCCTTACAAGCTTTTTTGAAAGGCTATGCATTTGTTCTGTTACTTGTTAAAGAGAAAGGGGAAATGGGGAGGCAAAGAGGAAGCTGTAACCATAGTGTGGGGTGAAAAAAACAGGACTGTATAAAAACCCCAACAACCAAACCCAAAACCTGCCCTTACATAGCAGATCTGTTGCACACATGTGCCAGGCTTTCAGCATCACTGAAACATACTGCCTCAGAGGCTGACCCAGCTGTTTGGTGTTAGCAAACAGCTGGAGACCTAAGGGAAAACACCTCTGAGATGTGACCTGGAGAACCTAAGCCAGAGCCCTCTGCCAAAGTTGTTCTTTGGAGCATCCCCTGCAAAAGGAGGTGAGGCCTCCTTGTTTGAAGTCTGGTTTTGGGGGTGTTTTCTTGTCCTCATGCTGCATGTTGTACTGAAATAGGGGGTGAAATGGGACAAGCAATCCAAACGACATTGGTACTTGTGATAATAATTTCAAAATAAGATGTAGGCACTCCTTTGTTTTCCAGGCTGTTTCCTTACCTTCAAGTGCACAAGATACATATATTGCTGAAAGGGATCATGCCACATATCTTTTTGCCCTTGTTACCTTTGGAAGAAAACCAGTTTTCTGTTTCAGTGGTTAGAGACCTGTCTTCTAAACTTCAGCCAGGTTGTATGCCAGCCCTGTTTATACCCATTTGTTCTAAGGCCAGCACTGTCTTCTGAATTAAATGACACTTCTTCCCTGTTTTTTCCATCATGGTTATGTTGAAACAGAGCAGCCTCTAAGCTTTCTCTTTGCAACGGAAAACAACCTCTTCTGGTTTCCACTCACTTGATCAGGTTTCTCTGTACCCCTGGATCAACTTAGTAACCTTCCACTGAATTGGGGATGCTCTGAAAGCCTCCTTGATCCCGTGGAGAAGAAACGGGAAAAAATATTTCTCAGTCTCTACCAGAAATGCCTCACCAGTTCTCCAAATGCATTTGCCTTTTTCCATGTCTGCATCACCCTGCCAGTCAGTCACTTGGCAGTGTGTTAGTACACCTAGTCTAACTGAAAAGTTCCTGGCTCGCGCCAGAAATTCTTGTTATTGGTCTCCAGTATTTGGCTTGGCACTTTCAACTTTTTATTACACAAGTCTCAAGGCTATCTGTGCACGTGGTACTTACTAGATTTGCATCCTTAGCATGTATAATCTGCATATTCTCAGTGTTTGTGATGTGGTGAATGAAAATTAATGGAAATGCTAAAGAATATCAGCTTGATCTTCAGCAGCCCCACCAGTAAATTCCTTTGAGGCCTGTGAATCTCCTTTCAGCATTGCTGATTGCATTTCTCTTTGAGCCAGCCCTGTAAGCATTTCAGAGGTCCTCTTCTAATCCATGTAATTATTCAGTCTGATGAATCCTCTCCTATGTGATACCATATCAGATGCTGTTACCTAATCAGATTGTACAAACACCAGCATGACAAATTAATTAAACCCCCTGAAATTTCATGCACTGCTTCTTTCAAAGGTTTGCAGTGTAGACTGTCTAGCTGTTGTCTGGACCCTGCATAGAGCATACTGAGTATGGCTTCAGTCCTCAGCTTTGCTTGTGTTCACTGTTGTTGCATTTGCTGAAAATACAGTGGGAAGTATTCTTTTGGTTTGGCGATAATGTTTATTCCAGTTTGAACCATTTCAAGTTATAAGAGGAGGAGGAGAATGTTCTACTTCATTGGCTGTTTTCTGAAGTGTTCATCGTTGCTTTCTCTCCTATGTAAGCACTGCTTGAAGATTTCCTCTCTTTTTTTTGTTTTTTGTTTTATTTTCACTGCTGCAGTATGCAAGTTTGGTTGTTTACTCGACGAGGGCAAAGTATGTAATGTGGTCAGAATGCACTGGAGTACCAGTGCCAGCAGTACTCCCACAGACCCATGCAAAGGCATCTGCAGCAGACTGGGATTTTTTGTGAGCTGAAACCAACAGTCCTGCTTCCCACTGACTTGGTAGCGTTCCACTATGAGATCCACCATCGCCTTGAAAATAAAATGTGTGTGTACAGCCAAATAGGCTTCTCAAAAGAACATTTGCAACAGGCTTGCAGCTTTGTTTGTCCCAGCTGACTTCACGGTCTCCTCTGTGGTTACTACTCTTGAAAGAGATGCACAAGTAGAGATGTGTGCTCTAGTGGAAAAGAGAAAAATGATGAGTCTCTGAGCCATACCTTGCAACTCTTTTGTGGTCTGAGGTCTTCAAATTGCTTCCTCTCTAAGCCTGATAAGCCTTTTCTCATAGTATCTTTCAAACCTGGCCTCTCCCTCTGTTTCACATCTGCCACCGCAGGCACGACTGCCTGTGCATTTTCTATATGGTTTGCTGCCTTCCTGCTACCAACAAATTGCTCCTCTCTGTCACAGGCAAGTTTGGTAAACATGCCAAATTCACAGTGCTGAGCACCCCAAAGAATTCACTGATTTATCACCAAACCAGCACACCTTAGTGTCCAAAAATATTTTAAATGTTGTGAAGCATAAGAATTTAGACTGTATGTAATTCTTCAAAATAGAATATCTCTTCTTGCTCTGACCTGGATTTCACTTTCCTCTTTCAAAATCTAATTTATTCCAAACTACTTTGTCCTCATGGAAAACCATGATCTATGGCATGACAGAATGCTGGCACTGAAACAACAAACAAATGTGTGATATTAACATCAGGTCATTTAGGAGCAGGAGTTTTGGTAATTTGGTCAAGGTCCACTGTAGGCTTGCTTTGCAGTTTATTAGTTTGCTGTAGGCAGACAACCCAGCCTGAAATCAGAAAGTTGGAAAGGCCCTGGGCAAGGGCTTCCAGGGTCACAGGGACAGTGGGTCGCTCACCGGCCTCTGCACAGGCCCTCACTGTAGCTGTGGCACTTTGGCTTGCTTTATACGTTGCACAGTCGTACAGTACAAAACCTCTTTGAACTCATGGGTGCTTTAAGCTACTTCAGTTCTCCCAGTCTCTAGAGAAGAGCAGTAATCCTAGTCTGAACCAACATTAAATAAACAAGCAGATAAATGTACTTTTTACAATTCTTTCATCACAGCACAATGTAAATTGTGAAGTACTGCAAATAAACATTGCTCCGAAATGTAAACTTGCATGGAAGATTACAGCACATTTGTGCCCTCAAATATCCAACATAGGACAGAAAGCAAAGAGTATTACTTGACTGAAACTTCAAGACTGTTTCACCTAACAGCTGTAAGAGAAACATGTCCAAATTGTACAAAACAAGACTTGTGATTTCTGTCATGACTACAGATAGCAGGGCTGAGAGTTGTTAGCAACCTTTAGAACATACTATCTTTGGAATATTAAAAGCAATATTGAATTCTACAAAGCCAAACTTAGTTGCACCACTTCATGTAGAACTGTACCATTCCTTCTTTCCACTGCTGGTATAATTTCACCTGTTTAAGTTTGTGAAGCTGGACAAAATGAGAGGGGGAGTCGTGACACTTGCTGCATCCTTCCATGTCTTCTGGTAATACACCTGCAAGAGCAGAAGCACCCAAAGAAAGCTATTCCACAAGGAAAAAGCACCTTTTGATTTGCACTGATTTCATAGTCTACTGGATCAGGTCCTACCACTTGCATAAAATAGCACTTTAAATACATTTACTTACCATTCTGAAACATGAGTTTGAAAAAAGCTTATATTATCACAGTACTGCTTGAAACCCCATCTTAAAAGGGCCCGTGGCTCTTATAAAATTCTAACCAAAAAATACAATGGCCTTTTTCAGAGGCTTTTCTCTTTATTTTGTACTTTATAGCCCTTCTTTCTTTCCCAGAGGTGTTGGCAGCTGTTCCAATGCTGGCTGCAAGTGTGCTGTCCCAGTGCAGGCAGCAGGGATGGGCCTGGCTGAGTAATTGCTCTGCTGCTTCCCTTTCCCAAGAAATTAATGCTGACTGCTGCAGTAAGTCAGCAGACTGGAGTGTACCTTCCTGGGCCCTCAGCTCCACTGCCAGTTTCAATTAAAGGCAGTCACTCTACCAGGTCTCTGGTTAAGAGGGGTCCTCTGTCACCAAAGTGCCTTGTGCAGGACCTGGTCTAGGCTGAGTGTTTGCATTGCGAGTCTTGTGACACAAGCACGAGGAGTGTGCCACTTCATCCTGCCACAGCTACCTGGGGGTTAGCAGAAAATGTTGGTTTTTACTGCTGTTGACAGTACATCCATTAGTGCTGTAAATCTTTGTCCAGAGTCTGAGAGCCAGGGGGGAACACAGTTGTGCTAGCCCAAACTGGGGCTCAAGAGCTGATCCCCAAATTGGGGGTGAAATAAATACCATGACTGAAAGAGGTTCAAACTATTCTTCTTTGTCCTATGTTGTTTGGGTTTCAAGATAAGCATGCAACAGAGCTTCAGAGCAGAATTGCCTTTTAATTTTACAATGCCAGTAATTCAAGGCTCTTTGGTTATAAATCCCCCCAGTTTCATGGAGAAAAGGCTTAATCCACTAGATACCACCGTGACAAGTATCTGCTTCCTCAAAGGCATCTTTATTAAAATGAATCAATATAGTCTCTTGGGGGAGAGGCATCACAAAAGCTCTGTAATAAAAACAAATACTTTCTTTTCCTTAAAGTCTTCTGATCAACAGCAGCAGATGTATTACTGACTGAAAAAAAAAATTATAGTGTTTGATTATGTAGTTGAGTGGGCCTGTCTTTTGTTCAAAGTGAAATAAGTCATATAGCTAACAAAAGAAATTAAATTCTTCAGCTAGATTTGAATTGTATTTGTTGAAGAGATTGTTGAGTTACAGAATTATTGCATCTCAGTTCCTACTATAAAATAAGGTTTTGGCACTCTTGCCTGGAGTTGAGAAATCAGTCACACTTGCTTAAATTTGCAGTGATGGCAACAGTTCGGCTCCAGTGTAACCTCAACAAAGGATTTTCTCCAATATCAAACACTTACAAAAGGAAGTGGAAACATAAAGTCAGGTCTTCCAAAAAGAGAACACAGGAGTAGTAAGGGAGCTGCTCATAGACAGTGAAATATGCACAATAATTTCCTCTACTTCTAAGTTTATGAAAATACAGTCCTTATGTTTAAGGCCATTTGGTCTTATCCGATGGCAGGGTGGGAAGCAAGAGGAGGGAAGTGTAAAGGGCTAAAGTGTCTGACAGTGGGCAGTGGTGAGAAGCTGTTTCCTGTGATGCCATCTCTGCTCTTTATAAAGTGCATGATGACCTAAAGAAGGCTGAATCGGTTGCTGTTGGATCAACGTGCAAGGGACTAACCCCTTGGGGTTTGTAAGCTCAGACATACCTGCTCCTGGGGATTGGGCCCCAGAGCTCGCTGGGGTTAAGAGTCCTGCCCTACGTTGTCATCACAGTAGAGTCACCAATTTCAGGGAGTTCACTGCCTGCAGTAGATCTGGGGTGATCTGAGAGAAAAGCTCTTTTTTTGGATCATCTGAACTTCAAGATAGACTATTCAAGAGAGGTGAATTCATGATACCTGCATTCACTTTGCTCTTGTCACAGTCATGTTTTGGACTCTTTGAAACAAGTAGTTCCAAATAGAGAGCTTAGAAAATATGTATGCTGTGCAGCATCACTAAGTAAATACCTGGCATAGAAAACTATGCTTTTGCAGTTGTACTAGGCTGGTTTTGAAGATCCACATCTTTAGGGTCACAATTGCCAAATGACAGTGCTTTGGAGGATCATCCCACAACACTTCTACAGCTCTTAAACTGCAGTTCCTAAGCTAGATCACTTCTTGAATTCCAGCAGACTATAACCTCATTTAAGCTCCATTTATAAATTTTCCTTTGGGATCTGTGACTAGTATGAGCAAGTTTCTTCTCATCTGCTCAGAACAAACATAATAGATTGTCAGCTGGATCATGACCAAAGGGAGTAGCAATTAAAACCATCATGTGGCATTATCTCAAAGAAATTTTCATTTTCTTTGCAAACATACCTTCCAGTTCTTGTTGTAAGACACAACCAGCGTTGACTGCTTCAGAATATTTCAGGTGCTTGCTCCCACTACGACTCTACAAGGTCTGTTTCAGGACCTCATTTCCCTGATGTCAGAAAGGATTTATTTGTCAAGATCAGCATAGACTAATTTGTTCCTGACCTGCACCTGAAGACTCGGTAGACTTAGTGCCTTCCTGGTACTTATGTCCCAGAAATGTTCCACCAGTGGCTGTGCATATCCTAATTTCAATTTTTCTACCATGCAAGTAGAAGAGTTCTGTCAGGATTGCTGTGTGCTGTTGGCTTCATTCCCATGTCTGCAGTGTTTGCATTCTGGTATTACACACCACCCCTACAAGAGCTTCAGCATTACATTTACCCTTAGGGTATATGCCACTGCACTCCCAAGTTGATAGCCTTAGCATCATCACATTTCAGAAGCTGTTATGAGACCACTTAATGCTTTTGCCTGACTGCCCTGCAAGCCTTGACTAAACAAGCCCAACAGCCATATTTTGTCCTTTGGCATTCAAGATTCAGCAAAGGATGAATTGTAATCTGTTGTTCTTGTAGACAGAGAAATGTAGTAAAGTATTCACTGGGTAAGACCTAGCTTACAGGCCGTGCTACCCCAGCAAAGCAAGCCAGCTCAATTTTTCAATCCCCATAATGGCAGTAGTGTGACACTTAGCTCTCTCTCCCTGCCTGAGAATCTTGGCAGGATGCCCATCCAAAGCCAATTTTGTATTTTGTATTAGAGCAACTCAGAGATAAATTATAGCTGTTCTGAATTAATGTTTTACATGCTCTGTACTTCTCTGCTCATCAGCAAGAGGGCAAAAAACCTCATGTATGGAGAAGATAGAAAAGAGATTGCATCTCATTTGACTTTGTGGAAATAGAGGGGTAAATTACTCAGAAAGCAGAACAAGGCTGGTCTGGGGGCCAGGGGCACAGTAATCGGAGGCTGTTCTCTTGATGAAACCTCAGTACAATGTAGAATAGTGCTGTGAAAGCATGGTAGATAGTCTATCTTCACTGCATTTCTTACCACTTTTGAAACCCCTGAGTAAAGAGACCCATTATTTAAAACCTTGGGCAGAGAACCTTTTAGGCAAAATTACCTGTTGCACTATGGTGTACCAGGATCAGGTTCACTTAAGCTTTGAGAATCCTTCAGTGTTTTTCCTGAACTTCAAAAGTCAGACTCTCATGCCTGTATAAAACAAATGAAAATGAGTTAGTAAGTTTTACCTGTGCAATTCAAGTCAAGGAGTTAGAGGGAGTAGGGTGGTGGAAAAATGTTCACTGCGATTGAAAGAATCACTTTTAGCAAGAAGGGAATCAGGAATACAAGAATGAGAAAGGATGTCAGTAAAGATAGTTTTAAGCTTGGAGTTAAGTTTGGTGTAGTCACAAGGCTAAGAGAGAGCTGAATTTGCCAGGGGTGTCCTGGTGGCAATTATTCTGCTGCTGAAGGAGTCTGTAGAAATGCTGTTAGCAAAACCCAATTTAAGAATTACTGTGACACCATTTGCAGTTCCTCAGTGGAGGAAGGCATCCGTAGTATGTCTGGTCACCTCTTTAGCCGGAAGACATTTTTTAAAAAAATTTTTTTTTTAATTTGTATTTTGTGAACCCAGGGGTAGACGCCTTTGAAATTAGATTAAGCATCAAATTATAACCCGTATTTGGCATAATCAAGAACACTCACAAATTGACTTCTGACTGCACTGCTGGTTAAGACTCACCCCTGCCAGATACATAGAAATCAAAGTCACAAGACTTGCTATAACTCCATGGGTGCTTCCAAGGCTCTCTTTCTCTGAGGACAAGACTGCCTAGGTACTGCTTAAGGAATTCTGAGTAGAAGCACTAGCCAAGGATTTGCTGAAGGTATAAGGCGATTAACTATTGCCAGGCATTTAAAGATTACTCCAGTGAACACCTGTCTCTGGGGTTTGTGTGTCCCAGTATATTCAGAAAGAGTGCTTTTTTGTCTCTCTCTGTAAACTTACCTGTTACCAAGAGGTACAGAGGAAGAGTTTGGAAGCATTGATACATTTTCCACTTTCTCCCCTTTTCACTGAATCCAGTAAGGACAGAGCATATCTAGCTTGATTGCATTTCAAATGAACTGGTATTTCACCTTATTTCCTTTGTCACAGAAAGCCATTTATTATAAGAGCAGCAATTTGGCTCCCAGCTGCCATGAGACAACATGAGCAGCAGTAATCAGGTTCTCCCATGACATCCCACTCCCCTAGGTCAGAAGGGTATTTTCAGCCTTGCTTGTGTAGGAATATTACTGTGCTTCCCCTTGTGAAAGAGAGGGTGTTTCAAAGAGAGTTCATGATTTCTAGAGAAACTTCTTTGCTACTTGTGCTCCATGTAGCCGCTGTCTGGAAAAACCCATGTGCAATAATTTCGTTGTGGGTTGACTTGTTGACTTCATGTCACTGGACACTGAGAGAACCAGTCAAGCTATTTTTGAAAGGAAATGTTGGCCAATCCTGTCAACAACACCTGCAGGAACCAGGCGAGGAGTCCAAGGTTCTAAAAACTTAGGCTGAGGACAGAGGAGGCTAGATTTTCTGAGGGAAAATTTTACTTTGGAGAAAGGCTACCTGTTCTTTCTGTCTGCCTCCACCGCACATCTTTACCACCTGCTTTCCATTTATTCTAAGGGGGTGCATTAGGTTAAATTCTAGAGGCAGAAATACGGTTTTTGTGAGACTGTCACTTTCTACAGATACTGAAGTATTGGACAGTTTTGTAATAACTGGAAATACTTCAAAGTGTGTTTTGCATTAGCTTTAGAGAAATGAAACCACAGCCACTATCCACAATTTTTTTCAAGTCCACTGAGTAACTTTAATCTCATCCTAATAAAGCTGCTACAAAGAATAAGAATGGAAGAGAAAAAAGAAGAGATACAAATGGAAGGTTTTCCTACAGTTGTTGTGGACTTTATTTATGATGGGTGTTTCCAGCAGAGGAAACACCAAGTTTGTATTTAGGCTGGCGATCTGGGTGCCCTCTGTTTGTCACTTCTGAGCAATTAAGACATGAGCTATTCTGGCAGCTCTGCACTTGCAGTCACAGGCACTCACACCTAACAAACTCAGCTTTGTGTAGCCCAAACTGTGCTTTGCCCAGCCGGCAGTGTGCTGGAGGGAACAGCTGCTTAATGACAGACCTTAACCAGCCATGCTCCCTGCTCCCGACACAACAGCTGAGGAAAGTATCAGACCTCAAATATTTTCTGCTCGACTGAAGATGGGCAAAGCCCTGGAACATAAGTGACAAGTCAGTGCTGGGCCACATGGGCAGATAAATGCTTCAAGAGTAAGCTAATGGGCAGCAGATAATTGCATGGTGCACTAAGCACGTGTAAAGGTAGGGCTGTACTACGTGTTTGGGGACAGCTGGTCAAGCTCCAACTTCTGAAGTCAGGCACAGAAGCCCTGTTTGGTGGTTATGTGTATTTTTTGTAATCATGGTAGCTTTGACATGTACTTTATGGTTTGTTCAGGTTTTTTTGACATAGTGCAGTACTTAGGCTTCTTCCTAAGCCCAGTCATTGGACAAGTCAAGAATTTTATGTATTTGCTCAGCAGCTCCTTGCCACTCCTGTCTGCAGTGAGAGAGAGAATGTTTATTCAAGGTGGTTGAACAAAACCTGCAGACTTGCTTTGGTTTGCTTTCGCTTTTCATAATGTGCAAGAAATGTTCATTTAATAGCAGGGACTCAGTTGCTTTACATATTTTGCCTAGCTCCACTGAAAGCAGAGGGGTTGCAGTTCATGAGCTTACGCTTACTGCTGCTGGCTACTGATGAATTTGAACCACAGTAGGGGAGTGAAGGAGCAAGGAGCGGATAACAAAAGATAGCTCCACCTAATTCTCACACTTTGGACTTCTAAGTAATAAATTTGTACTTCTTTACACCAAACCACAAAATATGTGTTTTCATGACTGTGCTCCAATGAAGTAACCCACCTCTCCCAGCTGACTACCAGTTCTGGCAAAATCAGTAATTTGAAACAATAGCAGCAGTAGGGTAATCTCTAGAGCAGCCATGGAGTGGTAGGATAGTACATTTGGTTATAATAAAAGGTTTTGCTGTAGTATTGATGACCTTGAATTTGACTGTTAGCTTTCACAGTTTGCTGGGTGTAATTATTGCATTCCTTAAAATCCACCTGGAAAGGGAATTGAGAGGATATGTCAATTGTTTGGCTTCCACATAGGAGAACATGGGGTGTGAATCACTAATTAAGAGTGGAAAGTGTCTAGAAATAGGAGAAATGAAACAATAAAAGTATATTTTACTGATCTTCCCTCTAGGGTCCTTTCCAAAAGAGCCAAAATTGGAGACTCAATCACCTCACAGTTCCTGAGAGAAAGAAATCATAATAGGGTACTGCAGCTTCAGTCTGCAGGAAGAAAAATACTTTGCCCTTTGCTTTGAGCAAATATTGGTAGTGTTCTTGTCTCCTGGTTCTTTAAGGACTTGAACCTGTGTGGTCTCTGCTCTGTGTGGTGCTTGACCTTCACTGCTCTAAGCTTGGTGCCCAGGAGTATACTTGGCACAGCTGAAATATAGGCAAGATTTCTGTGCAGTTAAAGTAGTTTAACAAGTTTTACTGAACCTGTGCAACTCATATTTTGCAGGTGCTTAGCCAAGTTTTGGTCTGGTTTAAAGGCATTTTTGATAGCTTCTGCCAAATTTCAGAAGTTTTCACCAAATGCTTTATGCATCAAGATTTTTTATAACTTGAAAAATTTAAGGAAAATATTTTTTTAAATCTACAAAGCCAGGGGCAAGCCTCATTAATTTCCTATATTCCTGCAGCTGGCAAAAGTACTTTTGCAGATATGTTGAAGTATTTGCTTGGATTTTTTTTCTCTATTTGAGTATTTCAGTATGTTTTTAAGGGTAAAAAATGGATTTACACTACATAGAGGATCTTGTGAGTTTCAGGTGACCTTATGTGATAAAATATGACTTAAGAAAGCTACTTATCATGAAAACATGTGAAAGAAAATGAGGAGAAGTGGTACTGAGTGATGAAACAAAAGATCTTTCAGGAATAGAAAGGTACACGTGGGAAGTGGAGTCAGGCTGATGCCAGCAAGTCTTAATGTGCAAGGGAGGCAGATGTGGATCTTCAGATGCCAGTTTTGGTGACATGTTAAAGTTCAAGGTGTGATTTGCCTCTCATGGTGGTTTTCTAGGGAAGGGTGTGGGATCTTCTCCACAACATCTCCCAGATGTTCAGCCTGGAGCAGCGCTCTAAGCTGGCCCCCAGGGCCCCTTCCAACCTGAACCTGTCCATACACTTTGGAGCCTAGTGAGGTGTAATCATGGAGAAAGCAGCTCTCTCCATTTCAGGATGAGAGAGCCACGAGCAGTGTTTCAGCAAAGCCTGAGTTAGTGCTAATAAAAGGGCAGTATGCCAGAGTTGAGAGGGACTGACGGGTGCGAGACCTGTGTTGATTAGATTTGCCGTGTGCATACGAACAAGTCTTATAGCAATCCTTTGCAGAGATTTAATTTATAAACATGAGGAAAAGTGATTTTATGAAATGTGCAACTGATAGTAAATCAGCTTACTCTTTACTCTGGGGGTATAATGTGCAGAAGAGAACAGAACCTGTTTCTGTGGGAAATGAAAAACAAAAGTAGGAGCATTGCTGTAGATACTTTATCACTTGTGATTAAGGCAAATATTCTTCGTGTGTAAATACATATGATATGCATTTGTATCCTCCCCAGTGTTTTCTAGCACTTAAAAGTAATCAAAATGGAATTTGGTGAAGAAATGATAGCTATTCCACTGGGCATGCTGAAGACACAGGGAACCAACCTTCTCCTAGTTTTTTATGTCTCAATTTATGTGTCTATTTTATTTGTCTGTACTCATGGACTTAGAAACAGAAATAGCTTTTGAGAGGAGAATGAGTCTTTGGCATGAGAAGATCTGAAGACAAATAATGTCAGCCTGGAGTTTGCCATGCTTATGTAACATAATCCCAAATGCTTCTCACCTTTGTGGATTAGCTCCGGGAAACCTGAACTAAAAGCTTGCACACTGCTTTGGGAGCAAAGCATTCGCTTGCATGTTTCACCTTAAATACATTTTGGACAATTGATTAGCATCAGTCAGAGGATACCAGGAAAGTCATAATGCAACGGAATATCTCTGACGTTGATTTTGCTTTTGTCCTGTTCCCCTATAAGCACTGCTTCCTTAAAAAGGCCAGGAAAAGTTAAGGCTTATGGTCTCACCTCAGGAGTCATGTTTTTCTGCAGACATCAGTGGAAATGGCAGTGGTTTAGGCCTCCGTCATACTGGTATTGGGCATCCCCGTTCCATAGACACTGCACAGGGTGTGTGTCCTGAAGGGCTTCCCACAGTCATGGCTCAGCTCTCTTGGCTTCAGGGTCAGTGTTTTCCACATCCCACAGGGAGGCAACCATCTGCAGCAGCTGATTCACCTCTCCAAGATTGCTTTCTGGAACTTTGTCAAACGTAATTTGAAATGTGCCACCTTTTGGCTTCACTGAGTCTGATTTCTTTCCAGTGGCACTGCACCACTATCTTCTGTAGTTCGTGTATTATTCTCTGCCTCATTGTGCTGTAACCTGTTGTTCATGAACCTACACACAGGCAGTAGGTGCCCTAGGGCAGTGGGCCATAGCTGCTCCTCCAGCTCCCAGACATGTCCTCCTCTGCCTTAATTTTTGCAGCGGAAAGGATTTTCCTTTTGTACTGACATGACTTGCCACTGCTGCTCTGGTTATTCCTGCACCTCCTGGCTGTGCCTGTTTAAAAGTGCAGTTCCCAGCTGCACCCCAGGTCAAGTGAAAGCTGCAAGTGCTCTAGAACTATGTTATTTTGGATTTAGGGTATTTATTTAAACTTCTCCCAGGACACACAGCCTGGACATTGGATAGTGAGTGGCTAGTGTCAACAAGTAAAACTGAGATCCTGATCATGGTCACAGAGTAACAGGCATTTCTGTTAGAGTAAGAACATTGCAAAAATGTTCATTCTTGCTTTTCTTTGCTGCTCAGGAAGGTGAATGGGGAAAAAACTTGCAATCAAAGGTATTCTAGTGTCCATTGCAACTGATGGCATTCTAGTTTTAATGGCTTGGTTTTTGTTTCACAGAGTATATGGCTTTCTTCTAGGCCATATTCTCATTACTTAAGCAGGCAGAGTAAATTGGATTGATGGGTTTTTTTGTGCACTAATTTTTTTTAAAGATAAAATGTGACACTTGGCCTGCATTGTGAATTAGAAAGCAGCAAGCAACAGGAGAATCTCAGCTCTCATTTTCAGGTCAGTCCAAATGCTCTTCCAAGGACATCCTCTCCAGAGACAGGCCACACACCACAGAGATGTTGAGGTGTTCCTCTGTCAGCACAGGTATTTTGTCTTTCTTCAGGTGGGGTTCAGAGCTCTCTTGCTGAGGACTGGATCATTTCTGTGGGTTGAACCACTGTCAGCACTCAGAGCATTGTGGGTGGGGGTGACTGGCTGTTATCCCACAGCCAGCTTTAGTAATGGAGCAGGGGGCAAGTGAAGGGTTTTAATAGTGGGCTAATAGGAATTGACCTCAGATGGCATTTCAGACATCTGACACATGAGCTAAAACAGATGCTGACCCAAAATTAGAGATACTGAATTAGGATAAAAGCATTGCAGAATAAAACAAAACAAACATCAACTACCCAAAGAAAGACCCAAAACAATGAACACTCTTCAGTCATAATTTTCAAGATACAAGGTCTGACTCCCTCTACCCTTGCAGGGCTCTCTTCATACAGTATGTTTCTTGAGCCCAAATAAATATGTGTGTGTGTGTGTGTGTGTGTGTGTGTGTGTGTGTGTGTGTTAATTTTCCCCAGTTTTCTCTCAATTCTATACCTCTGTACATGGAAGTCCTACACAGACCTGTGTCAGACCACTACTTGTTTATCTGAAATTGTCCATGGGGGCTCCTGTGTTTATCAGAAACCCATCCAGAAGCAGGGATGCAGCTGCAGTAGCTCTCAGGTAGCACCTACACAGTGGCCCCATTAAGCCATGCTTTCAGAGCATCAGATCTGTCGGGTGTCCTTCTGGCAGCACAGTTCCTGCGGTGGTGACAGCAGGAGGCAGAGCAGCCAGAGCCAGCTGGTACATTGGATGCTGAAGGTTTCAAAGTGACAGGATTTAGTAAATGAAAACTCCACCAAGAGTCATCAGGAGAGAGATTATTTGACACAGGAGATAAACTGTCCCCTACATCATCTTGCTCTTTAACTGGACACTTCGGTTCTCTTCCATTTTCTTAGGGAATACTAGGTAGGAAGAAAGATATGTGCAGGGAAGGGTAACACATTATGAATGTTTGCTGAACCAAATATACATTTGGCCAAGATACTGCCAAATTGAGCAGGTTTTTGATGTCACCTGTAAGTAGATAACTAGCTTGAACAGACTTGAAAACATCTCAGGCAGAATCCCAGTTTCAAACAAGCCACAGGAACATGCCAGCTTCCAGTATGTCACATTCTGCTTTTCTGGGATAAGCAAAATTGAGCATTGACAAGAATTACATTTCTTGGATTTTACTTGCTCCTGTTTAAAACACATGCACTGGGGTCAAGTATTGACTGCACAGTCAGTTGTTAACTTCAAGTGAAGTAGAAAATGTGCCTGTCTAGTTAGATACAGGCCAGTGAAATGTAGGTAGTATGTCAGTAATAAAACAGTTTTAAAAGCGGAAGAAAACTTCTGCAATAGATGTTGCTTTCTTGGTGGATTTTAAATTTTTTTTTTTACTTCTAAACCAATACAAAGTAAAATATCAGTCATCCAGTAGTCTCTGGGAAGGGAGGATCATGGTCAAATGGTCAAACTCTATTGAGCCAGCTTAAGAGACAGCCTTTGAATTTTTGGCAACAGAGGTGTGTAGCCCTAGATTGGAACCAAACCTTTTCTGCCAGCATTAGTGAATAGTGCTAAAAGTTCATGCAAAATAGGACAAGTTAGACCTTTGACATTTTTCTCACAACTGTTGCTTTTCAAATCACTGCCTTTGCATGCAAAGGTTTGTTGGATTCATCCATTATGCATGTACTAGCAATTTGATAGAGGTCTCATATGTTCCTTCTAAGAGGCTGAAGCCAGCCAGCTGCAGTACCCAATTGTAAAGATGTGGTTGCTGGCTTGCAATGTTCAGTGTATTTGATATTCCTCTGACTTGAATCTTTTGGATGGGAATTTAAAAGTGCTAGTCCTCTCTGATTTTTGTGAACATTAAAGACAGCACACAATTACTCATAAGAAAAGGTTCAAAGGGTTGTTAGCAGGTCCTCTAGTAAAGATTTCATCTTTCCAGTGATAACAAATGTATTATAGAAGACATTGCATAGAAGGAACTGTATATCTTGGTGCCTGCGTTTTTGAGAAGTATTTTAGGAATATGACTTATTTCAGCTAACCTGTCCATGTGTCTACCAGATTCTGCTCTGCCTGGAAGAGTTCTGTAGGATTTTTTCTGTTTTTTCTAAAGGAAGGGTCAGCAATATCTGTGGCTTTGTTTTAATCACATTTGATGAATTGCACTTTACTGTGACATTTTCACCTACTGCTGTATTAGGCTAGTGGTTCACTAAGAACTCAGGAGAAGGTGATGCCACCAACAGTCTGTCTTCCAGCATCTGGATTTCCTGGCTATCCCATCAAAAATGTGTGAATAAGCCAGTTCAAAATTGGATGACATCTGAAATACATAGGATCAAGCTAACATGCTGTGCTAAATATTGTCATTAGTATTATTGCTACCTAGTTCTGTGTGACTTCACCAACAAGCTACACAAATCTTTGCAGAGGTATGCTTTCTTGTGATACAGATGCTACTGATGAACTTTCATTATTGGTTTCTGTTCACACAAAAAGTGTACAAAATAGAGTCAGATTAAAAAATGGAAACCTTGCCCTGGTTTATATTGCCTTCCTTTATGAAAGATTTAATTGGAAATCTAACAGGAAATTAGACTGGAAGATTACCAACTGCATGGCTGGCATGCCATGAAAGATCAAGTGTCTGTGCCTTTCATATTGCACACAAAAGCAGCTTTATCAGTTATCTGGGATTTCTTGTGAATTTTAGGATATCAAATATGACATCAGCAGCTTCAGCAACAAAAAGATTTGGAAATACATGAGGTAGAAAATCTATGCAAATTTTCATAAGGATTTTGAGAGTTGAGGATGAAGAGTCTTTTACATTGTCATCTTAAAGTGAAAAAAGAAAAGGCTACAGAAGTTAACCATCCCTAAACACAGCCCTATTGACTGTTAATTTCCTAAGGATCTTTCCAAAGAAGCATTTAGAAGGATTACTTTTTCAGGGCTAGCCTCTGGAGTATTTCATCATGTCAGCCACACGTTCCACAGGAGTAAAAACTAATGGCAACATATCTCTCACAAAAGTCCCTTTTGGATTTTGCCAGTTTACCTTACCTGGTACACAGGGTGTCTCCAGGGAAGATTACTCAGAAGTTATCTACTTGGCTGTCATTTGTTCATTCAAAAGAGAAAACCAGTGAGGGAGAGAAAGAGGAGTGTTCAAGTCTTTCTGTCTGTCCTACTTAGATGGAAAATCTTAGTTACCCCAGGGCCAAAGTCATATGGAGCTGTTTTCACTGGCATGAGGTCTGTGCTAGGCAAAGATTTCTCTCTCTACAGAGGGATCGTAGTGCCATGCCTCTTGACAAAATGTTATTTCTTAAAGCCATGTTTATCCCATGACCTTGTCAGAGGTGGATTACCATCCTCCACAGACTCTGGTATTCTCTAGTTGTACAAAGCAGGAAGGAAGCACTTGTGCTTGTGAAACTGCTGGAAATAATTCAGCTGTTTGCATGTGATGAGAAGTTTTTTAACTAGCATGCCTGATACTGGTTAGCTGTTTCTCTTTAAATCGATGCTGCCAGAAATATTTCAGTCTTGACAGAAGAAAAGAAAGGGGGGAGAGTCATGATCAAGGAACCTTTTCTTTGGCATAATTTAAGGCCATTTGTCTAATATTGGCAACAGCATTTGGGAGATTCAGCATCTTTTCAGCAAGTTTAAATTAGAAGATTGTAACCCTGTATACACCTTGATACTGATTACTTGACCATCACAAGTATCATCACAAAAGACAACTACACTTGACTATTCATTTCAGAGGCCATAGTCTTCCACAAGTTGTTTCAATGCAGTTTTGTGCACACACTAGTGCTTTGGGCATCAGCAGATTTAATAAAATTTGAACTTATATCAGTGTAATATATGGAATTATCTATATCCCAGGAAAAGTTACACATAGCAGCTGCAGCTATTCCATATCTAACACATAGTGTTCTCAGGAAGGAGCAAACTGGAACAAGACAGATGAAAACATTAGCCTCAGGCATTCAGGTCAGAGCACATTAAAACAGAGAGATTTGGCAGATATCAAGGGTGGGAAAGTTGGTATTTTCTACAGCTTTTTGCTATGTTGACAGTGCAGCTTTATTTTCAAAAATTAAGAATGTTTTATAGAAAGAGTGATAAAAACAGGAAAAATGCTCATTTCTACTTCAGGGATGCAGGTTTGTTTCAAGTCAATGGGAATTCTTGCTTGTATGATCTCTGGAAGGGAAAATAAAGTCAAAAAACTGCAACAAAAAGACTATGCTTACATTTGCAATGGAAGGACTTCACCACAATTACCTGATGATACTCTACCTGGTTTGCTCAAGATAAAGTGGTATTAGAACTGCTAATATATATAAGTGGATAGAGTGAGGTTTGGGTGGTGGCTTGGCGAGATGTTCCTGGTTGGCTTCATTGCCATGGCCCTGTCAGCACACATCAGCTGTAACCCACAGGAACTAAATACTTGTTAAAACAAATCATATTTCATCCTTCATGCTTTTTGAATTTAATATTGTTTTAACAGTTTGCTGGGTGTACCAGATGATTGATGCTGTCACACAGCAGATAAAATTTATCATTCTGTCATTTTTATTCAATACTTTAGAGGCATTTTGGTTCAAGCTGGAATCTGAAGGAATGTTACACATCTTTTATATAGTTCACCTTAGTTATAAAAATAATCCATCTAATTCTCAGTGATTCATTGGCAGACATTTTCTAAACACAGACTAGAATTAATTTGTAAGTTAGTTGTTGTACCTGAATATGTCTTGAAAGACATGTGCTGTATTTCTTTTTAAATTTCTTACAAGGGGATAAAAATGAATATGGTATCAAACACAAACACACAAATTCATATATACACAAATATATATATGTCAACTACATGAAAGAAGGTCAGTTATGTTTAATCACACACATGTTTGGCTTCATTTCATAATGAAAGTCATGGACTAATATCAGCTATTCACAACAATTACATGGGATGTTGTGAGAAGCTTGTTACACGGAAAAAGCTTTTTAGCTCCTCAACTTTGAGCATAAGTCAGAGCTTTTACCTGTAAAGATGACCTGCAAGGACTGTGCTCTGTTGAAATCATGGCTGAAACCTCTGAGCAGTATTTCAGTGATTTTGTATTATCCATGACTTTTAGCAGGTCATAAAATTACTGTAAAAAGGAAAGAGACTGACTTCTGGTGTAGCAGGAGTTCCATTATATACTTCAGAAATAGATACCTTATCTTCAAGTCTACTTGACTTGAATTTAGTCTATATTAAATTATTTTGCATGTGTCACAAGTCACAAGTTACTGCTGCTGAATCCAGAGAAATAAAGTCCAGCTTGGGGTGAAGAAAATAACAGCTAAACTTGCTTGTTCCTTCAGAAACCAGACGCAGGAGATTATGTGTGGTACCCTTCCACATGCGCTACATTATTTGCTCTTTCTGTGTTTCAACAGGCCTTGAATAGGGGCATCGCTGCTGTCAAGGAAGATGCTGTGGAAATGTTGGCCAGCTATGGGCTGGCATACTCCCTGATGAAGTTCTTCACGGGTCCGATGAGTGACTTCAAAAATGTAGGTCTGGTGTTTGTGAACAGCAAGAGAGACAGGACCAAAGCAGTTTTGTGCATGGTTGTGGCTGGCGCTGTAGCTGCTGTATTTCATACCTTAATAGGTAAGGTCACTTCACGTCTAGTTAATATGACTTTTAATTTGCTTCCCTCAGCCACTCTTCAAACTGCTTAAGCTGTGGGCTTAATATTTCATTTGTAAGTACAACAGGAGATGCAAAAGAGATGAGATATCTTGGGCTGGTATCATGCCCGTCTACACAATTCTTACTGCTTTTTAGATGGGTTGTTCAGGAGCAGATTCCATGCACAGGACTCTCCTGCCTGGAAGAAAAACATGCTGCTGATCTCTTTCAGTCAGGTGTGTGAGCAAAACTTTGGTGAGGTTGACAGGTTGCCTGAAGCTAATAGCTCAGTGATACTGTTTTAGGTAGTGATGATCAGCTAGCAGTATCTGCTGGGTTGATGTGGCAGGACTTCAAGGTGTGCTTGGTAGGGCTGTTTGTCAGTTCTTGGTGGCATTGTTGGTGTACTCCCTCTGTAACTATTCCTTTGCTACTTATCTCACTGTACAAAACTCTGAGCAGGTAGGTGCCAGCATCCTCATTAAAATATCTGATAGTACTCTCTACTGCTGCTAGTCATCATCCACTTCTGTTGAATAATTAATCTGTGAGGAAGAGGTTACTAAGAGCAATTTATACCAAACTGAGACCAACTCCCTAAGTGTACTCTGAAACAAAGAAAATACACAAGCAGACACAAACTGAACATTCAAAGTAAGGCAGCCACAGGATTTGCCAGTTTTTGAGAGCCTGAAAAAATGGGATATCAACTCAAGCATCAGCCACAGCAATAAAAGCCATTTAACTTGGAAGACTTTTAACTTCATCCTCTCCAAGGCCTGCACTGGATTCTCTGCACCTTCTGGCTCATTCTACAGAGCTGAAACCTCTGGACCTCAGCAACGAGGAACAGGAGATGCTGGAGGAAGAAGCAGAAAGTGCACTACATTGAGCAGGTAAAATCCTAAAAAGCTGGGAATTGTAAGGGGTGGGAGGGAGGAGGTAATGTGGCAGCCCATAGAGGCACATGTTGGTTCACAGGCAGTAGCACTGAATTGCATCACCACCATTAGGGGGTCATTCCATCACAGAAAAATGGGAAATGCAAGTGTAATGGCAATATCCTGTATTGCTGTGAAACCTCAGAGTGGCCTGGAAGTGAGGCAGCATTCATTATCAGGCTGTTAATATCTCAAGAGCTACATGTGCTGCAGTTGATCATATAGCATAGAACAGAATAGAATAGAATAGAATAGGTCTATTTCAGTTCCTGTCTGAGTAGGTATAAGATCCATCTGGTAAATACAAATGCCCCCTGCTCTTATCCTTTAACAGGCTGCCAGCTATATTCACCAGCTTTATGTGCCTCCCAAACACTACAGTTTGTTTTCACCATCATATCTCTTATTCCACCACTGGTTCGCAAGCCCTGTGCTATTCAGCTTTGCTCCATGTTATGGTCATAAAAACTGCTTACAGTAATAGCTCACTAGCCAGGGCAACTCTGTGCCAGGAATAAGCTGTTGCTAATTTTTTAAGCTGAATCCATGCATTCAAGTTAATTTAATTCACTGATACTGATTGGTCACTTCCTAAATATGTTTACATTTGAGGCTGCTTTATTGAGTCACTGTTATAAACTTTGGGCCATTTGTACATTTGGCTCTCATATTTCTTTGCCTGGAATGTTTCTTCAGACCCCAGAGCTGCTCTTCTAGTTGCTCACTTGCTTTCCGGCCAGTCCTGGTCAAAGTTTCTGCCTTTTCCAGCTGGATAAAAAGTTATTTTCTAGTCATCCAGTATTTTATTTTAAGCAAGGATAGATTTTAAGAAAGTTTAAAGTATAACTATCAGATTTCCAGGTGAAAGACGTAACTGGATTTTCCATGTGTGACTTCTTATTGAAAGGAGGTGTTTGGAACAACGGCTGGAAAACCTGTCAGCTAAATTTCTTGCCTTTGCCTGGAAGTAGAGCCCTGCTGAGTTCAGAACCTCTGAAATGCCCTCTGCAGATATTAGGAAAAAAAGGAGGCTGTGCTTACCATGCTTTATTAAAGTCCTGAATTAAGGGGCTGGCTGCACACAATCTTTCAGGTTTTTATGGTGACAGGCTGCAAAATATTTTTTGGTATTTTAACTTGTCTATGCCTGAAAATATGCAAAGGCCACAGCAGAGACTGGCAGAGCGCCTGAGGGAATTGAGTTAGTCAGATTCTAGCACCAATTGCCTGGGTGATGCTGCCAAATTCTATGTTCCAAGTTTTCTTTGAACCTGTTTCAAGTCCTGATTATTCTGCTCTGACCCACAGATGCACAGCCTGCCGAGCAGGAAGAAGAGAAGGAGTCCAGTGACAGGCAGCCTCCTAGGACCTGCAAGTATGCCCCAGCAGCTGCAAGCTTATCACAGGCTATCTACAGGAGACACAAATACAGGTTACTGATGCTTGGTGGATGAAAAAGAGAAACAAATAACACTTAGGGAACTGACTTTTTTCCACATGCTGTAAATATAGGGCTAAGGAAGATGACATGTCTGTCTGCCGTGGACTGTCAAAGCCCAGGAAGAAACAGAAAACAAAAAGCCCAATGAAATAAGGAGTACCAAAAGTCAAAAGGAAGAAAACAAGTGGTGGTAGAAACACGGTGACCACAACGAATCACCACATTTCCAACTGTGATAGAGACTATTTGCAGTCTACACATGCAGCTCCTCACAAACAGCTGCCTCTACTCATGGAAAATATCAAACCAGACCGTTTCACCCACCTGACTCATGCTTCATTGCTTCAGCACCAGCTCCCCACTGTTGCTTCCCCACTGGGGCTCACACAATCCTCTGTGCCAGTGACTGGCTGAGCTAAACCACTTGAAGTCACAATTGCAAGCTCTGGGTCCCTAAGTCCTCACCCAACCACATCCTTATGAAGGGCTGCAAAGTCCTCACCAGCAGCTCCTATAGCTCCCCTGTAGAGGTAGCAGTAACAACTGAGAACCAAGTTAGCCAAAGGGATTCAAAACCGTATTCTCATCCCACTCACAATGCTCCTGTAAACCTTGTTGGTACAGTATTCCTGGATTTGCTCTTTCAGTGTGATCTGGAAATAGAACATAGTATTCTGCCTTCCTTCCCTTGGGCTACTTTGAGGGCAGCTACTGCCACCAGTTAGTTTCTTGGTGGGAAGTTCACTATGGAGACAGGGTCTAAAGTGCCTTGTTATTTCAGAGATTGGCTTTTTGGTGGCTGTAAGAAAAGGGATTCAAGATGCTAAGCCTGTCTGTGCATATTTTTGACATGTTACTAAATTGCCAGCTTGACAGAGGAGAAAAGTAATTTATATAACATTATGCTAACATAATGCATTTCTTAGTGTTGCTGGTAAGCCCTCCATACTGAACGAGTCCTTTTAACATCAGTGTTATGAAGGGCATGCACATTTTATTTGGCAATGAACAGCTTTGTTCAACTTTTTACTAGTTTACTGAGAAATAGTATACTGAGAAAGTTTATTTCCTGTTGAACAGTTCCCAGTAGTTCTGGAAATGATAAGGCAGCAGTTACTTTGAGAAAAGATCCTCTTTGCTTTTTACTATACCTGGTTAAAAATGACATGATGGGTCATTGTCATCACCAGGAGAAAAAGGTTGGAGCTTTAGTAACCGGTAAACTTCAGTGTAGGTTACCTTCAGCAGTCTGTAGCAGATTGGAGGCACAGGACATGTGAGTGATTTGTTTCATGCCCATTTATTCCTGTCAGGCTGCTGCACGTGGGCCGTGGATTGCACAGGGGAAAACTTCAGCAGTTCCTAGCGACTCCACTGACACTTTTGAACTTCCCACATGCATGATCACTGCGTGTACATTAAAAGTCTCCATAAGAGGTGACACATAGGTGTAATCCCACCAATTCCAGTGTAACACTACTGGAATTTTCCAGAGACTAGGAGTTACAGAGTGGGTTATGACAAGCTGAGGTATTATTTTTTTTTAGCCAGTCTTATTCTGACAAGACCACTGGACTGGAGTATACTAAACATTTTGCCGTGGAAAAAACTGACGGCACAGGAACAGAAATCAGAATATAATTCAGGCTTGCTGCTTTCCTCCTCCCCCCCCCCAAATAAAAATAAAATTTTATTCATTAAAAATTTGTCCTTCTGCAGCATCTTCACATGGTCATTGCTAAAGCAGTGACATGCTTCCCTGGCTGCCCCAACCCTTTTCCCACAACAGGGGCAGTTTCTTCTCATCAAGGTACTCAAGACAAAGGAAGAAACCTCCTGACCAAAGCATTTTTGGATAGCAGTGATTGGGTTTCAGTTAAAACAGGCTAATTTTGAGACTTGTGAAATGTTGGCTTATATGAAGATATTTCAGATACCAAAATTCATTGATAGATCTGGGAAAATCAACTAATGCAATTTTGGAACTAGAGCTGAGCACAGAAAAACACGATTGCAGTAATCAGTCTGCATTGAGATGCTCCTAAGCTGTTTTGGTTTTTTTAAATTTATGTATTGCTATAAGCAAAGTAAAAATATCACACAACCTTCAACACTCTGGTCATCTGAGCTTTCACAAGGTGAAACCAGAGGCTTTCTCTTCTGTTTTAAATTCAGGCTAACCAAAGACGTAAAGAAATTTATATACCCTGTGGCACCTCCAAATGAAGATTTGCTATTATTTTTTCACATTTGTATTTTCCTATCTTCCCAAATCACTCAGCTGAACAAATCATCTCAGTGCATTAAGCATGGTTCTAATAACACCAAGGTTGTGGGTTTGATCCCTGTACAGGCCATTCACTTAAGAGTTGGACTTGATGGTCCTTGTGTGTCTGTTTCAACTCAGAATATTCTGTGACTGAGAAACTCTGATCAGCATGAGTTTTGGCCATGTGAACCATCCCTCTGACAAGCAGCAGAATAGATTTGTTACGTCTCAAGTCTCCAAGTTAACTTTTAAAACTGGCAGCAAAGTATGTAAATGGAATGTGTCTAGAAAGACCACACTTTAACCCAAAATCATGCTTTGGGGTTTTTTTTGGTTTTTTGGTTTGTTTTTTTTTTTTTTTTCTGGTAAAGCTCATTTTGACATATGTAGCTCCGTGTCTGGAAGTAAACAGCATCACTTCCTCTGAGAGTTTTTTCTTTATGATTTAAGTATGACATGCTCAGTAGCAGTCAGCTCCAAATAACTACAGTACAGCTATTTGTCTGAGACTGCTGGCATCATCAGGAGTGTGTTGTTTTAAGAATGTCTGAAGTTTGTGTGATAGTAATTGGCTTGATAGAGAAATTGGTGTAGGGACCAGGAGATCCAATTAGGTGTACAGTTTTCAGTGTCATTTCTTGACCTTCTGGGTCTTAAAACTCAACTGGAAAAATCAAAAGCAAGAATTCCTGCTTAACTTCTGTAGCAAAACTGATCCTAAGACACAGCAAAACAAATGAGGTATTAGAGGAGAGCAAACAGGCAGCTTGTCTTGGACTTGGACTTCTCTGTTTTAGTTGAAATGATGCAAGAAGTGGGAAGTGCCATCTGCTTTAGATTCGTGTAATAGTCTCTGGCTCTGTTGTCTGTGTTATTAATTTTGTACCATTCGTCATAATAAGTTTGTAAGGTTGGCCAAGGTTAAGTTCTAATTGCATCAGCAATTGCTTGATTCACAGCTCAGTGGCACATGCCTGTATGCTTGTCAGTGAATCTCAGCTTGCTGAGTCCTTCTTTGTGAGGCTGGAAACATTAATGGACATCAGCAAAAGCGATTGTGTGCTTTCACTGACATGTGAAATTGTTGACTATTTTGAAAATAAAGTTTTAAGTTTAACCATTATGAATTTAAGACCAAAACCACATTAAAAAGTGCAGTTAAACTTTTTTTTGATGGTGGGAGAAAAAAAATCTCTGAAGCTTACAGAGCTCAGTGCTGATATCCCTAGAAATCTTAAAAATTTGGTGCTATGGGTTGTAATGGTATAAGTCCCTTGAGAGTGCCCTGCCAATAAACTACAGCCCTTTTCTTAGAAGTGAGAGTAGTTCAGCTTCTCTCCCTCAGATTCTGTGAGTTTTTCTCTGATAGTAAACTTTAAGTAAAAAAAAAAAAAAGAAATGAAAACCTCACTGCCTCACTGGCCTTTAGAGGCAAAAAAGTTACTTATTACTCACATTCTAAACACTTTAAAGTCTCATTTAAAGCAGGTGAAGGGCAGGGAGAGCAGGGAAGGGTGACTTGTGTAGTGTGCTGTGCTTCTAGCACTGTGCTGCTGGAGGTGGCCCCTTCCCAGGAGCAGGATCCTCAGCACCTGGACTATGATTCTCAGTCCCTATGTGCAGGATAAGGTGGCGTGCTTCCTGCAGCAGTTTTTAAGTTTTTGTTCAAAAGTGTAAAGCCCACTCAATGGAACCTAAAGAAAGCTCAACGAATCCAACCTTCACAAGTGGCTTGCCTCACAGAGCTTCCAGACTTCTCTTCTTCACTGAAATAAGTTGATTCAGAAACATCCATGTAGTGCCCTGCCATAAAAGCAGCTTTCCACAAAAAAAATCCCTTCATAGCAGAGAGTTTTCAAACCACTGAGTGAAGATTGGCACATGGCTATTCATGCAAAACTATAAAGAGGATGTACCTGATGTTTCACTGAACTGCAACAAGCACCTGAACAGTTAAGGGACGAAACTGCCTTCTCTAAACTGAAGAAAGGTTGGAGTCCTGCTTTAAAATTTTTCCCCAACCCTGTTCAAAAGGAAACAAGGCTGGGAGTGCCTCAGTAAGATGGCTAAGCAACTTGGGATTTATTGAGTGAATTTGGAGACTGTGAGTCTAACACAGTTCAGGTGAAAGACATATAGACAGGGACCAGCATAGGGAAAGGGGGAGTTTTTAACATTTTTAGCATGTTTTGGGCAGTCCTGGTTATCTGGAATGAGGCTCATGCTTGTTCACAGTGCTGTCATACCACCTGCTTTTATTTTACTATCTTGTTTACACTGTCTTGTTTGGACTCAAATAGTCTTTTCAGTTCTGTTAATCATTTAACTGTTGTATCTCTAAGCCATCACAAAACAATGATAACTTAAACTCCTCTTTACTTGTTTCCAAATACTGTTTATGAGTTACGAGAGACAGTTTTAGGCTAAGAAGGTTGAATTTGATGACTAATGTTAGCATTTGTCAATCCAGTTATGAGACCTGCATGCATGAAGAGGACCTCTGTCCTGAAATACCCTATATGATGTGTACAAAGATAATAGAGTTGTTGTAAGTGGAAAATTAGATAGATGTTCACATTTGAAATAGCTGACTTAGAAAATACACAAGTAGGAGAGAACTGAAGTAAGGCTCCCCAGGGACAAATAATTCTGCCATTACTTGCCTTGGGAGATCGGCCTTACAGCCTAATCATTCTTTTAACAGCTATTGCAAGTGTATAGAGGAAATCAAGAAATGATGTGCAGGTCTAGAACATAGTTTATAAAAGGTTAAAACTGTTTTTGATTATTTAACTCTGCATATTCTATTTGTCTCCATAGTTCAGACTCCAGTCACAGCCTTTGTTATTCCTGGTTATTGGGAGGACTCCGGGGTTCTTAAACCGGCCGGATAACATGGATACTAACAGAACTGTAAGCAGTTCTGTAGAGAGCTGTGTGGTGGCTCCCCACGTCTGTGCTGTCTTCAACCCAACGCTTTGGGAAGAGAGACCTGGAAAGAGAGTGTTTTCCAACACTAAAAGTTGCCTTGGGTTGAAACAAGACAGTGAAGTAACATAGTGGCGATCAGAAGTGGGAACACCCTGATTTCCAGAGGTGCCCTTTTCTGACTTGGGGCTCCTGAGGTGCTGGCTCTAGATAAGGAAACTAAGGCAGGTCAAGGCTGCCTAGGGACTGCACAGCAAAGCACACAGTGTCCTGACAGGTCCTGGCAGAGGTAGTCATTAGGCAGAGTAAGGGAGAGGCATAATGAGTGTGATTTGTTGCATTCCATCACAAATCACAGTATCCTTTTGCAGCTTTGGGCCGGTTTACAGGTAATGTCATGAGAATGCAGTGATAATAGATGGTTTCAGCATTTATAAGGCACTATATCCCATGAAGTACACAATACCTGGTGAAAACAGCTTTTCTAACAAAGAACCTTGATTTAATGAAGGAGCAGTAGATTTTCTGGAGTACCAGTGTGTTCATTTAGCAAACAGATGTGGCACTTGCTATACCCATCTCCCAATCCAGCCATTTGTTATCATTCCTCTGCCAAAGGTTACTTTAAAAAGAACCATGAGAGCACTTCTTAGTTGTAAACAGCAGCTGGTAAGGCTGCAATATCTGAAGCCCTTGCAGCTGTTTGCTAAATGGATGTGTGTCTGAGCTCCAAGGCATCACAGTCTTTCAGGTACTTCTGAATACCTCACCCAAGAGTCCATATGTAACCTTTGTTTTTCATTCTTATTCTTGTTTCTCCACAGCATATAGTGATCTGGGGTATTACATTATTAATAAGCTGCACCATGTGGATGAATCAGTGGGAAGTAAAACTCGGAGGGCCTTCCTTTATCTTGCTGCCTTCCCTTTTATGGATGCCATGGTGAGTGCCTGATTCAGAACTGAAATTTGATGTTAATGTTATGGTTTTTGTGACCCTAATTCACAAACTTTGTTACCTGATGGGAAACTGAAGTATGCAGAAGTAAGATGTGTCCTTTGCAAGCACTAACTCTGGATACACCTAGGCTCATCTCCTGCTACATGGAGAAAGCATTTGGGAGGACTTTAAATATCCAGAGATCATGACAGATGTCCAAAACCTCAGCTGCCTTGTTAGAGTCACAGTATGTGCATGTTGGAAAGCACTGGTCATCTTGTGATGAGCTGCACTGGTTGTCTATATGTGACCTCTTTCTGATTTGTAGTGAAAGATTTGGATTTGCCATGCATTCCCAGATCACAAGGAATAAACTCAGTATTTTCTCAAAGCAAATTTGTCGAAAAGATGATTCTTACCATCAGTTTTCGTAAGCACAGCTAAGTCCAGTATATCTCAAATGCTTGGGCAAGAGAGCCACACATGGGGTGAGCTGCTGCTTCCCAGATTCTCACTGCTTGTGGCCTACACAACATGAAAATGTGGCAACTCTCTTTAACACCTTTACCTCTGTGTAAAACTGCTAAAGGATAACCTTCTCATGGCAATGCCTCCGCCGCCTTCTCACCACTTTTGCTGCTTGAAACAGTCGCTTTACAGTTGTGTACAATAAAAACGTTGGATCATTAAGTTTTCTTTTCCAGACAGGACTTGATATAACTCAGTGGGTCAATGAATATTATACTTCAGAGCTGCATCTAGCTAGTGAATGATTATTTATTAGATTATTTATTATGATAATTCATCCTATGCACCATCTGATTTACGAAGGGCTTATTTCTTACAAGATGTGCTCAGAAATTTCTATACAGTCTGTAAATTTATTCCAGTTCTCCCTGCCAGCCTAGCAATGAGAAACTCAATGCAACAGTGCTTTCTCTGCATTAATGGCTTAATGTTTGCCCAGGTTGACACCAGGTACTGCTGGTAGAAAAGAGCTTTTTGGGTTGATTGTATACAATATAACAACCAGAAAACAGCATTCTTGGACCTGAAATCATTCACAATATCATAATCACTTTCCAAACTTTTCTCTGGCTTTTTTCAGGCATGGACCCATGCTGGGATTCTGCTGAAACACAAGTACAGTTTCCTGGTGGGATGTGCCTCCATCTCAGATGTCATAGCTCAGGTAAAATCTCCTCATAGAAGTCACTGTTGCCATTGTGTTAGGGACCAGATGGTTTCCTAAACAGGAACTCTCTTGTACAGGGAATCTCTGTGCCTTCTCCCTCTTCCATGAGCAAGACACCAGAGAAAGTAATCTTGTGTGCTGCCCTCTGACTGTTTCTTCATCGTGTGAAGGCTATTTGCTGACAGTTGTGGTTTAGAACAGTCTCACTTGACTGGATCAAGTCAGTTCCCAGGACTGTTTCGCTACGGTCATGTCCTCAAGCACTTCCACAGCCCTGTTTCATAATGGCTGAGAAACAAGTTTTGTATAGATATGTGTACATTTAGGAAAAAGAAAGGTCAGGCAAAGAGACTACTGGCTGCTACCAATCCTGAGGCTGAGAGAGTGCTTTGAAAGAGCTCTTTCTCTCTCTGTGCATTCTCCCCAGCACTTTGCACAGTTCCAGTGAAATCCTGAGTTGGAAGTGAAGGCTTGATTCTCCAGCTGACCTGTCAGTTTTGCACATGGTGTCTAATCCTGGGAAATGCAGTGTAAGCCACCTTCTGAGTACTTGTTACTGTTCCAAAAGGTGAAGCCTCAGAAGTGCACCGAAAGGGGTCTCCCCTGGGTGATGCAGAGAAGACCAAATATTTTTTGAACTTTCAAAAGGGAGGTGTTAACTGTCCTGTTGCTTTGTATTAGGCACACTGAAAAAACGACATTCATACACACTGATGATGGCCAGTGTTGTAGCATTTAATAACCAATATACAGGCCTCTTTTGAAAACATATAAAAATATTAGGAAATTAAGAGTCCCAGCACCCGTAAACAGTTGCTGTACTTACTGCCCCCTTACCAGCTGAATGGTGTAATGACTGGATGAGAAAGAGAATAAAGCAGTATAACATCAAAGGAAATATGAAGTCAATGGCACTCAGATCAATTTTCCATAGCATTTTCCTGCCACTAAACATAAGGAAACCATAAACCAGGTTGACCCATTCAGTCAGTTGCTACTCTGTATTTGTCAGGTCTGCCCCACTACAGTACTGCACTAAATCCCCAGAGATAATACCAATTACTGTAAATTACCTAAATCCTCAGGGTCTGCTCGTGTTCTGATGTGACCTACAAAGTTTCCTGACCCTGGGTGCACGTCGGGTCACGCGCAGCTAAATACAGAAACAAATTCTTATTTTTGGCTGTGCCCTTTCCACAGCACGTGGTGAGTGGGGTGCCAGGGTTGTGAAGAATAAGACACCTGTCACCTTCTCTCACCAGAATACTACACGGAGCAAGAGCAAATCCAGAACACAAAAAGTTGTGGCTGTCATACCCCAGAACTCTACAACTACATCTGTGCTCTACACGGGAAATAGGGGCACAGGCAGTAGCCAGTTTTCCTTGGATAGCTTCATGTGCACACTCGTGATTGACATCACTTCTGTTTACTGAAAAGCAATGTTTTTGTAGGTTTCAAAAGAGGAGTTTTGCAAACCTTCATAAGCACTGTGGCCTGCCTAAGGAACATTCGCAGAGCATGGTTTTTCTTAACTACTTCTACAGCTCTAGCAATGAAGGAGAGAACCTGCACCTGAACAATGTGTATTGTATTTGTTGTAACTCACTTGAATGCCAGAATGTCCTGGAAGGGTTTTCTTGGTTCTGCTCTTCACAGCACCAAGCACAGTTGGCTCTCCAGTTGTGCCCCCCATCCAGCGTCATTTGGAATTTAACAGGCATGTGATGCGCTGTGTACTTAACAAAAAGAGTAATATCATAATAATCAATTCCTTTACATTTTATGGATTGAGCATTTAGTCTTAAGAGGCTGAATTATGAGCTGTTCATTAGCCCAAAAGTTTCCATTTAATTTACATTAATGTGGCACTCAGCTGAAGAGCAAATAATGAAATAGTGAAATTTGACTTGAAAAAGTTGAAAATTAGGTTGACAGAAGACTTCCTGCTCCTAAATGTTGAAGTGAATACTTTAAAACATCTGGGTTTTTAATTGCCATTACCCTCCCCCTGCCAAAAAAAAAAACAAACCAGTAGGGCTTGGAAACTGACCCTAGAAGCATGTCTCCAGCCTCAGTGTGTATCAGAATAGCACATTCTCCTGGGAAGGGTGACACTCAGCCACGTGCTTGCTGCCAGACCTTGCCAGTCTTTCATGCCAGCCTTCTCCTATTTATGGGTTCTAGTCTGACGCCTGCCCAACCTTCAAGTCCCATTTCACAGAGTACAAATTTAACTCTTGTTCTTCTCGTGGGTATGACAAATACTGGGGGGTCCTGACTAAAGTTTCTAGGCTTGAAGTCAGATAGATGCTGGAGCCATGCAAGTTATTGTTCCAGATGGACTTAGTAGGAATCAGACAGGATATGTGTTGGCCCTGGAGAAACTCACAGACGAATTGTTAATCATCTGTTTGGTTGCTCTGCAGGTTGTTTTTGTAGCCATTTTGCTTCACAGTCACTTAGAGTGCAGGGAGCCTCTCTTGATCCCAATCTTGTCCTTATACATGGGAGCACTTGTGCGATGTACCACACTCTGCCTCGGATACTACAGGAACATACATGATGTTATTCCTGACAGAAGTGGGCCTGAAATGGGGGTATGTCTTCATATTTGTGTTTTTTCAAACTCAATAATTTTGAACTTGGGGTTTTTTTGTGTTATAATACTGCATTAAACCACTGTGCATGAAGGGCCTTCTCTCTGTCCTGCAGGAAAAAACATTTTCACTTAAAGAGGCATGGTAGAAATTATTCCAGCAACAGCACATGTGAGACAATGCTTCCCATGGTATGGGTGTGTGTACTGAGGACCTCTATACTGAGCTGTAAGACAGCACAGCATGAACTAAGTGAACACCTTATTTCATATTAGTTCATATGAAAGAAGATATCAAAATTTCTCCTTTTCTTCAAATGTCATATTGTTTTTCATGTAGCTTTGTCTGGTAGTCAGAACAAATTATGCAGATAGATACCTTATGCATTATTTATCGAGATCCATGACACATCTTCTTTAGACTCATTGCTAACATGACTGAAAATATTTTAGGCTGCTCACATTGAAAATTCTTGAAATGAATGTACCAAGCTGACAATGGGTGGGAAAAGCAGAATACCTTTCTCCATGCTTTTGGTCCTGTGCTGCATGGTTTTTTTTTTTTCCAAACCGACTTCATTTTTTTATCCTGTATTGCAGGGAGAAGCTACAATAAGGAAAATGCTGAGCTTCTGGTGGCCTTTGGCATTAATTTTGGCAACTCAGCGAATAAGTCGGCCCATTGTCAACCTTTTTGTCTCCCGGGACCTAGGTGGCAGTTCCGCAGCCACAGAGGTAAGAAAGTCAGTGCTCTCCATTACTGCAAATGATACATGGTGTTACCTTTGTGCCTCTCTTCTCGGCCAAGCTGACAAGAAAAAATTGTCTGAAGTATATTTCTGTTTAGTGCTCTTTTTATGCTTGAAGAGAGGATTGCTTGGACTCTCACCATGAGCTCTTCTGCCTGGTCTAGTGGGACCTCACCCTCAACAAGACTAGTAGAACTTTTTCACTGAACACTGCTTGAATCCCAGATTTTCATGCTCTACACATAGGTACATATAATCTGGAGCATTCAGATCCCAGAGATCTGAGAACAGTCATCAGTAGTCCCATGTTCTACTCTTTCCTGTCATGTATAACTTATGGCTGTGCAAACTGTGAAACTACTGTTAGCAGTCAGTGCATCATACAAAACACTGTGGAGACATAGAAAAGCACATATAAAAAAAAAAATCTGTCTCCTGGTTGGGATAGGAAATGTACCGTTTCTCTTGAGGAATTTCAGATTACTCCAGTAAGTCTCCTACAGCTGTTGGGAGACAGATTTCTGATTGTAATGCAGAGCCTTCACCAATGCTCATCACGAGCTGACCCCTTCTGTTAAGAAATCTGGGGGACTTCTGCTGCTAGTTTCATGCGAGGACGCCTAGATGCATGAACTTATAGGATAAGCAATGAAAAGAAAAACTCAGAGAACTGCTGCTAATTTGTCATACGTGATACTGTGTATTTCACTCACTCAGGAGGTGCCAGAGACTGTGAATAAACAGCTGTGAAAAGAGAACTTAGGAAATGTAACACTTTTACATGTGTGATTCAGGCATCAGTCTATGTGTTGACCGTGGTCTCCATACAAGGAGAGCCAGAGGTTAGCAAAGACCAGTTTTGCATTTCTTGGTGACTTTTGATTTCAGATGCATCACATTTCATGGCTAGCCCATTCCATTTTGTTGCTACTAGGATGACTGCAAATGTCACAGCTGGTGATTTGCTGGCAGGTTTACATTAACAGTAATGGTCACATTCCAACTTTCTCTGATTTCTGAAATAATTGCCTCTGAAAAGGGAGGTGCTGGCAATACAGATAACATCAGTGTCTGGAGCATCAGTCTCCACAGGAGTTTTACAGGTCTCCTATTCAGTAAGAGCAGCAGCTTTCAGTGTGGGCAGGGAGTCCCCGTGAAGGACTAGGCTGTAACATGTTCATGAGGACCACAGTTCCACTTGCACTGTCCAGCTCCCACTGCTTTTTTTTGGACTGCCAACACAGTTATGGTGATTTGGCTTCCTCTCTGGTGGTGGCTTTCATAGGGGCCTTTTTTACCTGTCAAATACAGGTGCTAGACATTTAGGAAAGTTTTCATGCATCTATGTTGGAATCATACCAATTGAGGAAAAATACTGGAAAAAAAATCTCTGCTAAAAACTTCAATACTTCACATACAAACATACAAAATGTGGTAGTGAAATACTTTTTCCTTTAACAGGTTCTGTGTCATTGCAGTCCTTTTGGACTTCATTATTAAAATAAGCAAAATATCTTTTATATTCCTTACTTGATTTAACCTAGTTAGGTTTCATACAGATGGAAATTCTGCTGAAAATACAATAATGGGAGGGTGTGCAATTAAAAGGGGTACTATCTTAAAATTCCAATTTGTTTTATTTGAACCAATTACTTTTTCAAGGTACATTAAACATTATTAAAGCTATTATTAGCAGGGAAGGATCTATGCTACTCTCTTCCTCTGTGTGGATATCTCTACATTCCCCACTCTTTTCAAACAGCACAGGGAACAAATTAGCTTGCTGCAGATCTTTTAACCAAGCAAAGAGACCAGTTATATCTATAATGGGAAAGTGGACTCAGATAATCAAGAAAATGTATATTGAAAGTTTAGGCGTGAAACACAGACAGCAGTAGTTCAAAAAGGTCTTTCTTAACGCTACCATTGCATTGTAAAATTAATCAGAATTTAGGTGAATCGTAACACATCTGAACCTACAGACAAAAGGCACCCAAGCACTTTGATTTCTAGAGTTAAGAGAGTCAGGCAGTTCTCAGATCCATACTTCAGCTCTAAGGACTAGAAAACTTGGAGTGACAGCAGACTTACAAGCAGCCACAGGAAGAGCTCCAAAACACTCTTCCTGTATGAAAGACATGAAGTACATGTGTTGGGACTTCTTCTTCAGCAGTCAGAAACATCACCAAAATCTTTCATACTTTAATATGTGGGGGAGCTTATGTCTTTGATAAACCTCTTGGACTGTACTTCTGAGAGTTTAAAAGGGCCTAGTGTTAAAATTTCAGGCAGTGAATTGTTTCTTATGATAAAAATGTTCATCTGGAATTATTTTTGTCTAGGGTTCATTAATGAGCATCAAAGTGGGGAGAGGTAGATTTTTTTGTCTTGTAACTGCCTCCTGCCCCCAAGCAGTCAGATTGGTGTCCAAACTCAGTCAGCCACTGAGGTCCACTGATTTGTAGTCTGTCTGTCTTACTTAAAGCTGTTTTACTTATGAATAGCCAAGTAAAATGTATATGAATTGAAATTATGCAATATGGTCCGAAACTACTGTGAGCTGCAAGCCATTCTGCTGCTCAGGTATCTGTAGGTAAAATAACTCAGGAGCAATATGGGAGGAAGGTGCTGGGCTGGCTGAGGGGTGCACCACAGCTCAAGTTAACTATTATCTCAGAGTATCAGAGCGATGGTGAAATGACCAAGCTGACTTAGGATACTTCATGGCACAAAAAAAATTCGTAAGCTTAAAATGCCAGGCCAAATGACAGCCATTTTGACAGTCTTCCTGAAAGAAAAAGCTCCCAGTCTCTTGTCTGGTTTTGCATTGTGTCAAGGTCAATGTAGTGATACTGGTGGGCAGTAGCACCCTATGTAAGTTTAATTATTGTGTTTGCAGATTTGAAGTTCATGTTTCTCTGTCTCTGTTCGTAGGCAGTGGCGATTTTGACAGCTACATATCCTGTGGGACACATGCCCTATGGCTGGCTGACAGAGATCAGAGCAGTATACCCTGCTTTTGACAAGGTGAGTGTCCCTGTTAGGGCTGTCATAAATACCTCTTGTGGGGTTTTGCATGTGTGGTCCTCCTAGTTCTCTCTGTTTGTTGTTCCACTGATAGGTTTTCTTAAAATCTGGTTAAAATTAATTGGCTTTTGGTGGCTTCAAGCTGTTGTCTGATTTATGATTTTAACCTTAGCTCTGTGTTACAAGGTAATAAGCTGCCTTTTGAATAGATAGGTGCTGTATTTTTAAGGATTAAAAGAAGTCCTCACTATGAGGTAGCTACTTAGGTAATGAAGTGATTTCTCACAAAGTGTCATCACTGAATGAGGAAGCTCACGTCTGTGCTCCAGATTTTGTGGTATCTCTCAATTTGGTTTTATATATTTAGCAAAGGGTGTTTCATAGACTGACACTAACACAGATAACATGCACTCTTTTAGTAGTACTGACTTAGCTGACCAAGGCTATGAAGATTTTTGTTGGTAAATCATTTAATTATGTAAGAATGCAAGGACTGTTCCTGTAACTGAGCACAGAGCGAAAATTAATTTTTTTAGTCTCTTTTTTTTGCTCTGATTTATAACTGGTACTCACTAGTCCATATGTTATGCAAAGAACAGTCCTGTCCTGTGACTCTAGAATTCAAATGCCAGATCCTCTCCTTCCCTTTATTTATTAGTAACTGAACTTTCTGATTCCAAATGCTCCTGAGAAATATGTTTGTTTTCTCTGGAATGTATTTAACTGGAACAAGCCCTGTTTAATATCATCCACCATATTTCCAAGGAGAATTTAAAAACAACACAAAGTCAAATCAGTCATAACCTCCTAACCTGCCTGTGTACAACTAAATTGACCTGTCAGATAAAATACCACATGCAGGCTTTTCTTGGAGGCCATGCTACTGAAAAGGAACTGCAGATGCAAACCCAGTGAACTGCAAGATAAAAATAGTTTGGGACAGGAAACTCAGGGGCTGCTAAACTCATTTGATCCGAGCCACAATCAAATGCACTATTACCAAGCAATAGTAACAGCAATTAAGACTCCTAAATTCAGGTCTCATTTAGCTGGTGAAAGATATGCTGACAACTGCAGTGGTGACAGGATTAGACCATGATTTGTCCACTTGTTTATTTCAGTTAAAAGGCTTCTCATAGAGCTCTTGTGGAACAATGTGAGGAAGAAAATGCTAGGTTAAGGCACAGATGGATACAGTTTATCTAACTGCTGGAAAAGTACTAATGGGAATTTTAATTCCATGTTTAAAAAGCAATTTGTAATAAAATGTACAGAATGAGGTAGCAGCAGTATAAAGGGTCTCTCATCCTGGCAACCATATGTGTAAATGCCTTCACTGTACTTTTCAGACAATAAATACCAAACCTGAAACCCACAGTGGGTTTTTTTAGATTGCTGTGAGAATTGCTTTCCCTCAGTCATGCATCACCTTGTGTCACTGTGCCTTTCAAAAGCTTTGTTTCTTTAAGCTAAGTCTTTCTCAAAAGAGTCCAGATAGAAATACTTTTTATTTCTGGACCCTGCAAGGTGTCCATTGTGATTTTCAGAAGCCAGAGGAGTGTGTTTGCATGCAAACTCCCATTTTCTTTTGTCAGTTATTCAGGAAGCTGGCAATGCTGATAGCCATCAGAAGCACACTGACTGATGGGATCTGAGATGCCCCTCTTCAGTGGCTCTATTGGAGAAGTCAGATTCTTGTCTTCACAGGGAAATCATCACCTCTCTTCACATTTGTGAGAGAGGTGCAGGGTCCTACTTCAGTCTTAAGAGACTTTATGTCCAAAGCAACCTCATGGCCTAGCAGTTACATTCAGGTTAAGGGTTGCTACTGACATTCTGGAAGAGAGGAGGCATATGTTAATTCTGTGCTCTGTATGCTGTTTGATATGGTGATAATGCCATTGCTCTCAATGGACCTTGCCCCCTGATTCAGAGTAACACCAATTTTGAGATTTGTGAATGCTATTTATCTGATGACTAGATGGGAATGGATATTCTTTTTGCTCCAGAATCTCCATAGTGTTTTGTTCTGAGAACTGAATAGCGTGTAAGAGTTATGAACAAAGAGTATGTGGTCAAGAGTTGGAGGAAAGGGTGGAGTATGGCAAGGGCAGTGATAGCAGCAGTGAGGTATGCACAAATGAGAAAGCTTTTTCTTAGCAGCCCTTTTGGATGGCTTCATTTGGGTGTGCTTTATTTCCTCTTTGTTATTTTAGGCTTGTTAGAAAGTTGAGCCATGCAGCAAAAAGTTCATTTAAACACTGGTGAGTGATATAAGCAAGGCCTATCCTCACATCTGTAAAAACTAACAGTAGCAAAGTATTTCTTCAGAAACCCAATTAATAGTAATAGATGCATGAAAAACCATTTACAGAGAGTTTTCATAACCTGTTCCCAGAAAGGTCAGAGTGGCTTCCTGCTTTAAGGTCTGGGCTGCCTACATCTTCAAGCACCCAAACTTCCAAGTAGGTATTTAGGCAGGAGCGTGGAGCCATCTAGGTGCAATTGCTGCACTGATCAGAGCAAAGCCTTAAACTGTAAAATTCCATCAAGCACTTGAATGTGTGTGGAATGATGTACTCTTCCCAGTGCTCCGGTCCCAAGATGTGTCTGCGATAGTTCTGTTTCTCCTATGAGTAACTCCAGTAAAGGAGGCTGACTGTGTGACAGGTACTGCTCTTCTACCCAAGTTACATCAAGGGTGTATAAATGTACATGATGGTACAGGTTTTATCAGCAGGTGCACAGACTTGTGTATCTCAAACAGTCCCAGGGTAAATGCAATAGATGACCTAACAGCCTCTTGCTTAAGGGCTCCTAATGGTACCCCGCTTTGATATCCCATCCTCTCCTTTCACAGACCATTTAGTTTGGTTTTATGTGCTCCCCAAGGGCAATTTTAAATCTTCAGCTTCATTTGCTGTATTAGACATTTGGAAGTAGGCTTTTGTTGTTTTAAATAAAACTTCACTGCCATGTGAGTACAGAGCCCATGTTCAAGGTGGAACATCCAATAGTCCTAATTATGTTCTGTTCATTAAACTGCATTAATGGAGCCAGCTGTTCCATTATATACATTATAAACAAGCAAGCTTTGTTTATATTACCTACTTGTCTAATTGGATCAGTAAGGATGCTTGCATTGGTGATTTGGTACCAATCTGTGGTAAAATGAAATAAAATCCTGTTTTTCCTGTGAAAACATCCTACAAATTTTAAGGTTTAAAAAAATTATGTGGTGTTTTTTTAGAAGGAACTACCAACCTTTTTCAAAGCTGAATTTGTTAAATAGGACTTATTCCTTAGAAAAGTAGGGAGATTGCTCAGCCCTCAGTGACCATAGCAGCAGTTGCTGTTAGTTTAAGCAGAAAATGGTCTGTAGTGGTACAAAGTACTCAGAAAGCTCCAGGTTATAAAGCAAACAAGCAAAGTCAGACAGGGGCAGGCATAGACAGTCAGGTCCAGCACATGACCCTGGTGTCGGCAGCTCCCGCTTGTCTGGAGCCAGGCTAATTCTCCCTATCTCTTTCTCCCGCCCTAGAATAACCCCAGCAATAAACTGGTGAACACCAACAGCACTGTCACAGCGACACACATCAAGAAGTTCACTTTTGTTTGCATGGCGCTGTCCTTAACGGTAAGAAACCTTTGTTCAACTCAGTGGTTTTCATCTCAACCAGAAAATTGTCTCCTCTACCTAATGCTAAAAGCACTAGCAGTTCAAGAAAGGTGAGTTGTCTTGTCTTGTGAAGCTCTGTTGCTTTTATCTGGAGTAGGGACTGTGATCATAGTATTGGAGTACCAAGAAAATCAGCTGTCATTAACTCAGGCTCGATATCTAAAAGGCTGGAGTTACTTTGCTTTATTTTCACTACTCTTCATTTCAAATCAGCCTCCCATGCAAAAAGATATCAGAGATCTGCTTTTCTTTTCATCTCTTTTTGTTTCTTTTTTTAAATGAACAAAACTTCAGGTAACCAGTGTCAGGAAGACAAAAGAATGCATTTGTGTCACGTGCAGTGGGAAGGCAGCCTGTTCCTGAGCATCCTTCATTTACTGCGAGTGGTGGGAAAGGCAATAGTTGTTCCCTGCTGCCTCTCCTGGCACTGGGTTTTCATGTGGGGGTACTTTGATGCACATTTGTTCTGTTTGCTCTCAAAATTAACTAAAAAGAGCAATATCAGAGATGGTGCTGACACTGACTAAAGGGTCTCAAGCTGTGTCCATGCTGGGAAGCATTGCATGGGGATGACATTCAGGGAGAAATATTGCTGAGCATGCCGTGTTTCAAAATTACCAATTTGCACACATAAATACAGTGCATTTTCCCCAAAAACACCATTTCTGCAAAGTTTTTTAGCAACAAACAGGCAGTGGAAGAAAACTCCTGCAGCTGGTGGGGATCACAGCATTTGATGAAGCAGATGACCAGGGTCAATCCAACCTCTGTTTCTGTATAGGATGGATTTATATTAGTGCTTGGGGCCATGATATTGTCTCTCCACAGTACCTGCACTAGCAGGAAAAAAGAAAAGGAGAACCTAGAAAAAAGGTTCTTCACAGAAAAAGTCCTTCATCACACTAGAAAAGTACTTGGGAAATGTGGCACTTGTTTTAGCATACAATGCACAAAGTCCTACAATTGAATCTACTCATACCCCAGACAGGTTTGCTGTTTGCATTGTATACTTTCCATGGGTTAACTGGCTGCTTTGGAGCTCTCCTCTCCCTACATTCACAAATTTATTGTTGAGTATGGGAGTGCTGACCGAATTTCTGTCTCCCTTTCATTGTACTGTAGAACATTTATGACTGAGTTGCAAATGGCTTATGTATGAAGAGAAACTAATTTATGTCAAAGGAAAGTTACAGTACACAAGCCAGAAGTATTTGTAACCATCCCCACCCCCTTGCCACAACCTGGGAATGTGGGATACAGAACTCTGTGTTATTTCACAGTTGAAAATGAAGCAGCTCAATCCATCCATAGCTGAATTACATTTCTTCTGCTCTTTGTTTCCTATGCTTTTTCCCTAAACAGCTACAACTGGCCACCATCAAAGACAGAATTGTATGAGCCAATGTGGCATCTATTCTGTCTTTAAATTTCCTTAAGCTTGACCTCTTCTCATGTGGCTTAGAGACCAACAGCTCTTGTTCTAACTTGTATTTCCTACAGCATGAAACGGAGACAGACATATGCCTGCACTGAATTGGCCACTGTCTGTCTGGAGACTTTCCACAGCTCTCCCATTATCTACCATTACACACCTTGAGGTTTTCTCTTGTGTCCTGTGCCAGGCCAAAGTTAAGTTCTCTACAGCTAGAGCCTCCCTTGAATCTGTCAGTTGTTACAGACCCGTGAATAGGAAAGATTTCCTTGTTATAAATTGTTCTGAGAATACTATTTCAATCTCAGAGTTTTCTCTGAACTGACTGTATTCTTAATTCCCCATGGTATTTATCAGGTTACTCTGGTTCTGATTGATTATGGGATTTTCACATTACCATCACTATCCTCTGCAGAGTAATTTTTAATCATCGCAATAGGCTTTTGTTTTGTGACTTTCTGGGATTTTGCATCCAAAAGTTCTCCATTTTACTTTCAAGGGCAGCTCTTTCATGAGATCATCATGAGAAATTTGCCCACACTGAAATTCCAGAAACACTTTTGAGGTCCATAGCTTTTCCTGTCCCGTTTCTATTTTTATCTGCTAGTGACAGATTCTTAGGATTTCTTGTCAACAGACAGAGCAGAAAAATAGACACGAGCTCTAAAGATTCAGCTGGATTCAAAGGCTTGAGCCTGCAAATGCTTCAGCACACAAACTCAGCAGATGACTCCTGTTAATGTGTGCCACAGGCTTTAAGGAACTAGACTTTAAATTTGCCTCTGTTGTGGCCAGGTGAGCTCCCATGGCCATTGGTGATAGCCATGTTTTTATTCAGGGCTCTACTTCAATAAATGGCAGTCAGACTAGTGGCATCACCATTGGTAACATCTTGTTCTTTCAGGTCAGAGGGAAAGTGAGAAAGAGGCTCCCAGGGTAAGACAAAGCAAATCAAGTGCTCTAGACATGTCATGTGAATGCATTTTCCAGTGGATGATCTACAGAAGGATTCCAGAAGATGTAAAGATAAAGGCAGTCCATTAACCACTCGAAAAAATAACAGTGAAGCTTTAAGTACAAGCAGCAGCCATGCAGGGAAGTACCTTCCCAATGTAAAACCCTGGGAAGCTTTCAGTCATTGAAGACGTACTATTTCAATAGAATTGGGAGAAAATGTCCTACCTCCTTCCACAGAACAGCCATGCTTGCACAAGAAGTACTGCAGTCCTAGTACTGCAACAGAAACACCTTTTCACTGTTGTTGGTAGTGATAGTATTAGGTCAGAGTAGAAAAAAAGGCATAGTTTTGTTAAGAAACATAACTTTATGGTTTGTTTAAATCTTCATGGGATCTGAAAGGCTACACTTGAGCCTTTCCAGGCTAACTGTGCAGCATGCACATGTGTTCTGTCAAGTATGATCATAAGTACTGCCTCATGGCTTTTAAGCATCAGGTGGGTGTTACAGCTGCTTCTTCAAAAAATGGGAATTAGTTGTATTGCTTAGTGAAAAACAAGCTGTTTTCCTTAAAAGCTGTAAGTAGAAGCCATTAAACTGATATGTAAGGCAGCTGTGATTAGTCATATTGATGTGGTTTTTGTTGTGAGTAAGTGGGGATTCCTTCCAAAGCCAGGTTTGTGACTGTGCAACTGAATGTAAAACACATATAGCAGAGGGAAGGGACTCAGCTTTAGAAATTTGCCTGTACAAATAAGGGACCATTCTGATTTTAAAAAATAAGTCATGCTTGGTAATTTACATGCACTTTAAAGGGTATGCATGGTGTTGTTTGCCATTATTTGTTAGTTCACTGCCATTAGGCACTTCTTTCCATATGTAAGTAGAGAGACTGCTCCAAATGCCAGTGCTGCTGCCATTGCAGATCAGGCTGTTGAAGAACTAAACATTTTGGTTCAATGCCTGATTAGATGGCCCTGCAGATCAGCCCTGAGGTGGCTGCACAGTTGTAAACTAAGTGAAGACACAGACACATGAGAGAAAAGTGGTGCATTTGTAGCACATATCCCTCCAGCTGTGGGATGTGTCAGCCTCAGCACACTGCATAAATCCCAAAATAATTTGTCTGGGTGCTAATTTACTGCATTTCTCCATTGCAGCAAAGGTTTGCTCTGTCAGGAGAGAACTCCCTTACACATGAGCTGTGAGTAGAGGGGCAGGCTCTGCGAGGAGCAAGCTATGCAAGGAAACCCTGACATACCCAGCAGGGATAATAGCAAATAGGCTGTGCTTTAGCAAGGGGTTTTTTTAGAACAGTGGTAGTGTCTCTGAGCTTGGACACCACAGTGCAGAATTCAGGAATTTTTCCAAGGCAGCCTGTGACAGGGCACAGATACTGCAAAATTACTTTTCTCTCTCTCTTTCTATTTTTTTTTTTTTAATTCTCTCTCCATTTCTCACCTGAGCTCTTACTTAAGTCTGTGTGATGACACAGAAGTTGCAGTCAGTTAAGGCCCTTTTCCCTGGCTAATGTTAGCTGCTGGCAGCCATGTGATTAGTGTTTGGTCATCTGCCTCTGAACTGCAAGGCTTTGCAGGCTGAGTTCACATTAGTTGGTAATGCCTGCTTTATAAAAGTAATAGAGGCCTCCTTTGTGAGGGCTCAGGCTGCTTTGCTGCACCCACTGCAGCCTCATCTGTGTGGTCAGAGCCGTGCCCTCACAACACGTCTGTGTGCAAACCCCACACACCCTGAGCTGAGAGGCGGCCATCGATTGTGAAGGCAGCACCAGGGAAAGTGGGACAGTCAGCTCTCCGAGGGGACTGGAAACAGCAGCATCTGTTCATGTCTCAGAGTCATGCTGGAAGGCAAGTGATGTCTTAGTTAACGTGAGGTCTGAGCACCCTCATTTAAATAGATGCCACTAGGGTAAAAGCATGGCCAGCTCAGTGTGGCTGGTACCAGGTCACTGCATGAGGAACATGCAGGATGCTGGTCAGAGAAAGCAGCTTCTCAGAGAGCCCTGGGAAAGCTCCCTAGCTCACCATCACTGAAAATGACCCTGAATGGTCTGTACTTACGTGTTCATTTATTGTTCATTGCCAGGGAAGGAGCAGTCAGTTCTTACAGCAGTAGTTTGAGACCTGTGTAATTTGGTTCAGCTTTGTCTTCCAGCAGCCTCAGCTGGGACAGACCACAGTGCTTTTGGGATACAGTTCCAAACACCAGCTCCTGTTGCTACATGGTTCATGTTAGCTGAAGTGTCAGCAAGACATGTGGCCAGTTATTGTCATATTCTCTAGTGTTCTATGTGTTACAACAGGTTTTCCCTTCCCAATAAGACAGGCTCAAGGTGCCAGGGTGACATGCTATGTGCACCACACCATGTTCATCCATCTGTCACCAAGCTAATGTACAGCAGGAGAGCTGCACAGTACTTCTAAGTTTTAGCATGTGTTCTATTAGAAACAGCATAAAGCTCTTTCCAGCTATTTAAAAGGAATTTCAATGCTGCTTTGCTTTTTTTTTTTTTTCAATGAACACATGGTTGTAGACAATTGGAGAAGGTAGGAGTTTTCACAAATGAACAGACTGATTAAGGGGAGAAGCTAATTGTATGGAGTACTGTCTTATATTTAATTAGTAAACACTGCTTAAGAAACAAAATCCAGATGTTCAGTTTTGCCCTGTGATTTTTCATTCCTTCCTGTTCCAAAAGACTAAAAGATAGAGGGAGAGAAAGTGTTCACATTTACACATTTATGTGTGTGTGATTTATGCAAGACTTATAAATTTCATATTTACTCGTTACAAACAAACTAGTAAAAACTTTAAATCTTAAAAAAAAAAAAGAAAAATAACATTGCCATGAAGTTTCAATGAAAGTGAAGGAAGTTAAGCTGAACAGATTGATGTGCATTGTGTTGTGGTAAGCAAACTCAAATTCCAGGTCACCTGCATTAGATTTAAATCTCAGTAAAAGTTTAGATGTAATGTACTTAGGAGCAGACAGCTGGTCAGTTAAATGGCTTTTATGCTTAACCCTGAGAGTTAAGTGTGTGTGTGTCAATACATGTCAAAACGTCACCTACTTTTCAATCAGGTTTGGTTTATTGACTAATGATAACTTTAAAATGTTTCTAATACTAGCAAAATTATTTTCTATTTTATTTGTTAGGTAATCTCTTATATTCTATAAATAAAATGCTACATTTTTTTAAAATAGTGTAGTGTTTAGATTCATAACTCGTTCTTTTGACAGAGGATAAAAAGTACTGATTTCTAAGGACTCCTGCTGATGAGCATCTGTAGTTAGAGGAGTTACTATTGGCAAGTGTTTTTCTTTCATTAGCTGGTAGTTATCAGTCCCGCAGGAAGAGCAGCACACATACATTTTTTCAGCTCCTCAATGATTATACCTTGTAGCACAGCAGGAAAAACTACCATCACTTGGCAGTTATATTCATCTCATAGATTAATGTATAATGTATGCATCTGACAAGCAGATAATCATATTCAGTGTCGTGCTAGGTGAGGGGGTTTCTGTTACATTATAACCACCAGAAAGTTTAAGCTGCAGCATTTAACATGTTTGCTTGTGTATCTTTTATTTCCCTCTAACCATGGGCAAAAAAGAGGGACAGATGCTGGGAACCATAGATTTGCAAGATTCAATAGGGAGACCCCATCTCAGTCTGGAAACATCAGGGTGAGGTCCAGAGTCACAGGGTTTCTCTTGCTGGATCCCTGTGATGGGATCAGTTTCAGCCTGAAGAGGGGAGGAGGAAAGTCTTTGTTCCATTTGACGACAGTTTACTGCAAGCCATCCCATCATTTTCCTAATTCTCAGTCGTCATCTGCTTGGTTATGTTCTATATTAATCATCAAGAACCTAGGAGATAAGAAAACCCTGACCAAGAACAAGGAAGCCAGTGTAACAGGGAAAATTCCCTATATGAAAAACCGAGAAGCACAGAAGACAAGACTCAGGAGCTGCTGCTTCCTACTTCATTCTGTAAGAGCAAGAGTCAGTGGAAAAGAAGCAGCTGTGTTTCATTCAGGCTGAAAAGGACAACTCGAGATGCCTTAGCTTTTGCTCTCTGCTTTGGATTTGGTTATGCCAGACTAGGAACTGCGAAGTGGGTACTGGCTGCTGACTCTCCTGTCCAGTTGATCAGCAAGGCTCCACCAGCCAGTGAAATGTAGCACTGGCTGATAAAATTGGAGTCAGAATGAGTAAAGACAGAATATTCATACCAACTCAATATATTATTGCAATAGCATTGCCTTATTCACTTATTCCCTGATGCTGTGCAAACACTCTATACTCAATAGTTGTTTAATTTCCAGCTGAACTCAGCAAATCATATTTCCCAGCCTTCAGCCTGGCAGCTGATTTTTCCCATGAGGGACACCAAAGACTGTACAGTTTTCATAGGCCCATTTGCTCTCAAATATTCAGTCTGTAGTGTAATAAATATACCATTTCATATCCCTTTCTGCACTTACAAATAAGTTCATTTTCCACATGATAAACTATCCTGTGTAAAGCTCTTACATACATAAGAGCTATTTATTTGATGTTTTCAACTCTGCTGTCTGCTAAATAATGAGACATAAAGCAACTCTTGACAGAAGTTAAAGAAGTTAAAGGAGAGACGTTAAAGAATTTGTTGTATCTCTGCAGCAAGACTGACTGCTGGCCTATTAGGCACTCAGGATAATATGAATTAGGCTTGCATGTTGAAAAATTCCAAGGCACATATTCCCATTTCACTGAAATCTTTTGAAGGCAGAAGAGGGGTGTCCATAGCATGAAATAAGTGCATGGCAGGTGGCTGCAGTGCACAGCTCTCACTGTCAGGAGTCCCATGGCATTTAGCCACCGTGAATGCACTTCCTGAGCTGCAATAGCTAGAGAGGTATCACGCCCTCCGCTTTCTTTCCAGCTTTGGAGATTATGTACCTGGAAGGCCAAGAGACAGAAAATTGCATTCAGGGCCTGAACTGAGATTCATTTTTAGATGCCTTAGGTGGCTTCACTGTAGCTAGAGGGTGTGCAAAGGAGTATTTTAAAATAGGATTTGCCACAAGTAGTGCATATGAACGTGTTTTCGCAAAAATGTGGATAGTGTTTTTCTCCTGCCCTAAAGAAAATAAGGTCAGTTACTACTACTACTGTGAAATCAGTATTAGACTGCCAGGTAGCAAGAAAATGTAGAAATACTTGAATTTATCTACTCACCTTCATGCATTTGAGCAAACAAGGATGAAGGGTTGTGTGTGCTTATTTGATTAAGTTTGGTAAGGATCAGCCTAGAGAGGAACAAAGTGATTTGCAATTCTGACCCATGCAAGAAACTGTTAGGGCTTTTACTCCATTATTCATCTTCCACTGCTACTTACAAGGCCTTTAGCCAAGTATCTGCTGCCTCATCCCCATGCTTTCAAGTGATCCAGATGCTGGAAAAGGGAACAAGAAAAAATAAAAAAATAACTGTTCCTGTTTCCTTGTGACTGATGCCATAGGTTTCTTTCCTCAGTGTGTTGAGAGGGTTGCTAGCAGAAAAAAAATCACCCAGTAATTAGCTGCAATAGCTATAAACATTCCAGGCTTCTAATACTGGTTCTTAGTTCACAAGCTGAAATCTGAACAAAGTGGGGATCTCTGAGATCCTTAATTTAGGCATCCTTCTCTGTGCTTTGCATGCAATGCTGAAACTTCTCCATTTGCCCGTCTCAGCTCTTACGGAGATGACAGATAGCAGGCATTCTGAAGATGGCCCTTTGATAACAAACAAACAAAGGACCAAACTCTGAATTCGGAACAGGGACAGTACTGGAGGGGTGTGTGGTGAAATACAAACATATTTAATGCTAAGGAGAGCCATTTGTGCATTGATGGTGCAGAAGAGCAGTTGGACAAGTAGGTAAAAATGAACTGATGCTCACAAAGCCTCATTTTTTCACAAATTTTTGACTCATGATCTAGGGAATAGCATCATGGTCTGAAAAGGAGGAGCCATACGTTTAAGTTCCTTTGCATTTCAGATACTGAACATCTTCCCTGCAAATGGGGAATGCAATATGACATACAGTTAGAAACCTCATTAATCTGTTCTGGCTTGAGGATTTGGCTACTCTAGCATTTCTGCCTTACTAGAAGAAACAGCTGTGCCACACCATGAAAAACAGGATCATGATGATTTCTTTCAATGTGAACAAGGAAATCTGTGAATTTTTCAGTGTTCCTGTGCTCAAGGTAAAACATCGCACAGACCAAGTTGCTCTGTAGAAATCACAAATTTTAATTCTGGAGCAGAAAGGTAATATGACTTCTGATGGCAATAATGCTTTTCAGTTTTTGAAGTGTTTGTGTTTTAACAAACACGGCCTGGGACTGTGTTTTGTGTTACAGTGTTTGGTGTTATAGTTCCAGAAGGTCAGTTACCAACCACTGCACTAGAATTTATAAATGGAAGATTACTTAAGAGCCAACTTTCTTAAAGTGGCTTGTGTTGGTGCATTAACTAGGGTGAGCCTTTGCTGTTTTCTAAGGCTGACAAAGGTTATATGATTTTTTGGGGGGGGGCGTGAGGGTGGGGTGTGTGGGTTTTTTTGGAAGTTAAGTCTGACTGGAGTACTTTAGGGTTTGAATAATAATTGATTTTTTTCAATGCATCACACAATATCAAATTGCAGATTAATACTGCCAATCCTCATTCCCCTTCCACATAGTTTACAGCAGTCAAACTTTATAGTATATTGTCCAGTTCATCCAGGTTAAAACAGTAGTTGATCCTCCCCTGTCCAAAGTCATGCTTACAGCTCTCCTGAACTGGAAATTTTCCTGAATATCTCCTTTTCTGCTTATGAGAATAATCAATTACCCTTGAAGACCTTCCAACTCAGAGTAGCTACTGCGCTGTATCTCCATTCCTGGTATTTGTTGCTCACTTTCAGGAATACCTTTTTATAACAAAGAAGAGCTTAGTCATGGCTAGCAACTGGCTTTAAGAAACAGTACAAACTGTATTTTCTTCAGAACTGAAGTACTGTATAGATTTATTTTGCCTTCTGTGTAGTTCTTCCTCCTGAGTATAAAGATAAATGAAAGCAAATGAGACTAGTTCAGTTGGTCAGAGCATGGTGCTAATAATGCCAAGGTTGTGGGTTCAATCCCTGTATGGGTCATTCATTTAAGAGCTGGACTCAATGATCTTTGTGGGTCCCTTCCAACTAAGAATATTCTGTGATTCTCTGAAATATTTTGCTGCCACCATATCTACCTGTGACATTCAATGTCAGAAGTTTAAGGCATTGCAGAGGCCACCGGATTTGTGTTCATTTTTTCCTATCTTTTTGTTGGCTGTTTTTGTTTTGCATCTCTGCATTGCTTTATTATCAGGGGTTACAACCTGGCTTTACTAAAGTTGTGGCAAATTTGGACTGAGAGACAGTAAAATCCACAGGAATAAATGTCACAAGAATCTGGTCCCTCTCAGAGGACACAACCCCAGCTGTTGACCATGCCAGTGCTTGAAATTCCCTGGGTGGCAGTGTCCTTATCTCTTGTGAGTATACAAAGAAAGAATGTAAAAATATGGACAGATTTCCCCAACTCTCTCATATCTTACTTCACCAATGGTGTCATTACAGCCTTATTGTATTAAAAAGATCTCACAAGTCTTATCTAGAATATCCATACTTTTAAAAAGCAGCATTAACTTTTAAGACTAAATCAGTTTTATTTTGACTTTACTGTTGTAGACCATATGAAGGTCAAGGACAGCCTTTAGAGTAATACCACTCATCCAGTGGAGGAATTTGTTTTCACTGCTTTGATTTTGCCCATCTCTTAACTCCAAGATTGTTTTTTTAATCTTCAGGCTGCTGGCACAAAAATAACAATTGGAAAATAGCATATTGGCAAAAAATAACAATTGGGAAATGGCATATTGGCAGACAGTTGCTCAAGAAGCTCTTCACCTTTTCAAGGTCAGGTGTAGTTCCCATTTCAGTAAATATTATTACAGACATGAATGGAAGCATTCCTGCCTGATCAGGAAGATGCTGGGCCACCAGAGGCAGACTTTATGAAATCCTCACAAGGGCCTTGTCCTATCCATGGTACTGCATTGAGCCTTTGTCCTGGAACAAATGTTTTTTGTTTGCTTCAGTGAGGTGGAGATTAATGTCTCCCTCATGATTGTTCAGGTTTCACACAAAGGGTCTGTTCTGCATGAGTGGCTGGAGCAGGCAGAAAAGGAAGCATCAAAAATTGTCCCTGCAGCAATGTTTCTGTTCAAACTTCTTGTTCACAGTAGAAAGAGCAGCAAGGGGTGCAGAAAACTTGGGACAGAATAAAGTTACTAAGTTGGGATATGGACAGTTTTCAAAAAGAGACCAGAAATCTGCTGTCTTTGGTTTACTGAAGCTTTTTAAAAGTGCAGTAAAATATCCTGCTTTCTGAAAAAAAAATAAGTGGCATAATTCATTGGAGAGATACAATGAATACCTTAAACAATTTAGTGACCCAACCCAGCCTGGAAAATACCACCTAAGTACTTTCAGCAGCAGCTGGGGAGACAGCAGATGTGGCATTATGTTAATGCTATCAGAGTGTCAGTGAATTGTGCAGCTGCTGGACCTGCCTTTATTTCTAAAGAACGTAGTGCTCTGTCACGCTGGAAAGCTGGGGGAGTGGGGGGAGATTTAGGTATGTGTAAACCAATTATTTCAGAAGGAGATATAAAGGTAGGGGGTCTTCCCACAAGCAGGCTCTGGTTCCCCCGCTGCTTGACATTTATGATGGCAGATTTCAGCTTTACACCCCCTGCACAGAACACAAAGTGCACAGAAATCTATACTGACTTGCATGTGCCTGAGGGATCATCATTATGAGAGAATGTCCTTGTGATTCAAGTCATCAGCATTATGATAAATCAGTTTCAAATGTGACTGCGGTCTGACATTTTTACTGCTCACAGATCCAGGGGGTTTTGTTTCATGGGACCCCAGAATTGTTCAGGTTGGAAAGGCCTCCTGAACTTAGGAGTTCATCAGGTCGAGCCTTTGGCTCAAAGCAGTGTCTGCTGTGATGTCAGAACAAGCTCCCTGGGGCTTTGGACAGCCTGTTCCTGAAGACTTTACGTTTCCCACACAAGAAAAGGACCCACTTTCTTACCTTACAGTTACAGGGCACATGAACACACATCATAATATGTCTCAACAGAGCATCAGACTGCAGCAACCTTGACCCTGAGATTTGCTCGGTTGGTTAGAGCATGGTGCTGATAACACCAAGGTTGTGGGATCAATCCCTGTGTGGGCCATTTAAGAGTTGGACTTGATAATCTTTGAGGGTCCCTTCCAACTCAGAATATTCTGTGATCTATGACTTGACACCTCAAAGTCTCAAACAATTCGGGATGATGAATTTAGTTTTTTTGCTGTGTATCAAAAATTCCTCAAAACTGCCAAAACTGCATGTGTGGCTCTGCAAAGACCACTCTCTGACATGAAATGCAGCAAAGACAGCATGAGCCTGCAGGTCCATTCTGGTAAGGACCAGGTTATGGTATGCAGCAAGCTTCCATAGCAAGGCAGTGATACTGGCCTCCAGTGTTGTATCATACCCAGCAATTCCTCCACAGATTCCAAAGAACTTCATGATTGTTTATAGAACTGTGCATAAAAAAAAACTCAAAAACAAACGGACCCAAAAACAACAAACCTAACTGAAAAAAAACCTCAAAACCCTTAAGTCTTTAAAGACAACAAGGTTTTTACTTGATTATTGTCACGGTAAATTGCATACAATTTCCTGTCAACAGGGAATAATGCCTTTAAGATAAAACCTAGACTTTATGATTTCTTGGTCCACAATAAAACACAAAAGCACTTCTTTGTGTAAATCAGTGAGTAGCTGCATCACCTTCCTTCATAAGAACCCTGTTGAATGCTTTCTGTGGTTTTCAGCTACCTGAGAGGTGCATGGTAGCTTCAGGAGGTATTAGGACTTTGTATTCTGTGCCACACCTCTATTCAACACGGAAACACACCTCAACTGGAATTTGAAAAGGGGGGGTAACTATTAACTATTTCTGTTGTTTCAGTAGTAGTAAGACGTTAACAGTTAAAAACTGTCATTACTTTTATTCTTCATAAAAACACAGAAGTGCAGTTTCCTTTACCAGTAAGATGCTAGAGTAAGATTTTGAGTGAAAAGCCCCAGTACTATGCAGTCATTTAGAGAACTAAATTTTCAAGGTTGATGAAGGTATGGATTTGAAATAGCCATGAAAACAGCACTAACAAAATAAACATTTTTTTTCAACATCCTGTAAAATAGATTATTGAACAGAGGAGACAATCCAGCATTTGGCACAGGTGCTAGTTAGAACAAGATATTATCTTGACTTCAAAAATATATCTGTGAAATCAGTTCATCTTGTGTGATACAAGTTCTAAAAGGAGACAGAATTATGGAAGGTCTTTGTATGTCAGAAAGAGGGAGACCGTGGAGGCATTTGGCAAATCAGGAAATTCAACCATGTAAGACTCAGGCTAATTTTGATTTGTTTATTGCTCGGTTCATAAAGCTAAATCATGTCATTTATAATCTTCCATAGCAATAAAAGTTATAAATTTAGTTGATACTATCTCAAAGACCCGAGGTGCAATTCAAAGCTGAGATGTGTAATAATTGGCAAAGTAGGTTCTCTCTGCCCTCACCAGGCACCACGTAGCACAAATGGTAATAGGTAATGAACAAGGCATGGGTTAAATTAAGCTACAACCCTCAATACATGCACAGAACAATATCTTGAGGGTAAAACACCTCACTTGGACAGCCATACTTCTGCAAATATATCACGTTCAACAAATTATGTGAAACATCTGCTGAGAGGTTTTTTGCTGGAGAAAAATAGGAACTGCATTTCATCACAGGATAACCTTTACCAGGTTAACCATTTTCCACAGTAAAATCTATTATTCCAGACTCATTCCAGATTGGCATATGTCAAACCTATTTTTAAAAACATTCATTTTGGATTCCTTAATTTCTTTTTGAGGAACATAGAGCCATACCATGTCTCTGTCATCTGCCAGAGTTTCTTCTAACCAAAGACTGCACGAGGTCTAGAAAAGCTGTACTGTTGTTCATAGCTCACTGGAATACTCTTTTGTGCCTTATATTTATCAATGAACTTCTCAAATACAGGCAGTTTTCTACAAGTACCGAAGAGCAAATCAGTCTGGCACCCTGCAGATTACTATACACATGACAATAGCCTTTGTTAGCATAATGTATTATAATGCATTATGTAGTGGGTCTCTGAGGTTTAGTAATCCCTGTCAGCAACCAGAATAAATGGAAATAGCTTCCAGGAGATGCAAGGCCTATGAAAAGACTGTTATTTTTCAAGAACTAGAAGCATTCAGACTCACACATGCAGCCTTTGGAACAAAATCTCATGAACAATCTTTCATCACAATCATTTGTGAAAGTCAAATGCCATAATTGTACTTAAGAGAATAAAGAGAAATTGAACTGAACACTAGCAGTTCTGTACTTCCCCTACTGAAACAATAATTTGCTGCATTCTCTCAGGCTTGGTGACGCAGTTGTTCTTAATTTTGACTTTTGAGTATGCTTAGATGCTGAATTTGTTAGCTGAAAATAGCCAGGTTCCACATAAAAATAGGCACACCTATTTGAGGAGGGTCTCTAAGCCACAAGTGATAGAGTTTTTTACTGATTTTTAATGCACAACTGTATAGGAAAAAATCACTAATATTAGATAACAAAGCATAACCTGCATGGGATGAAGGTGCACCACAATTACTGAGCTCCTAAAGCAGTAACTCTCATGCAGACTGGGAAAGGCATCTCTTATGCTACACTTGGCCTGCTTTTTATGCCCTTCCCTTCGGCAGCTCCCAGTGACCTTTAGCAGGGAGACAGTACTTATCTAGCTGGAGCTTTGATCTGAGCTAGTACAGTTGCAGTAATTTTCTTATGGGGCTGTGACTTGTTGGCATATTTAGCAAAGTTTTTCAAATTTTACTAGTGTAGAACAGTTGAAGGCACAATACCTAAACCCAAAACCCTTCAAATCAGTTCAAATTACTAAAACACTTTCAGATGCTTAGGTTACTGTTGCTGATACAGAGGTAACATCATAATACATACTACTGTCTTTATGCAGAGCTGCTTAGTCTCTCTAGCATTACACTCTGCTATTTTTTCACACCTTCATTTCTTCCTGTATTTTTAAAGCACTCATCACTCTTCAGTTGAAGTTCTGGTTAAATGATCAAAGGCTTTAAAAAAACTATCCTTTAATATCATGCTGCACTCATACTGTAAGACAACAGAAAATCAAGTAAGCTCTGTTGCTAGAATTCCACAAGAAAAATCCTTACTCCCAAAACATTGAAATGCTTCGGCCTCAGCAGAGTTGCCAGGTACAACACTCAACAGCCAACTGCAATTGCAGCCTGAAGCTGCAGTGCCACTCTGCATGCACATTGCTTGCCTCTGCAGAAGCTTTCACTGTTTAGTCTTCATGTCTTGATTAGATTAAATGAAGGTACAGCTGTAACGCTAACCAAGCCATTTATTCTATTTTTAACCTTGCAGACGTGCACAGAAACACAAGCGGGGTGAGAAAACAATGTTAAATTAGGAGAAGGATAGGAAACATTCTACTTCCTAAAATCTTTCCTGATCTGAGTCGCAGGAAGTTTGCACTGCTTATTCCAGTAGAGCCTATTTCTATATGTCTGTGCCACAGTTCTACTTCTCCTGGACTACTGTTACCATCTTCTCCAGTCTTCTGTCAGGCATCACCTTTTACCAAGATAATGACAAACATCATATAGACCACTTGGAATCACAAAAAAGCAGACTTCATCCTATTTTCAGAATATGCCATCTGTAATGAAGTCAGCAGCTGAAATACCTTCCTGCTTTGCATGTTTAGTGTTATTCTTTGCCTGAAGTAGAGCCTGGGTTTTTTCCACTATGTTTTGTCTTTGAAATAGTATGTAAGCTTCTAAAGTTGCAAGCACTCCAGGATTTAAATTGCAGAGGGCTTGAATGATGCAAAGCATTAATTTATTTTCCTGGGGCTTTGTTCCCTGTGGGCATTGAGAATATCATCTCATAAGAGGGTGGAGAGGGATCTCTCAGCAAAATCAAACTAGTTATCAATATTACAACCAAAAAGATGGAAGAATGCTGAGACAGAGATAACAGATCCTTCTGCTGCCATGCCTCACCTCCTCAGACTGCTTATTCTTGAGCTTAGCAGTTTTTACCCACCAGCTACTTTATAAGAAGTTCTCTTTGAAGCCATTTACCAGCACAACTCTTTGCTGATTGGGGGGTGGGGAAGACTGCAATTTGCAACAGCTGAGGAGGAATGACCACATACCACCTGGGTGTAAGTCATTATCCCTGATTGGCAAACTGACCTTGCTCCAGTGGGAGCTGGGTGGAGATTGAGTCTGTTCTTATTAAGGCCAGGAGGAAACCTTCACTTTAGAGAGCAGGATTGCATACAGTGCCTTTGGTCACTTGTTTGTTTGCCTGTCTAACCATGTTCAACACTTTTTTCAAGCTGCTGTTGAAGAGGGAAAGACTTCTCTGTTTGCCTTTTTCTGGCAGTGGGCAGGCTCTGCTGTAAGCATGCATGTATGGAATCTGGCAGCAGCAACAACTATACTGCTCACTAGGACACTAATGGCATTGTGCAGTGCAGGCAGTGTAAAGGTCCTTGCTTTCATGAAAACAGCAAATTTTAAATGAAGAGTGGACATCCTTGTATTTTACTTTATTTATTGGACTTTGAAGAAAGACTTGACAAAATATTCCCTGTATGACTGCTTTACAGGGCATTTGCAGTGAGAGTACAAATGACTGGAGTTTGCCTAAGGGTGTCTCCAGCAATGAAAGAATTTACTCTGCTGTTGTACAGTTACTTTTTAATAACAGAATTCTTAACCACACAACCCCCTCTGCTCTACATTGTACCCTCTGCTTCAGTCATACTCTGTACATGTAGATTGGCAAAAGAAGTGCTCAGTTCTTTTGTTTTCTGCTCTTACCTTGCTCCACTCATTGTTCTCTGTAGAGGTGATGGAGATACACTAAAGACAGTATCAAATTAGTCAAGTAAAACCTGCAATTGTAACAAATAAATAGTAGTTCCTACCCGAAGAAGTGGAGAAGAAAACTGAAGATGGACCTTTATGCAGGAAGGTGGAATGTTTTGTTCACCACACAGAGGGTCAGAACACGAAACCTCCCACAGGCGACTCAGTATCAGGCCTTGGGAGACTTCTGCAGCCTGGGTGCTTGGACTCTTAACAGAAAAGACAATTTCTGACACACAACCAAAGAATGAGAGTGAAATCCCAGCTGTCTTAGAGGTTGTAGGACTTCAAAGACTAGTTTGAAAAGCCGTCTGAACATGTACAGGTGTGATAACTGGATAAAAAGGAAAGAGCTAGCTGCTATGATACAAGATGGTAGGCTAGATTATAACAGAGTGGTTATAGAGTCTTCCAGACTCTGTTGTACAGCCAATGTGCATAATTTACAGGGTACACAGGTTTGTAACCTGACAAGAGGAGTACCAGAGCATTTAAGGCCTCAAGTTTTGCACCATTCAGTCAGCTCACTTCCTTAACATCCACTTTACTACAAGAATAACAATAAGAAGTGATTTTTTTAAATCACAAAACCAAATTAAATAACAAAGCAGTTCTACTTGAAGGTATGGTTTCTTACAGGGAAAGTCCTGTAAGGACTGTCAGGACTGTTTTTCAGTGAGTGCCTTGAACTGAAGCCAGACCTGCAGCTGCCAACAGCCCCTTCAGCTCAGATGGAAGCCCTGACTCAGGACTGACCAAAAAATTAAACAGCATGTACTACCACTGTACCAATTGTCATGGGTAAAAAGTCTTCCTTTCCTTTATGGACTAAACAGCACACTCTTTAATGAAAATAACAAGACTTCATGGGTTTGTGGCATGAGAGCACTGTGTCTGTAGGACTGTGATGAACACCTTTGCCTTGCTATCAGACATTGCATACCAACAGCACATCTAAATCTCTAGTCTTAGGTCAGATCTCTGGGTCTTGGAGGATTTCAAATCTTAAGTTACTAAAAAATTTGATAATCTGTTTAGGAGTACAAGTGTTTTAACCAGACCAAGTGCTGTAAAAATCAAGGTTTTTACTGTTTGTATAATAGACCATTCAAGTACAACCACTTGCAGAAATGATAAAAATTCTTTATGCATCACACTTGGTATGTGAGGAAAATTAAAGAGTAGGAATTTCTTCTGAAGTTAATGTGTCTCTCTTATGTACACGTGTATTTTAATGCAAGTTAAATATTAATATATAGGATATATATTTACCATTAGTAGATTTATTTACTCATTGGTAAACAAATATTTTAGTCCAGGAGGGCCTACCCTTTCTTGTGCTTCCCTTCTGAAATATAAACATTTCTTAATTTTGTTTTTTCTAGCTCTGTTTTGTGATGTTTTGGACGCCAAACGTCTCAGAGAAGATTTTAGTTGACATAATTGGAGTAGACTTCGCTTTCGCAGAGCTGTGTGTTGTTCCTTTGCGCATCTTCTCATTTTTTCCACTTCCAGGTAAAAAAAGAAAAGGAAAATAAAAGTTCTGTAACCTCAGAACCAATGGCTATGGGGTCTGGCATGGCTGTGCATGCAAACGTGGCTAAATGCATGCCTAGCATATGTAACACTGTGTGTACTGAAGCTGCTGGAGACCCAGACTGTTTACATTGGTACTCATGATACAGTTCTTGCCGTAAGAGCAGTCAGTCAGCAGGCAGAGTTCAGACTGTCAAAAGTAAAGCCTGAATTCTTTCTGTTGTGGTTGACCAAGAACAAACACATGAATGGCAGTAGCGATACATGTGTGCTGAGACTGAAAGTAACTCTTTGGAAGAGCATCTAGGAACACCTCCACATGAACATCACCTCCATTAGGCTCCCCTTCTGCTGCCAGGCTCAGTGGCTCCCTCAGAGCATAAGCATGACATCATAAAAGTTAATACTCCTATCAAAGACTGAGACAGCAATAATCAAAATGTTTCAGATTTCAAGCCCTGTAATTAAATGCAACATCTTTTAGTGATTTCTGCTTATACAACAAGACAGTTTCATAATAAAGGTAAACTACAAATACGAGAATAGGTACATGTAGATATCTTTTTTTGTGCTGACTGTTACACCATGTGCCACACAGGAGCCAGATAGAAAATTTTCCCCTGTAGGACTTCTGTTTAGGGAAGGGATAGTTTGGGGGTTTTTAAATGAAGAAAACAGAATGGACTGTCTAATAAATTGGTTTTAAGAGAGCAGCTTGTAGGAAGGAGTGCTGTCCATAACTGGCTTTTTTATGTGCTTCTTCGTTTTCCCAAGTCAGTATATTAAAGCAATTTGAACGTAAGATCTACTTCCTTTCTAGTAGAGTGCAAAGTTACAGCAGTAAGTTTCACAATGGTTATTTCTGAACAGTGCTCTCTGCATGAAAAAGCTGCATATGAGATGAATGACTTTTTTTTTAATACTTTTGCCTCTTTTTCTCCCCTGTTTATGAACAGTGACTGTCAGAGCACACTTGACTGGTTGGCTGATGACTCTAAAGAAGACATTTGTGTTGGCACCCAGCTCAGTGCTGCGGATTATCGTCCTCATCACCAGTCTCATCGTGCTGCCTTACTTAGGGTAAATCATTATTCCTCACAGAACCCAGGGGTTTGCTTTCCTCTTCATTCCTCTTCCCTGTCACTTGATAGCTGAATTTGCATAGCTCAGAACATTTTCTCCAAATACGAACCATGATACAAAGCCTAAATAGTGTCACTGTCTGGAAAAGAAACATTTACAAATTTACAAGCGTGACTGCTCTAGACAGGCACAATAGTGATGTCCCTTTGGAAAAAATAGACAAATGTCAAAGAGGCAAAAATGTGTCCTAAGGGGAATTTATTTCCATGTTATTAAACACACTGTTAAGAAAGCTAATGGAAGAACATCTTGTTTAGAAGTTAAATAATCTATTCTACAGCACTCTGTACAAGACTTTAAATTCTTAGTCCATAATTTGATTCAGTGTGCCTCTTTACTAAACAGTGAAGCCATTAAAAAACAAATGAGTCCTTTAAGATACCAGTTATTCTCTTTGGCAGTGTATTATGTCTTTGAAGAAAATATTTCTATCAGCAGATTGGTTCTATATGCCAGTGAAAATATAATTATGAATCATGCATTCTCACACAACAATGACTGCTTTCTTTCTATGCCTTCAACAGAGTTCATGGAGCCACTCTTGGAGTAGGATCCCTTCTAGCTGGTTTTGTAGGAGAATCCACCATGGTTGCAATAGCAGCCTGTTATGTCTATAGGAAACAGGTAAGAATTAGTCTCTGTGGGATCTGGTGAAAGCAGGTGATGAATATAGTGGATTTTAGTTCAGATTAAGAGCATACTTTAGAAATGTAACTCCCCAGAATCCTCACTTTGGTTTGCTTCCCTGTTAAGTCTCAGGAGTGTGCAGCTTGGAAAGTCTATGGGTTGAAATAAAACCAAAAGGTGCCAGTGGGCATCTAGGCCATGGGACATGCTGGCCTGCAGTCAGAGAGCCTCTTGCTTGTCAAAACACGTGTATCGTGGATATCATGTCCTTACCACCAGCAGCTTTGCACTGTATATTTGCAACTGCAGTACAACATAGCATCGTTATGTAGGCATAGGAACTACTCATCTGTATGTATATAGAATCAAAGAATCACAGAATCACAGAATGTTAGAATGGTTTGGTAGGAAGGGGCCTTAGAGTTCCAGCAAGTTCCAAGTTCCCTCCCACGGAACGTGTTATGTAGTATTACATAGTGTGTATATTTAAATCTGTATGTATACACTATGTAATACATATATATCTGTATATATACTTTTATTTCTTTATAAAACCGGCTCTGCTGAAAATGGACAAGAAGTACAGGTGCTTATGTTTTTTTGCCATCTAGAGGAGTGGCTTAAAACAAGATACACTCCTGCAGCAGTTGACAGGAAGAGCTTACAAATAATTAAACAGGTGTATTTTTACATATTTCAAACACCACAATCCTGCATGTACGGAGTAGTAGTGATACGTGGATTTTGAAGAAGATTCCACTAAATTAAGTCAAACACAGGACAAATATTGGCTGGGTGACTGGGTACATTGCAGTACCTGCATGTTGTGTCCTTTCAGGTTTATGTTCAAGGCACTGTGTAGGGCACTAGGCCCAACTCCAAGCAGAACCAGCAAGGTGTATACATCGTTCTGTAGTACAGAAGGACTCTGTGGATGGGAACAGAAAATATAACCTATGCAGTGACTTTTTTTGTTGTTTTAATTAGACTTCTTACTAAGTGCCAAGTAGAAATATCCACCTTTTTTATTTTGGGGGAAAAAAAAAAAAAAACACCAAAAAACTACAGAAGATGGAATATCTAAAAGCCTTATATTGGAACAACCTAAAATCAGTTTTGATATGTGTTAACAGTGCAGGCCATGGCAAGAGATCAAAGTGTACAAGGTTCATAAGACAACAGAAGAATCATAACCTCTGTCATGATTAATTTGTCATGTTTTTCTTGAGAACCAAAGAGTAAAACTTCCAGACACTGAAATGGCTTGTCTTGACCTGTGGTTTCACAACATCCTCATTGCTTGTTTGTTACCACAGTAGCTCACAGAGTCTTTCTGGCCAGGGGCATTGTGCTTAATTTTTCTCAGTGGTGAGTGCAGGTAGTCAGAGTAATAACTGTGCCAACCTAATTTATTCTTTGTTCGATGTCATAGTGGCAGAGCCAACCAGTAGCTCTATATACCAGGTTGTTCTCACCTGCAGTTGGAGAGCTGCAGAACAAATGTTGTGTAGACACCTCTGAAATTTTGGAACTCTGATACACCAGTCTCGGTGGAATCAATAATACCTGTGGGGGATATTTTGTCAGCTGTACGACTGTTTTCAGTAAAACTAGTCAGCCTGCTGAGAAATGGGTAATAAGGAACAGATGCTTCAACTTGTTTTGTAGGGGACTGGACGCTTCTAAGTTTTACTAATCCAGGACATCCTGGATGAATCATAGGACTCTTGAGTGACCTCCTGCTCCTGCTAGCCAAAAATATTACTTGGCCTTGGTGAGGCAAGGGATCAGCAAGTGGATCAGCAATACCAAGAAAAGCCAGAATCTCACATCTTGTAAAATTCCTGAAGTCTGACATTTGAGAAATTAGGTTGCCACCTCGTCTCCCTCCCTAGAGAAGCTTTTCTTCTCTCACATTTTGTTTTCCTTCTTTTATTTTTTAATAAAAAGTCTGTGATGTAAAAGATTCCAGATGCTCTCTTCCCTCCAGTCATGCTGAAGCCTGTTTTGGATGTTGCTTAGCATAAGAAATGCCTGATTGTATTTATGTTAGAAAGGAGAAAGCTGAGCACCAGAAAGGTTATGAAAATCTTCTAAGTTAAGCCGAGTTATTAGTGGCAAGCTACAAATATGACACAAATATTCTAGTTCTTAATAACCTACTGTAAACAAACCATATTCTCACCTCACTTCCCCCAGTGTCCAAAGTTGGTGGGAAGTGTGTCCATGCACAACTTACTGATAGGTTTCTGGATGCTTGTTTCAATCTAGAAAAAGAAGAGGAATGAGAATGAGACAGCTGCAGAAGGTGAAGACTCTGCAATGACCGACATGCCTCACACAGAGGAAATGACAGACATCGTAGAAATGAGAGAAGAGAATGAATAATAAATGGGATGCAATTGTTCTCTGCAGGGACGATTGGAGTGACGCTTCAGCATCTTGTCGTCTCTCATACTTTTTTGTTTGTTCGTTTTTATTTTTGTAATAAAGAGGCCTTGATTTAAAAGGTTTCAGATAAATTCTCTAGCATACTGAGTATGCTCTCACTGATGAGGGACCTAAAAAGAGGTCTTTGCTTCTTTTTTTTTTTCCTCCAATTGAATTTTTTTTCTCACTCCATGCAAGCATAAAAGATACAATTGCATCACTGTAGAGTCTTCCTTACTTATGCATCCACCTTCTCTGGACAATCTGCATTTGTCAACCAAAGCCCTGCTCCTGCTCCTGTGCACCTGTGTGTGTGCGGACCTGCGCTCGCACGCTCGCACACGCACGCTGCCGCGTGCCACTGGCTCAATGCTACTGCCATAACCCCACTCCCTCCCCTCTCTCCTTTTCCTTCCTTTTCTTTATGAGAAATGGAGAAGAAGTTTGGAATACAGAGCTTTATTTTACTTGCTTGAAAATGACTTTGCTACATAAACTAATATACAATGGTGAACTATATCTTTTTGTTTGGCCTCATCACTAGAGCTTATACTGCACAGGGTACAAAACAGGGAGGAATGTGGGAGTCTCCCCATACAAAGTGGAGAAAAACAGGTTCCTCTCTCATGTTGAAAGTGTGTGGATGTGTATATACACACACAGGTACATGAACAGAGACATACATATATATATATATTTATATATATATGCATATGATGAATAAAATACACACAGGACAAGAACTCTATTTAGCTTTCATTCCATCAGAAAGATTGTAATTTTTTGGAAAATATAAACATTTAATTCAGAATTTTCTTGAATCACTAAGTCCCACCTTACATATAATTTTCTTTAGGAAAAAAAACGCACTTTCCTCTTGTGAAGAGGGTCATGGCAACTGATAGACTTTGACTGTATTTGAATAAAACAAAAATAAATATTGACAAGCTTTACCAAAGTTCTTGTCCACTGATCTAAGTTTAATTTTTAAAGGTTGATTTGTTCTCTATAATTATTTCTGGTGCCTCTATATTTAAAAAAAAAAGATCAGATAACATATGCAGGATACCGTGGTACATCACGTTACTACACGCAGTTCCATGAAATTTTTTATATAGAGATGTACACACTCACATGTGTGTGTGCACGTGTATATTTACTTCTATACACGTGCCCACGCACACACATATGTATGTTTTGCTATAATGTATTTACCTATGCAGTAGATCAAAATCCATATGGTGAAGCTCAAGAACTGATGGTCCTCCAAGCTGAAAATGATGGATGAAAATCTGATGATGTGCTGGCTCTCAAGGCAGCATTGTGTGGGAGCGAGGAGCTGCTTGCGTCAGCCCTGCGGAGCTGTGCTCGGAGCAGGCGGCAGGGCAGGCCTGTGCTCCGTGTGCTTGTGGCTGGAGTGGCCTTAAATAACAGCGTGAGGTCAGGTGGGAGACTCTGGCTGGGTGGAAATGAAGGCTGTGTAAGAGGTGAGGGAAGCAGGGAGGTTTTGGGTGTCACCGATGCTGCCGTGGCAGCAGCTTGTGTTTCTGTGCTCTTCTGTGTTTGGCTGCGGGGCAGCACTCGTTACCAGTCTGTAGTAGCTTGGGTCCTTTCAGATTTAATCATGTCAGAGTCTGGAAAGCATTATCCTCCATCCTATCTCCATAGATCAGTTAATTTAAACCTTATTTAGTAAAAGTATATTTTTCTAAGTTGTGGAAATTATTATTTAATTGTGGACAAATTCTGTTTCTAGATTTATTTGCCAGGTAGTCCCAGCAGTCAGAGAACTGATCAAAACTAAACATTAGTTTAAATGTTTTATCAATATATATGTATGTAGACATACACATGTGTATAAATATATATATATTGTATATTATGTACATTTATTTTAAACTACAATACGTTTCCTATTTTTCCAAGTTCAGCTAAAAATGTCTCTACAAAACTACTGAGTTGACTAGTAACCGGTTATGGCCATCAGGAAAGGCATTGTATCAATGAACTTTACATTTTATTGGAAAGATTTGTACCAATTTGTTACATGTGCAAATACAATAAGAAAAAAATGTAGAAATTTCTGTGTTAACTGACAGATTTGCAAAATCAGTTTATGTTTAATGAGCAGTGGCACTAGGAAGGTAAGACTAAAACCAGTAACCATATTTTCTGTGCCACCACAGGGTAATACTGTTTGACAGTAGTTTAAAACAGTTTTTTTTTTAGAAAACCCTCAGACAAATTAATGTGTGCAGGATGTAGACTGTACACATTCATGAATACAGGTTCTCAAGCAGTCATATGTATATAATGTGTATATAGACTGTTACAGATCACAGTGGCCATTTGAGGTCTCCTCTATTCATGTAGTTTTGGTTTCTCCTGTACATTTGTATCCAAGCCCACAAGATGCAGTTTTTCAGGACCTGTAGAGGTGAAGCAAGAAAATATTTTTGTGTAGTATTTCTTTTGGTACATGACTAAAATTCAAACAGCAGTATTCTTGAAGAATTTTGAGCATTACCAGTGTAGGTTTCAACATAATGATTGCTCCAAAAAGTAAAAATCTGAAAACAAAGGATAACACTGAGGCTTGTACTTTAGATAAAGGATGAACAAATATTAAAAAAATAGTTATTGGTCATACAGAGCTAAACTAATGGCACTGTAAAAGATAAATTTTCAATTGTGTGTGTAATACTTACTAGTCCTTTACTTTGCAAGATACTGAATGAGCACAGGAGAGGTGGGATTTGGGCAAGAACTGAAGCAGTGACATAAGGACATGTGCATTGCATCACTTTCTGCTTCCTGTGGGTCATGTATTTCTTTACATTTCTCTGCTGGATTAACAAAATGTGATGACGTTTCTGCAGGGAGTGGGTCCCAGCCAGCCCCTCGTGCTGGCCCAGGTGCTCGCTGGTGGGTAGGCAGGGTGCTCAGCGAGGAGGGAGCTCTCCCTCTGTCCCTTGCAGACACTGGGCCTGCTTCTAGGACTGTTGGCAGGAGCTTCAGCAACCTTCTGAAACCTCACTGCTCCCTGTCAGTGGCAGATTGAGCTGGGCTGGTGGAGCAGCCATTGTGATGGGCTACAGGCTGGGAGTGGGCAGGCATCCTCTGTGGCCAAAGCCCCCGTCAGAGCAGCACTGAGTGTCTCTATCAGGTAGATACTGGTTCATGCCCTGTCCTGCACCTCTTCCTTTCCAGAAGTACTTCCCTGAGTTCTAGTAAAATGGCTTAGCTGTCTCTCTCTTGTGCTATTGCTTATGAAATCGCTATCTATCTGTGGTAATTATTTTACAGTAGAAACCCATCCTGTTTCTGTGTCAGAGAGCTGGAGCACTGTCATCTCAATGAATTCACGTGGAGACTTGGCCTTTCTAGACTGAATTGCACAATAGAAGTTACAATAAAAAGAGAAAAATGTTGATCTGCATCTTACATCTTGTATTGCAGAGCAGCTCACACAGTGGGAAATAAGAGCAGAACACCGATAAGCTGTGGATTAATGCTCCTCAGCTTCTAATAAGTATGTAAAGTTGTGTTAACTTGTTTTGAGCTTTCCTTTTTCAGAATTAAGAGAAAACACTGCTGGTTTTTTCCCCTCACTGCCATAAGCAGGCTCCCATGCTTACCAAGCACTGGACTTGATGGACAAAGCTCTGCATTTCTCAGCCAGTGCCTGAAGCCATTTGGGTGCAGCAGCGTGTTCCCAGGCATGGAGCAGTCCCGCTGCCCATCCCCCCTGGCACAGCCATTCCAGGCAGGAGGGTGCAGTTCCCTGTTTGTTAGATAGAGCCGCCCTGAGTGAGAGGATTGGGTAAGTAACAGAGAAGTCTTTTTGTTTTCTACTCATTTTGCTGCTAAATATTTCCTTTGAGCAGGAGATTTATATCTGGCTCTTGCTCGGCATTTCGCCGAATCTGCAGCCAGAGAGGAGCAGCCCCAGATGAAGGGTTGGCTGATGAATGCAGCTGATTCAGGGCAGGCCATAGCCCACGAACAGAAACCTTTTGAAGGCAGGAGTGCCTTCTTTTGTGGGATGGCGCCTCGTGCTTAAAAAGAAGGGAGAAAGGATGCTTTCAGGCCCGGGCAGGCAGAGGCTTCGGGCATAGTTTTGTGTTGGGCTGCAAGGTGGCAACGGGAACGGAGCATCCTGCAGTTTCAGCATCCCAGCCCCGCTGCTGGGGAAGTGCAGTGTAGGGCATGGTGAGACAGCAGGATGGGCTCCGTCTGTCACAGAGGTCTTGTGGTTGTGGCGTGGTTGGCACAGGTTTGACTGCAGCTGGTTGTTACCTGGGGACAGTGGCAGTAACCCTTGGAAAGCCATGAGTATGTACATGGGTGTGTACATGAGAGTGCTGCACAGGCAACTTTGTTATGACCTTTGTATAGCTCCTTGGAACAAGGGTTCAAGTCCAAACATGATCCTCATGTGGGACTTATACTGAGCCATTTTTTAAAATTGCAATTTAAGCTACATAAAAGAGTAAATGAAACAGCAAACATTATACCATTAAGCTAAAACATGATTTAGAGCTGGAACAGGAGAGAAAGAGGACATGCTGAAAATCTGATGGGTATTGTATATCCCTCCTAAAGACAGCAGCGTGGCGTGGAGATGAGGGAATTGGAGAGCAGAAAACATCATTTCCCTTTCAGCTTCCTTGGAGGGGGGCTGAAGGATGAGGAGCAGTGTGTCCATGTGGCACTACTTCTATGTATGTTGTTTTCCCAGTAAAGGAGCCTTCAGAGGCAGGAGTGTGAAGCAGAAATAAACCAGCCTGCAGGGTTTATAATGTGCAGTAAGGAGGCACTAAGTATCTTCCAGTTTCTGAGTAACTGACAGGGCTGCGTTGGGGAAATGTCACATAAATATTAATTAAACGTGACAGAATTACCACAATTTTGGTAGCAAATTGGCATGTCCCAAATACCAGCTTAACCAGAAAATGTTAGGATTCCCTTACCTTGTTCATGTTTGGCTTTCTACTAGAATTCAGCAGACCATCTACTTTGAAGGGAGTAAGTTTCTGTGGAGGGGGTGCAGTGCAGAACAGGCTGTGGGGGCTTGTGGTAGAGTCCCAGGTGGGAAGAGGAGCTCTGAATTTATTCTGTACCCTGCAACACACTGTATAGCAGCCTGGCAGCATCGTGAAACAAGGCAGAATTGTCAGCTTAGCAGCAGACTGGGTCCAAGTGTGGTTGCAAGATGCAGCAGCCCTGCAGAGCAGTAGGAGGGCATGGGATGCAGGGTAGCCCTGGCTCCAAACTCGGGCTCAGGCAGCTTCTGTGGATTTGCTTTGGAGAGCCAAGTTCAGTTGTCAGTGCATAGATGCAATCCTCAGCAAAACCACTGCCAGACTTCTCAGTAATTGGCACCTTGTGAACAAAAAGGCTACAGACAAAATACGGGGGCAGAGAGATGGAGCTTTAGGCTCGGCTTGGAGCGCAGAGTTGCACAGAAGGGCATTTCGGCTGCAGCTCGTGCAAGTTAATGGTAGGGTTAGAGAGTGAGCTTCAGTCTCAGCATTTCATAACCATGGCATCCAATCTATCTCAGTAAAACACAAGAATGGCAGTATATTTCTAGGTGCTCTTTTGTCTGTAATCCCAAAGGGAAACTTTTCCTTAGTTTTGCCAATCCTTGTCACTGCTCAAATCAATGTATTAGTTTTACCTCATTATTTTCTGTCATCCCGAGTTCAGTGTCTTCAGACATTTCCTCATTTTCTTCTGAAGGTTCCTGCTAGGCTTATTTTGTTTGTTGGCATTTTGAGAAGAAAAATGTAATCGTCATGCTGACTGAATGTCAAGTAACACCGTGATTAAAAAGTAGCTTACAACAAAACTTCTTTGATGGACTGTTTTTTACTTCTCATTTGCTAAGCTGAAAAGGAGAATCAAGAAGTAGAACGGATTGGGGGGTGTCTTTATTTAAAATCAAGAATTAAATGAGTTAATTCAAGTTCATTTCTTAACTCCAGCCACTTTATGACTTTCTAGTAAAAGACCTTTACCCGGACTTTTCCAGCAAAGTTAGCATTGCATCCCCAATGCAGTGCAGAATAGTTTGAGGCATGCAGGCTTCATGTATTTCACAATTAAATGTATAACAATGAGTTGAAAAGCCTGATTAACAGGGACAATCCATTAAGTTTACAATTCATCTGGACATGAGCAGCGTGGTCGAGTATCTAAGGTGGCCCTGCTTTGAGTGGAGGGGGATTTAACAAGAGGACTTCCTGCAATCCCCTTCCAACCTAAATTGTTCTCTGATTCAACCACGAACCTAGAAAGCCCCCTTCATCTTAAAGGACTTAAGATTGCTTGCCTTTTTCTAGGCTTTTGGTTCAGGACTGAGAGACAGTGCCTACTAGGGGTCTACAATGTAGATATGTGAGCAAAAATGTTGAGCTGCACAGATTCTTTTGCTGATGACAAAACTTTGGTATTGCAGAGCCAGCTTTACAGTACCCTCCCACCCTGAGCCCACAATGAGAGCAAAGCAAAAATAAGCTATTGTATCTGCAGATAAAGTATTTCAGTACTGTACTGCACTTCTCCCGTTAACTCTCTAAGGAAAATTGCCTGAAAACAGCAAGCAATTGCACTTATTACCTGCTTCCTCCCACCTCTCTTCATGTGCATCATTCAGTGTTTAACAAAAAAGCTACCCTTTCTCATAACTCCCCTTTTTAATCATGGTAATGCAAAGTAAATACTTACATTTACATAAGAGAATGGCTTGGCCTATCTGCAAATGAGAGCAAATAAATCCCCTCTTAGGAAAAGATGTAAAAATTGGAACAGCAGCTTTATTCATAATTCAGCAAAAAAACCACAACAGAAATGCAAAGAAAAAATTGCAGAAGTAAAAAAAAAAAAAATTTCATTAACTTTTAATGAGACTACTGCCTGGGTGGCAAGTAAGGTATATGTACACATACAGAAAACAGCAGAGCCTGGAACTAATGTTCATTGCTCAATTTTGTAGTTTTCTCTCCAAAGCAAATGTAACTCTGCTTTTGTGCCTACTATGATGAACAAAAGAATCCCTCCTAAGCTATAATGAAACAATTGGAAGGCTACAGGAATAAATTAACTGGTTACTTAGATCAACTGATTTTATCCACCGAGTTTGCAAGCACCACAATATTGCAAAAGCAAAATCTCAAAAAAAGTTAAAGGTACCTATTTTTGTAGATGACATTATCTTGCTTATTACCATCAACAAGTTTTTCACTCGGTTTAATAAAATTATCTGCAACATCTTTGTATATTTTTAAAAAGCAAATGCACAGGATGCAAGACTTAACCTGTGTTTTCAAATGGCAGAAACAGCCTCCACCATCATAAAGGCAATCAAGCTCAAATCATGTCAGGTTTTGATCTTTCAGAACATCACTCTGTCTGCTCCCTTATTTTAGATGATTTAGATTATTTTGTGGTGTTACTGCCTCTGCCTTAGTTTCATGAATCCAGGCACCTATGGAGGGTTTGTGATAAGAGACTTGAAGTTGGGATTGCGGGTAGTGTCAAAGCCTCCTGCGTTGCTTGTGCTATTTGGCAGGACATTTTACCACCACGGGCCACAGAAATTCAAACTGGACTTGACTCTGTCTGGTGGAATGGCTGAAATTTTTCATGGGGTTTGGGCAGCACAGCTTAGCAGCATTCCCTTTGAGAAAGCCTTGTTTCACCTACATGGGACAGAGAGCTTCTGAGGAGGAGCACATGTGAGTGTAGAGGAGTGAGTGTGTGTATGTGAACAGAGATGGACAGATGGCTGCGAGTGAATGAGCTGAAGAGTCTTTTGCAAGCACCCTGCACTGTGTTATCCTGCAAGGACCATACTGGCAGGCAAAGAGAGCAATAAGCCCTTCATTTATTGTCTTTAGTGAAAGGTTCTCTGGCATTTAAAGGTTACTGGGCATCTTACTAGATCCTAGTTACTAGAGAAAAACAATCTTTGTAGAGCAAACGTTGTCGTGCCTTTCGCAGTGGAGAAGCCAGTGTGACACAGCCTGCTTTCTCTATCTTTGCATACCTGAGCAGGGCCAGCCAGCCACAGGGTCACTCTAGAAGGGAACTACAAACACTGAGCAAAACCTAAAGTACAGAGCAGCAGACAGGAAATGTTTTGTCTTCACAGAAGGAAGGCATCATGGAGGAGAACCAAACTGTGTAGAGGTAACTCCCAGGAAGCCTCTCAAAGGAGATGCAGTTTCTGAACAAAGGTAGCTTTGACCACATCATGCAAGGTCAGACTGCACCATTTGTAACATGATACTACAAGGACAGAAGGTTCTCCAAGCTCAGAGGGGTGCTATAAGGATTACATTTGCTAATGCTGGTGAAAGAAGCGTGGATACTACAGGGAACAGTGTCACAGAAATGCCTAAAAATACTGAATTCATATTTGCATGTTCTAATTGTGCCTTTGGGTTCTCTAAAATTGACTTGTTTTTAGTTTTACAGAAGTACTTTTAGAACTGAGAGTGAGAATAGTGTCTGGAAGCAGCATTCTGAAAAAAAAAGGACAACCCAAAATCTGAAGACTCTTGCTCAGGAAAGAGGGGAAAGGAAGTTTGGGAGCCTTTTCCCAACCTGGCCCTCTGACCATGGATTATCCTGCAGGACAGCATCTTATTCTGTTCTCAGCAGACTAACAGTGCTGAAAGAGGCAAGAGCAGTAGCTAGCCACACTTTGCCAAAGTTGCCCTGGGATTAAAGTAAATTCTCTGTCAACATTCTCTATTTCTGTAGAGAAAAGGCCCCATTTTTCAGTTTGTTCCTGTAATTTGAATGTAAATCTAAGAATTAGGCAAATGCATATTTCACCTGAGAGATATCAGTGGATTTTCATTTCTTTCAGAATATCTTTCAGCATAAACATCAGATTCTTTCTTAGGATTAAAGCTGTCTTTATGCAAAGCAGCATGCCTAACAGCCATCCTCAACTACTTAAACAAGTCAATTTTGCAAGGACTGTAGGTGTCAAGCCAGAGCACTGTTTGGAACTACAGTACAGGGATCTTAGATTTTAAATGAAATGTTACCTCATGCATCATTTTCTATCATACTTGTAGAATTCCAGTTGGTTTATCTCAAAATAAATGTTGCTTTCTGTAATCTGTACACATGCTAAAGCTGCTGGTTTGTTTTTTTAATGACCATTTTGCTTTGCTTTAACATGTGAGTTTTCTTTAAACCAAAATGAAGGTTAAAACTTTGTACATTTTTAAAATGACTGCTAAGGTCAGAAGTCTAAAAGTACGTGCCACATTAAAATTGAGTGCTGTTTATGTATTTAGCAGAGATGTATGTTTTTGCATTGTTAAAAAGAATGATCCATGCTTTCTTTGAGGGGGATCTGTGCTCCAGTATTGTCCAATAGCTTTCATATTCTAATTACTTTAATTAAAGTTCTAACAGTTTGCATATGATTCATGATTCTGATTGCTTCTGTTTTATTAATTCTGATAATCTGACATGGTCCAAATGCTCTTCCCATTTAGAACAAGCAAAATATACCTCCTGGTGAGAAATTAATCCAACACACAAATTGCTTTTGAATTATGACCACGATGCTGCCAACTGCAAGGTCTTAACTTGAAGTTAATGAAATCCAAAGGTATCCATAAAATGATGCAAGACAAGTTTTTTATTTCTACAAAGCCTCCAAGTGTTGTTGATATGGAAATACCATGGTCAGAATACTTTTTCCATACCAAATCAAATACATTCATTGTTCCTGTTACACAGACACATAGTATTTAAAAGGAGAGCATTATTCCCATCAGGCCAAGGCAAACTCAAATGTCATAAGATTCATCCATCTGGCAGATCACCAAAGCTGTTCTTATGAAGCTGCAGAAGCATTATTAATCAAAAATATTTTTAATTTTGAACACATTCCTTGAGTACTCCCAAATGACCAAATCTGAGCCACCCAGAGCCAGTGAGAAGACTGGCTTTTAGTGCTTTGACACTTGAGCAGCCACTGATTTTAAAAAGGTCTTGGAGAGGTACCATAGTAAGACTTTGCTCATACTTTGCTGACAATCCCCTGGGATCCTGCTGCCTCAGCTCTCCTTACACCGGCCCACAGCAGAGATCCAGCCTTAGGGTCTCCTGCACCTCCTCAGCCCTTCAATTCCTGCCTGCTTGTTCTTGTCTCCTCCCTTTGGGGCTCCATGACTACTCTCTCATCCCCCTGGCATCTGTGGGAACTGTGACCACCCTCTCATCACCCTGGCACCTGTGACAGGGCTCTGTTTCTCCTGGACCTTTGTGCAGGGCTGTCCAGGAGACCGTCACAGAACCCTGAACTGGCTCTTGCTATGTCCAGCCCCCCCATCCCGCTCTCCAGCCATGGCTGGAGAGAGGATTGGCTTATGGCTGGAGAGAGGATTGGCTTATGGCTGATCATGTTCCTGTCTGAGGCCAGGAGGGCTGAGGAGAGCAGAGAACACAATCAGGGTATCTACACCAGCAGATGATCCGTCTCTGCCCCGCTCACAGGCACGCACTCACTGGCTGCTGGCACCTGCTGGCATGGCTGTCCCATGCACACAGTGGGCCCTGACCTTGCCTAAGCTCTCCTTGCCCAGGGCACTGCCCTGGCAGGAGGCCATGCTAAAAAAAAATATAGGAAAAAAAAGGAGCTTGGATAGGGCTCAGAAAAAGATACTGCCCTTGTGCTTGCTGGTTCTCTGCACCCGCTCATGAGGCCAGGCCAAGGGAGCCAACATCCCCATGGCTTGGAAGGCCAGAACCTGTTTGGAAACAGGTTTGAGAGTTCCTGCCACACTGCTGCATTTTGAGCAGACTGAGCAAGGGCAAACAGCACAAACAGAGTCACGTTGTGGAGAGTTTGTCGTTTCTCAAACTAAGCTTTCTCTTTTAGGGACTTTGTAGGCTTTATTTCACTCTTCCTAAGAAAGAAAGGGCAGGTAAAAAGTAAGACATGCAGTATGAGGGCAAACAGCATTGTTACTTCACCTTCTTAGCTTGTAGTCTTGAAAGTCTCCTCTCCCTTGCACCCTTCAGCACCCCCTCGTCTGGCTTTTCCTCCATCAGTAATGATGACAATTAGCTCTTCCATTAGTGATGTATACATTATATATATATAATGAAACATAATCCATTTTATTCCCCCAAAGGGCATGCACAGACCTCAGATGAGAAAGTGCCCAACTCCAGACAGAAACCCTCCTACTTGTGGTACTGCACAGCATTTGCTTTTGTGTCCAAAAATCAGTGACAAAGTGGGGGAATGCAGCACTGCTGGAAGTCTATAGCATCCGTGCTGCTGTGGGAAGACCTATTCTGTGCCAAGGAATGGAAAAGGGCTCTTTACTGCAGACAGGTAAAAAGGTGCTGGCACTATCAGAGGTATGGCACTAAGAGAGCACAAGCCTCACCACTGCCTGTAAATGACACTCCTGAATGTGGATGTGTTGGATGACCGCAGCAAACACTCTCCTGGTCCCTGAGACATGTATGGAGACCTGCAGAGAGGAAAACCAAAGCCTATGCGTGCTGCTTGACTACCCAGGAAAAAGTCAAGCAGCAGTTATTAACTCTCTACACAGGCTGTGTTGCAGCTGTGAAAAACAGGCCTCCTTCCTCTAGGCGACATAAAAACTGTCTTGTGAGCAGACAAACATTTTCCCAGCAGCTGGAGCCAGTGCTCCCAAACTTACAGCCAAAAGAGACTGCTTCATGCTGAGCCCACCTACCATGAGCAGGTGGTCACTTCTCGCATCCTCCAGTGCAGCACTTCTTTAAAGAACCAGGGGTTTTCATGGCAAGCCCTGCAGTGCAACAGGGTGCCCCCACAACTGCAGATCTTACACCTTCTATCCTAGCTTCTCAAAGGAAAATTCACACCATATCTCCTTTGAATTTTCCAGGCTGTTATTTTACATATTTTTGGGAAGGCAGACACATCAGAATGAGCATCCATGGGATGGGGTGTTGGGGGATTGTATTGATACCTGGACCTTTCATACAGGTGCCTTACAAATCAGGTGACTGTTGAAGCTATCACAGATTTGCTTTAAACATCACCCAGCACTGCTCCAATTCATTTTTCCTTTTCCTTTTTTTTTTAAATAATGTCTCCAGCCACCTCCTACCTTTAAAAAGGCACTGTTTTGTGTAATTAAAAATGGTTTTATGTTTGCAACATGGTTTGATGAGACAAAATCCAGAACATCTGAGTGAAAAGAGCTCTAAAGAGGGCTCATCAGTAAATGAACGCCGTGGAACCACTTGATTGTCTGAAAGCAATGTTAATATTAGATACTAAAAGCTAGTACACAAGAGCCATGTGCCATCCCCTGGGGTAATATCTGCAGGAGGTGCAGAAGGCCAGTGGTGCTCCGGGTGGGTGTTTGCTGGGGACAATCTTAGGGGGCCTGAATGGAAGATGAGTGTCTTCCTCACGGAAGGAGGCAGCTTGTCTTGCCACTGTGTAAGTGCTATTTAAACAAGGGAAATAAACTATTAAATCACTGAAATTTGGTGGTTTTCTTGCTGTTTTAGTTGTAAACCCTCCCTTTCCTCTATGTTTTCTACCCTATTAGCCAAGCAGCTTGACAATGACCCCTGAGAAGAAATGTCATTGATTCTTCTGTCTCCCTTTTGAATATAAATTCAAAAGACACACTCAGGTGAGAGAACAGAAACTGCTCTAAACTGCTGCTTGCTGGCTTCTGAAAGGAACAAAGTCCTCCAAAATGCAGGTGCACTCATGATGCAGTTCACTGGCACAGACGCTGAACTTTGGCAGCAACAGATGAACCTGCCTAGCAGGAGGAAGAAGCAGGCTCTCACCCAAGCTCTTACTTTCAGGTCTGCAAAACCACTCCGTGAGAAAAACACCCAGGTCTTCAGTATAAAACAAAGGCCAAAAATGTTATGCATTTCTGAAAAACACATTTTCAAAGAAAAATTTGAAAGATTTTGAGTGATATGTTGCAGGTTTATGCCCCATCCCGTACATCCTCCTTGCTCAACATAATGTATTATTTCTCTTACCTTTTATGCAAAACCAAAAAAATTCTTATGATGCAGAAAACATACAGAAACATGAGGAGAGTAATAGTTCAGCAAGTGGTCCACTTCTAAATATATAGCCTATTCAGTTTTACACTGAGTATGTCCTTCAGCTAGAAATAATTTTTGTCATCTCAGTAACAGCAGTAGAGGGAAAAATATTCTGTTTTTCAAGGCACTTTAAATCTTTTTAAGTATCTAGGCTACAACTGCCTTTTTCCCCTCTATAATAAGGGCAGTAAAAATGCAATATGCTTTGTGCACCTTCAACTGCACTTGGAAACTAACAGGTTTCTACATTATAAAAGTTACTCTATTTACTCTTTGATAGTGTGAGAATCCAACCTCACCATTTCTCACCCTACATTATTTTTGACACTATGTAGCCGCATGTTTGTGAAGCAAGAGTGAGTTATCCCAGAACCACTGCTCAGGATTCACTCTTACAGAATGATTCTGGCTGTGAAGACTCCCATGCCTCAACACATCACCTGAAGGTTTGGGTGAATGCATAAACAAAACCAGATACTGAGCAGTCAAAGACAGGGCTTGCTACAAATTTCAACCCCTACTAGCAGATTCTTATTCAAGGTATAAAACAGATTAACTACTTGATATTCAAAAGGCTAAAAATGTAAAGGCATGAAAAAGCTCAAGTTTCTTCCCACTTCATTTCACAGCGTTCCACGTCTTCAAAATGTCTTTCACCTACCTATGCTCTAATAACTTCAACTAATATATCCTGTCATGCAAGTCGCTAAAGGTAAGGCTGATGCTGTTAAACCGTGCTCTTTTGAGATCACTGGATCACAAGGCAAAGATCAGGAGATCACTAGGTCACAAGGCTAAGCATTTTGGCCGTGCCGTATTTCCTCAGCACGATCCGTATTTGTGTATTTGTGTATCATCACCGCGCCCTGCGTTTGCGGGAGCACCACGGTGAAGTGGCAAGCCCTCAGACGTGGGCTGTGCCTCGGGAAGGACGGCAAGGAAGGGCTCCGGGTGCCACCAGCTGGTCGGTGTGGGAGCCTGGGCTGTCCTTGCGCTGTCCCTTGGCCTGCAGGGACCCCTGGTGACAGACCGGCAGGGAAGCGTGGGCTCGCCCAGCGGGGCTGCGGCGCCCGGGTGAGGGGCTCCGGGGCTCCCCTGCAAAGCCACTCAGGGCCCGGGAGCAGCTGCGGGCCAGAAGTGAACATTTCCAGCGAAAAGTCCCTGAAACGCCACCAACACTGGTTCAGAAGGATAGTACTTGTTTCATAATGATCGTAGCCGGGTTTTCTGGTTTTTTCTTTTTTTTCTTTAAATATAAGATGGATGGGTGCACAACAGCTCTAACAAGGGCAGTGTCTGAATTCTCTCCCATCTCAGCGAGCCACAAACACTGCAGAATTATCCCATTCTGCAGAAGTAAGAGAGATGAGAGGCAGGGAGGAAAGTACCAACCCTGTTCAGCCGACATGAAAACATGCCAGTAAAATGGGGGATTGAGGTTTTTTTTCAATAAAAAAATTATATTTTTCAGACTGAAAGCCTGATGCTGAAGAGCACATGCAGAGGCCACCTACTACCACCCCTGCAGTAGCTGACTGCTGCAACAGGCCAGAGGAAATGTCTCCTGTCAAAGATCTAGTGGGCAGGTGTCTGAAAACACCACCCCAAACCCCACAACTCCAAAAAGGGGCATATTGGGCAAACAACCCCCTAGAGGAGGCAGCTCACAATCACACTGTGTGCCTCTCCTTCCTCAGCATGCCACAACAGCCCTGATAAACCAATTTTTAGTCAGTCCTGACCAGTTCTTCAATGGCTCAGTACATTTCAGGGTGGTTTTTTTGCCCTCCCACTGACTTACATACAAGTTGTGAATAGGAGAACTCATCAGCACCCAGGCAGAAATGAAGGCTCTGGGGAAAGGGGAATGGAGAGTCACCTCCTTTAGGAGGCCTCGACCATGCTGAACTTTCCCTGCTTCACTTGCAGCTCTGTGGAATTAATAACATTCCTTTTCAATTTCTGAGATCTTGAAGTTCCTCCTCAAGAAATGCATAAATGAATATATTCTTTGAGTGTGTCTGGGTTGGAGCACAGTAGTCGATGTCACAGCACAAATATTCATTGCAGCCAGCTTCCAGAGCATGCCTCCTGTCATCTTCCTGCATTAAGCAAAAAAGGGAGCATTCATGAAGTACATTTGGCCGTCTTCAGACAAAATCTGGGTCCTGTCCTGCCAGCTAGCATAGGGAAAACAAACGGCAATTATGGCCAGAAGAAACAAGATGCGGGAGCTGCACAGCCCACACTGTTTATATACCAGGGACACAACACGACAAGCTGAGCCCGGCACTCGATACGCAGCGCAAGAGCTCCCTCTCCCCACTTCCCTCAACGTCTACATGGTTCTCTAACCACGCCCAGCATCCAGGTGAGATAAAAGCTCCCACATTGCTCTCCACCCTCCTTCCCTAGCTCTTGATGAGAGGGCTGCTGCTGTCACACAAAAATACACTTGGCCAAGAGCTGGCCAAGCTTCGTCTCAGCTGTCTAAATAAAGGCAGTCTTGAATCAAACGCACCAGGTCCTGGTGAGCTCCCACAGGACACCATCAGACTTCTCTGAGCCACACCCAGCCTGAGCTTGGATAGACTGGCTGCTGCCAGCACCAGGTATCCATTAACTTCATAACTTACTAGGAAACAGAACAAAGGCAAAATAAAAGCTTCGTGTAGACAGCAGAAGTTTTTAGTGAAAAATACATACAATATGTGACTTAAGCACCTTGTGCCCAGTCCCACCTTCCCAGTTTAAGAAACAAGCCAATTATGTGAATTGTTTCCAGCCCTAAGGACTACAAACTCAGCCCCTAAAAAGCCTCTGCTTCAGAGGCTTTTGTCATACATTCAGAACCACTGCTCTAAATGTCTGACAATACCTTTTTCAAAGGGGTGTTAAGTCTCAAGAATATATCACAATTAGATAATTTCAGTTAAATAAATCATAACTATAACTTTTTTATCAGAGTTGTGAGCTGCAAAAGTTAATTTATTTTTCCTCCTCTTCAGCTTTTTTTGGACAACAGCAATTCAGGGAATTATTTGGTTTTGCTGCCCATGTGCAAGCACCCAATAATTACTTCTTTTACACAGGTTACTATACCTCACGACTTTCATGAACAAACTAACTTCAACATGGATTTCAAAAACTGAAACACTGAAAATATAAAGCAAGGCAGAAAATAAGCCATAAAGCAAGAAACAAAATGCTGCCAGATTAATTTTTTAAGTTTATTTTTATTCCCTTGTAGCTCCCAGAAATTTTCAGTAACTAGTTGATTTAGAAGGCAACAAAAACATGACAAATGTAACACCTGAGTACAGGGCAAGCCTCATTAATGTGTTTAAAACACATTTTAGAACATAGTGAATGCATATTTTCATTGTGCATATTACCTTTCACAATAATAGTTAACAAATTAAATTCAACTAGAACAGGAGAATTTTGCATGCCACTTTCTCCAGAATATTCAAATGAGAAGTTTTTATAACCTTATCCCATTTACATAAGAAGGCTTTCTAAGAGAAGCCAAGTGACCTGTGTATGACCAGCATTTCAGTTAAATCAGCTTTCACTCTCTTGTTCCAAAAGTCATCTGTAGGACATACTTCTACTTGAACCTAAAAGCTTCATTATTTCATTATTTTTAAAAGACTTGTAAGCACTTCCAGCATCTGATACATTCTGTATTCTTTCAGTTTAAAGCATTATGAATAACTAAGCAGAAACAGAACCTCCCACATCTCCACTCTTGGGAGGAGTAAGCTGCACCAGACATTTCCATCTACTGCACTCCCTGGACAAATGAAAATCCTCATGTTCTCCAGAGCAGCTGCCAGAGAGGATTAACACCACAGGAACAATAACATGAACAGAAATGAAAGTTAACAGGCGTGTGGCTATCTCCTATCAGCTGTCATAACTTAAGTGGGAATTCTGTGTAGTCTTTGAATTTGTGACTATCAAACAACTTTTATACTCCCTTATTACATTTGCCATGTTCCTCTCCATGGGTCGAAAAGGGAAGAGCAGCTCATTTTCCGTGTAACAGACAGCTGACTTCTAAATAAAAGACACTAATATAGGAAAAAACATCCCAAAGCATTAGAAAACTTTTAAGTAATGTCCCTCTTATAGCATAAACCATGGCAGGCATTAAATTCCAACTGCAAAAGAATTGTATTACTTCCCAAGACCCAAGATTTGCATAAATGGCTTCTAAGCACTATTACAAATATCAGCCAAGACACTGCCACCTTACTTTCCCAGAAGTTTCAACTGCCATTATTTTGGGGAGCAAAAGCTTAGCTCAGCTCTTACCACAGAGCCTCACTAAAAAATAAAAGGAATAAATCTATAGTTTTGGCAATTCTATCCAGAGTAAGTCCTTCAAAAAAAAGGACTGCAGAAGCTTCCTTTTTTTTTTAAATAGAAAACAAAGCCATGCTTGCTGAACTTTTACAATTTAAGATAGTACCTATTTGATACTTTATTTCAGATGTCAACTTCCAAAACACAGATTCAAGTTGTTGTAGATTTAATCACACAGATTTTGTCATTGTCCTGTTTCAAAATAGCATGGGAAACTTCCACAAGCAGCATAGGTTTGTCTGCTGAAAATCACTTGTTTACAGCATCGTCTCTTGGCACATTCTGACTGGAATATTATAATGTCTGTCATCTTCAGTTATGAGAGTCACCACAGGCCAGTCCTCCTCCGGGTCATTGGGGTAAAGTGTGATGAACTCATCAGTGCTGTACTTATAGAGTCGGTACACTTGGATGGTGTACTGCAGAGCATAAGCAAGAAGAAACATTTCCACCTACATTGGAAAAAATAAATATTTGTGTAAAATTCAACATACCTTCGACAAGATTTTTCTCATAAAAATATTAAACTAATACCTATCAGATGTAATTTTTCGAAGACAAAAATTATGAAGTGAGAAGGCATATACATGAGCACCTCTCATTCAGTATTTCCATCATACACCTCTATGATACCATGCAGTTAACAAGAAAGTCTTCAGACCCACAATGGCATAGTAGAAAAATAATCCTAAAGGAAAACTACTTTACATAGAGTGTCCTACTGCCACAAGCAGGGAGGAAAGACATTCTCTTGTATCAATATTCATCCTGTTAAGTCACTTAAAACCACACAAGAGCAGGTTTCAGGCAATGATACTTTCATTCTTACAGCTTACTTTGAACTTTCCAGCCAAATAAAAAGAAAATGGAAAGCCCTTACAAAGCCTGTTGACAGGAGAAGAAATTCAGAAAAAGAAGCTGTAAAAAGCTTCTACCTTGTCTCCTACAGTGGCAAGCATATCAATAACAATTCACAAAAAATCTTACTGAAATAAACAAATCTAGTCAGCACAAAAACAGGCAACATAACTTCTTGACTGAACTGAGCAGCTAAAGTCACCAATGAATCACCTATTTTCACAGAAACAGCAAACTGTCTCTGCAGTTGTCTGATTTTTAAGATTAAAAAAAACTCCAAAACATAATACTTCCATGTTTCTAGTATTTACAATTAAGTAGTGAACTTAACTGCAGTGTTCCACTTGCAATGAATCCAATGGGACTTTTTGAAAATGGATGTTTCCAAAATCCTTCAGACTATTCAGCTCATTAACTACTACTTTTTATGGTTTGGGGCTTTTTTTGTAATATGTGTACCATTTATGCTATGTATAAAGCCGTAACTCATTAGCTTATCAGAATTCACCACATGTATGTGCTACACGTTGTCTTCATAATTTGAGTATCAGCTGTTATCCTATTTTTTAAAAAGCTAGCAACTAAGAGATCAATACAAGTGTTCTATTAATAGCAAACCCTATTTCCAAAGAATGCGACCTGCCAGCCACCAGACAAAACCTGGTGTTTCAGAGGAGGCTCTTTACAGACTCTCACTACAAGCCAGCAGTTCTAACATATTCTTCCCAACAAAAGGCCACACACTTCAGCCAGCCCAACAAAAGCTGGGTGATTTCTTAAACCACTTGAAGCTAAAATCTCCAAAACAGGAAAATAATGCTGTATGAGCAATCTCTCCTTACTTGTTCAAGGCCTCCACTGTGACCAATATGATTCAAGTGATTTTGCATTAACTGACAAGGGTTGCTGGATGTATCCCGTGCAAACAGGAGCCAGGAGAAGACAGGCACTCTCCTTCCACTTTTATCGGCGTTGTATAATTCAATGGCAGTGCTAAGCATCAAAAATTTCAGCGCTTCATAGAGACTATACTCCTCCTCTTCGTTTTTAAACAATTTATCACAAGCCTCTTGTTTCTCAAGGGGATCCTTTATTTCACTTATATTCTTCCACTAGAAAAAACAACAAACAAACCATCACACACAACACAAATGAACAGCCATCACCCTGCAAGAGCTGCAAAAAGCCACTTGTGAGTTGTCAGATGCTCAGCACAGACACTCAGAATTCAGCTTATGAAGAGCTTTGTGCCTTTTAAAAAACACTCAGGAATATTTCCACAACTGTCTCCCTATCAAGGTCAGGCTGAGTTAGTCTGATTTTGCTTAAATTGATCCACAAGCAAAGCAAAAGGAGCGGATGCTAGAAATTGCTGCAAGGTGGCAGAACAAATATTGTTGTGGGACAAGCATTAAGGTAATAACCTTTTTGTTTCCTGCACCATAAATCCTACATACTTCGTATTCTTTACATTTCTGTTACTCAGAATGCATATTTCATTCCAACCCTCAAACTGCTGAATGCAGTATTCGAAATACTCTTAAAAGCCTTCATAAAAAGAGAATTTGCATTCACAGTAAGACAGGAACAACTGAATAGTTTTTTAACAGGTTCCAGTGTTCCAAGAGGGTGAAAGCATGGGGCTAGGTAATATAGTATGAACACTTAAGGGCACAATCATGTTTCTATGACCCAGAATAAATGTATAAAAATGAACAAAAACTACTCCTTTGAAATTACTTAAGTGTTGTGCTGTGTTTTTCTTCCCTTAACCTCATCCAGACAGCAAAAAGATTTGTCTATAGTATAAATCATTCTTTCAAATAAATACAAGACATAATAGAGGAAAAGAGCTACTCTGTTATATTAATTTTTTCATTGAAATCTGTCTAATTAATAGTTTTCTATTTGCTGCTTGCAAATTAATTCCAGCATCAGGCTATTGCAAGTAGTGAAAGACCAGATGCCTGGATCTGAAAATACACTCTTTCCTTGAATTTTTTGTAGTATACATACAGAAAAGGGACTTCCACTACTGAAAGCATCCTTATGCTAAATTCACCGAATTCAAAAATCTTTGTCACTTTTCTTATTTTTAAGTGATGAAAGAATATACAAATACTTTTCCAACCTTTTTCCTTAGAAGTATTAAATACTCTTTTATTTCATCACTTATTTCTCCCATCTTCTTGCCAGGTTTCTGTTTTAGCTGCCACTGCTTGATCCAGTCATACTTGCTCAGCAAGTTTTCAGGAAGCTGGAAGTTGAGAGAAGAAAAGGCAGCTTAAGTCAAAAGTCTGAAAAGGAAAAGCCACCAACCTGCATATTTAATTTTTTTTAACATTTTGCGCCTTAAAACCATACGTCAGATGTCCTTCTGAAGAGATGTCACAGTAAGATGACCATAACCAAACACAGCTGGGTATTTATAATATTTGTTGGGTAACAGTCTGAATGCTGGTCTATTACTGTTTCCAGATCTAACAAACACACAAGCACTGGATAATCACCAAGTTACTCTTGCCTTTTTTTTTTTTTTTTTTTTTTTGTTTTGAGGTTTGTTTCTTTTTAAATTAAAACACTCCCCCACCAGCAGATAGACGACAGTTAACTGCGTTTGAAAGTGTCCCTGAACCAACAGAAGAGGATCCATCAGATCCACCCAGAAGTCTTGGTGGACTGCAAACTACTTTGTCCAGAACTCACAAACTGTTTCCTTTTCAGGGAGCACAATTCAAACACTCTGGGACAGGTTTTTTATTAAAGAAAAAAACAACCTGGGAATTAGCTGATGAATCAGATCATGTTTTAGCCTCAGAACTTCCTCTTTTACTGCTCATGTGCTACACCTGTTCAGTTCAGAGCTTTTACACTTCCCTTTAAGGACATCCTGGCAGTTGCATGTCCAGTTTTGTACCCTCATCTATTAACCCATCTTACTGCTAGAACTGCAAGAGCAACTTGTGTCTCACAATGGGTTAAATACTTGCCTAAAGCAGCACTCATGCCCCCAGCCACTACCAGCCCATTTTCAGTTTATTAGGACTCCAAACCAGTGATGTGCTCTCTTTAGTGGCAACAATGTGTGTCAGATAGGCACAGACCTTCCCCCACCCCAGCCAGACATCTTATGCTAAATGGACACAAAGAACTAAATAATCAAAAATTATATGCCAGTAACTTCTACAACTAGAAACGTGCATGTAATCACCATGTTAAATTAAAACCAAGAAAAAACAACAACAAAAAAGTTATATTTGTACTGCCAGCTGTCACCATACACATTTCTCTTACGTGCCTTCTGCTTTGATGCATAACAATTTATCATTTCAGTTTGTTTTGTAGCTGTACACCCTTTTCAAAAAAATGTTAATTATCATATGACACTTTCCTCGATGAATCAGTAGCAAAAAAAACATGAACATCATTAAAAATTTCAAAGTACATAATTTTAAAAAAGTTTGCATGCTCTTTAAAGGAGCACTGGGAAACTATATTCTTTAGTCTGATAATGTGGAAATGGTTGAGAGCTGGAAGAAGGTGTTTTTTACAAAAAGGAAAGCATTTTGCAATGTACTTGCAGTAAAACACTTCATAGAACTGTTTTTATCAATAATTACAAAAATATAATCATTAGGCATTTACTTAACAATGACAGTGGCCACAATGAGAAATGTTCAGATTTCCTCTAAAGTTATACAGAAAGGCACTCTGCATCAGACGTTCACCATTCCCATTCCCAGCAGCATCCTGACAACTGGAACCATACTCCTCTCAAGTGGCTCACTTTTGTACAGGCAGCTTCTTACATGTTTGTTCCATGTTCACCAATACCATCAAATGGACTTTGTTAACACAAGAAAATTTCTGGAATATTCTTCTTCTACTTGTAGGAAGATCCCTGCTTTTCTTACACATCACAAGAAAATCATCACTCCGCAAGAACTGTTCTTCATGTCAGGTTGGAGTTGCTCTTGCACTTATTTTAAGCAACATTTAAGACACAGGTAATTACACACATTCTGCAAAGCCTACAGCATCCAATTTGTTACTCCACTTTCTAGAGAAACCATATAAGGCACAAAGAATAGATATTATAATTTTGAAAAGCTGGGGGTTTCTCAAATGTTAGAATAAATTGTCTGTATTTTTTGTTATTGCCAGCTGTCTTGTGGAAAACCTCTTACTGCCACACTACATGCAGTAAGAAGAAACCAAGAGGGCAAGATGAAGACAGACAAGACACATTCCAGTCAACACTATAGTAACATTTATACACATTATAAACTGGAAACCAAGAGCACCTGGACTCAATTCCAAATTGAAAGAATCACTGTGCACTAACAACAGTCTTGAACACTACTACTCCTCAGTTCAAGGATATTGAAAAGTGAGCATATATATTGCATAACAGAGAAATGAGATCATAAAATTATCAAATAGGTTAGATCCAGTATTACTCTACTGTCAGAAGATCAGCTTGACACATACCGTAGTAAAATCCTCACTCTGCAGCCACCTTGGTAACTGTGTAGCTTGGCTTAATGCCTGGAAAAGAGTTGCTCTGAAGGCACAATAGTTATCACCTCGTATTCTCCTTATAGAGGCAAACTTCTGAGCAACTGCTTCATAGCCCTAGAAAAATACAAAATCCAAAGAACATTAAATCATTAATAAAACATTTTAAGGTCACACACTGGTAACGTAAGAGATATTGGAATATTATCATCCAAATGCTAATGCTATTTAAAAAAAAAAAAAAAAAAGCTTGACCCACTAGCCTTTTTGGAAGTTCAAATGCTTTTATGTCACCAATTATGCTTTGAAAAAACCAACTTAGTTCTGCTGAAAAACAAACAAAAAACTGAAGAAATCTAATAGATAGTTGTTTGAGGTATTTGTTTTATGACAGAACATAAACATCATTGAAATATGGGCAGCTAACTCATGTAGATTTCCAAAAAATATCAAACATCACACACACAAGACTACACATCATGCTTAAAAGAAATTTCAGCAACAGTTAATGCTACTTACCCAATTCATGTCACACGTAGTTTGTTTCTGCCTCAGGGTAAGTTTGTGTTTACGCTGAAATATCTTGACACTTGCCTCAGCACATTTGTTCCCTCCCTGCTGTTCCCATACACACAGTTGTAGCAGAAGCCACAATGCTGAAATGCAGCTTCTGCAGCTCAGCTACCCTGGCAAGGGCCAATGCCCTGTGTGTCTGTATTTCTCACAGCAATCTCCTGAGAGTGGCATGGGGAGTTTTTGACTTTTGTAAGGTATTTTTTATGTTTACTCACATATATCACTAAATTTTTCAAGCAACAAAACAACTTTGCTTTATTTTCTACCATTCTAGCTCAAGATTAATATAAAAAAATTAGTTCAAAAACTGGAATAAAAAAAATCTCAGGAAAAATTTTTAAAAACCCATGGAATTCACCAATTTCAGCTACCTGCCTTCCACCTTAAATTTTGGTCATCTGCTCTGCACTTCAATAGTCCACAAAATTAGCATTTTATGTCCATAAATGAAATATAAAACTTCAATTGAAAGCAGTAACAAAGGACAGTATTCAAATCCCTAAACTATGTGCAGGTAGCTTTACTGAAAACACATTTGGAATGAGAACAAAGAAAAGTATCTGCCAGTTGTAAACCACTTATAAGACCTCACAACATAAAACATTGCTACGGCATTTCCTGTCTTAAAAGATTGACCCCATAGGAAATAACATAGCAAACAAAAACGAAGAGCCTAATAAAATTCAACAAAAATAGAACTGCTACCTTTCTCATCCTTTTTGCTACTGGTGTATTTCCTCTCCATTCCTTTCTGCAATACTCCATGATGTCCATTTCAGGTGAAACACTTAGTTTATATTCTGTCAAAACAGAACATGCAATATTATAAAGAAAACAGAACAAGGTAGAAAGCACATCAAATTTCTAAATATGCTATCACTTCAAAATAACTTTAGTGCCAAATGAAACTGGCAGCACAACCTGTAGCTACTAAGTAATTATTACTATGGGAGGGGATAAAATCAGTTTGCTCTGAAAATGATGTGTGAAGAAAAGTAATGATGTAGTTCAACAAGATAGAGAACACTCTGCGCCTCTCTTCTGCAAAAGTTAATTGGCAAAGAGGAGAAATTAGTAAAGTACTCTTCATTTTCTTAGCAAGCAGAAAAATATTTGACAGAAGCTTCTCTTCTCATAACATAGACTATGTGACTGCTTTCCAAAGAATTCACATTAACTCGTAAAGTAACTACAGAAACACAGGGAATGACATACTAAGACCAATTAATTTTACAGAGAATTGATCTTTTTACGAATCAAACTGTACAATGCACTCAGTCATAAGTAACTGCTATTGAACACAGACATCTGTGCACAAAAGTCCCTGGAAGAGAGGGTGTCAGGACATCACACATCAGTGCTACAGTGAGTTGCAATACTGTATTTGAAACTTCACACAAAATTCGATTGTACCTGATGAGTTTGTTTCACAAAGCAGTATTTTCTCTCTCTCTATTTCTTCTTCATCACGATACATGTCCTCCTCACTGCAATAAAAATCAACATGTACCTCATGTAACAGCACAAACCTTACTCTCTTTTTCAACCTCTTCCCCTCTTTACAACTCAGGAAAGTATTTAAGTGTTTCTACCATTTTTTTTTCCAACTCAATTTGCTTTCCATCTTACCCATTTTCATAGAATCAACACTAGCACTCAAAAGTAAAAAAAAGTTTAAAAAACCCTGTCAGCTGCTCCCCTCCAGTATCTGTCACTAGGTTGGTAATAAATCATTGCCTGAATTTCTCTTCTGTGGTTGAATGGCTACTACAGTCCCTTCGTATTTCTGTATTTTACAGTACAAATTTGCAGAAGACACAAGCCAACATGTCTGTTTGCTGCATATACGAATAATGCACCCTATGCATGCAGCTAAGAACACGTTACTCAGCAGAGCTTTGGATCTACACACCACTGGGACTGACTAACCTGCCTAGTGCTGAGCAGAACACATGACAGAATACAATGAAAAGTGGCCAACCACCTGCATTTAATTTGAATGTTACTAACTCAAAGGAGAATTTCCACCATAATCCAAAGTACGTCTTACATACTAGGTGAAATCCAGAGAAACATTTCTTCCTCAAATAATATGGGCTTTTTGGCCAAGGTACGTTGTCATAAGAGTAAAATAATCTGAGCCTATATACAACATTCTGAAGTCAAGCTATGACCATGAGAGAGGAAATTATGCCCTACAAGAATACTGCATAGATTAGCATCTGCAGCTTGGATGTGAACATTACTGTTAAAAACTGAGTTCCATACAATGTTCAAAAAACTGACTGCAAATTGCACATTCCACTCCTGAGAGGCATTTGTCATATAATTACATCTAGCAAATAAACGTCTAAAAAATAATCACAGCTTCACAATTAAAATACTTGAAAAAACATATGTCACCAGATGTATCAGTATCATTTAGGCTTACCCCTACAAGAAGTTTACATTGAAAGTCTCTTTTTCAAAGAAAGTACGTAAGCAGAAAAAGGCTGCATGGTTATTATTTACTGCCCACTACTATTAGCAGCTTCTAATCTACTCCTCAAGAACACCCCAAATCCAAACCACAGTCTGCCTGCAAAAGACTAGGAAGAAATTAAGGCAGTGACCCTGCCACATCTTACACCACTAAGAGAGGACAAGCAATTAGGAAGACTGTGAGAAAGAGTTTCATGTAGCCAGATGGAAACTGGATTACTTTCGTTAAACTTGAAAGGACGGACTACTAAATGATGGCTCTGTATTTCTTTTTCTTTATATCCAAACCAGCTTACTAAACCCATCTGCATGTATTTCCCTTGAGAAAAAGAAATCTTTGGTATAAAGACCAATGTAGGTTAATACCAGGAAACTAATCTACTGTGCTGTCATATAAAACTGGTTTCGTTTTCACGCGCATGCTCAAGCAGCTGCTTGAAATATCATTTTTAACAACACTAAATAATTATTAATTAAAAGAGAAACAATAGATACAGTAGGTATTAAACACAGTACTATCTGACAAGAAGAAAAGTCATAGAAATACTTGTTTCAAGTCCATATTCATGTTACAGTATGATACTGGACAAAGCCTAATTTCTCAGCAGAGTTTAAAATCCATTAAGGTTTGTCAAGAATTTCAAGAATACTTAATAACCTTGAAAATACTATGAAAAAACCCACACAGTATTTGACAGCAGCATTCTCTAGCGTATCTTCTCTGTAAGCCAAGTATCTAAAATATAAAGCAACAACCTCCCACTCCGAGCATGAAGAAACCTGCTGCTACAAGGGATCCCACAGGGATGTCAGGGCAGGGAAATTGTTCCTTCGCGATACAGCCTTGAATAAATTCAGCATAAGATGCAGAAAGAGAAGAAGTGCTCAACTGACTAAGTTAGTGAGATTACCCAAGAAAGAGGAAGTTTGGTGTAAAGGAAGCAGTGTCATGCCCCTTCTGCAGATATTATTAAACCACCTTCTTTCTGGGAGTTGACAAAACAGAAGCAGCCACAGACTAAGCAGTCACATGACAGACTAACATCCAGAGTAAACAAGGTACTGCAATTCAAGAGAATTGTTTTGAAACCCACATAGCCAAGAGGTGCAATCCATCTGCACAGGCACTATCATTCCAGAGACGAAAGTGTGTCATAACACTGTTGTAGCACAGCAACTGTTAAGTAAATCTGTAGAAAAAAGAATGTGGAAACTAAAGCCTTTCCCCACTAATGTTCAGATAAATGACAGATTTGACAAATATAGTGAAAATAAAGTAAGAGGTGAAAAAGAATGATGAAGCGAAAACATGCATGCACAAAAGAAAAAAATAGTGCAAAGAGTTGCATGCAAATACTTAAATTGTTGAACTAGTTAATGGGATTTTGCTGAACCAAAGATAAAAAAATCAAAAATTTACTTTAATGAACTGAAAGTACCCTCCCTTTCTATACAAAAACTATTAATATATTTTAAAAAATTAATCCTTACCTCTCCTCAGATGACTCCACTGCTGAACGATTACTAGTCACAGGTACATACGGTTCACAGTTTCTAGGTGCATCCTGATCCGTCACAGGAGATTTAATCATATCTCTCTTCTCAGGTCTCCCACTACTTCTGTATACATACTCTTGTCTTATTTCTGATGTATTTTGCTCTTTCTGGCCTGCAGCTGCATTTGCTGAGACAAGTTCCTCAGAAGCAACACCAACTTCATTTGTATGCTTCACCAGCTGTGTGGGAACACTCTCTTTTTTCTCTTCTGCACCTGCAGAAAGGCTGGTTGGTTCTGTCATCCACCCCTGAAGATTATCCTGGCTTTGAAGAATGAAAAAATATATGAGGAGTTTCTCTCCCAGAACAAAAGCACACGTTATAGGAAAATTACATTATTTTAAGAGTTAATGTTATATTCAGAGAATTCAGAGGGTACACAAATTATTCAAAAACAGGAAGAAAATCCGGAACAGTTTGGTAAAATAAGACAGCACCCAAGCTATTTTCTAACTCATTCCCCTGACCATCATTTCTTACCATGGCTAAGCTGCGCCAGTTCTTCAAACACAACCTGCACTAGAATTGGTGCCCTGATTAAACACCTGCTATCCTTGAGGTGCCTTACAAACTCACCTGAATCAACTCATCCATTGCACCAGGATCACTGCTTAGTGCAACAATCTTTGTCTTTCCAATATGATGCCCAGGGTATCAAGACAGGATGTCTACAATCCATTCTAGCAAGCTCTCCAAAGGTTTAGGATTTGTCCAAATACAGTAAATTTTCAGGGATATTTATCCTAAGTTGACAAATAATGCCCCCCAAAAGTTATGGGTTGCTTAGCAATTGTCACATTCATGTTCTAGACAAATAGTGGCTATCCAGGCTGGTGACCTCAGAGCTCACAGACTTAATATCCACTCCATAAAACTTAAAACTGCACAACACATTTCTATTTCTAGGTTAAAGCCTCCAACCTGCATTCTATCTTCGCTTACTAACATACAGCCCTTTGGTACCCGAGCCCTCATGTATACCAAGCTGTCCCATAGCACAGAGCTCTAGAGCTAGAACTCTAGCTCAGGACTAGAGTTCACAGAACCACAGAATGGCCTGGAAGGGACTTTAAAGGTCACCTACTTCCAACCCTCCTGCTGTGGGCACGGAGACCTTCCACTAGACCAGGTTGCTCAGAACCCCATCCAGTCTGGCTTTGAACACTTTCTGGGATAGGGTATTCACAACTTCTCTGGCAACCTTGTTCCAGTGCCTCACCACTCTCACAGTAAAGAATTTCTTCCTACTATCTAATCCAAACCTACTCTTTTTTAGATGGAATCATTCCCCCTTGTCTTGTTACTACACGCCCTTGTAAAAAGTTCCTCTCCATTTTTCCTGTAGGCTCCTTTACGTACTGGAAGGCCACAACTAGATCAAAGCCCTCTCTCTTCCAGTCTGAACAGTCCCAAGTGTCTCAGCACTTCCTTACAGGAGAGGTGCTCCATCTCCCAGTCAGCTTCGCAGCCCTACTGGGGACTCGTTCCAACAGGTCACTGCCATTCCTGTGCTGGGGCTCCCAGAGCTGGATGCAGCACTGCAGGTGGGCTCTCACCAGAGCGGAGCAGAGGGGCAGAATCTCCTCCCTAACACCCCTGACCACGCTCCTTTTGACGCAGAGTCGCACGCCACGTCCCGATTTCTCCCGTCCCCGCTCCTCAGGGAAGGAAGGCCCAGGCCTGGCACAGCATACGGCCACCCGTGCCCGCCGGCGCAGCGCAGCCGAGGGAGGCCTCACCTTTCCGCCGCGCTCTGTCCCGCCCGGCACCGCTCCGAGCCGCCGCCCGAAGCCGGCAGCCCCCGCCGAGCCCCGGGGGCCGCTGCCGGGCCGGGCCCGAGGGGAGGGCGCGGAGCTCGGCCCGGCCGCCGCCGTTCGCCGCTCATGCCGGCGGGGCCCCGGGCACGGCCCCGGCCCCGGCCCCGGCCGAGTGCCCGCCCGGCCCCTGCGCGGCCCCGCAGCCGCTTCCGCCCCGCCGGCCGCCGGCACCTGCGCGCCTCCCGCTGCCGGAAAGGGCGGCCCCGCCGGCGCCCTCAGCCCCGCGGGCGGGACGCGGCACCCGGTGCGCGGGGGGAAAGCGGTGAAGTGAAACCCCCCCAAGCTGGGAGGCAGCAGTAAGTTCTCGCAAACAGAGGAGAGGGCGGAATTAAGAGTTGCTTTCCGGCTGCCAGACGCTCCGTGTAAAAGGAAGTGCTCGTAGGATGCAGGGTATGTGTGTGTGTGGAGCTCGTACAGAGCTCGTCAGAGGCTGGAAGTCTCTCTTCTGGGAGCAAGAAAACACCTCACCACATTCTGATACACCTTTGTGAAACTCTAGACAGGAGAGAACCGCTCACGGAGAGTAAAAACTACATGCTACTGAAACATACCCATTATTTTAAAAAAACCCAAAAACTCAGAGTAAAAAGTCGGAAATCTGTAGAATCTGTGCTGTGTGAGAAAAAGTCCACTGCAGTTTGGGCGTTTTGGGGGGAGGGGGGTCTTCACATTGAAATTTGGCCTGAAAATGAAGAAGTATTTGTCTTTTTGAAATTTCTCTCGTAAGAATATGCTTTCTCTGAGTATGGCAAGTGATGCTGAGACTGGAGGCAAATTACTACAAATAAACTTGTCAGCAAAGGTATTTGAACTAACATGTCTTTAGAGTATCAAACAATATTGGGAGAACATTTCAAAGGTGGAGGTCAGGTAGTAAAACCTCTAAAAGGTTAAAATAGCAATGATAAGTAATTTGCAACGTCATGAAACTTAATATAAAACCGACATTTTTGTAAACAAGCCTTTTTGTTTTCTTTTATGCACTAGACATGTGGAAGTATCATGAATGTTTGAGCAGAAAAAACCCATTACCTTAGGTCTCTTTTAATCACTGCTCTTCTTGTGGATCAAATTCATGTTGGATTGCTCTTGACAATGACATGTCCTTTGAAAAATCTCTTCGTTTGAACAGCTGTTTGACTGACAGGTTCGTCTCAAAATGCATTCTTGTTTCCCACGGATCACTTCAGAATGACTCCCTATCAAGCAGCTAGCCCACTTGAAGTATACCCAGCTGTTTCCCATGTTGCCATCATTCAAATAATTTAGATTTAGTAGGATTTAAGAGCCATTACAGTTGCCTCCTTTTTAAGATTAGGTACTTTACTTGTTAGGGTTTTTTTGAAAACTTTAAGGCAGAGATGTTTTGGCCGACCATTTCACAATCCTTGAGAGAGCTGCAGAGCAGAATAGGTGAAGCAGCAACCTAGACCTATTTCATCGTGATGAGCAAAATAGAGTGTTGCAAAACGACCCTGCAAAGTAGTTGAACTGTACCTGAGTTATGAAATGAAATTTGCACATTCTGTGCATGTTCTGTTTGGAACTGTTTCCTTGTAACAGAAAGTTCCTGAACAGCAAATTGTATTTACTTCCTTTCTCGAGAAGTATTAGATGAAAACTATGCCATGATGTCCTATTTCAGGCTCCACTACAGTAGTGCTTGCCTTGTGAACTTGAAAGAATGGGTGCAGTCTCTGTCATTTGGTATTTAGCTGCTTACAGATGGGGCTTTTGTCAATCACAGGATTAAGTGGTTTTTTCTCTGCATCACAAAAAGACCAAAACTAAAAACCCAAAGAAGGTATTTTTCTGATGAAACTTTGTTTTTGAATTAACTGGAATAAAGTATCCCAGACGTCATCAGCTGAATAAACAAATTTAACAGAAAAGTCCACTCTCTCCGCTCTCTCTGCCCTCAAGAAAAACTGGGGAAAAAATTCATAATCTTCAAATTGGATATATGCCATAATTGAATTGATTAAGGTTATTCATCAGTTTTGCCTTTATGTAAACTACTTCTAAAAATAGGGTTTCTCTCTGCCTCTTGTAAACAATATATTGCAAGCATATTTGACACATTTTCTCAGCAAGGGGTATTTGTGCGTCTAGTGTTGATATGTAGTAGATAGGTCAGATATAAGATATCTGGAAATATTCAATAAGTTGTGTGACACATTTCACAAGATAGAGTGTGGCAAAAGAGTTGTGTGTTAGTCATTGCCTTCCAGGTTGCAGAAATTCCACGAATAGTTTTAGCTTGCAAACAAGAACCAGTGTCTTAGGGACTGAAGGCAGTAGCTGTTTAAGGACATGCAACGACGCAAAACGATTTAACACTAAAGGAAAAGAAACTGAGATAATGAAAGTGCAGTGTTTATACAAATGTGTCTAGAATAATGCAGGTTAAACAAAGCAAAACATCTTTTTCGTGTGTGTTACAAGTACTACCAAGTTGAAAAGGAATTCAGCATAAAGTCTTGAATTTTGCTTTCTAAAGACTGTGGAAGTGACGAACACTTCTTTTTTCTGAGATGATCCATTTTTAAACAAACAGACCCCTCAAAACAAACAGACCCCTTTGTGATTTGTGTACTCAGTTCCATTCTAATAGGTATACTTATTTTAAAAAAAAAAGTCTCATTTGCTCAAATTTTGTAACATTTCTGAGCAACAGATTTACCTAAACTATTCAATGCATTAGATAAAACAACTATGCAGTGCTTTCTTTTTTTGCACACAGCTGCTTCTAGTGTTTTGCATGGATGGTGGAGAATGTTAGTCATATTTACTTTCATTTAGAGCTTGGCCCCTACATGATCAGCCATATCCATTGACAGTGCTGTATTTTCTGACAGAGCCAGTTGTCTTTTTCAAAGTCTTCAGGGCAGAGATAGAATCTTGCTTTTCAGTCTTGGTAAATAATAAATGTATGTGAACAAATTAGAAAAATACAGAAATTACGGATCATAAGGTTTTCCACATGATTCTGTTGAGTTTCTGAAGTTAGTTTGAGAGAACAATGTTGACTTATTCATTAAAAAGTCACTGTATGTTAAGATCAAGCAAGGCAGACTTCTCTATACATAAAAAAAAAAAAGAGCAGCTGTTTGCTTCTCTTGAAGATATTAAAATAGTCATGTTATTTAAGATTTTTTTTTGAGAATGGGGCTTAGGCAGAATTTAGACATGTAAGCCCAAGTATTTTTATTGTTTCCAAAACACCTAAAACTTGTGTTTTCAAACTTGTATCTTCAAAGTAGGCAGTGAACTAAGTGTTACTAAAGTCTACAGTAAAAACCAAAATGCATGCCTGTTGTCCTGTATGTGATCTGTTAGTAGCTCAGACTATTTCACTTAGAAATCTAGTTCTTCTGTTGTCATAATTTCCAGTGGAGTGTCTGGATAGCTCCTGTACCTATGGGAGAGGTGAGATTCAGCCTCCTAGCTGAAAATAAAATTGAGATTTCAGTTCTCAACCCCAAGGTACTAAGATCAACACCACAATTATGTAAATCTGAATGAAGAAGATCAGCAAGCACTACTTCTAGTCTAATGCAATTCTGTGTTATAAGAATAACTCATAGTTTTGCAAGAACACATCTCTGGCTTGCTGGTCACACCTGGAATGGGTTCAGCAGAGTTTACTTCCTACTGTAAGTTCCCTATTTATTAAGTGTAAGGTACGACTATCAAACTAACTAAGAAAGTTCATGAAAGGCACAACAAAGACATTCAGTGCAATACAGGAGATCATATTTTGTAAGTCTGAAATATTTCTGTACTTGGTACTTTCTGGTAAAGGACACTAGCGGCTGAGATTTTGATACAAAAAGAACCCATCAAACCCCATGAAAATATATTTTTATTCTTTTTTCCTTATTTAATGCATCTTGATGCTTGCCAGTTGTTATTTTCTTTGCTAAACTAATTACAGTGCACTGCTTGAAAATGGCTCCACATTTTTCAGGAGTATGGTTAGAAACCTTTGGGCAATCAGTTCTTGTGACTGTAGAGGAATACTGTTCAGAAGAAAAATAGATGGGGAAAACCCACCAGTAAGAGTCAAATGGGCAATACAGTATCCATTTATATACTTCCATAATTATGTATTACCCATGTGTGCTTTCCTCTAGCATCCCTGAATTTGTTAGAGCTTTTGGAGATGTATTCCTAAGAAGATATGTCTCCTCCCTGGTACATAAAGACAGGTATATAGAGGTGCTGCTTTCCACTTTTATAGTTTCCAGTTTTATATTTCCCTAGAGTGAGCTCTAAATTGGCATGCTGCTGTCCAGCAAGCAGAAGGGTGTTTCCAGCACCCTGTGTTCCTTTTTTAAATGATTGAGAAAAATATGTAGGTTGTGGCTTTGGTGTAGTGAGTGGGTTTTTTTCAGTCCCTCAAACAGAAAATGGAGAATGTGTGAGTCATATCAATGTAACCTATACATCACTGCTAAAAATTGTGGCTGTTTGCAAGTTAAAAACCTGTCATTATTTTTTCACATGCACCAGTCTAAACAATTAAAGTTACAAGCTTTCACAAAAAGAAAAAACAAAGGCACCTTTGAAAACCTGCTTCACTTCTTTTTAACAAGCTTCACTTGCACATTTGAAAATGTGAAAACAAATTGAAAAACATTATTAAAATGGACAAATTGTCTATGAATTTGATAAAAATATTTATTAAAAGAAGTTACAGTATGATGTAGCTATTTTCTTCACTATTAAACTAAGAGTACCTCATGTGCTCCAATTGAAAAATAATTACAGAAAGTTTGTTTTAGAGTGCTCTCAGTAAACCAACATTCTCAGCAATTGTTATGTCAGAGTAAGCCAGCAGAATGTCCTGACTGTTGCCCAGACGAAGAACACCCTTAAGTGGCTCAATCAGTTAACTAAACCTGCCTAAACACTTTGTGTATTTCATACCTTTTTTCCTCTACAGTTTCTGCATTAAAAAACAAACAAACAAACAAAAAACTGGATAGAGGATATATAGTCTGAAGAAGCCAAATAGTGATACTAAATGCAAAATTCTAGCAGCTTTATGAGACAGAAATTTACGAAACATACAAATGAGGGTTGGCTTATCTTCTCCACCCATAGTATCAAGCATGTATTTCCTTTACTGATTGATTGAAAATTCATTTTCATTTAAGCTTAAAGAGAAAGTTTAGAATTAGAGTTACTGCTCTTTTTCACATTGAATCTGCAAAAGTCGCTTGCATTTTTAGGGTCATGAACCTGCCCGACCTCCTGAGAGTAACAAAGAAGATGAAAGACGAACTGTAAGAAGCAAACCCACCATATGGCCTGACTGGAGAAGAGATCAAGGTGAAGTCAAGTGGTGAGTTGTCACATTCTGCCCGGGGACTCTGACATGTCTGCATCCATCACATTTGCCAGGTCATGTGATAAAAGTTCATCTGCACACTCAGTGAAGAGCACAGAGAGACCACTCTCATCAGCTATACAGTAGGAAAGCCTGGCTGAAAATCTAATGAGAGGTGTCTTTTGCAGTCAGATGTACTTCATAAGGTAGCATGCCATTAAGGTTAACACACTGAGAGAAGCAACATTAAGCTGGGTTACTGAACTAATGAAACATCCCAAAGAGTACACCAGCACCATGATAAAAATTGTATTTTAGTATCAAAAATCAAGAAGCTAAGGGTTTTTTATTACAGTGCTCAAATTCATTTGACCATGTTACTGTTTTCTAAAAGAGAAAAGAAGTGGTATTTTGCTCTAGTAAGTCGATAGATCAGCCTCAAGATCTTTTTCAGTTCATTAATCAAGTGAACTCAATCCATTCATTTGGAACAAATCCGTCTCAGCTGATGCTCATAAGTCTACCTAATGAACAAGCCTTTGGAGCTGCTTGGATGTGGCTGCCCTTGCACATACCTGCTTGGAACAAGGAATGTGTTTATGCCTGCTGTGCAGCTACTCTCCAGCTGACCAGCTCCTCAGACCCCCACTTGTTGATGGTAGCTCCTGTCAGCTGCCTTTGGTCCTTGTTCCCTGATGAGAAGCAGTTCTCCATTTCCAGCTTGACCGTGCACCAGCCTTCCTCAACAGGGAAGACCAGGCTACTGAAGCTCTCATCCATTACCCCTCTGCCAGCTGTGGCACTTGGATTGGTTTGGGGGATGGTATAAGCCTTCTCAGAGTGCAGCTGGCAACATACACTGGCTTCCACCAAGAAGGAGATGTTCAGCCTCAGCCACAGCATAAACTCTTTACTGTGGTACTGTTCTTAAACCTTCTCAATACATACACAAAATCTTCAGTTAAAATATCAATAGGAGGTCTGAACTGATCCATAAGATATATTGAACTAGAAAAGAGCAGAGAGACCCCTAAAGGAGAGATCCTTTGGAAGGCTGTAGCACGAGGATTAAGTCTCTGGGCAGCAGCTCACTTCCTTAAAAAAATTTTTAGAAATAAAACTTTAAAAGTACATACAGCTCATATTACTGAGTATGAAAAGGAGCATAACAGTACTGGAAACGTGATGGCCTTACCCAATTCTGATCCACTTGGTGGCTGGATCTGAAGCATAATGGCCTGCTTGATTTTGGAGCTTTTATGATGGGAAAAGTCCTTAAGTCTTCTCTCTCTCTGAATGGGGAACCTGTCTAAGAAGTGAATCTTCTGGAAACTCAGCACAACAGAAGCCAAGACATAATATTTATGTTTTGTTTTTCTGGAGCTCTTCATCCTGTACTGAGGAAGCTGGTAAATTAATCTTACTGTTGTCTTTAAAGGGAAAATTTTCCTCCAGTTCTGTCGTTAAACTGCCAAGAGATCAAGCATAAAGGCAATGATAGCCCAGAAATACCTTGAGGTCCTTTACATGAACTATATTGTATTGTTCTGCTCCAGGGTATTCATGTAGTGGCTGAATAGATTTTATTTATAGACACAATTTGCTGTGGACAGTGAAACTCACTTGTTCCTAATTTTCTGCAGGCCTTATCATTCTCCACATAAAACCAAAACCTTCCATAATTCTATCTCAAAGAGTAATGCTTTTTCTGTTGTTTTGTTGTTGTTTGCTTGTTCTGGTTTTTTGTTTGTTTTTGTTTTTGCAACTACAGGATTCTGGGCTTATTATCTCATCTAGAAGACAATGATTCTTTGAGCATAAATATCTACCTAGCAAATAGTTATTGCACCCTGTCCCCTCTCTCACTTTAGCTTTAGAAGTTGTTGCGAACTTCTATGGAGAGAAGAGAGGCAGCTATCATGCCCAAATAATAAGGAAACATTCCCTATGAGACAGGTTTAATTTAAAAGCTGTTGGGTTATTGGGATAAGCTACATCAAACAAAAGAAATTATTATGTCAAAATAATAAAAAGTAATAAAAATAATAGAAGTATTCTGGTTCCATGGGTACTTCTGCATGAGGTCTTCACTTTGGATGTTTGTATATCATGTGACTAAATGTGTGAACAATTTCTACAGACAAAATCCCTATTTCTATATGCAGCTGATATTTCTAGTACCTTCTGAGACAAATGTCCAAAGCCTGTTCAGGTAGAATAACTTTATGAAAGGAAGAAGCTTCAGGATGTTTCTGCCATTTGTTTTCTGACATCATCCGCAAACATCTGAAGCTGTCGGATGCTCTTATTGGATCATCTGTTCTTAGGTCTTAACCACCTGCTTCTTGCTGAACACCAGCTCACAACAAGGAGTTCAGTCTGGTCACAGGAGTATCCTCACCTCACATCTACAGTGTTCAGTATTGACAAATTGCTCTGGAGCAAGACTTGCAGGGTCTTGTAGAACAACTTGGAAAACTTTTTGATCTGTACACTTGCTGAGAAGCTTTTCCAATTAAAAGATTTTTATTACTTTCTTACATCTTCCAGGTAAGGAGTCTACTTGTAATTTGAGAATGATTCACCAGACTGAGCTTGAACATTGTAGCGGTCCAGGAGCCTGCCACATTTGAAATGTAGGGAATGCACAGACATAAAAAATGGTGGTAATTCTCTAACATTGGAGCAAATCCTTTCCATCCCTTGTCATGGTACATTTTTTATGCTTAGGATGAGAGGTACAATAATAGTGGGCTTCTGTTTCTCTTTGCCTTTGGGAAAACTAGTCATCTGTGGTGATTCTCTATTCTAGCAATAAAAAATTAACCTGTTGTTGTTTTCTGCATTATTCTTCTGATGTTTGTTGATTTTGGGTTTTGGGGGTATTTGTGTGTGTGTGTGTTTGGTTTTGATGGGGTTTTTTACCTCTGGGTTCTTCATTTGTCTCTCTGAATTTTCAGATATTTCTTTTTGACTACCAGTGTCAGATAATTTTTCTATCTAAGGTTTATTTCTATCTTTATTGGAATCAATCAATCATTCAATCATAAAAACCCAGATCCAAACCTAATCTGTGATCCCCTTGCTTAGATCATAGAATAAGCTAAACAACATTGATGGTCCTGATTTGTGCTATCACATCAAGGACATGCAAATGTGGTTGTCTTTAGCTGACCTTAATTTACCCAGTCCAAATTTCTGCAGATATTTACATGGAAGGTCCTATGGTAACACACATCATCTGGAGACACAAAACACACCAAGACATAAGCTGGCTGCATATATGCTGCTGTCAGGCTTAAGAAAAGCCATAGTCCCTGATGGTTTGCAGCCAGACATGTGCATAGAGAAGTGGCCACAGACTCTGGGGTATCCCAGACCTAAAATACTGTCAGTTTTTGGTGCTCCCCTACCCATCTTACAAGCTGACAACACTGCCTGTCAAACCCGTCTTCTGCATCTCGACCAACCTTGCACGTAGGGATAGATTTTGCCTTGGAGTGTGGAAAATGCTCATTTACATATCAGCTAAAAAACTGGACTTCTGGAAATAGATAGATCTTGTTGCAGTTGTTGGGTGTAGAGACAGAGGAATGTCAGGCAGTAATGGAGCTTTTTTATAATTTTCTCTTTACAAAGTGCTCTTGCAAGACTGATGCAAATGCTAAGCCTTGTGCTAATATTTGGAATACAAGAAGCAGGAATTAATAATCACATTATGGGAGAGATTAGAAGACTGAACCTTGAAATGAGTGAGTGGTATCGGTTCAGTTTACCCAGGAAAAAATTAAGGTTGGTTTGATCATGTTCTGTTCAAAAGATCAATACATCCTATCTTGCCTTTTAGTCAAACAGAAAAGGGTGTATCAGGATTCACTGACAGGTAGAAGTAGCCAGACAGCTGAAAAAAGGCATATGTTTTTAAAAGTACAGATAATTCAGTCCCTTTCCCCCTCAGTTTCCCCAAAAACTGTTAAAAAAAAAAAAAAAAAAGCTCAGCTGTATACTCTTAACTGAAATTAGAAGTGCAGGAGGAGAAGAGACTCCGCTCAAAGGCTGCTCGTTTTAATGCTTGGCAAGAAACTGGGAATTTCTAATTGCTGGCAGCATCTCAGAAGAAACATTTACTTTGTTACTAAATTACATCCATGTAAGGCACTAAAATGATCTACAACTATAATTCCTTTTTTTTTTAACAGCTTCAAAAATATAGCTGTCATGAAACAACTATGTTAATATCCAGGTATTTTTCTATTAATAGTTCACATTTGTGACTCACAAAGGTACAGTCAACATACTGATACTCATTTATGTAATAAACTCTTCATCAAAACCAGTATTTCATGCAATGTGCTGGCATTTTGTTCAGGTTTATGTCTTTTTTTTGAAAAAGGCAATGAGATAAATAGGCTGGTAGCTTTCCACACAAATGGTGTTCTCTTTTCTTTTTATTTAAATCATATATCTTCCTTCCTTCCCCTCTTCTTGCATTTCCAAAGTGCTGGGCTACTGGCTGCTGTAACTCCAGCAGCCCTAATTTCATCCTAAATGTATCATACTTGTTCTGTGCAGTATTCTGGAGCTCTAGATGAGTTACACTTGCAGGACCAAATGTTACAACTATCTTTTCTGACTAATGCTGCTGGGAATTCCATTTGTTAAACTACTCTTAGTCTGAAAAAATGTCTTTCATCCCTTCACCAAATACATCTGTAAAAACATTTCTACGGTTTGAACTGTCACACCTTTTCTTTTCTTCCTGCCTTTGAGTAATTCAAAGAGCAGTTCTATGTAGAAAGGCAGCACTTCTGGAGCTGCCCAGAACAGAACTAAAATCTTGTGTAGTTTGCATGGGTTCTTGAAAAAAAACAAACCAACGTGATCTGCTCACATCTTTTGTCCAACACTCATGAATGCCTTGTGCTACTAAACTGGGTAGCACCTATGGTGGCTACTGAACAGTTTTGCTTGTGTTCCCGTGACTTTGGTGGAAGCTCAAAGGAATGCCTCAATTCCAGATATCTCTATCTGCAGCTTTTCTGAGTTATGCTCACACCACGTGTTGTGATGTGAAGAAATTCACCTTCTTGGGTTTGCTCAGCCTGTAAGTTTGACTCCCACTTTTCTCCTTACTTAGAAAATGTACTGAGATTCAGATGTCTATCACTGAGGACTCTTAAGCTCCCGTGCTCGAAGTTAACCTCAGAAGGCTAATGAGGTAGTTAAGCATTTCCCTAAATATACCTCTGGGGACCCTCAAGACAGAGATGTGATCCAATTTGATCATGATGGGCTTTTCACAGCCTGTGAATCAAAAGCATGTGGTTTCACTCCTGTCTCATTCAGAACTTCAACAGAAGGTGGCCAAAGTGTATCTTGGCTGTATCATTCCTGCTGCAGCTGCAACAGAAGCAGTGAAAATGCCAAATGTGGGGACACAACCAACAAACAAGAGGAAGCCTTAAGTCATCAATACAGGAAAGGCAAGAAACACGTTTACTCTTCTGGAGAACCCTTACAGTGGTGAAGTCTTTGTGTTGCAAGAGCAGCTGAGAGCAGCTTCAGTTACAGTAGGCACGATCTCTTCATGGGTCGCGTTTTAGGCTGCAGGGAAGAGGAACTGCAAGTACACTTTCTGTGGATATTACACTGGAAAATTTTCCCATCTCCAGTCATAGACTGGCAGTTCAGACTAAAAAGTATCCATGGACTTACAAGTCTTCATGAATCTGCTTACTTCTCCTAGCCATGTCTTTCCCATACCTCCTACTGCCCTTAGGTCATTGCTTGAGATACCGTGTATCTCCTGTGTGAAGTCCAGAATCACTACAGGATTGATTTTAATTCCTTATCTTCTGAGCCTCTTCCTTCAGACCCTTTTGCTCTGTTCTAATCCCTGTCCTGTAGAAATACAGACACGTGATACCACATTAAAGAAGGAAAGAGGGAAGACAACAAAAACATAGGTTTTACTTTTTCCCTTTTTTCCCCTTCCAGTAGCATGGATAGAAGCTACATTAAGCTGAACAGATGTTTATAAAATCGTTAATTAAGATGTAACATACCGAGTGTTTTAGAGCTTATTTATCCCAAGCCATCATCAGAGCAGGTACACCCTAGAAGGGGAAGACTGCAGCCAGTGAAGGCTTCCCACTGAAGCATAGGAAGGCAGTGAGAGACAGAGAGAAATCACCAGATTCTGAGTGCACACCCCCCCACTCTGCTCACTGCCTTACTGATGGGACTGAGCATGACCTGTGGTAATAACAAGGGGAAGGAGAGGAGTCTGGAGTGATGGTGAGCCTGGGAAAGGGGAGGGGTGTTTTTTCCCTAAGCATTCTGACATTTGTGTTTTTTAAAGTTTCCCAGTACCTAAATCTGTAATTAATTACTAATGTTAACTGCCAATAAATTAAGGTAAATTCCCCAACTCAAGTCTGTTTTGCCCATGAGAGTGCATGAGAAGTGATTTCCCTGTCTTTATCACAGCATAAAAGCCTTCTTGATCCTCTTCTTCCTGGTTTTGCCCCCATCCCACTGGTGTGGGAGTGAGCGAGCAGCTGTGTGGGTATGTGGCTGTTGGCTGGGGGAACCCACCACTGGGGGCAAGTGTGACAATCAAAGAATTGAACAGAGCTTATTGAACTGCATTTTCTGATGCTTGGAAGCCATCTAAAAAATAGCTAAAAAATTCTTATCATTTGTAAGACCACAGAATCACAGAAAGGTTTGAGTTGCACAAGCACATTCAACTTAGTTGCCTCCCCATTTCAATGAAGCGTTGAACTGTGGCCAAAAGCTTCACTAGAGAGGAACATATTTTGGTTAATTGGCCTCCCAAGGCATTTAACCTCAGAATTATGCAAAACTGGGGTATGTCAGAAGATGAAAGCATCTGAGACCCATTTTATCTTTTTCCTGCTTTTTCATTTTTCCCTCCCAGCAGCGCTGTTCAGCACACACAGCTTCCAGCAATGCTCCAGCCATCCTCCTCACTCATCAGCCGTAGCTGACACAGAGCTGACCCAGAGCTCTGTGGTTCATCAAGAGAGATGCCAATCAGCCAAGCCCCAGGGAGAGAAGCTTTCTGCATTTATCTCCTGTCTCTCCTAGGTACATCACCTCCTGCCTCTGAGGCATGTGGGTTTCCTTGGATATTTTCTGACAAAGCTCTCAAAACCCCCCTGCAAGGCTCCCTGCTCCATCCCTGGCCAAAATCAGGGTTGGACTAACACCACAAGGCATGCTGTGAACATGAACAAATGTCACTTAGTGAGGCAGCACCACCCCTCCAGCCCAGTGGCCATGCCAGGCTCCTCTCCAAAATAATTTCAAGGGACCACAGAGTTGTATCCTTCCCTCTCATGAAACCAGGCCCAAAATGAAAGTTTCTCTCCTGCCAGGGAGGCCTTCAAGAACCCTGAAACCCTCACAAAACAAGAGGGGGAGAGACCAGGTCTTCTGTGGCACCAAAATTCCAGCTTTACCTTTTCTTCAAAATCAGGAGCTTTTCATAAAAATGAAGCCTCCAAAACACATTAGTGCTGTAATGGCACTAAAATAAAAGGGTCACAGATGGGATTGCTGTAATATTCTTGAAGTATAAAAAACAGTGACATCCAAATCCCAAAAAAAAAAAAAAAAAAGGTAGGTCTTTTCCATGCTTTTACTGGACAAATCCTTATTCTGGACAACTGAACTATTTTGAAATCATACATATGCCTTAAATCTGTGCTTTACACAAGTTTAAAACTGCATTTGAAAACTATTTCCTAAACATTGAACTCAACACCCTGAGCCAAAGCAGGTGAAGTTACCAGCTACAAAAGAACTACACTGAGCAATTTTTAGTTAGCTTCAACTTAGCAGCCACAAAGTAGACAAGAAGCAATTTCAGTGTTAGAGCTGAAGAATGAAGACTGACACTATTTCTTTTGGAATTAAAATGAAATATGGAATGTGGTTTATACATTTTTTGAGATGCAGTTTTTAAAAAAGATGACATTCAAAACCCAACACTTTTTACTCCATTACAATAAAAGATACACATTTCTTCAGCTTCTCTGTTAAACTCACTTAACACACATTTTCAAGTTTGGGGAAAAATCCAAACCCGACACTGAGGCTTCAGTATGGTTTCTTCTTCTTGCTAAATTAAAAATAGTAAATAATAAATGCATCCTGACTTTAGCTGCCTACAACACTGCATTTTAAAAAAACCATCATGACTGTGTGCTTCTGGATTTGAACAGAAAATTTGTCCCTACCACTGACTGGAAAGGCCCCTGGCACTTACACAGTACCAGTTTGTTTCAGATTCACTTTACTGAGGATGATTTTCTTTTTTATGCATTTTTCTTATATACACACAACCCCACACATATATATATACATGTATTTATTTATATGTAAACAGATACGTACTTTTTGCTTTATATATATGTAAAATATATTATCAGGGAACCTGGTTAAAACTCAGTGCAGCCTCAAATCTGTCTCAGTGTTTCTTAAGGAGTTCTCTCTGCATTTACCTCTAAGAATTGTGATTATCCTCACTTGAAGCTCCTCTGTTTTCACCTCCCATTTCTGTTCCTGGCATGATTTGGCTGGCACCTCTGACACCTGATAAGGCGGCAAATCTGTTTCAGTATGTCCTTTCCGGATACTTGGGACAATATTAGTCCCACCTAACTTCAAATATCTAGGGCAGAGATTTATGCTGGTCACTGCCAGCTCCTGCTACAGCCAATGAAGAGAACCAGTCCCTTCTAGAGACCCACCCCCTCTGGCTGTCCATGTGCCATTGCCTTCCACTGACAAGGCAGAGAGCCCTGGTTCAGATGCAAACATCCAAATTGGCGAGGTAAATTCCACTGTCTGTTTTAGATTTTTATTAATTCCCCACTATTAATATGCTCAAGGTCACAAAAATGTACATTTTCACAATTTATCACTTTCAGCTGTAATGCTTTTGTATTCTGAAACACAAATAATATGTAAATCATTAAAAAGTCCACTACAAAAATACATACTTTTTTTGGTATGTCTGTTTGTACCAAAACAAGAATAAAACAGACAAGTTTATTGATAACTGTAAATGCTCCTGTTGATGCAAAATAGATAACAATACATTTAGGTATTATAACTTTTTCCCATGCAGAGCAGAACCAAATCTAAAGTAAGAAAATTATTTCATTCAGTGAAAAAACTTCCTTTTAATAAATAAAGTACTTGCTATGCAGGTTTTGATGAGATGAAATTATTACAGCTATCAAGACTTCTTATTTAAAATCTACAAATCATTCAACAAAACTGAACTCAAACTTTCAGGAAACAAGACATCTACAATGCAGAACTCAGGTGTTTGTATTTATAAATATATATATATATATATATACACACACATATACACACAAATAAAAGGAGCATAAGGAATAAAATTGCTTTCCTTTACACAAAGGAACTGAGCATTGTCCACTGACTCCAAGCACTACCATGAAGAAACCTCATGCAATTGCTTTAGCTCCTGCAGGCTTTGTTCACATTTTTGCTACTGGCATGCATTTTATCCTGCAGGTTTAAAAAAACAAATCTGCCTGTCCCCATACCTCTAGGATAAGGGGAGGCTTTGTTTCTTAATAAATCCCACCCACCCTCTTCAATACAACCATTAGCCTGGGGATTGTAAGCTTTTCACAAATATTTTGCAAGATCTAATACTTCTTCAAGTTAAGGTCCCTTATTTTGAAATAATCAAAACGCATTGATTCTTTTAGAAAACAGAACTGAGCAAAATGTTCCATCTAGTAAGGTAAAACTCATTTACTTGTCCTGGACAGACTTCTTTAAACACAGAGGTCTAAATTAAAGATAGCAATTCTAGGCAAGGAGATTAACACATAATCAGAGGACACAACATGTTTGCAACACTGCTGAATTCACATAATCCACAGAAAATTACTATTTTCTGAAAATGCAGTGTTTGTGCATGTATTCCATGCACAACTTTCTCAGATTACTTGCAAAGGAAATCTTGGCAGGTAATGGTGAAATCAGCCCTTAAAGGATTTACAAGTTGACAAAAGTCACACGCAGCTACTGGGTCTAACTCTGTTGCGTGTGACCTATTAACGCTGCCCTTTTTACCTCGGAGAAAGCGATGTACTTTCCTGATTTACACAGGAGCTCTTCCATTCATCTGGCACAGCATTCTCGTGTGTTGATTTTTTTCCCCCTGTGTTACAGTTGTTCACCTTCAGGTATCGCTGCTGGGCGCAGACAGGTCCGTTTCCCATGTCTGAAGTAAGTACAGCCTGCAGCTGCTTGCTCTGCCTGTCCCTGGAGAGAGGCGTTCCAGCAACAAGGGAAGCCAAGTGGATTTGAAGCGGCCATGCAGAGGCCCCAGTTTATATCCTCCCATCCCAAGGCAATGAAAGTTAAATAGCCTGGAGTATAAACTGTGGGACCCCGGGAGTTGCTTCCTGTGTGATTCATCCTCCCTAGCTAGAGACAGACAGGAGTAGGGAAAGGCAGTCGTTGCTTTAGGCACTTGAGTTTAACCCATCCATGGATGTCAGAGTAAACCCTTCGGCTAGCAGTGGAAAACCCAGCATGACCTTTGCCTTCGTTGTCAGGCAGTCCAATTTTTCTTGTCTGACAACCCTCAAATGTTGTCATTTTTTTTGCCCCAGACAGTACAGCAATATATTTTGTATTTTTTATGGCTGACTGATGGTGAACTGAGCTGCAATGGGAAAGCAAAATGTTTACACAATAAACCCATAAATCATTTTGTAATCATTAATGAGCATTCTCAAGATTTTACTGCTGCTGCTTAGAAACCTAATTCTCTGGAATTGGTCACTCACTATATTATACAAAGGAAAAAAAAAAGTCACTGGTCCTTCACGTTCTGAAAAGGGGGATGTGATAGTAGCGGTCATCCTCAGTCAGGAGAGAGATCTCATTCCATTCCCTTCGGTATTCATCTGGATAGTTTACTTGAAATTCCTCAGTATTAAACCTATGCAGTCTGTAAACTCGTATCCTTACTTCAAGTAAGTATCCAAGAAGAAACAGTTCAACCTAAAAATGAAAGAAGTCTGTAAGACATTTATTTCTAGACTTTGAAAACTAAACTGGAGATAATCCAAGTTAAGGCAAGTCATTTAGCTTCAAAACAGCATACAAGGAATAAAAGGGGGTCCTTTTGCGAGTGGAATAAGAAAATTAAAAGTTTGAGGGCATTCCCAACAGCCCTTCCACTTCTCTTTTGCATGGAAACATTCCTCCTCCACCTGACACCATACATAACCTGCTCCCAAGCCAGCTCACACAGCTTATTGGGGAGTCAGAAAGAACTACCTGTTATCAAGATTGATATACCCTGATAAAATGGGAAGCCTGCCACCTTGTGATCACTTGCTACATATGGAAAACATAATAGCAAAAGGAGAAAGTTTCTGGTACTTCACATATATGAAACTGGAGAACTGGCATCTTCATTGATACTTCTTGCTATGGATTGCTTAATCAGGAAAAAAGGTTTGGGAAAAGTTCATATCCTTGGGCATAGCCACAGACCAGAACTTGTCCAGTTATAATCAAACTGCTCCTAAAGCTGACTGCATCATGTAACAGTTGATAACTGAAATTGATTATAAAAAATAATTTAAACCATTGGAAAGTGAAACCATATGCAAAGGGTAGTGGGGAGTTTAGATGTCAGCACTTAACTCCTCACTAATTATTAAATAGGAAACAAAAACCTTAACATATAAAGGTGAATACTTGAGTTCTCGTTACCTACTCTTAACAGACATTAGATCTCACCAGAACCAAAGGGTGGAGAGAAAAAAGAGTGATGCTACAGGGTTTGGCATAGTGGAACAGATAGGAAAAACAGAACAACAGGTCAAAACAGCATAATCTAAAATTATTTTACATATCAAAGTTATTATTGTTCTAAACTATGTCTTATTGACAGCCTGTAGCACTTTTTGGCCCAGTCTTACTACATTTTTTTTCCTGGAAGGCTTTCCTAAATCCATTTCCCCATATCTCAAATTTTAAAAAACTGGCCAACCAGCATGGATGGTGTATGATAGAATCACCTAATCACTACAAAGATAGAATAAGTTTTGTGATTTGTTTTTCATTTATATCCTTACCTGGTCTAGGCAAATAGAGTCACCTATGGAGTTCAGATGATTCATCATGAAACTCAGAGGGTCAGACGAAGAGTCACGAGCAAAGAGAAGGCTAAAAAGGTTGTGTACGGGTTCTTCCCTGCTCTTTATCTGCTCATAGGCTTCGACAACTTCATAGAGCATGATGAATTTTATGGCCTCGTATAGTTTGTATTCCTTGCTTTCATCAGAAAACAATGCATTACACAGGTTTCCTCTTTCTTCATGATCTCTTGTGGCACTTATTTCAGCCCACTGGAAAGCACACAAGAATATTAATAAAATTATTACAAATTCTATTTAACACACAAAAGATTGAAAAACAGGAACAGAAGCATGGTCTAAGTGTAAAGCATCTATTAACCAACACTGCCCAGTCCCAACAGCATTTGCAGGCAGCAGCCCCCAGTGCGACCAAGGCCAATGGTTTGAGGTTCAACAAGGCCAAGTTCTGGGTCCTGACCCTGGGTCACAACAACCCCAAGGAGTGCTATAGGCTGGGGGCAGAGTGGCTGGAAAGTGGCTCAGTGGAAAAGGGTGGAAAAGTGCAGGTGCTGGTCAACTGCAGCTGAACATGATCCAGTGTGTGTGCCCAGGTGGCCAAGAAGGCCAAGGGCATCCTGGCCTGTATCAGCAGTAGTGTGGTCAGCGGACCAGGGTGTGGTTGTCCCCCTGTGCTTGGCACTGGTGAAGCCACACCTGGAGACCTGTGTTCAGTTTTGGGTCCCTCACTATGAGAAAGACATTGAGGGACTGAAGCCAGTTCAGAGAAGGGCAGTGGAGCTGGGGAAGGGTCTGGAGCACATCTTACAAGGAGCAGTAGAAGGAGCTGGGGTTGTTCAGCCTGGAGAAAGCAAGGCTCAAGAGGAGATCTTATCACTCTCTGCAACTACCTGAAAGGAGGGTGTAGCCAGGTGGGGGTCAGCCTTTTCTCCCAACTAACATGTCACAGAGCAAGAGGAAAAGGCCTGAAGTCTTGCCAGGGGAGATTTAGATTGGATACTAGGAAAAAATTCTTCATCAAAAGTGTTGTCAAGCATTGGAACAGGTGGTCCAGGGAAGTGGTTGAGTCACTGTCCCTGGAGATATTTAGAAGTGTAAATGTTGGCACTTGTGGGCATGGTTTAGTGCTGGGTTAATGGTTGCACTTGATGATCTTAAAGGTCTTTTCCAACCTAAATGATTCTATGACAATGGAGCTGGGAAAGGCAGCAGGGAACCCTGTTAGTGAAAATAGGCAAAAATCCATCTCATTGGCCAAACACCATCTTTATAAAAATAAAATGAAGTTGGGAGCTAGACCTCATGCCCAGTAACAGCATAATCCATCACAGAGTTGCTTTGAAACAATTTTTTAATTGCAAGGATTTATTCATTCTCCTGACTGGAAACCTTTTTCTTTAAAAAAAATCCAGTTTAAATGCTTCATGCCTATCCTCTTCATGCATTTAAACTGCATTCAGCTAAAAGAACTACAACAAGCGAAAAATAAAAGCCAAATAACCCAACACTGGGAAATGCAAAGAGCAACCAAAACAAAATCATAACTGCACATAACCACTACTAGGCACACCTCAGGAAGACAGGCAGCTGTCACTTTGGCACAGCAAAGGTGCAGGCAAGGGACCAGATCTCTATTTTAATTCCCTCTTTTTCTTACTAATGCTTTGTTACCAGAGCTTGTATTAGTCTGTTTGGGGTTTTGGGGGGTTTTTGAAGTTAACAATTACTATCACTGCAGATGCACAGAAACCCTGGAGGAGCTCAAGAAAGGTGCAAGGTCTTGACAGGCCAACTCTTTATCTCTGTTTCAGAAGGCTTTGGGGCTACTAAATCTCCCCAAGTTTTAAATACATAAATAAGAATTATAGTCCTGAGTTGGGAATTATGGCAATCTGGCAATGCTGAGCAGAGGGGGCGGTGAGGCTGACAGCTCTTTGCAATCAAGTGCTTAAGCTTACAGAAAGAAATTGAAGCAAAAATGGATAATTACAACACTTAATGGGGGTAGAAGCAAAGAAAACACAATAGTTTTAGAAGAAAACGCACTGTTTGTTTCCTCCTTCCCGTCAGGGGAGGGAATCCAGAAGCATCTCATACAGCATGTTTATTTTTAATTAAAATGATGAGATACTGCAGGAGCCACTTGATAGCAAGGGCTAGCTGTGGGAAGAGTGGCCTCCTTAACTTGCAGAGGACTCCTGAGTATTTGCCTCAGTGGATCACCAAAAGCTGGATTCTCCTGCAGTAGAGGTGATGGCCTTCCCAGCAACTCTGCAGTCTGAACCTGGGAGGGAGGCCTGACTGCCCCACAAATAAGTAACCAGGAGCAGTTCCTTAACTCTGTCTGAACCCATTTCTCAGGGCTTTTATTTCTCCCAACCATTTCCTAGATACTCACATTTGTCTTTAATGCCTCCATACATTTGCGCAACTTCCCAAAGGCATTGGGACCTGTGTATCTTTCTGGCCCAAAACTGTATTGCTGAATCCAGTTACAACCTTGAGAATACAAAAGCTTTTCAGGGAGCTGGGAAAAAAACAAAAGGCAAGCTAATCATAACCATAATAAGAAGTAGAGTATAAGTTTATATAAACTTGTCTACATAGAATTTACGATGTGGTTCTATCAGCTGTTTGTACAGTTCAAACAACCAAGTAAATGGACCTCACAACTCAAATGCTGTGAAGGAGGATCCACTTAACTGCCAAGTCCTTAACAAACTTTTAAAACAGGGACAGCCAAAAAGAGATGAAAATATGCTGTCAGCAAAATATATAACTCACACTTTGAAAAGCTGGATACTTCCAAATTCAGAGAGGTATTTAGGATTACAGACACCTTCCAGTCTGCACACACACCTCTACAGGCAGCAGCTATAGATCCCACCTCCCTGCCACTATCTCCTGCTGTAGCTCCTGGAGCCCAGGGCAGGATTTCTGCTGCTCCAGCAACACAGCACCTCCCAAGTGACCACTGAACTTTGCATGGATGTGGATGGGGAGGATTCAAATAACCTGTTGTGTTTAGGGAGTGACATCTAGCAGGATGGCAGTAACATTCATCCATTCACTTTTACTGTTGGGGTTTTTTTTTATATCATTTAGACTCGTGTTCACATTGGTGTATTTAGATCAGGGACAGTTTTTCAATTAAATGTAGTTCAATGGGTTTGAAAAACTTCTCTTTAAATTCTGATAACGATTCTCCACTTCAACAGCCAACATATCACTTTTCACACTGAACAGAGCTTCCTTCTGCTGTGCATGGATAGCTGAAATGTGTTCATTTAGGAAATGAATTTTACCTTCAATATATCTCTTTCCTTCATCCACGAAGGAAAAGGAATGCCTTGGCTGAATATCTGAAAAAGCACCGCTCTTACTACACTATAGTTGTCCCTCTTGAGTTGTCTCAGGTATTTGATATGACAGCTTCTATACAACTCTTCATATGCCTAGAAAGAGACCAAGAAAAATTAGCAATAAAACCATTAAATCTTGGAAAAAACCCATGTTGTTTGAAGTCCAATTCCAAACAACTCATAAGAGGGAGCTAGGGGAATGAGAGTGTATGTTTTTAAGATTTATATACACAAAAATGTTAAACACCATGTTTTTGTAAACACCTTAGACTGGTGCTGCCCCTTAAGAGCGATTCTGCATTCTTTCCAAACCCAGCAGCTTGTTCAAGTCTCTGCACTGCTGCTACTGTAAACATTCACATGGTCAACTAAATTACAGAAGATCAGCAAAGATTTCTGTGTCATAACAGCATTAACCTCAACTGCTTTACAATGCAGCAGCAAAAGGGCAGGAACAGGTATCTGGAGAAAACTCCTTTTGGCAAAAACATTTCCTTACATTGACCTGAATCCATCGTGCAACACTGACCTGAGGCTGAGCAGATCTGGGAGCTCTGTGCTGAAGCGGATGGCCCTTGTCCAGCTACACACTCTGCATTACCTCTGGCTGCCATCTGAGCCCTTGTGGAGACAATTCTGAGCAATAAACTGGCAGAGAATTAGGGAGAGGACTCTACAGTCCCACTGGCTGCTCTATCCCTTCCAGTTTGCTTCCCGAAGGGGACAGCAGGATGGTCTCAATCCCTCATCCTCTTTTATCTTGGTTGCCTCATCACCACATCCCACCACCACTTCTCAGCTGCACTCTGTCCCCTTACTCTTACTGTATTAGCAGAGATAGTAAGCCTACAGAACTCTTCCTGCTGGGGGAGCTTCCTGCTGCTTCAGCAAGGTTGAGGGCCTCAGAGAACGCTCTTTCTGGATGACCTGCCTTATCAGCTCACCATCTAGGTGGACCACATCCAAAAGAGGAGAGCCAGCACAAAAGAGGGAGAGGGACTGCTTAGCTAGAACAAGGCGAGAAAGACAAAGAGACAAGGCAAACATGGGATTGCCCCTTTTGGAGACAGCAAGCTGGTTAAGGATCTCATAAGATCTCATCCTAAAATGTGCTCCTTTACCATGGCAACTTCTAGCTGATGTAACCAGACATCCACTGGCTGCTCCATACACAGGAGTCTCCTTTTCATGTCTGGTCATCCAGAAGGCTCATGGATTTTCTGAAAGGCTTTTTGCCCAGTATGGGCTTGCATATTTATTAGAAGTTCTGCTGTCTTTTGTTACTTGCTCTTCCAAATAGTTTTCAGCCTCGTTTGTTGTTCTGTGAACTTTTGGCACTGCTGTGTTCTCACATTTAACATGGCAAAACTGGATCTCTTCTCTGTTCATCACTTGAGCACAACTCCAGCTTTTTGAAAACTATCCTCTTTTTTCTACAACCCCCTTATGCTACTGTTTATCCTTAACAGCTTCTTTTTACCCTTTAAGTCCTTCTTGGTATGCATTTGCCCTGTGATTCTGATACCATGACCTAAAGCCACATACATGTCAAATACACTGGTGCAGTCAACTGCCTGTCTTGCCAGCAGCACCCTGTGCAGGGGAAGACACAGGCACAGAAGCACCTGGGCTGGGGTGCAGAGCTGGAGCAGAGGGACTGTGGCCAAGGCATGGGATGGCCACCATCCAGCACCCCAGCTCCCTGCCTGCTGGGCACCACCCAAGCTGGCACAGGTCAGATGCCAGCTCCTGCCCTGCCTGCCCCCAGTTGCAGCTGACGATGGTGGAGAGGGGAAGGCTGCCAAGCATGGATCTTCAGAACTTGGAAGAGAAATGCATGTGGTGCTTCCTTCCTCCCTGGAATAAGAGTTTTTACCTTAAATCAAAGGCTGGCAAAGTGACAGTACCTAAGACCAAATTATTTAGCACTGGGGATGATTTTTCCTGTTAAAGGTCGCTGGTGCTAGAAGAGGGAATTCAGAATATACACAAGACTAAAACCTGATCTGCATTTTGACCTGTACTACTGCACTCTTTATTTAGACCCATGTTCATGCTGTCCCTTTTGCTTTTCATTTAACTAGCCAGTGTAGCAGGCTTTGATAGCTGCTGCAGCTGTTTGCACTGGGAGTGCTATTCCTTTCCCAGGTGCTGGTTCTCCCCTGTCTTCATGCAGAGATTAAAATTTAACTCTTACCTCCCTCATCTGTTTGGCCTGCTTTGTTTCTCCTTTCCATTCTCTTGCACTATAACCAAGTAGATCAACTTCTGGCAGCACAGTGAGATTCCCTAAATTGAGATTGATTCACAGATTAGTTACATTCTGCTGTTCTGCAACTGAAGGGGCGTTGCGGGGGTGATTAATGAATGTGGAGTGACAACAAAAAGCTTACTTATGAGTTCCCTCTGAAGATAGTTGCTCCACCTGAAATATAAATGATAGAACAGGTGTCAACAAGGAGGTATCAACGGTCAGTATTTACTGAAATAAGCAACAGTGTGGAAGATTAAAGTCTGCATAATAAAAACCTACCATTTCAGTAGCCGTGCTAAAAAGCTGTATAGCCTTCTGCAATACCAAAAAACAGTGGTGAGCAAAGTCATGCTTAACATTAGCTGCACTTTCACTTTTTGCCACATGAGACACAAGGATTCCTTGCTGGCTGTTTTCCAGGACCACACCTCATGCCTTCCTAAAATAGGGATAAAAAGAGAGAGGGAAGAATCTTATCACTATTTTGAAGTACTTGTTTCTATTTGTTTTCTTACAAAAAGAAAGATCATTCAAGTATGATACCACTTCAAATGAAACACAAAACATGACATGCAAAAGATTATGTTTTACTTAATACACATAATTTATACACTTAGTTCTTCAAGGTTTAGGGATTTGGGTGCACATAGTTCACATTTCCATGCTTTTCTGCACACAGTGAAGGCTACATATATAGTTAAAATGGAGTCACAGGGGGACTGGTATCAAAGACACTGCTCAATAACGAAAAAACCCCAAATTACTTTTGTTTACTTCAGGATGTGCTGACCTAGAGACCTGTACTGTCATTATTTTGTCTCTAAGTCATGGCTTTAAAGACCAGGGGTTCCTAGGACTTACTTGTAGTCAACAAATGGGCCATATAAGGCAATATTAGCTGACTAAGCATCATACGACTGCCTGGGGAATTAAAGGAATGCTCCTGCCTCAATTTGGGTAAGTTTAGGGTCAATTTAAAACTCCAGAGAAAGATCCTCTCCAGGGATTTGGTAGAAAGAAGCTCAGGAGATCATCACGAAGGGGGTGCATGCTCACTGTTCTTCACAGACATAAACAAGGACAAGATTCTGTCGCCCCCTTGGCATTACAGACAAGGTTAGAGAAGGTTTTCTGTTGTTGAGAAGACGACCTACAAGTGAGAGAGGGCCTGGAGACTAAATAGTTGACAAAGGCAGTATCTGCTCCCTAAGTGAGAAATTTGTCCTCTGGAAGAAATTTGAATATAGGAAATTCCCAGGGCTCATGATGAACAGCTGCTCTGTTATTAACTTATTTATTGATTTAGTACAAAACTTAAGGAGAACTCAACTTTTTATAAAGACATCCACAGAGAAGGCTGAAAAGATCCTTCTCCAGGGAGTCTACAGAGGGAATTACTCATTCCACATAGTTTTATGTCAGCTGAACTTCTGCCCCTCCTGGCTTTAACAGGAAATTTAAGAGGGGCTTAAGTTTTCCAAGTAAATTAAGCCCATGCACTGTGGACAACAATCCAGTCAAAGAGTTATATATCAATTCCAACCTTAGCGACAAGATAAACAGTGATGCACTCATTTTTATGGGCACTGTTGCATGTATATGGAGCACTGCTTATACTTGGCTTTTCCCAATAATCTGTTGTTTGAAGAAGTTTTATTACAAGATGTTGTGCTAGTCATCTGGTGATGAGACCCACACCTCATCTTGCCCATGAACTAAAAGCAGGTCAAGAGCTGTAAAGAAAAAAGTGTCAACAAACTGTTAACGATGTTATCAGAGGTGGGGTTGGGGTGCTAGTTCTGAAGCTCCAGAAAATGTTTATTATTGATGCCAAGTAACAGACAACAAAACCTCAGCTGTAAGTTTTGGAAATGGAAAACCTCATGGAAAAACCAGATACTCCCACTTAAAACGCACACACACACATACACACACTCACACTTCCTGCTGAGGGACACCAGTGGGCACATTCTCAATAAGCACACAAACTTCTACCTAGAGAACAACTGAGAAATAACAATCCCAGCAGAATCAAGCCATCACAATTTCTTCTCTCTCTTCTGTAGCATAAAAGTATCAGCACTGAAAAAAACCTCAGTAGACTGTGAATAACTGAACCTTCTGTCAACTAGAACGGAACCTGATGGCTCACAGACATTGTTCAGCCCATAGATCAGTGGGTATTCTGGATTTACACTGTTGTATGCAAACCAACGATAACAAATTAACACCAATTTAAATATACAGTATCAAAGGGAAGTTGCAGCAGACTTTCATTTCATTACTTAAAATGACTGTATGGCCCACTCCCACTTCTGATTTTGAACAAACTGGGTCTATAAAAAAATTAAGAGCTGATCCATCTGTTAAAATTACATACTTTGCATTATGGAGTACCAAGAAATACATGTGAATGCAAAATTTCTTCCTTCACTCCTTCTACAGGCAGAAAGATGAGAGCTCCACATCAGCTTTTACACTGAATCAAGCAATCTTTTGAAAACGTTTTGATGGTAATAATCCTGAAAAAACCTCAGACTATTGGAGTTCAACAAGCTCTCTTCCAATGCACATGGTTAACAGGTGCTTGAGCAACTGCTCTTGAAGGAGTGCTGGGAAGCACAGACTTACTGATTTCCATCAGAAACACAAATCAGTGTCAGAGAACACAAGATAATCAAATATTGCTCACCCATTTTTATTTAATATGGGGGATTTATAAATAGGTATTTCCCTAATAGAAAGCCTAGTGGGTGATGGGAAAACCTGCAAACAAGTGGTTTTGAGTATTTTTGCTACACTTGTATTGCAGCATACCTTGGACTTCATAAACTTTCCCTCCTGTCATGGGAAAGCTGCTGTTCAAACAGCACTTTGTGATTCAGTTAATACTTTCAGTGCTTATGTCACACTTAGAAATTAATTACATTTTTTATTCAAGTAAATGACATTTAGAAGTAGCAGCTGGATTGCAAAGTACTGCTGGTAAAAATACATCATGAGCATAAATTAAAAAAGGTGGCAGCTTAAAATAGATCTTTCCACTCCCCCTCCCTGCACCCTCCAAAATTCTTCAGAAACCAATGAGCAATTAAATTAATAACACATTAGTGGGGGGAGTAAAATAAACCCATAGATTTTTAAAGCAAATCCATTCCCTGGGATATGGGCACAATTCATCCAGTTCTTCAGGAGGCAGTGCCAGGAGCATTTGCTGCTGTGACCAGCTGCTGGGCTCCCATCTTCTTGGAGACTGACTGTGAGCATCAGTATAAAGACAGGGAGGCCTGACTCTTGACATGCAGAAATTTGGAAGAACAGAGGCTGAACAGTGCTGGAGTAGGAGCTGACAGCAGTGTTTATCTTACAATGCAAGTAGTTCACCATGTTTTCTTTTCATGCCACATCAGCTTCCTGCTAGTGCCAAGCCTTAAGCTTTTTCCCCCCTGCAAAGTCAGCAGGAGAGACACACAGAAGAAGACAACCAACAAAAGAGGCCATAAAAAAGATAAGTAAGAGACACCTGCAACATGTTTCATTCTCAGGAAGAATCTCTAAAGGATTTGCTTCACATTTGACACTCTCACAACTTTTTTGGAGGCTGCCACCTTAAATACTCATAATTGACAAAATGCAAAATGTCAGAGATCAGCTTGGGAACTAGTAGAGAGCACTGTATGCACTACTGAATATTCCAGCATGTCTGATGGCACATTCCCCCTTTACTTTTTTTCTCCATGCCGTTTACAAGGCCATCAGAAAGATAACAGAGCATCTTCCCAAATTAAAACCTGACAGAATGATTTCTTTTCGGGACATTCCTCTTCACCCTCTTTTTGGTACTGAAAGCAGGACACAGGACTTGTCACCATAAAGTGGCCAGGTTTCATACTCCCATCACACAAAACTATGTTCCTAGTTCCCTAAAAGCAGGTATACCCTCATTCAAAGAGGGAGGCAGAATGTGAGACCCCTCTGTTCCAGCCATCCTGCTGCCAACCTGTAGCACTCCTTCTCCCTCCTCTGTTGGCTGCAGAAGTAGGCAGGGAGACCCCTCAACTGAGACATGCACAGCTTGGCATGGAGATCCAAGTCTGCCTGTGTTCATGGTGTGCATGCAGAGTTCTCTTCACGTTGTTGCACATTGCTTTTTTCCAGATTATACACCATCAATACCAAGGTATGTTACAGAACAGGCTAAGTCCCTCTTTCAAGGGAAAACAAACAAACTTACCCTTATAGAGCAAGCACAAGCATGATGCACATGTGTACAAAGACTTCAACTGAATGAGCCAAGACGAAGACACAGAAAAATCATTATTATTAATTTTTCAAATTCAATACCTACAAAAGATTATATCCCATTAGAGTTTAGAAAACAAATATGCCTTTTTAAGTGGTGCCAAGAGATTACAAACTCTTTGATTTCCCAGTTTATTATCAGCACCACACCAAAAACATAAAAAATACTGAAAACAGATCAAACACATACCAAGATATGTGGGAAGCACTGCTTAATTCAGTAACTATTTCATTACAAATCCCTTCCTTTACAGAGTAAAGCAACGTCAACTTGTTAAGCAACATTCACCTGTTCTAACAAACAGGAGAGATGAGGATCTCTCCTTGGTATAATAAGAAAAAGAAAATAATTTACAGACAAAGATGGTAATCGTCAGTGACTTATCAAAAGTTCAACCATGTCTGCTGATCAGATCTCTTCTAATTAAAAAAAAAAAAAAACAAACCAAACCAACAAACCAGAATCCCAGCCCCAAACCATATCTAGAATCACACAATTACCTAGCAAACAGAATAGTTTTGGTAACACTGAGGCCCATCAGTCGCAAGAAGGGTTTTATTTGCACAGCTGTTCTGCATAGGGCTGTCCCAACTGCCCTCTTAGCTCCCTCAGTCTTCTTTCAGAAAAATATAGAGAATATAGAGCTGGCAGCCTTCTTCGGACCCCCTGATCATCAACAGGAACTGCTGGTGTTAATGCATCTATCCAGCTGGGACACATACTTATTCCTACTGTGCAGCAACAACCATAATGTGTTCTTACCCACCATGTGATCATCTAAAATATACCCTACTAGAGCTACCTTTACAAAACCAATTTCAGCTATATAATCAAGGTATTAATGCATGCCTTAGCCTGCACATACCATTTCTCTCTACAAATGCCTATGAGAACAAAAGGAAAGTTCAATTCTTCATTTCCTGTACAATTCAGCTTCCTTTTTAAGGCACAGGGTGCTTCATCCAAGACCTTCAGATGAATAACACTTAGCCACACTTCCATTTAAGTAAGAAAAAACATGAGAGAAGCCTTCTGAGAATTTACAGTCCAGAATACTGAATGAGAAACACATGAAAAGCATTTCATGCTATTAAAAAAACATGAATCTCTCTAAAACGGTTATTCCTGAGTTAAGAAAAAAAAAGAAAAAAATAAAATAACCTTTTAAAGAAGAATCCTCTGAAATCTCTGCTACTGTTTTTTCTTAATGTGGAAAAAAATCTGTTCCCATCCAAAAATTGCTATTTAATGCCTGTACACTTCAAACAGAACTTACGTAAATGCACTAAATCTATTATTTGAAAGAAGCCCACTCTAAGAATTCTTATTCTGCCTGCTGCAGAGTTGCATGCTGAGTCATTCCTAATGCCAGTCATGGTTGTTTCACAATTTTCAAAATACTTTTCTTTTTCCTTTTTTTTTTTTTTTTTGCCATGCTGAATCCAAACTGACAGAATAAAGGGAGTACTTTCCTCCTGAACATCTTAAATCTAGCTGACAAGTATAAATACCTTGGGCTTTTTATGCTGATGTGTCTAGATAACTGAAACCTGGTTAGGGGGGAAAAAAGAAAACATAACAATTATTTTCCTCCTCCTGATTTTTAAATCTTGTTTGCTAGACAGCACAAGACTTGTACCTACCACCCAACCCTCTAAGAATGCACAGTCATTAGGTGCTCAGGAGGCTGGGGATACCACAGGCAGCATCCCTCCTGGTTTCTCCAGGCAGAGGTCCAGTGGCAGCTGCCTCACTCCTGGGATTCCCCAGTGCAGGAAGTGTCCCTGGCCCTGCCTGGATGCTTTGTAAGCACATATCACAGGACAGTCCAAGAAATTTTAAGCTACCTGTTAATAAAAAGTTATCCCAACCGGTATCCAGGAAAACAGCAGGATCAAGCAACCCATGACAAACAAAAAAATCAACTCTTCTGAGCTTGTTTACTGGCCAAGGAGAAAGCCAGGCCCCTCTCACCAAACTACATCCATGTCGCTCATCATTCCCATCTCTGTACAGGGTCTGACTGCTGCACCCCACAGAGATTTTGTGTCTGTCTCCAGAGCATGGCCCTCTCCTAAGTGTACCCGATTCTGTGTGCAGGCCATGCACAGCTGCATATTTTTCACGTGGATTAGTAAATACAAATAATTTATGATTAATAATCACAAAAGGTTCCTATCTCCTGGTGGTACACCAGATCACAAAGCTTGTGCTTCCTAAGCAGCTATGTGCAGAGGTTATTCCAGCAGTGTTATCTGTTTCCTTGGGAGTTTTACTTTGTGTCTTGCCCTCCTTCCAAGACAGATTAGAAGCACAAAGCAAGGCCAAAGAAAGCAAAATATAAAAGCCATCACCCTGAATGCAAATGGCAGAAATTGGTCTTGCATCTCGTTCCCCCTGCCTCTCAGTGTTCAGTCTAACAAAAGCCAAAACTTCAGCTTTATTCTGCAGACCTCGTGGTGTTTGTATGGGAGCAGCTGGAGTGCTTAAACCCTGCTCTCTCTTCATCATTTCAAGGGCAACACTTTAAAACGGGCATATTTTAATTAACTCAAGCACACAGGAGTCCTCTGCCTTTTTGTCAGAGTGCATTACCAGGCACTTCTGGCCTAAAATCTTAAGCAAAAAAGTCTTGTTGAAAGGTAAAACTGACTGCATGAAGATAACTTACATTTCAGTTACTATCACTCAGTGTAATACCAAAGTCATAGCTAACAAAAACATTTCATAAAAATGTGATTCAAGAACTCAGAATATTCTGTGTGGGAGCTGTCTACTTGTAAATGCACATTATAATTATTAGTAGTATTATTATGCATAATAATATCACTTGTCATTATTGTCATTGCTAATGCACAGTTGGTATTTTTACAGACATTTGGATGCAAGAGAAGTTTCAAATGAAGCACTCTAGGCATCAGTTGCAGGGATCAAGAGACCAAAGCTCCCTAACACCTCTGCATTTGCACAAACTGCCTAAAAGCTGGACAGTTATGTGGCAAGGACTAAATAAAATATGAATCACGCAGCCCTGTAAAATATAGTTAAGTGTGACCCTGCATACTGAGCTCTTTTTCAGGGGCTGGCACTTGGCAGAGGCATAACTTACTTTCACTTGTAAAGTAAGAAAGTTAAATACAGGGTACTGGATAGTTTCTGATGTGGAACCCAGCAGTATAATTTTTAAAGTTCTTCATTTATATGAAATCCCCTATTTTTAAGGCCTTGGACTTTGGAAAGAACATCACAGCTGAAATTCATGTGCAGGAAATGACACAAAATGAAACCAGAATTGCAGGACAATAAACATATCTCCAAGCTGCTCACAAACAAGCCCATGGCACGGTGCTGTGCTCAGAGCAAAACTGGGGAAAATGGGTAGGGCTTCTCTTTGTCGTACAGACAGACCTGAACCAAGTTTTTAAGTTTGCAAAAGGCCAATTTTGCAAAAACTCGGCAATTAAAACCTTGCTGACCATTCGAGGGAGGCGGTTCTGCCCTCCACTGTTGTGAGGCCCCACCTGCAGTACTGCATCCAGCTTTGGCACCCCCAATGTAAGAAGGATGTCCACGGAGGAGGCCATGAAGATGATCAGGGGGATGAAGCACCTCTCTTATGAGAACAGACTAAAAGAGCTGAGGTTGTTCAGCCTGGAAGGCTCCTACAAGACCTTACCGCACCTTCCAGTAGCTAAAGGGGCCTACAAGAAAGATGGAGAGGGACTTTTTACAAAGGGATGTAGTGACACGACAAGGGGTAATGGCTTTGGACTGAAGGAGGGCAGACTTAGGTTAGATATTAGGTAGAAATTCTTCACTGTGAGGCTGGTGAGGCACTGGAAGAGGCTGCCCAGAGAAGCTGTAGATGTCCCATCCCTGAAAGCATTCAAGGCCAGGTCTGATGGAACTCTGAGCAACCTGTCTAGTGAAAGGTGTCCCTGTGCAAGGCAGGGGGGTGGAACTAGATGGTCTGTAAGGTCCCTCCCAACCCAAAATATTCTATGGTTTCCCTGGTGGGAGCTGACCTTCAGGCAGTGCCAAGCACCTTGCCTTGATGCTGCTTTGCTGCACAAGATGCAAGGGCAGACTCGATGATGGTCAAAGCCTCATGGACACCACATCATATCAAGGCACTAGTTTGATGCTAAGGTACCCATTTCTCACTTTCATAGCACTGTTTACCCAACATGACTACCCTGCCCTGGAAACATAAATGCTAAACATTTAAAATATGTGGGAAACCCCAGCAACATATTATATATGGACAAGGAACCAGAGACGGGGTCCTGCCGAAGACCACGAGTGGAACTAGCAAAAGGACCAGAGACTGACCATATACAGCTACATATTGCCACACTTTTAACCCTCCACCATCACAGAACATGGCTCAAATAAGACAACACAAGTCTTCTGCTCAGTCTACAGCATTCTCCTCAGAAAAATGTTTGTTTAAAGAAAAGTGTGGGCAGTACAGGTTGCCTTGCTTGACACATCCCTCTGCACAGGTACATAGTGGCATCTGTCCTCACTGGTGACATGGGGACAGGAGCTAGAGACACACTTCCTCTCTCTGTCAGGAGCTTCCAGCATGTCCCCACAGACTACAGAGAAATCCCAAGCATTTGGGTCTGGATCTTGAGAATGTCAAAAATGTACAGTGTGTAGAGCAATTAAAAAATTGGGAAGAAGCTACAAGCACAGCATAAGGCTGAAAAGAAACTAAAAGCTACAGACTTAAAAATTTCTCAGAAAATTAATGAAAAAGCCTGTAGAAGTTTTGAAGTATTTTACAATGTTTGCCTCAAGAAGTGGTCAGCAGTATCCTTATTTCCTTTTTGTTCTCACTTATGCTGGGGAACAGCTGTTTCATGCTTTTATGTTATCAGGCAACAGACAGCCCAACCATGAGTTTTACTGTTCATGGGAAAAAACCAAACTTTCCATCAAACCAAATTCTGTAATATGCAAACTAAACTCTAACACCTCAGAATTGGTACAAGATCCCTAGCAACAAACTCCCCTCTTAAAACTGTCAGTGACTGCTGTTACATTGCTGCGGCTGAAGAACTGAAACTCGTTTTTTCCATCATGAAATGCTGACATTTTCTCTAATAAGTAGCTGTTTCTCTGTCTTTCTGGAGGGTACAGCATTGTTGTGTCTGATCCAGAGCACTGCAACCACGCACTGAGGAACTGGCATTTGCTATGCCGGGAATCCCATGAACAGAGCACACGGGCAAAGTTCCCCATTACTGCTACAGGCTGGCACCACGCCAGCTGCATCACCCCCAGAGTGCGGAAAGGATGCCCTGTGTTCACCGGGCCTTCCCAAATTCCATCAAAGCAGAAAACAGAGCCTGAAGTGCCTCAGGGCCAGATGTCAGACAGCAACTCAGATTGGTGTTTGACTTAGAAGAGTACTAGAACTCTTTCAGAAGTCAGACTGACATAAAAATACCATTAGAATATGACTTATGCAGCCCAAAGGTAATTTATAAAAAATAAATTCACAGCCTAAAACAAGAGCAGATTAAGGAGCTCCTCAAGGTAAATTTTATGCCATTCTAATCACACCCAAATTTAGTTATGCAAGTGTAATGAAAGCAGTGTGATTGTATTACCTTTTGACTCCTGAGCACTGGTTATTCCCTGTGTTTTTAAAACAACTAAATTATACCCACAGTCATCTGCCCTAGGACAGTTTGGCACCGTGACTCCCACAGTTCAGCTGTGTGGGGTCGGGAGGTGCAGCAGAGGTATTTCTGAAATCTCAAGCTCATTTGCCTGGGTAGTCATGCAAGATCAAACATTTTCAAACATTAAGCTCAAGAAAAACTGCATACATTTTTGAAAAACCCTTTAATGTTTGTTGTCTGATAATGCTGGTAGATAAGATGAGAAGATTCAACTGGAAACTATATCTAAGAAACAAGGTGGACAGAAAGTCTTGATGCTGAATGGGAAATCAACACCACCCAGGCAGGCAACATGTTCCAAACAGTTAAACAAAGTGAAAAAAACCCTTATATCCAAAAATGGCAAAAAAAATTTCAGAACTACAAAAATTTAATTTTTTAAAAATTCCAAATACAGATACTTATCCATAAAAGATTTAAATGCTGACCAGCATTTTCATGCTGCTTTTCCCCTTCAAAACCAATTCTAACACCCTTCACCTGATAGTGTTTTAGATAGACAGGCAAAATGGCATCTTTTCCTCTTACCGTATGAAGACCCCCTCAGCTTCTAATCAAATTATTTGTCCACTAGCAAAGAACTGAAATTCTTAAAGAAGCAAACTTCAGTAACTACAAAGGAACTTTCTGAGCCTGTCATTTCTTCCTGTTTCATGTATTTTGCCTCTCTGTTTCACCACTTGCTGAAACTGGAGCAGGCCAAAGGATGGAAGTGGGAATAACGGTACTTGTGCATACTAGCAATGGAGCAGGTAGCACCATGCTAGCTTGAACTCACTCACTAAATACCACAGAAATCTGGTTCTTTCTCCGCTGCAAAAATGAAAGTATAAGCTGCATACAATTTGTACAGTTCCTTCAAAAGGAAGACAGGCTGGTTTAGTAAGAAAGACAGTGCAATGAGAGCTGGATGAGTAACCATCAAAGCAGAAATGTATCACAGAATGTACAGTACAAAAGCAAGCTAGCAGGGCATGGTCTCTTCAGTCTAAAAGATCACTTCTCAGTGACATAAGAGATCATAGAATCACAGAATCATTTAGGTTGAAAAAGGTCTTTAAAATCAAGTCTAACTGTTAACCCAGCACTGCCCAGCCCACCACTAACCATGTCCCTAAGTGCCACATCTACATGTCTTTTAAATATCTCCAGGGATGGTGACTCAACCACTTTCCTGGGCAGCCTGTTCCGATGCTTGAACACTGTTTCAGTGAAGAAATTTTTCCTGATATCTAATCTGAAACTCCCCTGGTATGACTTGTTACTTGGGAGAATAGATTGACCCCTACCTGGCTACAACCTCCTTTAGGTAGTTGTAAAGAGCAATAAAGTCACTCCTGAACCTCCTTTTCTCCAGGCTAAACAGCCCCAGTTCCCTCTGCTGCTCCTCATACGCCTTGTGCTCCAGACCCTTCACCAGCTCTGCTGCCCTTCTCTGGACACACTCCAACACCTCAATGTCTTTCTTGTACTGAGGGACCCAGAACTGGACACAGGATTAGAGGTGTGCCCTCAGAAGTGCTGAGCACAGTTGGACAATCCCTGCCCAGCTCCTGCTGGCCACACCATTGCTGGTACAGGCCAGGATGCCCTTGGCCTTCTTGGCCACCTGGGCACACGCTGGCTCGTGTTCAGCCATGCCTGACACCGAGGACCACCTGCAGCTGGCCCCTTCCTGGGTCCTCCTGAATCACACCTGCATTTATGAGCCCCTTTTTCTAAACCTTCACGCTTCTGATGGAAACAGAAGCCAGTCCGCAACACGTAAATCCATAGTGCACACAGTAAGGAAAAAAAAATTGCCGCCCCCGAAACAAACAGCCAAGCCCCGGCCGAACACCCGAGCTGAAAGCGGCGCACGCTGTTGCTTTCAAACCACGATCCCCACGCAGGTCGGCGCCAACTCCGCACCCAGGACACAGCAGTTCCCCAGGGAAGCTCAGCCCGGCTGGCACTCCCGGCATTTCCCCGCACACCCACGGCCGCCTCTCCGCAGGCGGTGCCCGCAGCCCCCGGCCCCGCCACCACACGGGCGGAGGGCACACGCGGGGTGGTCTCGCCGGGATGCCCTTAGGAGCAGCTTTCCGGGAATCGCCACTTCTGGAAAACAGCCCCCAAAGAGTCAAGTGGAAAACAAAATGGGGAAAATAACCAGCAAATAAAGCCAAACTCTCGTCGCGACCTCGGGGACCCTTCGGGCCCGCCCGCCAGCCCCGCCGCGCCTCACCCGCTCCGCCGCTCCCCTGCTGCGCCTCCCGGGCTCCAGCCCGGCTGCAAAGGCAGCGCCGGCACCGCCCGGGGCGGGGATCCCGCGGGGCCGCCCCGCTCCCGCCCGGCCGTGCCCGGGAAGCGGTGAGGAGGGATAACCCGCTCTCCCATCTCTCGGCCTGTCTCCCCGCGGAGTTCTCCATTTCCCCAGCAACCCTTGTCGTTCCTCCGCCAGTGGGATACAGTTTGTGCTTGGGTGTCACACTACGCTGTTTTACATTTCATAGCAGCATGGAATCATACAATGGTTTGGTCTGGAAGGGGCCTTAAAGATCATCTAGTTCCAACCCTCTGCCATGGCCAGGGACACTTCTCACTAGACCAGGTTGCTGAAAGCCCCATCCACTTTTAACTCTTCTAGGCATGGGGATGCCTGAAATGTTTCTAGGGATCCTAGTTCCCTGAATGGAGACCAACACCATCATCACCTGTTTGAAATCTAGCCATTATATGTAAACACAATAACTTTGAAGTTGTTGGTTGGTTTTCGTTTTTTCCCTATCATTAAATGTTGATTTCCTCAACAAATCACTCTTTAACAAGATGGAGTGCATTCATCCAAAAAGAAATTCCTCTTTGCCAAGTATCTTCCCTTATAATGGGCTTTTATGTGTAATTTCTCCCAGATATGTAGAGAATTTGCATAGACTGGTGTACTTTCTTTTCTGGTTACATATTAAAGAACAGTTTTCTTCCATCTCAATAAGGACTTTGCAGGAAAAACAGAAAAGAATTGTGATGGTCCAAAAAAAGACTTAAACTTTTACAGAGTTACAAGCAGTTTGCTCCAGTACAAAGCTGAGCCAAACTTACACAGTCGTTTGTTATTGGATTTTGTTTGTGTTTGTTTGGGATTTTTTCCCCCTAAAATATCACAAGATATTGAAATGGTTGAAGATCAAGACTTTTCATGAAACAGTGAAGAGATTTGTACTGCCTGGCATGAATATCAGATTGTTTCTCCCTCCATCTCAGTTAATCTGGACAAGGAACAAAATAGGCAAAACCTGCTAAATACTGGTGTGCCAAGCATTCACTTAGGTGCGCTCACAGAAAGCCAGACACATTTATCCATGTAAAAGAAAATCTAGGCTTAAAACTCAGCTAAAAATAGCAAAAGCAAATAGTTGACTTAAGAGGCCTAAAGCTGTCAGTTGTGTAACAGCACTGTCTGCTACTCCATCAAAAAATCCATCTGGAAAAAAAATTCCTAAATGCCACCTCCATGCCTCTCCGCAGCATCGGTTACCTGGTGCTTTCTGTCTGGACTAGCAGATTGTGTTTAATGTAGCTGTGTCTCAGGAGCTGCAGCTGAAAGAAATGCTGTCAGGATATAGCTCACCTGAGCATAGTATCCACCTAAGAAGGCTCAAAGGTGGCTGGAATTTATTTCTGAGCCACATCTTGTCTGCAGTTATCACATACTTCAGCTTCCCTTTCCAGCTTTCTTCTTGCCTTGGCCAGGCCAGTGTTGGTGGCAGTGGATGGTTTAGCATTGCAGCTAAATCCAGTTTTGCCTCTTTCTGCCTTCTCTTAACCTGTGTTAAGACCTTAGGATTTAATTGGTGATCTCTTTGTGCAGGCAGGCTTGAAATTTAATGTTTATCTGGCTGCTGACTCATCAGAGGAGAGAGATGGAATGTATAGTACAAATGCTACAGATCAACCGCCATATCCGTGGGTCCTTTCCGTTTCACGGCTCTCTGCTCTCTCCTCCGTGCATTTATTGAGCACTTCAGTGCAATCTGGAGAATGGCCTTGCCCTCTATGCATGGGAATAAGCTCTGGGACAATCAATCAATCAATCAATCAATCAATCAGAGATAACTTACTTGAAACTCTTGAGAGATTTTTTTAAACTAACACTGTCCATTGTGTCTTTTCTTCCACCTTAAGCTGTTTCTGGACCTCTTCTCTGAGTCACAAAGAGCTCTCTAGGACCTTTTTCCATTTGCAGGCTTTGGCAGGAAAATGTTGTCTCTCCTCCTTGTGAGTGAGATGGGACAGCCTCTACCTGCCTCCCTCCTTGGCACGGGATGTATGCACCGCTGTAAACTGAGCCAGGTAACACTCCTGCACTGTTGGACTGTCTGTGCATGCTGTTGCTGTTAGCTGAATGTGGGTTAGGATAATCCTTGAGAGAGCAAGCAAGATCCAGGTCTGAGCTGGGATCAACAGCAGAAAGGGAAATAGCAGCTAACTGGAAGGCAGTTTCTTTTACAAACTTTGCAAAATTGGAAACATGCTGCTACAAAGGTTCAGAAAGCTTCAGAAAACATCAGCTGCTCCAAAATGTTTCAGAGAATCATAGAATGTTAAGGGCTGGAAGGGACCTTGAAAATCATTTAGTCCCACTGTCCCTGCCATGGGCAGGGACACCTTTCACTAGACCAGGTTGCTCAGAACTCCATCCAGTCTGGCCTTGAACACTTTCAGGGATGGGACATCCACAGCTTTTTTGGGCAACCTGTTCCAGTGTTGCTCCACCCTCACGGTAAAGAATTTCTTCTTAATGTCTAACCTAAATTTCCCCTCTTTCAATTTGTATCCATTCTCCCTTGTCCTGTCACTACAGTTCCTGACAAAGAGTCCCTCTCCAGCTTCCCTATAGGCCCCCTTCAGATACAGGAAGGTTGCTATGAGATCTGCACACAATCTCCTCTCATTCAGGCTGAACAGCCCCAACTTCCTCACCCTGTCTTCCTGGAGGTGCTCCAGCCCTCTTATCAACGTCATGGCTGTCCTCTGGACCTGCTCCAACAGAACAATGTACAGAGACAGAGAAGGCCTTACACAGCCCATGCATTCAACAGGTTTCAGCAGAAATAGTGCATCCTCTGCTTTCCCTCTGAGTAGGCAGCAGCTCCGCAGGGACAAAGGGGCAGCTCCATGGAGCTCAGACTGGAAGCAGCCTAAGCTGGATTCTCTTCCTCCAGACTTCCCGGTCATGGCATTTTGCATATGTTTGTGATACTCAAACAAAGCTAGGTCCTCATGGCAAAGTTCTACTGCTTAGGGATATTTATGACATTTTCTTCCTTTGGGGGAGAATTAGAATTTTCCCACAACATGAACCTCCAGGCTTTTCTGCAGGCCATGTCATTTCCAAGCTGCAGCCATGACTGTGACTACCTCCGTCTGCTTGTACCCACGTGAGACTGCACAACAATTACAGCAAAAGCTTATACTGAAAGCCATTGCTAAGCAAGTGTGAAGACATTTTAACCATGTCTGTATAAACCCACAAATCAGCAGCCAAAGCAACTGCTGTGCTCATCTGAAGGTGAGCAGCAGAATTACAATCATGGCACAAAGAATGCAACAATTCAAAACGAATGCTGAGACAAAGGCAACAGCATCCAAGCCAGTAAAAGTAGGAAGCCTAAACACAGAACTGATGACAGGCTCCTCCTTCAGTTTTTCAAGCCCATTTTTAACAGCCAAGAACCATTTCCTTGTTTAACGTAACTTATTACTACTATCAAGGTCAGGTAGCTGGACACATAGGTAAAAGTAGTACCCATGTAGCTGTAATCAGCAGCACAGGATTTTTCTCAGCTGATCACCAGCTTGTTGACATGCCAAAATTTATACCACAGCAATATGATCTTACCAGCACTTCTCTCTGAGCTAATTCTGCTTCGCTTTTCTTGTTCAGTGAAGTGGTCTCTGTTCTTGCTGGCCTTTCTGTCATGTCGCCTCTGCATCTCCTCTCCAGAGTATCAACCCCAGCTGGATTTCTCTCCCCTGACTGCTTTTACTGGGGTTAGAAAATGAGTCTCTACAGACTCAGCTCGTCTTCACAGATCAACAAGCTGTGAAAGGATCTGGCTTCCTGTTTCATTTCCGTTGAAGTTTTCAAAGTCACACAGGCGGTCTATGCTTCTCCATATCCAAGCCACAAGAAGAAAATTGAGCATAACTCAGCTGTTTATAAAGGTCACACTGCTACATTCCTCTGCATCTCCCAAGTTGCTGCAGGGATGGAGTTTGCAGGGTGTTTTTCAAGCTGTGATGTACCACCCATACATGATCTCTACCTCAGTGGTAGTCCACAGAGAGTCACAGCCTCTCCCTTTCAGCTCCAATGCCGTGTTAGATTGCTAAGCTCTTAACATTACTTATCATGCAATCAATGTGACTTCTGTAGAAACAGTCGGACCGTGAAGAGGAAACAGGTGGTCCACACGAGCATCCCTTCCCTATTAGTTGTGGACATGCTATGTAAAAGCAAAGTTTACACAGATATGGTTAAATCATTTCATAGATACAGTATTTTAAATTGGAGTAAGCAAAGGGTCCTTCGAGAGAGTCTTTCCTTTTCCCTCCTCACTCATTGTTTTAAGTAAAATGAGACAAGTGGTTTCTTACAATCTAAGACTATTAATTCCTTCTTACTTATGCTGTTGGAAGATATACCACAATACCACAGCTTACAAGTTCACTAAGTCTAGTCTCCCACTCTGAGAATACCCACAAGTTCTTGTTTCAGCAGGAGAAGCAGCCACTTGCCCTTGCCTCCCAGAGATTCCTACTCTGTTAACAGTTGCTTCACATTTCACATGCATTTAAAAAAAAAAGTACAATTACTGCCTCACATTTTCCCTTTCACTAGAATGTCAGTTTCCCTTTCTACCACTTTTATTACAGTATTTTTGTCAATTTAGTTCTAAAATGCTGTTTTTCCATTCTCACCCTAGGATCAGGAGTGTTTATTTAAAAAAAAAAAATTGAAAGGTGGTGTTGGGGATAGAACTGTTACCTATATTACATTTTTTCTGTTTGTTTGTTGGCACCTCAGAAGCTGAAGGCAAAATCTGCTCTCCCTGCTCCTATCCAAGCCTTGGGCCCCATGACTGCAGGCCTGCTAACACTTCGTATTTCACCATTTACTGTGGAGGACAGAGGAGAAGAACAACAAAGAATTTTCTTTCTTGACATGTTCACTTGCTACCTTTGAATGCTTTCATGCTATTCATGCTCCATGCCAGTGAGCATCCAAAGGCAGCAAGTGAATTCTTAAAGACAGTGTTTAAATGTATATATATATATATGTACGCACACATGCACGTGTTTATATGTATATAGGCATATTTTTTTGCTCTGTGTTCTGTTCCCATTAGCAGAACAAGATAGTTCTGAGAGCAGAAAAACTATGCACTGGGTACAGGACCAGTGCATCTCCAAGGGAAGATCCTGAAAGAAAATTAGTAGGACAGAAGAAAGAAACACTGCACATGCCCTTTTTTGCCTTCCTTGTTCAGCACTGGGTTTTTGGTTTGTTGGTTTTTGTGGTTTTGTTTGTTTTTTTGTTTTTAATAAAGCAAAAAAAGCAAGCTGTTTAGTTTAAATTTTACAGTGAAAATTAACTTTCTTTTCTGCATTGAATTCCCTTTAGTTACCTTAAATTCCTCTATTGTACTTCTTACTTAATTTTGGTCAGGTAGTTTGGTTTGCTCTGGCCATAAGCTGTTCTGGGTATTTAGTACTTCCTACTCTTCATCTCTTCTTGCAGTTCCTACATTCTTTAACCCATATACCATAATGCCCAACCAAGCATAGCTGGTTCACCTGGATAACTCTTTAATACCTCTTTAGGCTTTATCCAAGCAGAAAAAGCATGGATTACCTCCCTTTCCTGCTCTGCTGGGGCATAAATATTTGCCCAAGATCTGCATTTCTTCCATACCCCAGTGAGCATCTTTAGGGCATGGTGAAAATGCTAGGACATCTGAACACTGTGGCAGGGATCTAGGAACCTGAAGGAGTTTTGGAAAGTGATGCTGTCTTTGCTCCGGCAGGATTAGGTGACAGGCAAAGAAGGGCTCCAGAAGGGAAAAGAGGACAAACCAGGACCCCTTCCTTGCAGGAAAGCCCCAGCTGAGTCTTGGACCTGGACTAAGTTACAAGAAATACAGCATGAATTCCCCATACACACCATGCACCTTTTTTCTTAAATTAGAAACAGCTAAGAGGTTTATGCAAGATTATGGGGAAAAGAGAAAGACAAACCTTAAGTGGAGATGATGAGTTTGGTATGCTGGAGCCACCTGGGCTGACAGAATCCACAAACCAAGAATAGCTGTTTTACTAGTGTTTGTTTGCCTGCCTGCCTGCCTATTTGCACTCTTTATCACATTCCCAAGCTGACAAGGAAATTTCCTTTGTCCACCCCCACACTTCTGCGGTGGGTGTTATCAGGCGGCCTCTCCTACCCACGACATTCTCTTGTGTTTCTGTGAGATGCACCAAATGAGCTCTGCACTTGACTTCACCACAGCTCACTGTGGGTGTTCCCCTGCTAACCAGTGATAGGGGAGCTCTTGGTCTTCAGCAGCAGCTGGGAAACCCAAACATGACGTGGCACAACATCATCGAGCTCTCTGAAGGCTGGAAACACAAGATGGCCACCTGAGTTTGTCCTGGAGCTGCAGGCACTTCCATCTGCGTTGCTGAGCCCTAGAGCCAACTTCTTACTTTCTTCCTGCTTTCTCTCTTTCTACAGAAGCAGACTAAGGTTACAGAGACAAATATTCCCAACCTCCAGTTGTGTGCAGTCACTTTTGTTCTGCTGTAACGGGTTGTCCTACCATCTCATCTGCTACCTGGAAGAAAAATCACCCTTTCTGGAACCGCTATCCTTATTGCTGACTACTTTCTGCTGCAGCTGGATAGGCGGGGGCAGGAGAGCTGCTGTCCTAGGCAGGTGCTCAGCAGGTTGGTGGTTCAACAGGCACCCTTTTCTTTCTGAAGACTAATAAGGGGAACAGCATCAATACAATTTACATTCTGTATTTTGGAAGAATGAAAGACACAGAATTGCCTCCTAGTGCCTGGGCTTGGGCACAGAAAATCAACTTGCTGGAGAAGAGGAATCCCTATTACAAAATCTGTGATGGATCTTGCTTTTTAACAATTATTTTAAAATCAAATACTTTGTACTTGGAATAAGAGCCCATATTATGATTTATTTTTATTAAGAAATCAACATGCAAAGGCTCAGCTGTTTCTCCTTCATGCTGAAAGATGTTACTGCCAGAAGAAACAACATACAGCCCATTCGTAGGCAATTTCCTTTTTTTTTCATGTTAAGTGTCAATCCCTGTCTTTGCAACAGCGACTAAATATTTATGTTTCACTGCCAAAAGTGCATAGCAGCAAACTAAAGCTAGCATTTTAAGACTTGTGTGCTATGAGTGACTCACTGAGACTGAGAGCACCCCCTTCCCTGGGGTTCTCCTCTGAAGCAGGAGGAGCAGCTGCTTTGTGCCACCCATAAGAACCACAGCAGTCACCAGCGATGGCCTGTTTTGTACAGGTACAGCAAAACAAGGTCACGGAGGGCAAGAAAGGAGCTCATTCTTTTCTGAGGAAAGAGTCACTCCAGCCCAAAACATCAAATGCCAACAGTGAAAAGAACAAACTTTCTTCAGAGGGAGACTTAGTGACGAGCAGGAAAATAAAACACATGTGAAAACCATGTAAAAACTAAGGGAAAGCTGTAGCCTGTACACGTAGGAACAACAATGGAAAAGTCATGGAGAGACAAGGGGGCCCATGCCCCCTTTCATAATGCAGCTTATTGATCTAAATGTCTTTTAGATTAACAAGAAACAGCAAGAGAAGATGCTCCTTTCTGAAAGACATTTTGTGCAGCTGGGTGCTTATTCAGAATTGCAAAGATAAACATCCTGGTTCTGTTTGGCATTTTCTTTCCCCCATCTCCTAACAATCCCCATCCATGCTGACAGCTGAAATTAATATATGTACTTCTTCATTTATCAGAAAAACAACCTGCTGCTAAACTAATATAGGCTATACTTAACTATGTATTTCACAACACAGAAGGAAGGATGACATCAATTTCTTTTAATTAGGATATGGGACCAGAATTCAGAGGATGAACATCTATTTTTGCAGTTGCCAGAATCTTACGTATCTTCAGCAAATCCTTTTACCACCTGTTAAAAAGGGGGAAGGGAACTAAAAAGCTTTCTCCATCTGTAAAGTGAAGCTTGATGATTAAAATTGAGAGCTGTTGAAAATACCATGGTGATGGAGACTCTTCAGCTGAATATACAGCCCCCGCTGTGATAACAAGCAGCACTCTCATCTCCCTCTGCAGTCAGTGACAATAGAGACAGAATTCTACTTGTGAGAGATGTCAGCACCTTCCTGACAAAGGATTCAATGATTTCTCTTTCTGTAATTTTTTTTCTGGATCTTACCCCTTTTGACATTTTGCTATTTAGACAGTGAGTATTAGGATTTCTACTTTTCTGGCAAATAAATGACATATATTTTCTTTCAAAAATTCCCTGTGTTGAGAATGTAAGAATGAAATTTCCTGTCTGTTCCCATATGGCTTCTTCTCAAATATAGGTGTACATGCAAATTTCCCTGGACCCACCTCCCACCCCAGAAATTTTGTCTCAGTAAAATTTGGCTTTAGATGTTTATAGGATTTCTGTAGACCCCAAGGTCATGCAGGAACTGTTCCCTCAGCAAGTCAGGCATGCAGAGATCCCAGATGCCACCCATGGGTGGGCACCAAGCAGACAGCACAGCATAGTTCAGGAGGTCTGATCCATGCTTGGCATGTTGGACTCCAAGCATGATTGAAACAGGTGAGAGGAGTTGGTGCTTCATTTCAGCTTCTTGCATCCATTTTACACAAGGAAGAGGGGGATTTTGAGTAGTTCTGGAAGAACATAGCAGAGGTCTTTCTCCCATGGTTAGAACTGTGTCTTGGATTCTGCCTTTATTTTCTCAAAATTACTTCTAGATTTAATCATGTCCTGTGAACAATCTGGATTTACATTACAGCAGAAAAATGCTACTTTCTCTGGCAATTCAGGATGACAGTTTGAAGACTCTTGAAGCTGCCAGTAAATTTTTATAGGGAGTTTTACATTTAAAAGGATCATTAACTATGCAATCCCATAATTGGATCCTTATGTTACAGGTTTTGTTTGAAAAGCTCAAATGGTGTCTACGTATGTTAATAAACTTATTTTAGCACTGAGATCACAAATGTGTGACAAATTGCCTTGGAGGAGAAATGAAAGGGAGACCATCTAAACTTCCATTTTTGTGAGGGAAGGATTCTAACATGTTGGGGGCACAGCAGGAAACCAATGAGGAACAGAATGTACAGCCATCGCTGCTGTTAAATATAGATCCCCAGTTCTGAGGCAGTGCAGAGCCTTGCTCTTGGGGTCTCTTCAGCTAACAGGTGCCTCATGTCCTCAAAACACCTCACATTCAGAAAAGAATTGAATCAGATGAGGGTATTCTGCCTTTTTATTCATCTTCTGTAAGTAGATCCAGAAGGTGTTGCAGCACTTTTCTACAGGCGATAAGCCATAATGTTGCTGGATTTTCTTCTCTTTTCTTTCTTTCTTTCCTTTTTTTTTTCTTTTTGAAGTTTTTTTTTATTAGATCTAACGTACCTCTGAAATGGCTCCATTCTGCAATCAATTGCGTATCACAAGTGAAAAAACCCCAAGCAGATGATTCTTTGTGTTTTGCTCCATTTGTTTTTTCCCCAGTGAATGTAGGAATAGTCCTTCCTCCACTGACCTTCAAGTATTACTCTGACATAAAATGTATTAGCATGAGTCAAACAGTGTGACTACGACAGCATCATGGTAAGGTAAATACCATATCATTATACTTCCTTCCTCTGGCAATATCTCCAGGAGACAGGCTTCATAAAGAGCTACACCCAGTAGTAAAATAATTTGTGCTGAATAAACAAATACAGAGAGATGTTATAAAGTCCAGCATGGAGCTCAGCCAGACCTGAGCCACTACTTTTAAGTGGCAATGTCAGCTGCAAATGAGCAATATGACAGAAGGCGAGACATTTGTATAGCCAAACTAGGAGCCTAAAATGCCAAAATTAAGGCTGCAGATGGTAGTAGGTTTTGCAAACTGAACACCCTGGGTCCATGGTGTATATGCATGGACCTATAGCTTTTGAGAGCTTTCCCTCCTCCTTCCCCTCCCCATGCCTAAATGTAACATTAGATTTGCCCTACTTAGGGAACATACCAAAACATTTCAGAAAAGCAGCCTGAGTGTAGCTGAGGGAATGGCAAATACAAGCTAGACAGATGCCATACCTCATATTTTCCTCATCAGAACCAAGGGTGGGACTTCACAGTGTAGCCTAAGCAGAGATCTCTGCTACCACCTTCCCTCCATTGCCAGACTGCTGTGACACATTTGCTCTGCCAAGCACCACTGTCACAAACAGCTAAAGCAGTTTTGACTTTTTAAATAGGAGCTCCATGGTGTGGGTCAGCTGGAAACAGGAAGCTGAGGTGTGCCCGTCACAGTGACAGACTTAGGATGTAACTCCTGCTCCTCAAAGGGAGCCCAGGACACACAGTGTGTATCCAAACACTGCAAGGCAACAACATTGGTACATACAAATTTTTATGGATAACTTAAGTGCTTGATCTCTTACATAATCTGTAAGATTCTTGCCAACAAAACTGTTTTACACCTGAGCTCTTTGTTTCTAGGACAGGGTACTTTGGGCAGAAAGCTGTGTCCTCCTGGCATGTGTTTCCCTGTGTCCTTCCGGGCCATACACCCCTCCTGTCTTCTGGATGTTCACCACCATAACTGAGGATAACAACTCAGCAGAAGAGCAGGAGTTCCCACACAGCTCTCATGATTTGCCATTTGTACCTCTTCATTTTTCCCTCTGACACAAGCATTTCTACACCCCCTCTGTCAAGAGCAGCTCATAAAGACTTTTAACTGTTCCATAGTTAGCAAAGAGCCCTTTCACCTTCCGTCTCACAAAGTGCTGGATTTAGGAAATTCATAAGCATGGACAGAAGGGAGGAAGCTGGAGAAATACAAGACAACTTGGGAGAACAGCTTGAGCAGGTCTCCCTAGAGTGGTACAAAGTTCTGGGAATTGTGCTATTCCACAAAGAGGTTAGAGCAGCAACTCCTGCTAAAAGAAACACCTTCCAGTGTAACACTTCTCTACAATGAAATAACATCATTTTCACTTCCAGTGGCTGGAGAGACTCAGAAATGTACAGAAAAACACCGCAAACCACCTTGCTGACAAGAAATAGCTGCAATATGGCAGGGTGGCAGATGCCACATGACAGAACTACAGCATAAAAGTACAACAGCTGTTGATACTTAAGACAATCCACCCTCTTTTTACTACTTTGTTGTAGAACACCTCCAATATTTACATAGAGATGTATTATTCAGTTAGTGCCCTTTTATCCAATGAGAAAGCTTTTCCCTTGCACCTCTAAAATACAACAGAGTGGGAGGATCAAGTAACATGGTAGAAGCTGTTATTTTCCTCTTTGACGTGGGCAAAAAGTCAGTGTTTGACACCAAGCAAATTTAACCATGGAAAATAAAACCCTGCCTTACACAGGACAGTAATACCAAGGCTCTGAAAAACTTCACAACTTTGGCTGCAGCTTTCACACTGTTAGACTCCACAGCATATACATATGGCTTCAATGCTTTTTTTTTTTCAAAATCACAATGGTACCTTGCTAATATAGGGACTGATGTGTGATAGAAATTATAAACTAGAAAAGCAAGATTGTTAGAAAAAAATACTCAAGTTATTTGCAAATAGATTTGTAAAGCAGATAAAGAGCTTCTGTGGAGCACTTGAGTACAGAAACAGTTGACATCTGAACTAATGGAAAAAAGAATTACCATTGCCTCATCTTTTATTGTCAAACCAACAGATGGAGTTTAGGCCTTGTAAAATGTTACTCCTCTCAACCCTTGCAGTTGACTAACAGAGAAAAGTGCATTTCTTGATTATTTGTCAAACCAAACATTACAAATGCAAGAGGAAGATTCAACTTTAATCAAGTACTTGCAGTACTCACCTTACCATGCACGACTGCAAAAGTCACAGCATGCAAACAGAGACAGATGTTCGCTATCACAAACAAATGCCATCCTTACCCAGGCATAAATCCTTCGGAGGATGAAAGGGAATCATAGGCTTATCAGCCATGTACTGCCTATCCCAAAACATTCTAACTCAAAGATACTTATACTGTCTCTATTAAATGCCAATAAAGATATTTTCCTCTCTCTGAACTTTATCTCTGCAGTCTCCCTGGGACAGTATCTTCCAAGACAAGCGGCGGATACTTCTAGGGAAATGCTTTTAACTTGCACAGTGAGCTATTTTGAAGGCATGTCATCTATTTTCAGTAGCTTATCAGAAATAACTGGAAATACTTTTTAGAGTAAAAATATTGATTACTATTTTGCATATTTGGACAGGTTTCCAAGCCAATCCTCCTCTTTCCCATTTCCAGGGCTTACGATCCTCTTCAGCATTTCTCCCATCCTGCTCCAAAGATGTTGAAAGTTGTCTGCAATGTATTGCTCATGGCTGCACTGCTGGATGATAGTGCATTCTCTAAAACCAGTGGTGACCTAGTAAAAAATAACCTGCAGCCAGTATAAAGAGGTAGCAAACAGCACTGTCTCAGTGCAGAGAGAAAGACAGTAAGTAAATTAGATATTTGCTGCAAAGTTCCACATCAAAGAGCAGATACTGCACAGGCAACTGTGCCAGTTTCTGTAGGTGCAGCGTGCTTCCCTTGGTCAGATTCTGAGGCAGTGGCATGGATCAGATGCACAGTTAAGGTACAGTGTTGTCCATGCCTACTCGTACTCCTAGTCTTATCCTAGAAGGACACATGCACTCACCTCCTTTCTGTGTTTGCCTGCTGTCTTTCACTTATTTCTCCCCAGTCTCCATCTGTCTTGACCTCCTTGAGCACTTTCTGAATCACCGAATGCCATGAATTGGAGGTAGCACCCTTGGCTTCTCCAAGACATCACGCAGAAGAAGCTCATGCTGTTCCATGTCTTGCTGTTATCACGAGTAACTCAGACTTTGGAAAAGCTTTTAATTTCTTTCCCATGAAACACCACATAATTCAACTCTGAAGCAGACCCTAAGAAAGGAGGCTTCCTTTCTTTGTGTGTATAGATAACCACTTATGCCTCTCTTCATCACTGCTATATTTCTACTTAGAAAGCAAAGGAAGGGCAAATACCATTTTTATGCATGACATTAGTTTGCAGCCCCTGAAATTCAGGGAAAAACCCCACCAAGGATTGTATGTGCAATCAACATACCTTGAAGAAATCCATCCACTCTTCCACATATATACATCTTTTTAAAGTATTTGCAGCGTGCCTGCACTCCACTGCAGCTGCCACCCTTTCTCACAGCACATCATTATCCACATGTGCCAAAGTATTTTGGCATGGCGGCCATTATATCCTTTCTTATCTCACATATGATGATCCATCAGGAGGATAGCTGGAGAAACAGCAACAGATGGAGAACATGTCTTAAAGCGTGTGACTGAATGACCAGTTTTCTTTTCTCCTGTGGGTGCTCCCATACCTGCCCCGCTCTGCGTGATAAATCCAGGCAACACCACACACATTCACTGAGTAACTGAATGTGTATCTTAGACTTTTACTGAGCAGCAACAGACCCATCAGACATGGAAACCAAGGAACAGTGTAGTGCCTTCGTGCAAATGCAACTCCCCAACAGTGACTGCAAATCACGAGCGCAAGGACATTTCTCACTGCTGTTGCCTGAGCTGCAGCAAAGAATGCTCTCAGCAAAGGTTGTGGATCTACCTTGACAGTCTTGCTGCAAGTCATGAAACTGCCAGATAACCAGTGAGACTACTTCCCCAGGGTCACACCATCAGATCATTTTGGTTTGGCAGTCACCACGTATGAAGACTGCCCTGAAAGGTTTGATTTTCAGCATAAAAACATTTTGTGTGAGTTACGAAGCAAGCCCTCGGCCACAGAAATGTGCTAGACAGAAAACAATTACATTCATTTCTTGACTTCTGGCAGAAAGAACACACAGCATTGTCCCAAAACAAGCTCTTAAACCCCCCTGATAAGTTACCTGGAAGAAGAAAACATTAGAAGAAACAGTTAATAGACCAGAATCTCTCTCATCCTCCTGGAAGAAAAAAGTTTGTCAAAAGGTAAGCTGTTACAAGCTCAGATGATGGCCTCATCCATATCATGAGTACCAGTGTAGTAGGAATTCAGCTAGGATTTTCCTACTTAAAAATTCCCTAGAGAGTGGGATGAGAGAGAACAGAGCCTCTCACCACAAGCAGATGAGTTTCCTGGTAAAGATGCTGACCCCTACATTGCAACCTTGTACTGTATCACATATCAAATTACTTACACTATACCCAGACTTCATGAAATAGAGAATATCATACTTACATTTTAAAAAATAAGACTATTAAACAGGTGGAGGTCTTGAAAAGAAAATGGATGGCTGAATATTAAATGAAAAATCAGGTCCCCTTAGAAAAATCAGCACTTAATCCAAAAAGACAAATAAAGACTAGATTCACTTTAGACTGAAGAACCATTATCCACCTGAGCTGTGAGATGAAGTACAGCAACATGCTTTATGTTCTCTGCAAGCAGGTCTGAAAAGCAATGCACAATTCTGAGCTGTCATTCACGATCAGCAGCCAGGGTAAAAGCAGCAATCATCACCAGATTTACACCCTGCCTTTCATTGTGAAGGATCCTTGGGAGAAATGAGTTTAGGCCTCCATGAAACTCCATGAGCAATGAAAAATTATGACATTCAGGCACTTTTTGGTGGCAATCAGGTTACCTTCAGGATGCCCCATCCTAAAAGCTTCCCCTTAATGTTTCATGATATATCATGACATTCTTTTTCCATGTGTGAACCAGCCAGGGCTGTCTACTAGCATCTAAAGCTCCCAACAACAGCAACAAAATCAGAACACACCAATGGATGTATTAACTGCACTAAGAGGGACTAGCACAAATTCCCAGATTTGAGTTTTCTTGGCAAGCAAAGAGTCCAGAACCCTCCAAGGCCCAGGAGAACACTCCATCACCAAAGAGGGAAGCGCTCTTTCACCATCAGTCTTGAGAGATGGCAAATTAAATGACATCATTCTGCAAATACTCAGTGGATCTTGGCATCACTGAAGGGAAAGTCTGAGAGCTTGAACAACCATCCATCTCAAGGGATCACATGGTCTTCAGCAGCACACAGGCAAGACATGTAAAAACAGACAAGATATGTGATGTAAATTGACCAGAGGTGATTAGACAGATTCCCAGTGGTTCAACAAGGCAAGCTTTCAGCTGCTGCCAGCTCTTCCTCAGCCTCGGGAATAACCTTCGAGATTGCAAATTCTCACAGAGACTGAGTTCAGCGCGTGCCAAGCGAATTCCTGGTGCTGGCTACTGCCAGTTGAGTCTTCAGGAAGCCAGCCTAATGTGACATTTCTGCAAGTAATATTTGTAGATACTCCTGATGTGTGAGTTCACTGGAAAAACAAGCCTCCTGCTTGAGACCCAAATGAATACTTTTGTTGAACTGGGGTTCTAATGTCACTAAAATCAGTGTTTGACATTTATATGCAAGGGCAGAGTTTCAAATTAATAAAGTCCAAGGCAAGTTACACTTACCTCTCTCAGGACAAGAAAAAATGGCCCCAGGAGCTGGCAAGAAAAGTCCTGCAAAAGGAGTACTTGGAAAAAGTCAGGGGAGCTAGGCTGGCTATCCGAGTAGTAAAAAAAAGCCAGCAGTAGTTGGCTTATATTTGTTTAATATAAGAGATCTCCATACTCAGTTCCATCAGAACAACTGCTTCCCAAGGCAATTGTAATACCTCAGCTTTATCTACAAAATACAGCGGCTCAATAAAAGAAAATTATTGTTCATGGAGGAGGTACTGAAGGGGGGATTCAAGTTTTATACGTATGGTCATAGACTCTAAATGAATCATTGAAGCTCAACTTGGCAACATGATCTCAGGATTTATTATTCTACAAAGTATCAGCTCAAAAGAAGTCAAACACTTGGAATTTTTAGAAAAGAAATAGAGAACAAAATGCCATTTTCCAGCTGTGTAAGTTAAGATGCACCTGTATAATAAATATTGTATGGGGTTTGTCCCCTCCCATCATAGAAAATACAGAACTTGTAACTAGGGAAGGTTCAGAGAAAGGCAGTTAAGATGATAAACAGCTTCCCCATGAGGAATAAACAGACCAGTACTCTTCAGCTTGGTTAACAGATGCCCAAATGAAAAGTAAGTAGCAGATCATAAAAGCAAAGGTAGGACACGAAAGTTGGGGGGATGAACTGCCCATTCAAAGCTTCCGAGATATCAAAGGAAGATGTCAGTGGGTTCTTGGCAGAACATATGGTTCAACTTCATAACTGCTACACAAAGTTGTGGATACCAGTGGTTTACTGCTATTCTAAACCAATAATTATGTGTTAAGTAAACCTCAGTGGACTTTTCTTCCATGAGATACAAAGCCATAATTTTGTAGGAAGACCACTGAGTATGACAGAAGAGAATACAATGGGGTGGTAATTGACAGAATGTCTTTTGGGAGCTGAAAATTCAGTCTGCAGAGATTGAAGTGTTGCTCTGGTGTTAAGATTTCATCCTTTCTATAGCTCATATATTTGTCCTCTTTGGACAGAAGATACTTGCCTTCAGAAAATTTGAACCTTGAGAACCAGTATATTGCCACAGGCATAATGATGGAATCTGAAGCTTTATTAGCTGCAACTGCTACAGTCTCAAGTAGCTCATCTACACATTTCCTTGAACAACAAAGACAAGAAGTCCCTCCAGCAGTCAAGAAAATGCAGATGTTAAGATAAAAACTCATGGAAAAAGCAGCATTCAGATTACTGCTCATGACAATTAGACAAGGAAAGAATCTTTCCCATAGAGAGCTCGAAGAATTTATGTATTAAACCTCAGATGTATCTCCAGCTCATTTCATCATTTTAACCTAAAACCAGTGATGAAAACTGGAAGGTTGTGCTCTCCTCTCATACTAGGGTTGGTTCATAATAGCTTCTTCTTCTATTGGAAGGCACAGATTGCCTGATGGGAGTTTTGGATTAGCAGGCCTGGTGCCGGCTCTTTCCTGGCATTAACTAGGGGGACAGCAGACTGCCCTACTCAATACCCCCAACTGCCCCTCCACCCCCATTCCCCTAAAGACTTTTGGATAGGGCTAAGGGCAGTGACTTATAGGAGATGAGAAGTGTTCCTGTTTTGAGGACAACGACATCATGAAAGAAGTATATTCTCCTGCTCCTACACTTCAGGCTCCTAGTCCCTGTGGCATGTCAGTGAAATGGGAGATGCCATCCCTGTGCTGATGCTTGGTGTTCCAGCATGGCACTGAGGACCACTGAGTGCCTGTGAAGCAGGAGGTGCTGGGTATCTGCTTGCCAGGAGAGAGAACAGTGGGCACCAGTGAGAAAACATCGTGTTCCTGTACTACAGTGTACACAGAAAGAGCCTTTAGCCTTTTGACAGCATGAACCAATATGAATGTGCAAAAAATACTGGAAGCAGAAACTCTACAGATGGAAAACCTGTCTGTTACTCTCCAATATAACCTTCATCAAGATTTAATTTCAGGAAAAAAAGAAATTCAGAAGTTGTTTGCCTGAGGGATAAAGCAGTGGTTCTGACAAAAGCACCTACAATACCTGGAGCTTGTTTAAACAAATACAGAAACTTGGTCTTCCTTGGTTCTACCTACCTCCCCATGCACTGGAATCCCTATAGAAGAGACATTAGTAACACCTCCACACTGAGTCTATTCATACCTGGAAAAGGTATATAAAGTTTAGCTCATTTTCTGCACTGGAGCTGATATGGTAACATTCCCTACACTAATCCCTAGCACATGGATACACTGCTGTACACAGCAAAGACTGCCTGTCCAAATACTTCACCAAATACCAGCAACTCAGAGATTTCACTACCCACAGCTGGCAGTTCAGTATATTCCTGTCTTCCTTTAAGATCTTTAGGAACCATGGAGCTTAACCTCAAGTCGGCCATCCTTGGTTACATTCATTCCTTACTCACCAGCCCCTCTTTCAAATGGAGTCCTTCACTAACATCCTCTGTGGTGGGGTTTTAATGCTTCCTGGCAATATCATGCAGTATGTTACATGCAAAGAACATCCCATTATATTTTCAGGCATCTTCTACTACCAGTCAGGTTTGCATGGTTACTGAAATCTTCTCAAGAAGCCAGATGCTTTTGCTGTGTCATTCTGAAGGATCTCTGTTGTGCCCTGGCCTGAACATACTTTTGGATTTGGAGAAAGAAAAAAACGATTCCTTTTTCCTCTATTCATCACCACATTAATAGTCCCATCTGAGAATGACTTACAGTCAACAGGAGCATATGCAGGTATGTGTTAGGCCTCTGTCCATTGGGAAGACAGTGTAGGTTGCTTCCCTGACCATGGAAATATTATCTAGCCAGGTTTTCTGCTTAGCAGTTGCACAATGGCCTTCAAGTGGATGTGTTCATCACACATGCAATGAAGAACTGAGTCCCCAAACTCAACTTTAAAAGTACTATCTCATGCACTGACTTTAAAGTCTGGGCAACCTCTTCTCTTCCTAAACTATCAGTAAGCAGTGACTGGGGTATGTTATCAAGAAGAAACACTTAAGAGTCTTCTCTTGAATCTCCCTGGCTATTTCCCCCCCTTCAGCTGTGACATTGACTGCCATTCCCTATGCTCTACAATGTTCTTATATCAGGGCCTCACACCAGATGTTCTGACTCGTGTTTTTGGTCTCCACTCTCTATCAGTCTGCAGTGCTGCTCTGTGGTGTGCAAGACAGTCAACAACAACTGTACCCAACCAGTCTAAGTGGCATTTGCAGCCCCAACTACACAATCTGGTGAAACAGAATACTATCATTGCTTCAAAGCATTTAAATGGATTTACAAGTAGAAGATCTAAAGCTCAAGCTCATCATTCGAGCTTTGTGCAGCTAGAAGCTCTTGCACCAAACTGCAGGTTTTCGTGCAGAACTCCACTCCATCAAAACATGTTGGCTGTCCCAAGTAAGGGGCTCATGGAGAGGGCCAGAAACAGCACCCTCCTGTTTACATGTGAGCCAAAGAGTCCATCTCTGCTACTTGAAACAACTACAAGTGCATTATTTGTCTGTAAAGCACTTGGCTAACTTTTCCTGAGCTTAGTGTATCTTCAGACAAGAACCATTCCACAAAGCATGTGGCCATCTACTTCCCTGTCATGGAAAAAGCTTCCAGTGGCTTATCCTGGTCAACAGCTCCTTCCTGAATATCTTCTGTCTTTCTATATGTAAAACATCTCTCTCAGTTGTCTCTCCCAGTAAGTAAACTGTGAGCAGTTAAAGGGACTGTTTCATCACCTGACAGGGAATAGCAGAAAAGAGTAGGGAAAAAAAAAATCCTGTATATAATGCTGCAGCAAACAAACATTCTGTATTGTTCCCTGACCTTTCACTTCATTTTGAATTGTAAATAGCAGAAAAGGGAGGAAGATAAATAAACACAATGAGAAACTTTTCTGCTTTATGTGTTTAGTTGCAAATCCCAAATCTTTATGCTTGAAAGTAACTTTTCTTCATAATGAATCTGGAATGCCTAAAAGTTGTGGGAAATCTGTTCCACAGTTTAATACTAACTTGAAATATGATCCTTCGGTCTTTAACTGGGAACATCTGGTAGAACACTCTGCTGGTCAGAATCTACTAGCTAATAAAGACCATAATACATTTCCACAGTTAGAGAGGTACGCATGTTTTATATAAAAGCAGTCATGACACTACAAAGCACTCAACACTTAGAGCAAAGGCAAATATTATTTTGTAAGGCATGAAGGAAAGATACATCATTGCAATTTAAAATGAATTTCATGGCAATAAAGTAACATAGTTTTTCCTTTTAAAATACAGAGCCCAATTAAAATATAGCCAAACCTAAACTGTCAAACTCCTCAAAGCAAGAGATCAGACAATTATGTCAAATATGTTTAATTTTTTTCAAAATAACTGATGGCAAAATAAAATATTTACATCATGTCATACTGTGTAAACATGTAACGTCACTGTACAAAGAAATATACATGCAAAATAAAGCAAAAAATTTAACTAAAACAATAAAGGAAAAATAATACACAAACATAATGAAATGAGGTTGGTACGAATACACATCCAGTTTCGAAGTCAGTTGTTTTCTTTTAAAAAGTTTCTGTACAACTTTACAAAAAACCAAAAACAAACAAACAAAAAGAATAAATAGGATACAGTGGAAGCCACAAAGCTCAAAACTAACCCAAGCTAGGTTATGGCTTAAGACCCATATATCTAACTCTTGTGGGATGTCGGCTTGGTTTCCTTAAACTTGGCATTTCACACAAACATAGATGACAACACACCCACATGAACTCAGTGATGCACAGAAAACCATCTCTGTCTTTTTAAATACCTCACGCTAATATTACTTCAACCTTAAAAACAGTTACTAAGACAATTATATTACATGTCCAATTCTCCTCATCTGACTGCTACTTTCTGAATGTATTCTTCACCAAAGAGCACAAGATTAATTTGTTCATTTCACAGAAAGAAGTAAAAACACAGATTTGAAAATTCTAAAAAGTAGTTAAGTGTTGAGACTCATTTGGGGAAAGTCAGACTTTGGCATTTTAAATATAATAATAAATTTTAAAAAGTGTCACCCTACTTCTTAATCAGTTTGACATTTGGGATACCAATCTCTCTCTCTCTTCAATTTTTTAATAATCCTTAAAACTGACTAGTCTTGACTAAATTCTATGCTAACCCTCATCTTAAACTAATAACGACAGTGTCGTACAACACACCCGCCCTTGCCCACCCAGAACCCCCAATCACACAAACAAAACCATAAAGCTCGCCGTACTAAGTATGTGCTTTTTCTATATATTTATTACAGTTACAACAGAGGTCCTCATAAATAGTTGCATAAAATGTTAAAGCCACAACATTGCACATGATATGAAAGAAAACAAAATCCCAAATGAGTGCATTTACAGTATTTCATCCTGCTGTATATACTGCTTGACAATTGGGTCAGCAAGCTGGGCACCAACCCAAAGTTCTTTTCTAGGGGGACAGTGAGTACTGACCCAAACTGAAGACCCGCACAGTGGTATACCACCATTTAGGAAGGAGGGGGGAAAAAAGGATCAGAGGAGGGGGAAAAAAATTACAGACCGAAGGCAGGTAACAGTCTATATACAAGTAAGGCCTACATTTTATCAGAGCAAAACAATTCATTCTATTTGTATGCAAAATCTTTTGAGGTTGGATGCACTTAAAAGCAGAGTCTGATCTCAGTGCAGTGCTACGTGAGATACATACAGGCGAGGCAACTGGAAAGCTCTAGGACCAAGTGAAAACCAGATGTTACAAATGAAGGCTGTACCAATGGGCAGCCATTTTGGTGAGTCTTCTCCAGGCATGATCTGATTTTTGTTTAACACCAGTGCTTTAAACATAGGCATTTCTTCCTTGAATAAATCTTGAAAACGGTAGCTAAGTTCACTTGCAAAATTCAACTCTTGTTTATTAAAAAAACTATTTTTTTTTTGCAGAAACCTGAATAAAATACTGTTACTGTATCGCTTGTGACTGCTTTTTGCAGAGTACAGTGCTATTGTCCTCCACCCCCGTGAAGTCTGCATCTCCAGTCCCCCGCGCCGCCCTGCGCGGGTCCCTGCGGAATGCATTTGCACACGAACATTCACTAGCAGCTGGTTGGCTTGGGGTTTGCTTTCCTCAAAATTCAAGTCAACCGCTGATTGGCAGAAGGAGTCTATCTCCAGTCTGATTGATTGGCAGGAGGAGTCCATCTCCAGTCTGATTGATTGGCAGGTGAAAGAGAATGAGAGAGAACTTCAAGCAAGGTCAAACTCTTGGCAAGAGCCTGCTCTGTAAGAAGTTTTTAATGCTACGGATGGGTCGAACATCATTCTGGTGTTTTCGCCGCTCAATGAACGAAGTCAGTCTGGATATATCAATGCTGTCAGAACTTTTGCTATTCCCCAGCTGCAGCCATTGCTCCTGGAGGGCCAGTGCAGCCGAGGGACGTTTAGCTGGGTCATCCTGAAGTAGGAAGCATACGAAATCTTTGGCCTTCTGGCTAACTCCTTTGAAGTAGTCATCTGGGAAACTAAAGTCCAAGCGGCAAATATTCAGGCAAGTTTCCTCTACACTTTCATCCAGGAAAGGAGAGACGCCACTAAGAAGGACATAAGTGAGCACTCCAATGCTCCAAACATCTGAAGTGAGTGAAACAGGATTTCCAAGAATAATTTCAGGAGCTGCAAACTCTGGGTTTCCAAGTAACTGGTGGATATAATACGTGGTATTGAGCTGGACTGCGTCTCCAAAGTCAGCCAGTTTTATTGTTGGCCTAGTGGAACTCTGGTCCACCAAAATATTTTCAGGCTAGAAAACACAAAAGCAAACGTTAAAATGTCTTTTTTCAAGTCAGTCTAACCCACATTTAATGCTACAACTCAACTGGCTTCCCAGCCAGTGTGGTCAGCTCTAGAACATAAATAGCTGCACACTACAGGCATTACTGCTGAAGGCCATCTCTGCAAAGCTCTGAGACTTTACCAAGGCTTCCACAGACCAACCAGCAGGTGGGTTCTTGCCTACTACAACATGCAATGAATGTGCTTTAGCTGCTGGCACTGTATTTTTTGCAGGAAATATAGTTCTGCCATGTAATTCTTCAGTTATTTACAACATCAACTTTGCAAAGCTTCACAGGAACTGGGTTTCAAAACTTTAGCTTCAGGAACAGAAATTACAACTAGAGGGTGAATAAAGCAACTGCTCCATTTGTTTTATGAGAGAGACAACAAAACCCTTGCATTTAAAGACTGGAAGACTTTGTATTTGCATGAAGCTTTCAACAAAATCCAGCTTTATTTGGCACTCTTTAATGTAATGCAGCTATACAGATGGAAGACAAGCCCTGTTAAGAGACTATGACAGCAGAAGATCCTGTTGGATGCACATGACTTCAAGAGAACTGCCCCATTATTGGTGAGCTGAAAGTGGAATTATTGCTACAGTTTTATTTCTGAAGCTACTGCTGCTGTAGCTGTAATCTCTGCAAAGTAAGAGCAACTTACCTACAACTAGTTTTTAATTAGTTCATCTGTATGTACCCTGTGACCAGAAAAAGTACTGGTGAACTCTGTATAGCACACTAGAAAAAATTTAATGGTATGAAGACACAAAACTTCTGCTTGGAAAACAGAACTACATGGAGGGAAGAGACTCAGGCTCTTTTTGCTTTTTCTCACTATGACCCCATTTGGTTAAAGACACCCTGTCTGCAAAGATGACTTGTCAATGCTAAAATTCCTTATTATTCATATACAGGTGTAAAAAAATGTAAAGATTAAGTTTTTAATTAATGTTCCCATTAAGACCTTCTCACACAGTTTTTTTTACTAGAATGCATCAAACCCTTGTGGCTCAAGTAACACTCAAAGGTAATAACAAAGGCCCAAGGAGGCACCATTCATGTGGGTATCACAGCCCTCAAAGTGCAAAGATGAGAAACATTTTTGCAGCAAAAGAGGAAAAGCAGTCTCTTCCACAATAAATTCTATGCTTCTTGAGAAAGAAATTGATTTCTGCTCCAAGTTTATCAGAAAGTAAATAAATGAATGAATAAATGAATAGATAATCAAGCAAAACTGCCTGTCATCAATTACTTCCAACACAAAGGGCCACACAGGGCAAGCGAGCTATAAGGAGAAAGCATAGGGAATTGAAAATTTCTGCTTTGCTGGCTATGGGTTATGAGTGATCTAAAGCATTTGGGGATGGAGCCCCAAGCCATATCTTTCATGAGTGTCTCAAAGCATTTCAAAGTTCTGTGTTCCCAGTTCCAAGTTTTCTAAAAGAGGGAGATTTTTATACCTGGAATGATGCATACTGCCCAGAATCCCATTAACACCTCACCTTTAGGTCCAAATGTGCTATTCTGCAGTTATGAAGATACTGCACAGCTTCCAGAATCTCTCCCAGGTAGAGTCTGATCTTCCCTTCTGTGAGGTTTCCCCATCGCACAACATAGTCTAGAAGGCGACCCTGGTCAGCCCTGTTAGAATTACAAGGTTGCATCTTGGATTAATCCATGCATCAGAACTGAAAAAAACCCCAGGCTACAGACTACAGCAATAACTGGAGCCTGCAGCACTTACAAGACAAAGGACTAGGGTATGAAGAGGAGATTTCACATCAAGCTACCAGATCACACAACATTCCTAATTCACTTTTGCAGCCATTTGATACAAAAAGACTGTTGAACCTTCAGACTAAGATAATCATCCACATATCAATTTAATGTCTCTATTTGTTCCCTTCTGAGTGTTAAATTCAACATTTTAGTAACAGCATTAGACAACTGCAATATTTTACTTAGGTGTTTTCAAATTTCTATGAAATCTTAGAGCTCCTTATTCATAAACCACTATAAATGCCCCAGAAAGTCCCCTGTAAATATCACATTTTACAGATAATTTAGAGTCCACACACATTTCTAACACTAGTATGTAGTTGGTGGAGGTCTCAAAGGTGTCGAGAAGGCCAATGAGCTGGGGATGCTGGAGATTCTGCATGACTCCAAGTTCATGGGTAACCTGGTCTCGCTTCATCAACTTCTTATTCACAAACTTAGTGGCTACTGCTTGCTTGGTTCCCTTCTGGTCACACTTCTTAACGACAGAAAATCTGCCCCTGGAACACAACAAAGGAAAGAATTAACAGAGAGATGCAATCAGGACATACTTTTGAAAGATATACTCCAAGAGATCTAATTTTAGATCTCCAATAAGCTACCCCTACAGAGAAGTTTCTGGGCATGAGAATTTTCAGTGCATGCCCCTACTACAAACTGTGTCTGTATAAACTTGACAGAGATCTGTTATATCACATTTGCAGACAACTTGTCAGAGTAATATCCAGCTTTCAAAGGTCATCATTAAGTTGGACAAGTGTATATTCTACATTACTTATTTTGCCCATTTTCAGACTCCTTCTGTCTGTAATTTTCATACTCTAAATAACATGGTTTAGGAGAACTTCACTACAGAAGATGCCTTACTCGGTCACTGTAAGGCATGCTTAAAAAAATATGCCTTAATCTATGATATCACTTCAGCCTAACTGCATTCTGTTTAGGCAGTGCCACCTAGTGCTGGCAAAATTTTTGCTTCCTAATTTCTGTTTAATCCAACAAAATTCCGGCCTTTTAGGCTCACACATTAAGTATTTTTCAAGGAGAATTTAATTTTTGAAAGAGAAGTCAATATTTTAACACAGACAGCTTCAGAGATCAGCATACAGAACGCACCTGCCAAGCTCAGCCACTTCACTATAGTGGGAATCAAAATTGTCTTTCCAGATTACCATGATCCCATCACTTCCAGGACCTAAACAAACAAAGAAACAAACAAACAAAGAGAAGGACAGTATGTACAAGATTTAATATACTCAGATCCTTTGGCTATGAGGGGAATCACCCCCTCCTGTAAATCCCAGTATGACACATAGGGTGGCAGCAGGACAAACTGGATTATACACCACAGGAGCCCAGCCAATGCAGCAGAACAAATTCTATAGTGGAAACAATTTAGGTACACTGGGAACTCTCTGTACAGGAATGAGCAATCTTGGAAAATTGAGGAAAACAGTAAAAAGAAAAGACATCTTACATTATATCTCATAATCAATAATACACCTACCAGTGGAAAAAAAAGTGGCCAGGCAGTGTAGCAGCTACGTTACAAAGCAACTCTTACTTTTCAGGAAAACACTAGTTTAAAGACCAAAATTTCATTTTCAGCCTCTTTTATATATTGCAACACACTCATCCTAGGGCTTAGCTACTGTCTGTCTTGGGTCAGTGAGCAAGAAGTGCCTGAAATAATGAACACCTCAATATGTTGTCAGTAAGGCACTTACTGTGGCTGCCTATAGGCAGCGCTCGAAGTGGCACCACTGAATATAAACCCCCCAAAATTTCAGCTGAGATTTGGAAGAGACACATCTTTCACAGTCTGGTTTAAAATTCCAGGAAAACAGCAAAGCTCTTAGAAAAAAAGGGAAGAAAGACCACATTTTGAAGAGGGTTGGGACAACTGTGTAAGTCCCCATATCAGCTGAGACAGACATACACAGAGTAGCACTTCATATCTTGGGGTTTTTTATGTGAGTCAATTTGAGACAGAGCCATTGTGCTAAAATCTACGAATTAATTCTCACTGATGGAAAAAGGGGCCTCACAATGCACTAAAGGACCCAGACATTATAAACTGCCTTGTAAGAAAACCTGTAATCCTGCTATTTTCCCTATTTCTAAAAATGGAGAATTATGAACATTTAGGAGAAGAATAAGTGAACATACAAACACACACCAAAACTTATCACTATGTCATCAAACGCATCAAGCAAAAATCTTTTTTCCCCTTTGCTGTCTGCCCCCAGAACACAGGCATTTTTTCATCTTTGCACGTTTCCTTTTCATTCCCTCACAAACATTCAGGTTGCCTTGCTTCAGGTACTGAAATAATTTAACTGTAGATCAATGATGCAAAGACAAGAACTAGTTGTATGTTCTCCTAAACACTGTGGCTTTACAATCCAAGCAAAGGATAAAAATAAATTACAAAGTAATGCTGCTTTTTTCTTATCTGTACATTTTAGAAATTATGTTAGCATAGGAACATTCATTGAGACTAAACTAAGAATGCTGATGATAAAATATGATTTTATCAGCGTGTTTGAACTAGTACTGGCAGAGTATAGTATAAAATGCTACAAAATCATACACATGTTGACAGTAGTGTGGAATATATTTATGAACCTCTAATCAGTTACATCCTAAAACTGCATCTATTCCTGCTGAAACAGGCAATATATTACAGGTAAAAAGGTTATGATACTCCTTTAACAAAGGGGTGCCCAAGAGCTGAGCTTTTCTTTTCACTGTTCTATGGGTACCAGACACTTTGAGTGTAACTAGGCTTTAGAAGAAGGCAGAGACAGGCCTACCTAAAACTCGTAGACTGGCGGAGGATGAAACCGAACCCATGTCGTTTGCAGCTATACACGTGTAGATACCATCGTCTTCCGCAGTGACGCCGACGATTTTCAGCGACGCCTCTCCCAAGTCACTGGGAAACACAACAGCAGCCATTAACTTCCCAGTAACTTCACAGTTACTGTAAAATCAGATACAGTTAGGTGGACATTGTTTAGGCTTCTTATTCTCCAGCCCTTATCTCTCTGGATGAACATTACTAACCCCGCCCTGCTGGATCAGAAGCGTCCACCAGAACCTGAGCACTCTGTGTCCATCCAGTATCTTGGAATGTCTGCTAGAAAAACATCCCGACTGACACTCTCTCTCACCATGTCCCAGGCTCCACCGTGCTGGAAAAATCAAGTGCTTCCCCTGTTTCTTCCTGCTTCCTTTACCTATTTCAAGTTTTCGGAAGCCATATAGAGACAAACATCCATCACTGTTCCTTCTGAAAGGTTCGTTTCCATCTGTGACTCCCAGTAAGTGTCCTCTGATAAATCATTTGTGCTTTCAGAGCATTCACCCCTTGTAAGAGAGGGCTTGCCCTTCAACATAAAAGGCACACTTCACCACAACTCTGGAGACCTCAGAATTTAGGAGAATGAGGATGGGAAGAAACTGAAAAGGACTTAGGTTTACTCTCTGCTCCAGGGCAGCAACAGCATTAAGCTATGTAAGACCAGAACAGAAAGGCTCTGCAGGCTCTTCCTTAATCTTTCTCACTGTTCAACCACCCTTTTTGTTTGATGGTTTGTCTTTAAATGTCTGCTGAAATCTTCCTCTGTGCAATAAATTTCTAGTACTCTTTTGACTATCTGCTATGGACATGAACAGCAGATAATTTAATTTGCAACAGTCTCTTACAAATGTGGATACTTGGCAAGTCCTCCCTACACTTTTCACTGCTAGGCTCAAACCAATCCTAATATTGTGCTGTTTTTCCATAATAATGCATGTTTTCAAGATCTTCTATCATACTTACTGCTTTCCTTTGGATTCATCTCAGTTACTACAAATCATTTTACTGACTGAATCAAAAACTATTTGCAATGGTCTTCACCACACAATTCCAGGGGGAATAAAGAAGGTAAATTTTAGGAACATAGGAAGGTGACACCCTTCCCCAGCTCAAAGAACATTTCAGGATTATTTCTAAAAATGTGTCAGCCACAGCTAACATGATTTACTGGATATAATTCTGTAAAAGTAATGAGTAAACGTAGCAAATTTAACTCTTACACATCTCACAACAGCTCTGGATGCAGTAGTAAAGCTGCCACACTGCCTTTGTCTCCCCATTAAAAACAAACGCAAAACCCAATGAAAAGAAAAAGCAGGAGCAGCAGGAAGTAAAGAACAGTATAACACGCCGTCAAGTTTTCACAAAAGAGCCCTTCATTCTGAATTAAGAGTATAATTCATAAATACGGCATTTCCTCACACTGTTAGTTTAGTTACTCATTAAACTATATTTTCTGTATATAAAAGATGTTTTTCCAGAAAAAAAATTGTTTTTTTTTTCAGTGGAGCTTCCCATTCCGAAACAACACAGTTTCTCCTATTAATCAGGTGTTTGAGTTACCAGTTGTTCTGTTATGTTCTGTCATAGCAAAGCTAAACCCAGACAAAATTGTTAATATCCACACTTCAACAATGAAGAGGGATGTTGCCAGATCAGCAGGAAGCAGGGGCTTCTTTGCAAAACACTGTAGTGTGATCTGAAAGCCACCAATGGAAATAAGGGACTGGCAGGATCTGTCACAGTACTGGCATGTCACAACATACTGGGCTCTTTCAAGGACCAGGTTGGTGTGACAGAACCACAATGGCTTCTGCAATAGCTAATCAGAAATAGCAGATTAATTTTATTTTGATTTTAAAAATCAATTGTGTAATATTGTTAGCCTAGCCATACACAGAAGTTATATAACATTCCTGGAAAATCTCAGCTGTGAAGTCTTTCTGTGTGAGAGCAACCCTGTCCTCATGCCTCAAAGCCCAGTGCTGTCTGGTACCAGGGGTGCAAATTAAAAATCTAACAGTTTCAGCAGTTTCTGTTGAACGTGACACAAATTACCTGTACGAAATGCTGTGATGACCGTCATTGCTCAGTGTATTATGATCAGGACCTTTCCAAGTAACTGAAGCCTTGGGGCGACCACAGACTTTACACCTAAGCACGATGGTCTCTCCTGTCTCACATGTTACCTCACTCAATGGAACTATAAACTCTGGGGGAACTGGAAAAATAAAATTAATGCCATTAGGTCAACAGAAGCAAATACACTTAATTTCTATTCCTTGCACTCTTTTCTGTTAGACAAAGTAGTACTTTACGTTCCCAAGGTGTGTATATCCCTCTACCCTTGGAGCACATCCATGGTTAGGCCTCTTGCTGAGGCTCTGCAGAGCTAGTGCATTTTTCTCCACATGAACTTGGACACAACACTACTGCTGTGCTACAGATAACCCCGAAGCCTACCATGGTGAACCAAGCACCCAGTTTATGGCAAGCTGAGGAAAGTCTACAGTGAAAAGTATTTAAGGATGTGCTCAGCTAGGCTATCTTTATATCCAGCCAAATTTGCAAAAGCGAACACAAAACACTTCATCCACTAAGGCACTGTAGTGCTTTCCCTTTTCCACAGGCAAAACTGAAGAAGTTTGTTTCTGTGAATTAAGCTAAATCCCCAGTTTGGCTCTGACCCCAAAGCACCACTATGTTTGTCCTGATCAGCCTCTATACTGGAGAGGTCCCAAATGCTCCCTAGGGAGCAAGATTAAAAAAGAAGAAGCTCCAACTCCTAGCCTTGTACCTTTTCAAATTCAGCAAGGCCCCACTTCCATACAGAACAATCATATGGTCCTTGTGTTTTATGTTGTTTTGGACTTGTGAACTAAAAAGGGTCCTTGCATCTTAAAAAATAAATACAATGACATTCATTGTAGCTCATCTAAAAAGAGGCTATGTATATTTTTGTAGAAAGCACCCAGTTCCTGACATAATTCATATCAAGCAAATAATGTTTTTATCAAATTATATTGACTGAAACTTTTAAAAATTAAAGCAACTTACCATCATAAATGTAATTGGGGTTGAGAAGCTGGAAAGGAGAAATTAAAGAATTAATGTCCTGATAATCTTATAATAACTTAAAGAATGGTAGAAAACCAAGCACAGAGATGGATCAAAGTTAGCTGTACCCACAAAATCCAAGAAACATCTGAATACCACAATTTCTGCACCACTCTATTATTTTTGCAGTATCTTTTTGTTGTATGACGCTTGCAGGTTCAAAGGTTATAACTTTCTGTTTTCAGATTTGGCAAAGACTGTCCATTAAAGCCACTGCTGCCTTTGATTCCTTCCTGTGAAGTTCTGACAGAGGCTGCTTTTAAAGAAATCCCAACCCAACTTCTTTTGGAAACTACATCTTTGAACACTTACTTTTACAGAAACCTTGTTGGCAAGTCCTTCTCGGGATTTGCGATAACCATTTTCTAGCTTGCCTTCCCTTTTGCCGTCTTTATCTTTTTTCTCAGATTTCTTCCTTAATCGGAGTGCTGTGTGCCAAGATGTTGACTTCCTGAACACAGAACGTGAAACTCTCATCAATTCTTTTCAACTCCCTGCTATGTTCTATACTGTCTAATTTCATGTGTCATTGGAAAAGTATGTAAAAATGTTATTTCTACGTATTACAGTGCAGTAAAATGAAATACATTAAGTATTCCATAAGAGATGTCACCCTTGGCTAAATCTGTGAACAAGCTAGTAATGTAGTCTGGAGTTCAATATTCCTTGAAGTCACTGCTCCAATGGTAAACTTGCTATATGAAAATGCAAATGTCAATCAAACTGAGCAACAACCAGTATGAAACCCATACCAAATACAGCCTGACTAAAGCTTTACACAAAATTCACACTTTGAACTTTGATACAATTTCTTCCATTGCAGATATAAGAGAGAGTTGCTCCTAGCATACAGCCATTTTCAATAAGTTTGTGGCTTTTTGGAACCCTCCAAATCTTGTTTCACTTGAACAAACATTCCCTGTTTTCCTTGACAGAGGTGTCTAGACTGGTAGCTCATTCTATTAAATAAACAAGTTAAAACCAATTATTGCTGCTCTTAGATCACACATTCTCTTCCCAGAAGATTGGGCTATTGCAACTTTTTAATAAAGAGTATGTGCTTCTGGGATCTTTCTTACTAGCTTGTATTTTGAAGTTTGCTAAGGGACCTCTCAAGTACTCATTCTGCTTGTTGTTAATTTATTTCTCAATGATCACATCAACTTTTGGCCTTAAAGGTTCAAAGCCTTCTCTACATTGGAAGTTTTCCCTTCCTCCCCTTCTACGCCCACCCAGGCACTCACTTGATGGTTCCATCAGGGTTGTCAATGATGATTGCACTGGTATGCCCCAAGACATAGCCGGGAATCCAGCCCTCGGCTGCGGGGCACTGATCAGTGGCGGCTCTGAACACCAAAAACATGTTCTGTTGGTTGCTGGCTAGAATCTGCACGACCTCTCCTTGGTAGACATTTATCTCATCCTCCTTCACTGCCGTGTAATCGTGTGTCACCAGCATGGTGGAGATATTGCTACTGCTGCTACTTTCACTCTGCAAGCGTCAATCAGAAGCAGAGAGAGCAGGGGGGAAAAAAGAGAATCAAGTTTAAAACTCATGAAGAAGACAGGCTGTTCTTGGCCTGCTACATTACCTACCTAATCCACTCTGTTTAAACTGTAGTCAAAGAAAAGAGCAGTGTTTTCCTCTTTTAGAGCTGACTGTGTCTCTTTATCTTGTGCATTAGTCTGCTATTTGAACATTTTCATGTACTGCTGCTGCACAAGTTTATTCCCGGTAGTTACACAATATCATTTCCTTTAACTAAGAGTCAGTTTATACATAAATCTCAACTCATCCTTCTTTCAAAGCTCAGACACTGAACCTTGCATATTTATCAGGCATCAAAACTACAGTACAAGCATGTAAGACAGTTTTAAGTTACTGAACTTACACGGTGTTGTAACTTCAGTTTTAAAATCACAGTCATTAGCTCATAATCACTGGAAATTCCAACAATGAATAATACATGTGGTCTTTCCTAGCACTATATGTCAGACTTCAGGCACCAGACTTCTGCACACAAAACATGACACGGTACAAAAGAACAAAGCAGGGTTTTGACAGCATCTCTCAAAACCACAAGACTTATCTCTGGTTGAATCTGTATGACCAGATTTATTCCTTTAAATGCAGAGGATGAAGTAAATTACTGAAATAAGAAATTATTAATTTGATGGTCAAAATAGACCCACTAAACTATAAGAATCCCTTCTAATTGATTAGTAACTATGATAGCTGAGCGTTGTTACCTGTTTATCATATACTTTCAACAACTGTTCATAATTTTGTTCATTTCCCCAGCAAGCATTTGTGGAAAGCTAATTATGGCTGAGAAGGTATACATTCAAAATCATATCACTTTCAGAACAAAAGCCTTCTCCTGACCATGAACCTACTGGAAATTATTATTTTTTAAAACTAAGACTTATTTTGTCCATTTGCATGTATTCCTTATATGAAGTTTAGTAAATGGAAGTGTGAAAACTATCTTCAGATTACACAACCTACTCCCTCAGTAATTATTTCTTTCTTGAAACAAGTTAAAACCAAGGTGAATGGACTATTAATGATGTGGCATGAGGAGGGGGGGGTGTGTGTGTGCCTGTCTTTTGTCTCTGTCCTTACTTCAAACTGTTTCAGGTCACTCAGTACCAGTGAGGGCTCACTATGGCTCAGTAGAAGCTGAGCTGAAGAAGGAAATGAGTACCCAGGTTCCTACTGCATATAGAGCATAACCACACTAGTACTACTCATGTGCCAGCAGCCAGTGGAAAGCTTGGCACATAGGATTAAAACAGCATCATTTTTTTCCTCAAAACTGTCAAATATCTCTCAAATATTGAGGAGATGCAGGGGGGTCAGTTGACAGCATGGTGCACTGGGAGCCCTGAACACTGCGTTCTCTTGCAATCTGCTAAAGGCCTTGAACAAGTCACTCCGTCTCTCTGTGCCTGTGGTTCCCTGAGGACTCTGGCTGAGAAACCAAGACATTTGGAAAGGAACAGTCTCAGATTACTCATTCATAGCATGTTTAACACCTGATGCTTGGAGTGGCAGTGACTCTGTACATTTTATTTGAGCTGGACTGTTATATGCAGCTGAGTGACTCAAATCTTCTTTTTGCCATATTGGACTGATGAAGCATATGCTACCTCAGTGAGAAAGGTCTCATTGTGGATTGTAACTCTACTAAAGGATATTTACATTAACTTCAGATGCAGTATTTCCACTGGGAGAACTCATTTTTTCTAGTTTAGTGGATGGCCTGCATGGCCTTTTGTATTAGCAAGTCCTTTCTATGATTCAGGCAAACTGGGAACAGCCGAACCAAACAAATTAAGTCTCATTTTCAGTCATTACTTAAATTAGGATGACAACTTGCTACATTCTTTTACCTAGATGAAAACCAACTCTACTCAGAAAAAGAAGCTTTTGTTGACTTCTCCTGTTAAGACATACAGGGAAAGATGAAGGGAAGTTGCAACATCAAACTAAGCCTCAAACCTTGCCCCACACATTACTCCTCAACATACTGTTTCTTAGCATGCAGAAGAATTTGTGTAACTGCAAGACTGACCTTTCTATAACATATCATTTCCTTCTGACATTTAAGTCTTGAAGGATCATAATAAACTCTGAATATTTCTTATGTTCAACAGGGACAGTTAAATCTGTTAAATAAACAACTGTCTGGTAACTACAAAGTGACAAATGTTCTTGAGAATGTGTTTATACCAGAATTCATTCTCACCACGGAAAGATAGCCTTTCCTTTTGCCTTCCAAGGAAGTAATTATTCTTGCACAGTTAATGTTTTCTTACTGAAAGTACTTCTGGTCATCACTGACCCCAACTATGGGATTAGAGGAGGATCTACGAACAAAATATAAAAAATTCCTTCCATATTCCTCAACTAGCAAAACTTACTCCTTTTTCTTCTTAGAAGTAATTTTTCTTTAAGTAATCAGCCATAGCCATATGTGCATGTGAATATACATACACCAACGGTTAAATTAAAATAAACCTTCACAACCCATTTTCTCCAGCTTGTTCAATGTGAAGTGAAATCCTGCTAATTGGTCTAGAAATGAGGTTATAAATGAGGACTTACGGCCCATCTCAATTACCAAACTAGAAGAGTTATATAGCTGTGAATATATAGTTGTGAAGCAGAAGGCATGCATTCCAATATTACGTTGTACAGTGAGATAAAAACAAGCAATGGTGTCTTTGCTGAGATAGTATTAAAATCCAAATGTTTTGAAATCTCAGTGCCATCCCATCTTTCCCTTTCTCCTTTTTTAATAGAACAACCTGAATTAGTATTATACAAGTACCTCCATCTTGATTCACATACTATACAGTAATGGCAAAATACTCAAATCACCCCAGATATTGCATTGCATCACAACACATCACGTAATATCGCATCACATTTTGCTAGACTGAAGATAAACACAAGACAGAGCTAAACCAAATAAAAAGCTGAAGGAAGATCAGGATAAAAATACAAAACATGCAAAGCGTAATTTTTTTTCTTCTGAAGCTATTATAAAAGTAAGTGTAAGAACTAAGAAGTCACGAAAGCTTTGTGTGTTAAACAGTTCTATAAAGAAACACATGCATTTAAAAAAGGTCCAGCAAGTTAGGTGATTTGCAAAACTGGTATTGCATACCATTTGTAAGAGAGTGGAAAAACAAACATTCATGAACACAATGCTTAGTGAGAGAAAAATCAAATGTGAGTTTAAAAAGAAAGGCACCATAACCTGCCTACCACGTCCATGGCAAGTGCCTCAACATTTTTGCTTTATATTTGCACATGCCCCTGTGATTGCTGTGTTGCTTTCCTGGTGGACATTATTAGAGATAACGTAGATTCTGTTGATACCCCCGATTTCTGCACAAACACAACAAGTGCACACTAAGAGGTTGAATCTCCAGAAACCCGAAACCAGTTCTTCTTACAAAGGAGAAAAGACAAGTGGAGCAGGTAATTGTTTGGGTTGTAGTAGAAGTAGGATTATTCTCACTAGGTTTTGTTGGCCTGTTTTGAGTGGATTGCAGAAAGCTTCCTTGATCAAACACGGGATTTAAAAAGAGATTGCTGTACAACAACTAAGGCTGAAAGGAGAGGGGGAAAAAATAAATTAATAAAAAAATAAAAATCAAGCAGCCCAGGGAACGTAGATGTCTCCACGAAGTTAAAACTCAACAGGACAACGGTGGCAAATTTGTGCGTGAAAGGGAAAAAAGCCCCAAGGCAATCTGCCAAAATCTTGAGTTCAGATATAAGTGCTGTTGCAATGCATACCCCAAGGTGCTCTGGCTGCCACGCTTCAGCATGTTAATTATGTGCCTTCAAATTAGAGACCAAAAAAAGCAAGGACAGCAAGTTAGTAGGTATCAGCCTAGTGATCTACGTTTTCAGCAGAGGCAGAAATTGCATCTAATGTTAGCAGTTGCTTTTGTGTCTGTATACATAGCCGTGTTTGCATGTATACATACACACAGGCAGACACTCTGGGTTTTTTAATGCGCAGAAGATACTGGAACAGTTGATTATTTCAGAGCAGTACAGCACCGGAGAGCCAGAAGTTAGTATGGAGAATGATGGCAACGCACAGAAAGGGAGCGTGGAAGGTTTTAGAAGAGCTCGCAGGACAGAGGTGCTCCGCTCTTACCCCATTACTCTGGGTGGAGTGAACTGACTGCTCGCTGGTCGAGGAGCATGTGCTCATGCGGTCTGTGTCCTTGCTGTGTGAAGAGTGGCGGTGGACCTGCCGCTGGAGGGAGTCATTGTCCCCAGGGAAAGTGAAGGAGCCAGGGCGGCTGGCAGGGGATGCTGGGATGGAGCTCCAAAAGGAGCCCTTCTGCAGGGGGCTGCTGGGTGGAAAGGCTTCCTTGCCAAAAGGAGAAGGGAAAGTCGTGGATAGAGGAGAGTTCATTGGAGAGATGGCTCCTGGCCTTGGCTTCCCAAGCGTCAGTGATCCTATGCTGTTTCTTGTTCGACTGTCCTCTGAGATTCCACGTGAGTCTTTCTGGGCTCCATCAGCTGAGCCAGAAATGTTTCCTGGTGTCTTCCTGGGACTTTCAATAACTTTCATCTTGGGAATCTGTTCAGCTTCTCTCTGAGGACCATCCGGCTCTGCACTGGGAGTGTGCCTGTCTGGCTGGCTCAGGCCAGTTTCTAAGGAGGTGTTGTAGTGTGGCAGGGAGTGATTGTGAATGGACATACCTGACATCTTGTCTGCCTCTGCTTGGGCCGAGGCTGCAGAGGAGACCAGGACTGGGGAATGGTGTCTGACAGGCTGGGGGATCCGGGATGGCCGGCTACGGCTGGAGCTGGGGATGCCACTACAGCTGCTGGGGCCGCCGCTGTTACCACTGCTGCTCCCGCCGCCGCCTCCACCACTGCTGTGGTTCCTCTGGTACTCGATCGGGGACGTCAAGGCTGCAGTGGGGGCGAGGGGGAGGCGGTCAGGGGAAAGGGGGCAGGAAAGGGAACAGGAACAGTTTAAAACAGACATGTCTACTGGCAAAAAGGGGAGTGCTGTTCAAATAAATTTCCTTAGCAGTGGAAAGATGCCACAGACTTCAAGCCACTTTTCTGTATCTAACCTTCATGACCAGCTGTATCTACCTATACTAAAGATTAAAAGTCTGAAGCTAAGAAGAAATATTTTCCTCTAGGATCACACTGTCAGTTAGCAGCCAAGTTGGGAAAAAACAGGTCTGACTCCAAATTCTCTGCTTGTTGTTACTCATTACAACTGTTTACAATAACCAAAAGATATAAAAACAGAGCAAGAACCTTCTAGTGTCACAGCAGACAACACCACCTTCTACTTTTCTCCTGCAGAATCTGGATGTTGTTGCCACAGTAAGATGCGACAACAATGGCCACCAAAAGAACAGAAGCAAAACACATTCTGAATAGATGCTTACAATTCCACTTGGGTTTAGCCTTTAAAGGCTTGCAGTTGCTTAAAAGGGGTACACAAGCTCTCAACGGATGGCACCTATCTTGATTCACTCCTACAAAACATTTGGAAAATTTCACCAAGAGAACACCATGTAAATTCAGACTACCACTCTTATAATAAATGCAAGCATCTGTTCTGAAGCAGAAATGCGGCACATATCCCCCAACTGTTCTGTATTAGCTCAGGAAAAAGGCAACTTGCAAAACATTTCAAAGCCAAGAATGATGAGATGAGAGAAAATTAATCCAGTTATGAACTTTCAGTAAAAGAAAATAATTTACCATTTAAAAAGTTGCGCTGGTTTTCCAAAATTTGGTTAATTTCATGGATCCATAACTGACGGACTCCCGGACTGGCAGAATGCAAAATAAAGGTCTCTGTGACATCGCCCGTTCTTGATGTTAGTGCAAATTTACATGGATCACTGTCCACATTTTCCTCCAAGGAAAGGCAACTCACCTTCATGAAAGAAAAAAAACATGTATTTTATGAGAAACATACCTTTAAAATCTTTCTTAGGAGTTTAGAGTCAGATCTTCAAATGATAACCACTCTTTCCTTCAGTAAAATAGTACCATAAAATGAAGTATTCCAGTAAACTAAGGATTAGTGGATATCTTACTGACACACTGTGCCTGAACAATACCCAGCAGGTCTGCACAGCCCAATGTTCTCCATCCCTCACTTTGCTTTCAGATTAGTTAAAATGCTGATCCTGCTGTGGAGCCCTCTCTACCACTGGCCCCCACCAAAGGCTTCAGCTGCAGATACAGCAATGCTTTGGACCAGGCTGCTCAGCCAGAGCTATAAACAGCAGGCTCAGGTGGCAGGCAGAGCACCAAGGTGAATTAGGGGAAGCAGGGTCCACCCAAAACACTTCATGAGGGCTGCTGGGCCCTAATATCAGGGTTTATTTCAGGGAAGCTTGAAGTGGGAAACACTTATTTGTTTGAGGAAGAGCTGACATATCTAAGAAGGTCATACTACCTACAAATGTTATCCACATATCTGGGTATCAGAAAGTATATAAAAAGAGTTATTACCTCTACTTGCAATGACTTTGAAATGTGGCATACACACAGCACAGAGCTGAAAACTAAACTCTTTGTGAATACTTGTCCAGTGCTTTGTGCCAGAACACCTGCTTTGATACGCTTCACGCAGGAAGCATCAGAGTACTGGGATCTGAAGATCTCCACTTACCATCGGAGTGAGAACAAATTTGGTAGGAAGTAATTTCAGGAAATGACTGAGAGCTCATTGTGCTCTGTGATTGCACATCTAGATGTCACTAGTGACTGCCCACAGAACGAGAAACTGTTACCTTAGCAGAGTTCGTGCAGGGGACACAAAAGACTCACACACAACAGTTACCTTGATACTGTTTTTAAACAAGAATCCGGGCATGGAGAAACCTTTCTTTTTATCTAGCAGCTCACTGAAAATGACAATCTGCTCAAACAGGAAGACCCGTCTCTCCTTGCAGCGTGGTAGAAGTCCCGCATCCTGGTCTGTAACCAAGAATGTGTCCTGGAGCAGGAGCTTACCCTGGGCTACAATTTTACCCTAAACACAGAGGCAAGCAGAAACACATTTAGTGCAGTTCTTAGTTTCCTTCCCCAATCAACCCTTATGAGCACATTCTCATGCCAAACAGCTTTGTGTATTTCCCACCTTCTGACTGTCATTGACCATTATATATTCATTTCTCCTCCTATACACAAGATATTCTTGTGCTGATTCTCAAAAAAAAAGCAAACATCAAAAAGAAAAAGACAAAACAAAAAACCAGACCAAAACCCACAAATCCACTCCACCCTTTTCAATTCACACTGCACTCTGAGGTTTGTAACACTAAGGCTTTAATTTCTCTATTCTCAATAACTCCAACAGTTACTGATATGTTCTTCCAGGGTGCTGAGTAGGGGAAGAACTCAAGTTCATGTCTGCATCACAGAATATAAAGAGCTTTGCAAGTAGAAGGTGTGACTGTGGCCTGGCTGGTGCATACTGCTTCAGTAACCAATTTCCATCTCTTCTAGACTTAGCAAAACAAGGAGGGCTACAGCTGCCTCAGGTACATGATTGACCTTAGTGACTCCTCCTTTGTCTACAGTGCAGAAGTCAGGTCTGCTCACCTGCTGATAACTGATTATTACACTGCTTTTCAAGCCTTTAGTCAACAAGGGAACTGTAGTAACACGTGCCCCTTCTAGGTTACACAGAAGGACTTACCTAGTGTGACTGACACAGCAGGTAATGTTTCCCAGGAAAACCTCCTTGACAGGGCTAAGACTTGATTTTTCATTCACTGCTTTTTGCACCAGCTAACCAGATAGTGAGGGAGCACTGTACACATTTCTCCCCACAATATTAATAGTTAATTTCTAGAGAACCTGACAAAATCTCTGAGCAAAACTCCAGCCAACTTACATCAAATCCTTGCAGGCGGCCAACATTCATCATGTCATTACACCGTTTTGGTACTATACACATGACCTCTACAGCTTTCTGTTCAAGACAAATAAAAAGTCAAAGCTTTATTTTCCAGAAGAGTTAGCAGCATAAAATTTTGTTTCATTTGATACGGTTGCTTTAGAATAGAAATGCAAGAAGTAAACACTTATAATCACTTTCTCAGGAAGATCAGAAAAGAAAAGTGACTCTGCCAAAACAAAAGAAGTTCAGAGTTAAAAGAATTCATATCACTAAGTGAAAATGTCTCAAGTACCTCTAGTTCTGTTGTGTCAAGATTAGCTTTTTTAGAATACTTGAGGAAGTCCTGAAAAAGAAAAAAAAGTCAAGTAATATTTCTTTTCTCATTAATCATCAAAGAGAAATCTGAGAAAATCTGAATTTGATACCCTCTATCAGAATACGACAGACTGCAGAAGACACACCATTTGGATTTAGCTCATACAAAAACATATGCTAAGGCAGTGACCTCTGTGCTACACAGGGCTGCTCTTCAGTAAACACTAATGTGATATTAAAATGATTGCAGGTGTAGCTGGAGAAGCTGTCATGAGTCCCAACAATTTGTATGACTTTTACATCTGAAAACAGTTGAGAGTTCCTTCTCCCATTCCTATGACACTGGTACAAATTTTAAACATTTCCATGGCCTAAACATTTGGTCTTTAACTGTTAAGAGAAAAAAACAAATTTCTGCCCAAGCCATCTACTGCAATTTTTATAACTATCTGCATGTGCTCAGGAAATAATCAGATGGCATTGCTTACAAATCTGGGTTCTGTTAGGGAAAGGGGTGGAACAACATCAGCAATAATTAAAAAAGAAAACATATCTGTTAACACAACTCACTCATCTCAACATCACTTTACCTTTAGTAACAGCTGGTATTTCATAATTCTCTGCACAGGTTTTATTAGCAAGTCTGTGAGCTGAAGTCTGTGGCCCAGGCGTTGCTTTAGATCCTGAGAGTTGTAAAACAAACATTTTTGTTTGTTCAGTTAGAAAGACCTTTGTTTTGTTCAGTTAGAAACACAGCATTCATAGCAGTATATGGAGAAAAAAAAAATATATATATAAACAAGGATATATCAGTATTAACTGTTATCAGACCAGAAATTGGCAAAAGTTAGAGAAGAATCTAATCTTCAATTTGCAAAAGCTGAAGTCCTTCCCCTTATCACCTTTGCTTCCAAGGTATTCCCTTCTGCAAGCATGTTCCATCTCTTTTTTTTTGATAAGGCTGCAGATTGAAATGTAATTTTTCAGTCAAAGGTTGTATACAGCCTATTTTCAACAGTGACTTCTGCTCATTCAGAATTGCTATTCCACATAAAATACACTGGTAACTGCGTGGGCTAAGGCTAGTAAGGATAAGACTCTACTGATTAATTAATATCTTACACCTAACCTTTAATTTTCATCTCTAGGAGTCTGTATCACATTTGAGAAATCAAAACAGAAATGGCAAGTAATTGTAATTTAAAACATTAACAACAATATCTGCTGCATTTTTCTGTTTTGTTTTGTTTTCTTGTTTGATCAACAGATTTGATAATCCTTTACATATCCTCTCTCAGGGACTTACCTCAAAAAACGTATCAATGTATTCTGACACAATGTGCTCAGACTTTGGTTTGTTTTGGCAGTAAACTATGTACATGTGCAACCTTCTCTCCTAGAGGAACAAAGATACAGAATGATACACCATTATCAAAAAAAAACACACACCAGATTGAAATGGAGTACTACTTTAAGTAGTACAGCAGTTCCAATGTATGAACTTAGAAAGAACCCTTTAAGGAAAAGAAGTAGTTACATATGCAGAAACTACAGATCTGAAAACACAATTATTTGGGAACATCATTATAATTTTAGAAAGGCAACACAAGTGAAAAAAATTCCCACAGCTGTAAATCTTCCTGAATAACAGGTGTTCAGAGATGACAGCTCAGCAGTTCCCACAATAAAGTTAAGCATGAAAATAGTTATATTTTTATTTTACCAAGAGCCATGGGAGGTTGGACAAGATGACCCCACAGTGATCCCTTCCAACCTTAACCATTCCGTGATTCTGTAATGGAGCCTTTGACATACAGTATTTTTTATTCTATTTTAATGATCTGATTATTATTCAAATTTATTAGAATAATAACCTCCTCCTGTTTACATGTACAGAACAGTTAGGAGAAAACTTTCATGTCTTTTATTTAGAATTGGGTGTCCTATTGGAGATTGGGTGGGGATGTAGGGGATGAAGCCTGGAAATGGAGGTACAAGTACTTTTTAAATCTGATTCTTTATTTTGTGCATGTACTTGTAACATCAAAGCAACAAAGAAAAAGAGAGGAAATAACTTCACCTTTTAAGATTCATTCCTGATTACTGACCTTGCTGGTTAAGAAGTACAGACATACCTACTTCAAAATCTTTCCTATCACTTTGCTAGGATTGGTTTGCTGTTAGAGGCTTTGCTTCCCAGAGACTTACAGAGTACTGACCAGTGAAGATAAATGGTAAGAAAGAAATGGAAAAATAAGATGGAGATTGGAAAGGACACAGGACACAGATTAAGAACAGGAACTGAATCATGTTCTAGCCAATAGGGCTTTGCTAGAGGATGCTGTAATAGCATCACAGCTTGCCTTTCCATCTGGAGTGGTAAAGGTGCCTTTTGAAGACAACTCAGTTACAAATAATACCAGGAGAAATAAAATAAAACAGCAATCAGAAACAGGGAGAGCTACTTCCTGCAGGTTTCCTACTTTGCCAGTGACAAATTCTCAGAAGGGGAAAGGATACAGAATTGGAATGCACTCAAGCTGGAATAAGAATGAGCCTCTTTCCTATTTTTATTTCTTATATTCCATGCTACTGCATGGACACCTGGGATTAGAAGGCAGGGGTCACACGAAGTGACAATTCCCTTGCACTGAAGTGTAACTGAATAGAGAAATGGAGCCCACATTCATGTCCCCTCTCCAGAGGAAGGTACTGGGGACAAAGACTAGAGCACATACTTGTTCTATTTATAAGCTCTTAAAAGCTATCTCTCCACCTCTTACAGCGAAGAACATTGTACAGCACTTCCTTATCAGTGTTCTACTTAAGAACCAAACATGTTGGTCAGTAGCAGCAATAGTTTGCCAACAAAGACATTTGCACTTACATGTTTAACAAACAGGGATCCCAGCTTTTCTGGATCTTCAAGGCACTTCTCCAACTCTCCTAAAAAGAAGCTGAACATAAACAGAATAAACACTTCTTTTTTTTCTGACAGTACACATTATAGCAACAGGTAATTGCAAGGCAAAGTGGTCTTACTGCAAGGCAAGACACTTTGTGTCCCCTATCAGCAGCTTTGGATATTAATGCATGTCCAAACTGACAACGGCAACAGCGTAATATTTCAATACAGTTTTTCAAAAGGACATGCTGAATCCATGCCAAGATGAAAAAAAGCCCTGGCGTTCACTAATAAAACTATCAAATTTCATATATATTGACTGAAAGCTTTCCCGTTCCTAGTCTGAATGCTTGAGATGCTAATATTTCCATGCTAACCACCCCTAAAAAATTCTTTAGACTGCATTGTTAGAGAGAAAGCCATGTACAAAGTTCTGTCCACATTAGAGATCCTCAGTTGAGGTAGTTGCTATATATATACATATATATACATGCATCCTTCTTTAAAGCAAATCTTCACACCAACATCTGTAAGCTGAATTTACATTTTCTACAACTCAAAGCACAAAACCAACTGCATTTACCTTGTATCTGAATATCTGAAGAAATAAAATAATTTCTTAAATCCAGTCTAATATTTTTTAGGTACAATACTTACTCTCTGTGCCAGTCATAAATCTGGTGAATGTTTCCAAACACAATCTTGTCTTTGCCTTTCATATCATCAGGTACGCCGTCTTCCTTCATAAGTGCCATATAACCCTGCAACAGTGCAAGTGAATTCACTGTGAACATTCTTACTTTAAAAAAAGTGAGTTGTCTTTTAATCCCCCTTTTCCCAGAAGACGTCCAATGGCAACAACTTGCTTGGGACACAAAACCAAACCAGAAAACAGCTCTCTAACAGCATAACATAAGGCACAGACACAAAGTATCACAAATTGACCTGAGGCTGTCTACACATCAGTGCCCAGTGCTAGAAAAATGAATTCACTCTGGCTAATTTAGCCTGCGTGAATGGGCTCACAGCAGGAAGGAAACTTCCACAGGCTTCTCCTGACTGCCTGAAGCAGCTGCAATGCCTTGCCAAGTGGGGCTGTTCCTGAGCACAAGTGCAGCTTTGCTTGGTGTCTCTTACATCAGTCACTCATGCTAACCCCACACCAAAGTGCACTGAGAAGGAAAGCACTGCTCGTGGGACTGCACTGCATGGACTACTGCTTGCAGTATGAGCAAACCAAACACAAAAATCTGAAAATCAATTGTTAGCAAGCATTCTGGCTGCAGTAAAGTCCTTCTTACATTTTCCCATAGTCCCATATTATTTTTGGTGTCTACACAGTTGTCTCGCTGAGCAATTCTATCATATAGTTAGAGCTGGGAGTGTTTTTAAATTCTGCAATATTCATGCAACTCTATTCCTTCCTTTTTCCCCTCCTAATACTTCTATTCCTAAATAGGCAGGTTGGGTTTTGGTTTGCCAAGTATATGTTTTGATGCCTAGCATTTTCACCTGAAATTATTTTGTTAGTTACAAAAATACATCTATTTGTAGACTCCTAATTCACCCTTTAAATACTGTAAAAACATTATCAAGAGTGTGTGATCTTTCCTTCTCTCCCTCCCTCCAAATTAGAGTTTAAGAATTGAACCTTATTAGGCTAAAATTCACTGTCATGCTCATTCTTTCTGCTCTTCCAAATGCATCTTCTTGGTAGCTGAAGACTGAAGGGAGATGTGTGATGTTATCTCATTTTACGGCAGGGGAAGCTAGGAAGTCTAAGAGAAGCCGAGCAGTAGGAGAGGAAGGAGGACTTTCAAATCTTGGATAGCTGCTCCATATGCTGAGCCACAATGCTTTTTTTCAAAAAAATTTAGATGTGCTAAATAAACCCACTATCTACCAGAGTAACATTAGGCCAAAGGTAGTGTTTTAACAAAAAAAAAAAAAAAAAAAAAAAAGACAAAGAACTACACTCCTCAGGAGAACAAGGTGGACACAGTAACAGGAAGGAAGGAATAAAGGAATAAAATCTGACGTAGTATTTTAATACATTAAAAGCCTGCAGGAGGGAAACTTTCACATTTTTAGTCTCTTCCTGTGTCTCATTTTGAAAAACATAATGAGGTTCAAGCTGCACAGCTGGTTAGTAACACACTTAAAAAAAAAGAAGAAATCAAGAGAATTAAAACCATCATACCTCAACTACATAGCCCAGATCTCTGACATAATCTCGTTCTGTCTCCACTAATTCCTGTAAGACATAGCTACGGTGGAAGGAAAAAGGTGAACACGTATTAAAAAATGAAAGAGATTTTTCAAGAGGATTAATGGCATACAACTTTTTAGACATTTGCAGTCACATATGTTTGATAGGCAGAACTGAAATGGAAGAATTAATGCACATTGGTTCTTAGCAAGATAGTGCTTTGACTTTGAAATTGGACAAGGCTTGCTTCTGTTTATCTAAAGTCAGATGTTTTCTTAAACGTGACATTAAAATTAAACATTTAACTATTGTTTAAAATAAAATGCTATTATGTCTCTGGTCTGGAGACTCTTAGACATATGGATGGTTATTTCTACACACAAGTTTAAAAAATTTGAAACCAGGCATGTTTTTATTCTACCATGGTAACAGTTTACTACTACATAGAGAAATTAACCATGGGTTGGAATAGAATGAGGGGAATGACCATTTTTTGAAGCCTAATAAACCTTTGGACATTTAAAGATCAGCATCTTCCCGAATAAATGAGAGTGACATGTAGCAGAAGTCAAACACAGATATGACTAGAATTAAAAATCACAGATTGAATGTCACAGAGAAATGTGACCACAAGCTTGACATCTAAGACAAGTCCTCCCACGTTCACACTAACAGCTTCTGCTGCCAGTTCAAAATGAGCATTGCTAAAAAAAAAAAGAAAAATTGTAAAAAATTGGTCTTACTGTCGTCTTTTCAAGGAGCTGGATTTCCTTTCCTCCATCTCATCTATGGGTGACGAGGAGGATAGAAGGGAGTTATCTGAAGGGTTGAAGGATGGACTGCTGCTGTCACCTTGATCTACCAACAAGGAACTTGGACGGTCCTCCAGAGCCTGAAAAGGTTTTCAAGACAGTCAGCAACAATGATTTATTTCTCCTTTACTCACAAGACACATTACAAGCAGCTGTATAGAGCAATCTGTAGGAGATAATCACTTTAATGTATCTTGGCAAAGCAGGTCACAAGCCTCCAGGAAACCAGCCAACAACATGGCTTTCCATGATAACTGAGCCTTTGAAGCACATTTGAGAAGCACGTTTGAGATGACAGTCTTTCTTTCACAGGAAAATAAAGGAGCTGAATTGGTTTGAGCAGCAATGGCTAAAAGTCAGACTATCCTGCTCAGGATGTAAGTACTTCCATGGTGGGAGCAACACAAATGTGTCCTCATGGCCAGAGATTAAACTAAATCCGTCATATTTGACTTCTGGCATATACAAATTACTTCCAACAATAAATAGGACATCTTTAAAGGAGATTCTTATGATGTTACATTTTTAATACAATAGAAGCAGCACCCTTTGTCAGACATTTTGGTTATCTTAATAACTAGCCAAAATAGTGTCTCAGTGAAGAAAATAATTACTTCTACACTGTCAGTGGTGCTTTTGAGCTTGTTCAGATCCTAGAAAAGAGTCCTCGTATCCTCTGCCAGATACACTATCTCCCTTGCATGGATTCCACAGGCTTCTGTTCGCATGAAAGATAAAAAAGCAATGGGAGAAATAATACTAACATCTTCTATGAAGTATTCATTTGATTTCTTTAATTCAAGCCCATAATCTTGGATCAAGCTACAGCTATGTATCACATTTTCCTTGCATGTGATACAGCCTTAATGCAAGACACATTTACTTCACCGGGGTGGGGTTCAGCTATAATTTTTTTTCTTTCCCCACAAAAGTAAAAACCAATAATGATATGACTTGCTCAAAACCCAGGGGAAGCTGACCCTTGGCTAAAACTGTGAAATGAGAACATCTCCCCAAAGGACTATATGCATGGATTATTAAGTTATATCCACTGCTAGGCAGCCTGAAAGACACATGGACTACCAAACTTTCCATTTACAAAACACTGTGTTGTATTTTCCCATAGATTACTTCTTATTCACCCTTCTGGTGTAAGAGAAGTAAAAAGCAAAGTGAATACCCAAGAGAGTACAGTAATTATTTTATGCAATAATGTAATTCTCTCTGAATGAGAAAACAGAAAATAAATTTTTTAATTCTGAAACTCAAAGCTTCTTAAATTTAGAATGAACCTGGAAAATATCAACCTCTGATAACATGGGGCTGCCATGCTGCAATTCTTTTTAGTTTTCACAAAGGCACTTCATGTTGAGCCCAACAGGGGCTATGCTGCAAAAGCTGGATTTCAAGGTTTGAGGAAATCCAGAATTGCTGAGGGACCTCTTGAGACCATATAGTCCAAATCTCAAACAGGGTCAGCTAGAGAAGTTTTTCTCAGATCGGGTCAAGCTGGATTTTGATTACAAAGGGCCTTCCTGGAATTATGCATATAATGAGAATCTTCAGAAACAAGGAAACTTTAAAACATGTCAACTAGAATCTTCAGAAACATGGAAACTTTAAAACATAGAAACTTGGAAAAGCTGACACAAATTCCGCATAATCGATTTGTTAGCAAGGATGGAGGCACCGACATGCAAAATGATCCCTTGACTCTTTTACTTATTTCTTCATTATCATGTTGCCTAAAGAGCAACTAGAAAATATAAATGTTTCTGCTATTGGGGTTACCTACTTTACTGAGGACCCTCATAAGATTTGCAATAAATTTAGTTTCAGGGATTCTTCTCAGAAAGGTCTATTAGTCTAAGACCCTGGGTCTTTGCATTTATTCTACTAATAGGACATTTTCTTTTTACTAACAGGACATACTTAGTGAATTTTCTACCTATTTTCTTTCTAGTTTCTCTTATTTATTGCTTTTTTGCTCCTCTATATAGCCATTTACCTATTCAGTAAATGCTTTTACAAAAGAGTGTGTACAAAATGACCCCATACGTCATCCCAGAAAGGGAACCCAGACTTTTGAAATAAGACAGCAAATTTTAGGAGTCAATGTAAAACATGCAGGTTTTCTTTGAATAGCAAGCTGGAACTTGAAGACATGACTTCTTTAGACACATGCACCTGCTGGTCAGTCTCACCATTTTACTTTTGACGAGCTCCTCAATTGCACTGACGAGTTCTGCAGCACTGGGCGTCTCGGAGCTGGTCGGCCGTACCAACAGTCGAGAAGATGTCTGTGCAATGACACAAAGGAAGGAGAACCCCAGAGTTAGCCTGGTACTTGCTCAAGGATCAAGAGACTTCCTTCACTTCTGTCAGACAAAGGTACCCGACAGGTACTGTCAGTGTCATACAACACTAAGATCATCCCTTCCAACTTGAGCAACTGGAGTTGGAAGTTTCAAGAAAACCCCACAGAAGTTAAATGCTGGGATAAAAATTCCTGTTCCTACATGCAATAGAAGTCAAGGAAATATAATTGCTGATAATTGCTGACAAATAGTTATGAAAATTTCCTGAGCTGACCCAATGGACAACAGTTTGTTAACCTATTTTATTGCTTCTTAAACAAAGCAACAACTGCAGAGCAGTAAGAGAAATCAAGAAGACTTGAAATAAAGGAGGAAGCATTATTATGTTAAGAAAAAATACACCAGTAACTCAGGGGCATTTACTTTTCTAAAGGAGCTGGGGTATATTGCCCAGATTCAGATGGGAAATTGAGCTCACCATTCCTTGTGCCATCCATTTTTTCCAATGGTATGTGTAGAGCACAGAAGATCTCTGGCCTCATAAGCTATAAAATGCCAGTTTATAGATACAACTGAAGGTAAAAGGTGTTCACAGTAAAGGATTCTGGGAGAAGGCCATTAAATTCAGCCACAGTAATTTGCAAACAGAGTTGTTTGCATATTACATTTATCAGTTAGTAACTGGAAAGTGAAAATAGGGTGTAATATGAACCGTACTTCATATTACAAACAGCACAGTGAACATCTTGCAGCACAGGGCAAGCTGTCCTGCAAACATTTCCAACAAACCGGACAAAGAAACGGCATGAATAATGACTCAACACAAGAGGTTCTGCTCAAATCAAGCATGGGTGTAACAAGACTCCCCATAAGTAAATAAAGACAAAAAAAAAAAAAAAGAAGAAAGAATACACAGATTTTAGGTAGTTTGCCTTGTATTTTGCCTTATTTGGAAAGGAAAAACAGGGGTTGGGTAAGCAAAGGAAATACAGATAACTTTAAACAGAAAGATATGGGAACTGAGCCAAAGCAGAGACAGAACACAAGTCAACATAATGCTGCATCAGAGTTTACAAAAAGAGAAAACAAAAAGCGAAAATAATTAGTTTCATATTAACACAACTGATCTTGAAACTTTTAACACTGCTTATCCAAAAATTAAATGCAAATGTCTTGTAAACTGCCACCAAATGCAAATCCATGAGTGCGCAATGATTCTGCTGAATGGAAGAATGCATATAGTGTGCAGATGAGCTCTTAGGGGAGAAATGATTGTGTTATTTAGTGCTCTTAGACAAATCAGCATGGCCTAGCACATGATGTTTGCATGCACACCGAAAACTGAGCAATCCCACAGCTGGCCTGTCTTTTAGGCAATTTACATGCTCCTGACATCGGACTGCTGACCAGGTTTTCCAAAGCTGCGCCTGTATGTGGGTTTTCACTTTGGATGCGAAGCTCAGCTTAGTCTTACAAAACACTGTCAGTATCAGAATCAGGTTCTGGTGATGGTCTCTTTTATTTCTCTGTTGGGGTATATGGGATGTGAGGCAAAACTTCAGAACTGTGATTTCCAGGACCTGTGGTTATAGCACATATTATCTGAAAAAGAAGGAGCTGCACAGATAAAACTCCTTGCTGACTTTCCTGATGATGTACTCTGGGAGCAGAATACAACCCTTGCCCAGAAAAAAAGGGAAAACTGGAGTGAGCGACTGAGCTCAGGCAGGTATGAGATGCTGCTAAGGGCCCACAGGAGGCTGGGAAGAGATGAAGAAACCCAGCAAACAGGGAGTTTCCAGCAGGAGCTCTGGAGAGAAAGAAATGCTTGCAGGGATGCACAGCTGAATGCCAAGTCTCTGAGGTCACAGAAAGGAGGAGACATTCCTTGGGATCTGGAGTAGCTGAGCAACCCAAGAAACCACCCAGCATGGCAGGAATGTGAAGAAGGACTCCATCCAGAAGGCAGACAACTGGGAACTTGTTTGCAAGCCTTTTATTAAATCAGTAACTCTATCAACAGAGCCAACTACCTTCTCCTGGGTAAAACCTTGCTCTGACTTCCCACTTCTGTGTTCCAACAAAGCATTTACTTTAGGTACTAGAAGTTGGTGGTATGTGATCTTGAGGGAGGCACACACAACCTCCCAGGATGCCCCATGAGGGGACCTTTTGCCTCCCACCATGAAGGACAAATATTGCATAATTACAAGACATCACAGAAGAATCACTATTTGCATGCTTTGAAAAATTATGGTATAATATTAACTTTACCAAATTTTAACTTCTCTGAAGTCTTCTCTGCATGTAGTTTCAGCTACTTTAAAAACTGTCCCAACATGTTTTTACTGAAGTGGGTGCATGTTAATCTTTTAAGAAGTTGTGCTGGTTTTGGCAGGGGTAGAGTTAATTTTCTTCAGTGGCTGGTATGGGGCAGCATTTTGGATTTGTGCTAAAAAAAAGTGTTGATAATACAGAGATGTTTTTGTTACTGCTGAGCAGGGCTTACACAGAGCCAAGGCCTTTTCTGCTTTTTGTACTGCCATGCTGGTGAGGAAGTTGGGGGTGCTTGAGAGGTTGGGAGGAGATACAGCCAGGACAGGTGACCCCAACTGACCAGACAGATATTCAAGACCATGTGACCTCATGCTCAGTGTATAAAGTGGAGGGAAGGAGGAGGAAGGGGGGCACATTTGGAGTGATGGTGTTTCTTTTCCCAAGTCACCACTACATCTGATGGAGCCCTGCTCTCCCGGAGATGGCTGAACACCTGCCTGCCCATGGGAAGCAGTGAATCAATTCCTTGTTTTGCTTTGCTTGTGTACATGGCTTTTACTTAATCTCAATCCATGAGTTTTCTATCTTTTACTTGATCTATTCTCTCCCTGATCCCACTGGTGGGGGAGTAAGCAAGCAGCTGTGTGGTATTTGGTGGCTGGTTGGGGTTAAACCACAATGGAAGTGAAAATAAAATTTACTGGAGATGGAAAGCTACTCAAAGCTGCTCTTACTCTGCTGTGGTAAGGGTCTGACTTTGCACCAGAAATACATAAGTAAGCAGACTCTAGTTTACAAGCATATCCTTTCACAAATAGTGTTCTTGCTATGTAAGGAAGTCTGTAATGAAGTTAATTTTTCTCTGGAGCTCTTTTTATAATATTTGTATTTCAGTTGTTTTCTGTCACTGAAGGAACATGCAAATATGGCAGCTCATCAGCAGGAGCTTAAACATATTTTCACCAACATTATTTTCATCTTATTTCTAAATCTAAAACTGAGATTATTCTAGCAAGAAAACATTCTCTCAGGTCTGAAAGCTGGCCTATTTTTGCTTATTTTGTTTCAGGAATATTTCCCAGTATAATAACTCTTCAACTTGTATGTTACACTTTGTCAATTCAGAAAACATGTAGGAATTGAATACACATAGAGCATAAGAACCAGCCATTTTGATCCTACTAACAACAGCTTCAGGGATGAGTGAGATTCTCACTGAAAGGCAGTGTTTTAAAAAGGAAAAAAAAAAAGAAAACAAAAATAAGATCCACTAAAGTTATGAATAACATCTGCACCACTGAGAACAGAGAGCTAGCAGTCACAAAATTCACTAACAATATTCAGTGCTGTAGATTAAAAAGGTCAAAAATTTTAAGGAGCAAAATGGCAAGAAAACAATAATGTGATTATCTGCTGCACAAGTCCAGATTATTTCCATTCTAAACACCTCCATTTCCAGACTTGATACGTGTCCCCTAAATGTCTGATCCAGTTTCAAAATTGAAATAAACCCTCGCAATGTATGAACATCATAACATTAAAGAAAAACAGATCATATGCAAGTGAGATTTTCTTCATGCAGTTACTACCTACATCCAAAGTTTCATTACCAGTGAAAAATTTTTATCCTCAATTTTAATGTGCCTTTGTTTGTAAAAAACCGATGAATTATGCACTGGTTTTGGCTCGGGTAGAGTTAAATTTCTTCCCAGTAGCTGGTATGGGGCCATGTTTAGGATTTGTGCTGGAAACAGTATTGATAACTCAGAGGTGTTTTAGCTATTGAGGAGCAGAGCTCACACAGCACTAAGGCCTTTTTGCTTCTCATCCCACCCCACCAGCAATGAGAATGGGGGGGCACAAAGAGTTGGGAGGGGACATAGTCAGGACAGCTGACCTCAACTGACCAAAGGGATATTCCAGACCATATGGCAACATCCTCAGCATATAAAGCTGGAGGAAGAAAAAGGAAGGGGGGGACGTTTTGTATGATGGCATTTATCTTCCCAAGTCACCGCTACACATGATGGAGCCCTGCTCTCCTGGGGATGGCTGAACACCTGCCAGTCTATGGGAAGTGGTGAATGAACTCCTTGTTTTGCCTTGCTTGTGTGCACAGCTTTTACTTTACCTATTAAACTGTCTTTATTTCAACCCAAGAGTTTTTTTCACTCTTCCCCTTCTGATTCTCACGGGGACAGTAGAACAGTGACTGTGTGGGGCTTTATTGCTGGCTGGGGTTAAACCATGAGAATTATTATCCTTATTTGGTAATTCTTTTCTCTTAGGCATCCCCCCTTCCTCTCCCCCCCAAACCCAACAAAAACCAAGTATAACAAAAGGTATGATTATAAAACAATTAGACTCTAATCACTAAATATGTCATCGGCCAAAGTGATGTAAATCATCCTGTGAGCACACAAAGTAGCCTGTTTTCACATTTAAAGTGCTCACTCGTGCTTTGAAAATAGAGAAGCATTTAATTAATGCTCTTTTCACAGAACACCCTTTTAATGTTGTCTAAAGTGAAATAGTGATAACTTCCGTCTACCATAAAGTTGTATTATGTGCATTTTGGAGACCTTTGGAAGCAGAAGAAAAATTTGTGCAAACAGAGGTTATCTCACCATGTGAAGCTTCCCCCACATCCTGCTCCTACCTTGTCATCCTGCGAGTCAGGCTGGAGAAGACTGTGTTGCTGAATTGCCATGGGAGGAGGAAGCGGCACAGCATCTGCTCCCTCCTCGCCTTCCTCCTCTCCACAGCTCTGCATGCCGGAAGAGGACGACTTGGAGAGAGTGCCACTGCTCAGCCCCTCGTTCCGACCTCTCTGCAAATAATATCAAGATGTTCAAGCTCTGTTATCTCAACAGCATGAAGCTTGTTATCACATGCTTGTTTTAACTCTGTTCTGTAGTTTCAGCCCTCTCCCAACCAGTCCAGATGCTACAAATTCTCCTTAACAGAGGGGGAAAATGCAGATGCCAAAGTCAGTTTTCAATGTTTGGTAAATGAAAAAGAATTTAAATAGTAAGAAAAAGACATTCAGTTGAAATTTACTACAAGGAAAGTGTTATCAAAGCCATGCTTGTTTTCCAAGTTCAGTTCTGTAAAGAGAAATCTATCTCTCTGAAATGTGTATCTTGCTATGTATCACAGCAAGTCTCCCAGAGGACATAAAAACTCACTATTACAACATGAAGTATTTTTACAATTTATCTACCTTTACAGGCAGAGAGCACAGATGGTTATTGTTTTCTCCTGACTTCAAGGCACTGGCCTTAGATTTTCCCTTCACTCACATAACTGCAGAATAACATACTTCCAAAACAATGCTACAGCTGCAGCACAGAGGGTCTCTTTCTACAGCCTGACATTCAAGGTCAGAGGCCAGTATTCATTGCTAAACAACATCTCTCAATTCATCATGCTGCCAAATCTTTAGACCTTCCTTTCCCAACACTTACTGTGGAACTTCACTAGTGTTCCAAGCCTGTAGAAAAATACATTGGGAGGAAGGAAAAAAAAAAAACAACCCAGCAATTAATAAAAAAATTGGGCAACTAAGACTGCTTTTCTGCATGGTAAGTACCAAAACCAATAGCCAGAGTCAATCTAATAAAATGGAATAGCATGCACCCAGCTGTGCCCTTGGAAGCAGTAACATGACATTCGTTTCAGCCTGAACCATAGGTTTGTAACAGAGAATTTGGCTCTTGTCTGCACCTAACTGGAGGCCAGCTTTGTTCATACAGGAGTTCCAGACTTTGAAGGAGAGGCACATGTTTGTGGGAAGAAGGGAAGTCCTCAGTAGATGTCCTTGGTGGCAAAATTTGGATCAGTTCACAATTTCCTTCTCTGCAATGAAAACTGCCATGCATATTACTTGACTGCTGGTAACTGGCCTGCATTGAAGGGCCAGCAATTTTTCTGTGCTCTGACTCTTATGCAAGGTGCAATTAGAGCTTTAAGCAGCTAAGCAGCTCTCCCTACGCTTTCCCTGATCCATCAACAAGAAAAGCAAAGGAAATACAAAATGACCTGATTATTCCCAGACTTTGAAGCACCTTTACTCACAAAGCCATTATCCAAATTAGCATAAGAGAGTCAAGTCAAAGGACAACTTTTTATTCTCCCATTTCTCTTTTTAAATTATAGATGCTTCACAGAGCTTTACTAACACTCTCAAAGCAGAGGGCACAAGCTGTCCCTGGCACAGTACCGACGCAGAGTGCAGTAGTCAAGGATGAGCACAGGGCACATAACACTTTGCTCCACTGCTGGACAGTCAGTTGAGACAATCTTCACCTGACAACATTTAATTCTTTGAAAAACCTACAAACAAATCTCGGGAAGCTGTCTTAAGCATTTACCTCTTCAACGGTTTCATCTTGTGGTGTTGCTGCACTGTCGTCAGAGTCCTTCTGAGAGCCTGCATCGGCACTTTTACGAACCTCTCTGCTTTTCTTATGCTTGTGGGCCAGTTTTTTGACGTGCCCATCTGCTTTCCCACTGCTAAGGCGCCTCACAGGACTGGTGAGCCATTTCCTCAAGGTGTTGCCAGGGCGCTTGGGGCCCGGGGAGCTCTGAGCACCAATCATGTGGGGCTGAAGCGATGTTACGGAAGCTGGAGGACTGGCATCATTGCTGGAGACCGAAAGGGAGTCTGGAAAAAAGAACAAGGGGAGCATTTTAAAGCTGAAGCACCAGCAAGTGAGAAACAAGGCAAATGGACATATGTAATAATGGACATCGAACTGAATTTATGGAAAAATCAATGAGATTATTTTGAGGTAATCTGGCCTTTAATGACACCACAGCTATCAGTGTTCATGTTGCACATGGCTGTCCACGCACAAGCACCACTGACGTGCTTGGAACAGTCAAGCTCCATTAAGTTGTTCCTGCCTCAACTATAATTCATACTTCTCACTGCTGATACTTACTTGATAGTGAATTATACTTTCCACATGTCATGTAACTTTATGAAAGGATATGCTTACTGCTTACTTTTAATGCTTGCTGCTTTGAGCAAAGACATGAAGGGTAACAATAATTGCCTCAATGAGATAAGCAAATCATTTTTCAAAGACCAAATTTAATTACAAATGCTCCAATTACTTTCATTATTTATATATTTCCCCTGCCCTTGGGATAGAGGGAAGAAGAAACCAGAAGACAGTTAAATGTCTGCCTTTTGCCTAAATTTTCTCAGAGTTTTGGCTTTGTTTTGTTTGTTTTTTAAAAAGGCACAAAGCAATGTTTAAAAGCCCACTTGCTGAAATCTCAGGATCAGCAGTAGGTCTCAGCATGACATGCTTGAAGTTCTGTAATGAAACAAAGGATACACTTTTCTCAAGCCATAGTTAAATGTGCATGAGGTCAAAAACACTTTCCCACCAAGATTCCTGCCACTTGACCAGGACTGTATGCTTAAATACCCACTGGTCAGCTATTGTGAGACTAGATCTCTTTTCTTCCCCATGCAGCACAATGCTGTTTCCCCCAGCAATCCTCTTTTCCTAAAAATATACTTTTTTGGGGGGGGGGTGAAGAAGGGGGCTGGAAAGATTCTTGTAACACCACTCCTATAAATATTATCTACCACTAGGGTATTAGCAAGACTATCCTAGGCTGTCAAATATGGGGTTTTTTTTCTCCTGTGTGTGCACTTTTGCAGACAGTTTACATAAGGATGACATAAATAATGTTTTGTTGAATGTTTCTACTGCTGGGAGTTAAACGCAGTGCTCGTGTTCCTTCTTGAAGGTTGACACAGATGTTCAGGTCACCTCTTCTGGCAGCTTTTCCCTAAGAGGTGTATTGCCAGTCTGACCAGAGATAGTTTATAGTTTGAATTTTGTGGAATAATATGGTCACATTGATGTAGCAATACACTTCATCATAAACATCCAAATGCTTGGATCCACACACAAGTATGTGAGGCTGTTCCGTTTCCATGGAGCACTAAGTGTAAATGATGGTTTAGAATGGAGATGGGGAAAGAGACATAAAATGTGGATATAAGAAGTTAGGACTTTTTATTTTTCCTTCACTGTTCAATCTGTTTCACAAAGGGAACCCTTTCCCTGGGATCCAAAATGTGATCTATCATGCTGTTTATGAAAATGTTTCTCTGTTCCAATAAAACCCATGGCATGTCACCATTAAGATACATCAGCTCTGATGCCAAGAACATTTGTAGCTTAATACTGTATGAACACACACATAATAATTGCTGTTAACCACCACTTTCATCAAGTTCCACAAAGCTGAAGATAAACTTTATAAAGCATACTTTCAGTCTAACAAGCTAGCTGCTAACTCTTTAAACGAAGTCACACCTGCAGAATTATCTTCCAGCAACAGCTGTAGCTGTTGTGCACATAGGTAAGGAGAGTTCACACAACACCATTAACCTGTCTTCAAGGCTTTAAGTAATGGGTACTGGCAAAAAAGCCGATGCAGAGCAACACTAGTTGTCTTTGTCTCTAAATCTTGGGAGAGCAGTGCTAAGAACTGCCACATTATTTTCTTGCTGAAGTGGAAAGCGTAAGAAAGAAATTAATTATCTATAACAATGGTTTTCAACTTGCAATCTGAGTATCCCTCAAGGCTCCAGGATTACTGCTTAAGGGTTCTCAGCACACACGCAAGAAAAGCAAGCCTACTAGCCATCAGCATCCACGTCACAACAGATTTTTGACTTTATCAAAAAAACCCCTGATCTGCTTATTAAAAAAATTCCAAACAAAACTTGCAACCATCTGCAAGCTCTCCACAGGAATCCAAACAATCTCCTATTAAACCTCTGTAAGAATTTAGTTTGACTGCTCTTTCATCAAACTTATCTTTAGTGTATCAAGCATTTTAATTATTATCAGATGCTTTGTTTCAGAAACCACAGCAAACATCAGCTGATGGGTATTTCAATAAATAACCTTCTGCTACTCTGCTAGTGGACTGTAGATGAGAAAATGTGGTGGTGTTCTTGAAAATAAGTTCCTAAAGCACAAACTAAATGCCCTGTTTTCAAGACTCCCAAGCTTGAGGATGTTATAACTACTCAGCCAAGTTTTTCTTTCATTTGTATATATTTTTCCTCCCAATAACAGTTCATACAAGGTTCCTTCCATGCAAATAAAATAGAGAACATTCACTCGTTTACATAAGGAAAAAAAAAAAAAATTAAACCTTCGCAGAAGTTCACCATGTCCTGTTTCATATTTTTATATCTGTTGCATTTTTTCCTTTACAATTACTCCTTTCTAACAAAAAGGCAGCATGGTGGTGCAATAACCGATTGAATAAGATTGACTTTTACATAAACATGCCTATTCCTAAGCATGTAACATGCCTGCAGTTAATAAAACCCCTTCTTCTTTTTATAAAGTGTGCTCCACCTCCTCAAATTTTCATGCATCCTTTTGACAATCTACACTTAGCAACTACTGAATTTCTTGTAAAACCAAGCAGTACAGGACAGAGGCCCTGAAACTGTGGAAGACAAGTAAGTATTTTTGCCTGACTGTACTTTTGTTGTACCACTCCTAACTGTTAACCCAAGTCAGCCAAGAGCTTGTGGGCAGGAGGAGGGAAAAGAGCACGGAGAATTATGTACACTCTGCTCAAGCGGAGAGGATCTAAGAGACAAAACAATGTAAGCCAGACATGTTCCACAGCACATACTTCAGCCATATCCTCCCACACAACATTAGTTTTCATTTGGCATGCGGCATGTAACTGCTGCTTATCTTCTCTTCTGCATGACCTAATATGAAATACTTACTGAAGTATTATTAGGGCTTCAGGGAATCACAAAAGTGGACATAATGTAAGTGGTACACCAAAATGATAGCGCTGTTCCACTTTGCTCTTTAAAGCTTGAAATCACTCGGAGAGAAGGAAAATCACAAAGGCTGGGGACCTCTGGAGATCAGCTAGACCATGCCTGCTGCAGGGTATACTGGGTTGCATCCAGGCAGCTTTTAATCTCCCGAGGAGACTCCACAACCTTTCTGGGCAAACTGTTTCAGTGCTCTGCCATCCTCACAGTAAAGCAGCTCTTCCTCATATTCAGATGGGCCTTCCGATGTTTCAGTTTGTACCTGTTGTCCCCTGTCCTGTCACTGGACACCGAAAAGAGCCTGGCCCCATCTTCTTGAAATCCACCCTTAAGATACTTGTATGCACCGATAACACCTCCTTTTAAAATAAATATACTTCATTGCTATAAAAGCATCAGCCTAAAGATCCAATTTTATTAAATGGGGCATTAAAAATAAAGAGATTTAAAATCACCAGTGTTAACCTGAAAAGAACACCAACCCACTAGGCCTCTTCAGAGATCAGATCTGACTTTTTGCTCCTCCTTAAATTTGCAGAAAACATCTCTAAAACATCATAGCTGAGTTAACACTCATCAGAAATATTGCATGCCAGTGTTTTCCTAGTGAGACCCTTTACCATCTATTTTCCCATCCCATCCCAGCCAACAGGCATCCAGATCTTCCACTTACTTACTCCCATCTGTTTACTCAGGACCCCAGTAACAATACTAAAGCACAGGCATGTGCAAAACCTAGGTGCCCATGTTAATATATTTATGTAGAGGCATTGCCAGATTGAAGCATTAGGGAATATCAACATCCAATACAGGCACAAAAAGACCTTTCACCTTCATTGTGAGAAGAGCCCCATGGGAGTGTCTCACTTCTCCCTGTCCCATCACTATAGACTACTTCTATCTATATAATTAGGGATACAGACTTGGTTTGACTGATTACCATGCTTGGGACTGTTTACACTAAATCGGCTTTGTTTCCTTTATGACTACATAGAAAATTGTTTTTCTAGGGTTGCTCAAGAATATTTTATCACTAAGACACGCTAAGACAAAAAAAGGAGTGTTCAAAATTAAACCGAGAGCAACACGGAATTTTAAAACCAAAACAGATGGAATAAATTTGGGGTATGCTAACCCCAAATGTATTTCAAGTACAGTAAACTTTCTAGTGAGAATTAGACTCCCTTTTAGAAAAAGATAAATGAAACAGATGGACATCTTGGAGAGAAAAAAACCCAACACAAGTATAGTGATCATACACAGCAACACCAATCCAACAAGAAACCATTGAATTTAATAAAACCACTACTTGTTTAAGCAGTGAAAGTTTTGCAATTCAATAAAGTACTTTAAAAAACCTAAAGGATGGGCTTTGTTTTATAATTCATAGCCACAATAAGAAAAGGAGGCATTTAACTGCCATTTCCCTGAAAGCAAAAACCACATATGTTGCTCCGGTGGTGAGGTCAGAGAGTTCACTCAGAGTCCATAAATATATTTTTGAAGCTAAAGGGCAGGCAGCATGGGTTCTGACCCCCTCAAACTGGAAGATAAAGTTACCTCCAACAAACAAGCAAATTTTTGAAACTGGAAGGGAAATGGGAATTCTCATTCTAGTCCCAGCTTTCTTAGCACTAGAAACATGCACATCTGTGATTAATAAACTGGTTTTTTCCCTAAAAAATAAATCAGTCATGTTAAGCTAGTTGATGACTTGAAAGACTCTGCTTCATATTAACTATTTCCATATTGCTGTTTTTCGAGTTTTATTGCAAGGCTACAGAAACCCTGACTCCTTTATCTAGGGAATCAAACAATCTGCTTGATGCTCGCTTTGCACCTCTAAACACAAAATGCTCCAAAATCAAAAATAAGAACATTTCACAGTCTCTGGACTGTAAAACAGCGATGGGACAAAGACTGAAAAGTAGAGCAAAGCAAACTTAGTAACCCTGATTGGCGTCTCACTCTGCTACTGCAGATCTGCCATCTACCATGGACTTCAGGGAACAAAAACTCAACCAGCCAACCAACCAACCAACAGAAGTCCAGGAGAAATTAACCAGCTGGTCAATAAGACGTGATGCAGGTACATTATGAGTATTTGGGGAAAAGGGCTGTTTGTTGGTTCAAAACACAGTGAGCACAATCTACAGCAATGCACTTTCAGGTTTAATATGCAAGGTGGAGTTGACAAGCATCTAATGACAAAAGTACATAAAAGCCCACCTGCATAAACAGTGATCACTTGTTATTAGATGAGATGGGGAAGGCATGAAAAAAGAGTGCACGGATTATTTTAGTCATGGACACGCGCAGTTTCAGCCTGGGAACTGCTTCTGAGGTAAGAGGTTACCAATCTGCCATGTACAAGGCCATTCGGATAATTTCGTATGTATCAGGAATTTTATTTCTCTCCTGCTGGGTATCCTCTTAAAAATATCCTCGTTTATTTTTTGTAAACCAGTACTGGAATATACATCAAAAGGCATTAGATGTGTTCCAACTTTCAAAGAACCATCATAACAGCAGTTACCATTTAAAGACAATGCAGCTTAAGCATTTCAGGCACTTCCACCATGCCCTTTGGGAAGCACAAATTTCACTTGTGAGGTAGAGTGATATACCTCTCATAAAACTAGTTTCTTAGAAAAATATATATAAAGAAAAGAAAAGAAAAGAAAAGAAAAGAAAAGAAAAGAAAAGAAAAGAAAAGAATCACAAAATGCAGAAAGCTAGTACTCAGTACATAAAAGAAAATCCCTCTATCACATTTGTGTCTGGGGTGGAACAAACAGAGCCTTCATCTCTGGTCAGCAAACCTTTGTTGTCATTTATTTCAAGTTGTGCACTATGCCGAAATATCAGTTCATGATCTTTTCAGTATGTGAATAGACAGAGTGTTCAACTCCTTAGCACATCTTCCCTGATTAATAAATTATCTGTATTAATTTTGACTGATACAGGCACTAGTCCAGAGCACTTAGATTTACATGTATGGAATAATTAAGTAAGTCTTCCACATCATCAAAAGCTGATAATGTTAACATCAGATAGGCTGGAATTCTAAGCTTGAGGCTAGATAGTCTTCAGCTTCTCTTAATGTGATACTAAACTGCCCAACGAACAATTTAAAAAAACCATTACTCAAGACTGTCATCCTAATGACTTCCAGTGGTCTTTCTAATATTGAGAAAAGTCATTCAACAGACATATTTGCAACTGCACTAGAGAAAGGAATGAAGAAAACCTCTGAGTAAGAGCAAAAAGAATACACTGTTCATTTGAATTAAAAAATTACTGGCATGGACCTGAAAGGTTTAATACACTTACATTATAGTTACGTTATCATTATTTTTTATTTAGTATCTTCTCCTGCCTTCCTACCCCATAAATTTAAACCCAAGTTTTTGTAAACCAAGGTTTTACTTTTACGTTTTTAACTAGTTTCACATGCATTACAGAGTGTACACAGAGCTGCAAATACAACTGCTATCTGTGAGCTAAACACCATTAAAATTCAGATGGGAAAAAACCCTTCTCTTAGAACTGCTGGACAACTTTGCATCCACACTTGTGGTTTTGTTTTTTGGGGGTTTTTAAACAGGAAGAAGGCATGATATTCTGCCAGAAAAAAACCTTCCCAGGTTAACAAAAGTAGTTCTGTTTGTGCTCCCTGGAAGTCAGACTACAGGGATATAACACCTCAAATCTAAATCTTGTATACTGCTACAAGCACAAGGCAGCACTACAGAAAGGGAGAGTGGACTGCATGGGGCATTTCATTCTTTGCAATAAGCTGTTATTCTTCCCTTTTTCAGGAATTTGTGACATTTTGTGTCACAAATAGGATGTATTAAGACTTAGACTGCTGAAATTTAGTTTCACAGTTTGTGAAAAACACAAGCTTTTAATAGATTAAATCTCAGCTTCCCTGTACGCAACTTACATTTTAATAGGCAGCGTCTGGATTTCAACTATTCTTTTGGCCACCTGTTTGTTCAGATTTAAAGACAGCTACATCCATGTGCCTGGCAGGATATGCCAAGGACAGTTTTATGTAATTTAGCACTGTTTCTCAGTCAAGTCCTCACTCTATGTCAGTGTACTGAGCCATCCCCTTTACAGATCAAAGCAAGTGGCCTGATTATTTTAATACGATTGTCTCCACTGGAAGGGAGTGTGCATTTCCCCTAACCACTAACTGCACAGGCACTTGCATGCTTTTATGTAAGAGCTAATGAACAGAAACATGTTCTAATTTTCACTCAAAGTCTTCTCCTTTTTGTGCACAACCTCCAGTGAGTTCCCTCGGGCCAAATGGGGCCATCATCCAGTTATTTACCTCTTGCACTTCACCTGTGCCTCCATAGGAGGCATAGGACACCATTTTACATCACTATTTTACATCACAGAAGATTATTTGCTCTGCAGACAACTACAACAGGCAAGATTTTCAGTGACAGATTTAAGTTACATACTAACAACTCCCTCATAGGGGCTGGCAGATACCATGTAATGTAAGAATATTAAGGTCAAACCTTTCTTTCATTAAATAGTTGAGAAAGTTCTTCAGTGCAAACAGCGAAAGAAAATTAGAGAAATACTGCTTTTCTATAGTAGCAAGCAGGTTTTCCCCCAGTACCAATGTATTTTCCCTATTTTGCTTTAAATACAGTAGCTTTTAGGATCAAATTTCTCAAAGTTCCACAAAGACTCAATTACATTACTCTTTTTCAAAGCATGAGCATTTTTGAGCTTTACTACAGAGACACAAATATTTTACACTGTCTGTATATGCTACTTTAGCTAGATGCCTGGTATCAGGTATATATCCAACTACTACAGGATGACCAAAGTAGAAGATTAGACGAAGGCAAGGCCCAACCACTGCTCCCTCCAGAACGGATGCAGCAGGAACAATTGTTCCAGGCTCCAGGCTGCTGCCTCCTCAGTACCCTGAGCTGAGAGGAGCAGCTCTTGCCTGCTCCCCAGCACTGATGCTGCTGGAGAGTTGAAAATCTCAGCACAGGAAGCTGTGGAGGGCACAAGACAGCTACTGAAGGAAGCAGTGGGAGCTGGCAGCACTCACTCCCTTCCAACTGCTCCATGGCACAGCACTCCCTGCCTTGGACAAAACCAAGCAGCCACCCAGTGCGGAGAACTGACATCTGAGGCAAAGAATGGAAAAGAAGGAAGGCAGAAGCTTTGGGCCTGGGCCTCGTAGGCAGCACTGGTGCTTAAGACACTAGGCAGAGTTTAGCTGACTGCTGACAATCCATCGGCCTCGTGCTTGCCACGTGCAACCCACTCCCAAGAGCCATGCTAAGGGATGCCAGCAGCAGAGATGCGGCTCTGCTCGTGGCAGAGAGCTGTATGTCACACACTACGAATGGGAACCACTCCTGACAAGATCCGTGATGAGCGGTTTCAGATCTTAATTGGGGCAACTGCACAATTAATTCTGCTCATCTGTTACTGAGCTGTAGGGGTTATATCATCTGCTGCTCTAATTTTTGCTGTAAAGTAAATTTTCACTCAGAAATGGATAAAAATAAACTCCAGTCCTAGAAATACAGCTCTGAAGCAGCACAGCAGCTCATCTGATATGCTTTGTGCATCAGTCCAGAAGAGAAAGATTATGAACAGATATGAAACAAAAATGTCTGTATCAATACAGATAACAGAACAGCCAACCAAAAGGGGGTGGAAAAAGATGCATTCAGCAAGCCCTCAGCTCCTCTGAAAGCAGAGAAAGCTGTGGAGGAAGGGAGGGAGAGAAGCAAGTCTGCAGAAATTGCATGAGGAAGAATCATGATCTCAGATGTTATTTAAAGCAACACATGCCATGCTTCCGTGTGCAAAAGCTCAGCAATGCAGGGCATCCCAATGGAAAGAATTTATCCTACGCAGATTTTAAAACAGCCTCCACTGCTTCAAGAAAAAGGCTGTATACTGCTAAGATATTGCAAAAGCAAGTTTCAGCAAGTCTGATCTCAGAAGGAAATAGCGAGACACAGTTCTGCTGTACTGTTGAAACTGAGAATGTACGCACAGATAGGGAGGAAATTAGCTTCCACCATTTTATGTAATCAATATCAATAAGTCCCACAATTATGAAGGCAAAAACTAATTACACACAAAATCTGCAAAAATTCTGAGCAAAAAGCATTTTTTTCCTTTTTTCCAGAAGTTTGAAAAAATTTGAGCAAGTATAACCTCTGCCACGTATTTACAAATGCATGACCTCTACAAAATGAAAGTAGATGCATTTTATTCTCTCTCCAAATGCCTTAAAAAATGAGAAAACCTCCAAAAATTCTCTAGCAAAACTGACAGAATATATGATGAGTCAATAAACACTTTGAAACGCGAAGGGTAGATACCACAAATAATTGCTAAGCATACCTTCAAGTGTACTAGAAAAGTTTTTAGAGACAGTACACAGTGTTAGTATTAAGTTACAAAAACAAATGAACCTGCAGAAATAATGACACTATCAAATTTCATTTGTTTTAAACCCCCTCGTTATTAGACTACTTGTACTAAAAAAATACTCGTTTCCTGTTCACCCACTGCAGTTACACATTAACCTAAATACACATAATAATCCAACAGCAATTTTAACAGTCTTTTTCTTTTCCCCCATCCTCTTGATTCAAAGCAGAAGAGCTCATAAGAACAACTAGCAATTGTTTGGAGCTACAGCTTTAGCAACAGCTGTACAAACACATCAATCTCAAGTTAGGAACTCTGCCATAAGCTCAATAATAATAATAATAATATACTCATACTGTTTAGCTTTGGGGCTATTACAATAACTTCGGTCATTTTCTCTTTCCAAATGTTATACTGTTGTAGCCCTCAAAAAATACATTGAGAAAGTAATTTAGGGAATTGGAAGCGCAGATGGAATGGCTAAAACAGTGAAAAAAATGGGTCCTCTAAAATTCCTATAGATAAAAAATGATGTTTCCTCCTTATCCAACTAATTATATTAGTGATAGAGATTCATTATACAATGATGTTTGCTCCTTACCCAATTAATTGATATTAGTAATAGAAATTCATTGTACAAACATTACTTTGCATTGTAAAATGTTGACCTTTTTGGTGCAAACACTGTCTGGAGTCCTTGTGGCCATGCCGCTGCTTTCAGCCTCCCCACCGTGTAACGAGATGGCTGTAGGTGATGACAGACAACTCCCTCCCAGTGCAATTCCACCTCAATACCTACATTATCAAGAGCAGACTTAGATGACAGTGATTAGCAACTGAACTGGTTTTATATTTTTTGTCTTAAGATGGAAAGGTAACCTGAGCAATACAATGAGAGCACACATGATTTTAATAAAGGTCAGTCACATTGGAAATACAAGCGTTTTTTTAAACAGACTCACCATCAAGGTTGACTAGCAGACAGCTATTGGAAGTTGTAATGCCGATCTGCTGCAGAGATGCCTTTCCAGGATGAAGTATTTTAAGAGATTAGGAAAGGGGAAGAGACTCCTCCACAAATTCAGCAATTTTGAAAATAGATTGCATTAAAAGGGGAAAGATAACTCCTTGGTATAGAGTATTTTAAAACTATAAATTAATGGAAGATGTGACATTTTATCTCAGTGTGCAATTCAAATACACTGAATACTAAAACCAGAATCATTGCCATGTTCGTTAACTTGATTACAGTCTCTTCAGGAATATCGTATGTACTGCTGACTTTTCTTTGGCATGATCAAGCCCACACAAAAAGCTACATTTGGTCATGCAACTTATCCATTGTATTTGTTTCCTTCAATTTTCCCAATAAAGCCTCAAGAGGAAGGTGATGCTGTGAACTGCCTTATCCACCCAGTCATCTAAATTCCAATTCTTCACATCATTCCCCAGCATCCCATCCATCCCTAGCTCTTCCTTCCATCCTAAGTGGCCACAGGAAAATGATGTGGTAAGATCATGGGAGAGCATCCAAAACTAGTTTGGATGTAGGAAACAAAAGGGGAAAAAAAAGGTTTAAAAAAATTAAACTTCTTTTGAAAGGCAATTAAAAGGCAATAAACCAGCATTCTTTTACTTGCTTTAATTAGACACGAAGCAGAGGAAGGGAAGGAAATCTGAAATAATTTCTACAAAACAATAATTACTGCTTTTTTAACTTATAGACTTAACTGTAAGCCAAAATTTAGGGGCAAATAAGTTTTCTGGTAGAAACAAGATAAGAAATTTAATTAGCTTATCTTCAGTTTTCCACTGAAAAAGCGTTTCTTCTTTTTATCAAGTCCCAAGCATTTCCTACAATGCCTCTAGACAGCTGATCTCTATGAAACTCTTCTTCTTAGGGCAAACTACTCCACATAGTTGATTTTTTGGGTGGCGTCTTTTTTTAACCACTCATTCAAGAAGATTGACTGGAGGTGTCCAGTCCTATGTTCAAATGCAAGGAAACAAAAATACACGTTAAGTGGTTTAACAAGTATACTTAACTCTTCTCTGTGAGGAAAACCAACCTCTGCGGGGGAGGATTGTTAATGTTACTGATGTTGTCTTTTCAAAGCAGGATGGGATATACTTATATCACCTAAATTCTGTTCCTCTCATTACCTCCCCTAAAGGAGAGTCAGCACAAGCCTAGATGAGCAAATTCAATGGATTGTCACAGCTGCTCGTAGCTCTGCTCAAAAGCAATTATGAACATGTTGTTCATTACTAGTCTTGCAATGAGCACCTAGAGGAAACTTTCATTATGTGAGGCGATAGCCCATTCTTACACTGCTGCCGCACTGAAGCAATTTGTTTAAAAGAGAGCTGCAACACAGCAAGAGGGAAATTAAGTTGAAATATAAGTTGGAACGTTTCTGGCTTCCTCAGTTTAAGCCCATCCATTCAATGCAGACTTTTGAGACCATGACACAAAACCATTTACATCAGATGCTTAGATACAGGTATTCTCTGAGAGAGCTGACAAGGAGGTAAAGACGCAAACACACTTCTGGTATAAAATCAAACTCCACCCTTCTTTTCCAAGTTTTATCAACATTCCTTCTGGTCTCTCTCTGGGAAATTTGGAAGCTCTTGGTATTGACCACTCATTGTTCCATCATGTTTTTGAAGCAAAATCTAGAAATTCATCACTAAGTACTTTGAATATGCTTCAGTAGCAATACACAGGAATACAGACATCTTAGCAAAATCAAAAAATGCTCATATGTAAACACTTTCTCCTTAATATAAAAATGGAGTTACAAGTCCTTATTACACAACGATTGTATTATAAACATAACTACAGTTCCTTCAGGAAAGCATATGTTTTCTTTTTATATCTTTAAAAAAAGTTAGAATTCAGAACTGAGTAGCTGGTTTGAGAACAAGCTGGGGCTAAAAGAACCATTTTAAATTACTCTGTTTTCATGCAGTACACATATAAAAAGTCTGAGTGAAAAGTGCTGCACTGGAGGGAGCAGACTTCTAAGGATTAGAGGCAAAAGGCTGCCTGGGGTAAACTCCATACACACATCTGATCCACAGTGCTGCTCAGTCTTGGCTTATTTCACAGAGCAGGTAACCTACCTGAGAACTACAGAAATGGCCTTTTCAACAGACTGAAAAGTCCAGTCCAGTTGAAAAGTCCAGTCCAATATATCCAAATTAAAGGAGAAAAAAGTCAGGAGTAGCTCAGATGAAAATGTGGATAGCTGTGGATCTTATCAGCTCAGAGCAAAAAACCTGAGTCTCAAATCTTCAGGTTCACAAGAAGGGACGGCAATTATGACAGGACATCGGTATTTTTCTTGCACAAACTCCTATGCCTCATAAAATTTTGTTGCTGTTTGCTGTTATTGGTTTTTTGTTTGTGTTTTTTTAAGGGGGATCTCAGGGTGTGGGAGGAGGGAATGGTGTAGCATTTTCTGCAGGATCTACTCCCAGGTCTGGCTGGCTGTGTGACTGCACGAGAAGCAGCTGGATCATACGTGCAAGCACAGGGTAAATAAACCAGTAGTACCTGACACGTAGCTCATTTTTCACTAACTGTGAAACAGCACCTTCAGCTAACTTCTCTTTTGAGTCCTGCAGCCTAAAGATTTGGAAAAGCCAAGAACAAGTGAGTAAGGACGCAGAGGTCAGGAAAGCAGTACCTTTGCTTGTGTAACTGTATTGCTGATACATGAGCTCAGTTTCAGGAGGATTCCTGTTGCATGCTCTTTGTGGAGATGGAAAGGCACACACAGCACATACTTAACAGCTTCCATCTGTATTCTAAAAGAATAGACTTTCAAAGTGTATATGTGAATCTGTGCCAAGAATTACACCAACCCATTAGTAATAACTGGACTCTCCCACTGCATCCTCTGAGTTCAGTCCTCAGAGATTCTTATCCTCTCTTGGACACCATTTGCTAACAATTACTTTCCAGTAAAAGCATCCTGTTTTATGGATGAATTATTTCTGAGGCTTGATATACCATAAAATGTTATGAAAGAGGAAAAAAGAAAGATAGTTTGATTCACATACATTCTTTTAAGCAATCTACTGCACATATAATAAATGTATTTCTTCAAAACTAATTCTCTACTCTTTCTCTACTCCTACAATCACCTTTGCTCCTTCAAACCCCAGCTCCCAGATGGTTAATAACTTCAGGATAAATTTGGGGGTTGTACATTTATTCCCTGGATTTTATCCATGAGATTTGCCTCTCAAATTTCCCAAGTGAAATATAGACTCACATGATCCACTTAGGGACTAAAACACATACATGCTATTGTTTCTTCCAGCTCATAAGGTAACTGAAAAAATATGTTATTTTCGATATTCAGTTCCAGATTGAAACTACTCAACACTCTCTCCAGCCAGATAACCATAAACAACTTTAATATTTATCTTGTCTCTCTTGTCTCATATGCAAAGCATTTTTAAGTTACAGAAATGGGTGGAATTACCATGAGAATTGGTTTCCTCCTACCAACACCACTGCTTTCTCCAACTGATGTCAGATAAATGCAAAAATACAATACTTACTTATTAGTTTCAGTAGTTTCTTGCCAATTCATTACTCAAATCCCTCTTTTCTTTCTCCCTATATCTGAAGTTTTTCTTCCTTCAGGCTTGATGCATAAGTGGGGCAAAAACTCAGACCATTTAATTACGCAGGAATACATAATTACTAATTGTACATGTACTCTAACTTTTAATGAAAATGTACCAAACTTTGTAATTCCTTAAAAAAAACCTTAAGCAATGTCCAAGTCTTCTACAACTAAAATCATGCACTAGAGTACATTCTGAATATTAAGCCTAAATCCCACATCAGCAGTTTCAAGTTTTCAGTGGCCAGTGATGCTACAGATACAATTTTTACTTGTTCCAGTTCAAGAGATGGCATAGCTACAGTTATACTGGGTATGCATGCAAGCTTAGTTCCCCTATTATGAAAGCCTATTGAGCCTCCTTATGGCATGGTCTGTGTGCATGGACATCTGTTTTTAAGACACAGAAAGGGAACAATGAAGAATGTTTGTGAAACCACGTATGTTTGCCAAGACAGACTTCATATGTGTCTACGATCTTAATTTACGGTCATAACAGAAAGCAGCTCACTGATAGGAACTGACTACACCCAGCACTTTATAAAACGTGTTTTGTAAAAATTATTTGGAAGTAATATAACTACTGCAACTCCAAGAGTTTACAAATGAAGCAAAGGAGATACAGTGAAGACAGGAGAATGCAAAGCAACAGGAAGAGGAGAAGACTGCTGCCATGCCGTGAACAGACCTCCAGAAGACTAGGTAGTCACAGCTCTGGGTGAGGACTTGCTCGAAAATATTTTGCTGCAGAACATTCTGCGTATCAACTACTATTTATAATTGACTCCTTTCACTCCCACCTTCCTGCAAGAAGTACTGTAAACCTGTACGTGTTTACTTCTAAAAACTGGAATAATTGCTGTTTAAGGAAGCGATTGTGCAGCACTTGGGGGCTACAGAGCAGCCTTCTGAGAACACAGCTCTATTGCTGGATCTGAGATGACAGCCTGCTAACATTAACTCCCACTGGCTGGAACTGCAGTGCCCCGATACCTTTCGAGGAACTACTGCGAGATATGACCATCCACTGACACGCGACCCCATCTTCAGAGGTCTCTGATAAGATTAATTCCCATCACATCCTCAATTTCATGTTTGCAGCCTTCTACCATCCTCCCTCTCCTCTCATCCATCCGTAACTGCAGTTTGGATATTACCAAATAACACCAATTATAACTTGCGTTTTGCTACTTTTTTAAAGTATATGCACACAGCACACAGCAACAGGTATGTAAGAAGGCATCTCAACAGGTGCATCAGCTCCAGACACTAAAGGTTAGCACTGTTTTGTCCTGGAGATACTTCCAACATTTTAATGCGTATCATACAAACTTGTTCAGCAGCAACAGATCAAATGCCAAGCACGAACATTGTTTCCTGTTAAAAATTACAAAGGAGGAATGGGAGAAAACCCACCAAGAAATGAGTTTAACATGAACATCCTTATCCTTACCTCTGTGCTCCTCCGGTCCAGACTGAAGGAGCACAGCTTACCTCCATATTACAGAAGCAATGCTGCCTCTAAATAAATTTCACAGACTGATTTACTTCCCAGCTGCCCTTACTTTTCAAGCTCTAATTCCCCAAAAGCATTACTTCTCAACAACAATTTAACAAAAGTGATACATACTGAATAATCTATGACTTCTTTGGTTTAACAGCAACATTCTGAGAAAATTTCTGCTAATCTCCTAAAATACTACCATTAATAACGTTTCACAGAGCAAGAGTTACCATTTCTCATTTCCCTATTTCAACTAAAAAAAACCATAAAGTAGCACATGCCTCTTACAAGCTTTTTTTGAAAGACCTTACTGTACAGCATCTCAGTATTTTACAGAGAAAATTCATTCCATAACTGCTCCCTTTCCCATATAGGTCCTCTCTGTAATACTGCGAGGTTTTTGGCTGGGCTCAGATCAGAGGGAGAGGAAGAGTAGAGAAAAAGAAAGAAGGAGGAAAAAAAAAAAGCATCCTACTAAACTCCTGTGATTTGGAAACATCCCCCAACCAACCAACCAACCTGCCTCCCCCTGCCCATTGTATCTGTACTGTGCATATTTGTACCTAAATCCAGGATCCAGTATTTACAGCCACTCGGCTGCCCGTTGCCGCAGCAGGTAGGATTTACTGAGTGAAGAGATCCCAGAGTGTCAAGCTGTTTAATCCTGTTCGGCATGGTGAGGAGTCAGCTGTTCCGAAACCCACAGCTTCCAAACAACCACTCGCCTGCACGCTGGGATGGGTTACAGCTTCTCCTGAAGATGTTCACCCAGATAACGTTACAGGCAATGCCATCAGAATGAGGAAGTCACTGTTATCTTCTCTGGCTGGTTTAGACCCCTGCCTGCCGTCAGAGCAGCTCCTCTCTTCTAGGGATGCTCTCCTCTGACTCACTGAACACAGTTCCAGTCTTTAAATTCACATGTGGGAATAGCCAGATGCAGCAGATTACACTCTACCGTAACTACCCTAATTGAGGCTCAGGGTGATCTTAAAAAATACAGCAAAGCAGCAATTTTTCCTCTCAGCCTTCAGAACAGATGCAGTCTAGTACCCCTACAGAGCTCTACCGTAACCAGAATGCACAAAATGAACCTCTAAGACATCTTTTTATTTTACACATCATTGTTAGTTTTTAATGCTTCAGCTAAAGGCATAAATACAAAAAAGATGGACATTTTCTGGTCAGCTAAACCATGCAGTGCTTTCCCTGGAACTTCCAATTTTCCTTGAGAAACAACTGATTCTGTCCTCACCTTCGCCTTCTCTTGAGTCTTGTTTGTGATAACCAATCAATCAATACACCAAACCCACAATACCAGAAAATCCACACCACTTGATAAATTAAGATCTTGCCCTGGTTTAAACTACATTGCAGATCTGTTTCACCTCTGTGCTCACACTCTGCCAGATATATTTCTAGTTCATTTAGCTGTCTTCCTGTTCAGTAAACTGAGACTGCATGTATTTTATTTTTTGTACACGCATTCTTCACCTAGCATGCCACAAAAGCATTTGTCTATAAATATTTGATTATGTTTCTAGTTTTTTTTCTTTGCTATGCAAACCTAGGAAAGATGCTTGGTTTCTTCCCCTGAACACATTATTTTAAAGCTAATTTTAAAGGAGCTACATAAAGCTACATTCACTAGATAGATAAACAGCCAAAGCAAGAATTAAGTGTTTGTAAAAATGGAAATGAAATGCTTTCTAATACTATATGATCACGGCGAATAAAAAGCCCAAAGTGAGATTGAACAAACAATACTATAGAGTACACAAACATGTAGAGAGGGTAAGAAGAAAATCAAGCAGTGAGGGGGTTGCCAATGATACTAGCACAAACAAATGCATGTAATGCAAGGATAAATAGGAATTTTATGCAGAACTGAGAGTCTATAGGGTCCCAGAGTCAAAAAAAGCTTATCATTAGCATCTAACACACCTTATCATATCTATAGTACTGAAGAGTTGTGGTTACCCTCCACATAAGAATAATGTTTTGCTTTCTAAGGAAAGCTAATCTAAATTCTGAATCAGTTTTTCCTTCATAGCCTCCTGCACTGAAACCATTAATTCTGACTTTTGATTAAATTCTTTTGACCCAAACCAACTTTCAAATGACACTGAATTCCTAAGGGTGGAGGTGTTGGGAGGGGGGGTGAGAAAGACAGAGGAAAAAACCCTCTCTTTCTTCAGGATAAGTGATCTTTATAGTTTACCACCTACAGTGAGACTTCCACTAAGGCTAGTTTACTCTTCGTGAAATTGCAGAACATCTGAAAATCATTCTAGCTTCTAGATGAGTAAGAAAAAAAAAAAAAATTAAACAATCCCTTTCTTTCGCTCCACAACCTTTCTTTCCCACGCACATCGAACAAACTCGAGAATATCCAGCCATTCTAGTTGCAGGAAAACTCTCACATGTTTAACCAACATCTAGATAGAGAGGTTATCAATACAGCTTTGAAATACTGTTTTCCATATGTAAGAAAACTTCTGACCAAAAGAGAGCAAAATTTACACATAAAACTGCTTTTAGGTTGGTTTTGTTTTGCTTTTTAATTGCATGTAGACTGCCCTTATAAACCAATAATATATGCAGGAAGATATTATAAATGCTCTGGGAACCACACAATTTGCAGCTTGCTATTGCAAGAAGTTCTTCCGTTCCGACTGAAAGCAAACACTGTTATTTTTAGGTTTTGCTTTGACCCCTTCTCTTCTCAGAGAAAAATCTGACAAGCAAATCAAAGTGGTGAAGGAGAGAGAATGACCACATGGACGGTCTCAGGGTCATTTTTCACAGCTTACATGGTTAAGAAGAAAGTATCACAGATACACAGCTGTCTTGGATGACACAGTTTTTGTAAAATGCAGTTGCTTTGCAGCAACACTGGAGTGGAGACAACAGACCCCATATGACTGTGGTGCAGAGCCACTGGGTGCGTTAGGTAAGAATTTGGTGAAAAAACATCTCAATGCATATACTGAAACAAAAGCTACAACTTCCTTATGGTCCTAGGCAGACAGCACAGACTTGTAAATTCTCCTAAGTATAAGCAAAAGGCAGATGACTTCTGTATCACAAACCCAACATTTCTTAATTTAACAGGCAGGGACCATTATGCAGTATCACTCATCTCAGATCAGACTTAAAATTCCTCAAGATGTATCACAATTCTCAGTTTCTGAGACAGAGACCTCTATCAATACATGTCATTTTATGCCCAAACAGGCAGCCTATTAATGTCTTTCCATGGTTTACCTCAGGTTCTACCACAAAGCTCCCTTTGTCCTTTAGCTCCATCCGGTTTTCTGTATTCCGGTGCCATATCCTGCATTAGCTATCCCTGTCTGCTAGACAGCTCTTCCTGCAACTCCCTGCATCAGCAGTTTTTTGTAGGAACTCATCCTTGGTAATAACAAACCAATGAGGTACCCTTAATTCCACAGACAGGAACACATCTACATGGAGAGTATCTTTAGGAAAAAACTCAGCTGGGTACAGAGCACAAGCTCAGCACAGAAGAGGTTGGGTTGCAAGGTGTGTTGCACAGCAGCAGTGAGCTGCCCCTGCTTCATCGGCTGCTCAGCATTTGAGACCACAGGCCATCAGGAAAACAAACTCCGATGAAACTACCAATGAAAAAAATTCATATATTGATGTGTGGCAGTTGACAAAAGTTGAAATAGTTGTGGCTCTTTTTTTTTTTTTTTTTAAAGCAAAATTATCTGTTTCATTTTTTTGCCTTAACTGCCATAAGCTGAAATGAATTTTCTTGGTTATGCAGTTGATATAATATCCTTTAAAAAAAGTAGATAGCTATCATCTTCATTTCGGAAATAAAAGTACTAATGAATGGCCATTCAGACCCCAAGAAATTTAAGATACTTCTCAGTTATTTAGGACACGAACAAAATAAATGTCCAGGTGAAAATTTTGTCTATTTCATGAAGATTTTAAAATTCCAGGAAAAAGAGCACACTCATTTTTAAGACAGCATTTTGTAAGAAAGACTACATCCCAGTGATTAAACAAAGAAACTGGAACAAAAAAAAACCCAGCTAGAAAACCCTGCCCATCCCGAGCAGATCAGGTAGCACATACTTTGTATGACAGACGCAAATGAAGCATCAGATGCCCGTATCTATTACTACAGTGAAGGAACGGGATCAGCTTTCTGCAATTAATCTCAGGGATCACTGATGGACAGTGTCAGCCCACCAAAACCATTTTAAGGTATTAATATTTTGCCAGCTCACCCCAGCACAGATGTAACAGGTCACCAGTCACTGGCATTGACATCAACAAATTAGTTCATTACAGCTTCAGCTTCTCACAGGTACCAGCTCTTAACTGCTACAACTCCCTTATGGTCCTAGGCAGACAGCACAGATTTGTAAATTCTCCTGAAGTATAAGCAAAATAGTATAAGCCTGAAGTATAAGCATCTGCACCCACCATTTGCCACTGTATTAACTTCCTTATGGAAGTGCTACCTCGTGTGAGGCTTCTATTAATAGTCCTGCATGTACGAATGGAAACATTCATCCCTTCTTTCATTTAACAGGACAACTGGAGTTAAGCTGATTGCATTTCTCTTACTCCTAAGATATTTGCATGGTAATTGAAATATATAATAGAATCATATTAAAACAATGATAAACAGCATTCCAATTTAATCTTTGTAAGGTCCCATTACATTTTGCACCATCTTGGTGAAAACAAGCAGAACAGGAGAGGGAAGCTAATAAAATGCAGAATTTTCAAATTTAAATACCTATTCTGAGTTACCTAAGAGAAAGAAGTGAAAGAGCCAACCTTCCTTCCTTAATATCTGTCTTGGCAGGGTGGGGAGGTGTCTGTGTTTGAAAGATTATAGCATGAGAAAACACAGCTTTAATATTGTTCTCAAGCAAAACTAAATCTGTTCTCTCCAGAATCTTCCCTCTCATATTCCTGACATTCCATTTACAAAAGTAATTAATAGATTTTGGAATCAGTACTACAAAGTTATTTTAAAAATTCTTGTTCATCTTAAGAGGGGAGAAGCCTGTAAGATAACTGAAATTAATAGAACACTGAATTCTATTTTCGGTTCTGCCAGCATCTAAATATCACAAGTTTTAAACAATTTTTGAAGTGATCTATGAGACAAATGCTTCCACGATTCAGTATTGCACAGTTCTTACAATTTTCAGTCATGTTTCTGTGTATGGGAGAGAAAAGATTCAGACTTCCAAAATTATGCAGGACCAAAAACCACCCAGACCTAGGAGCCAAAGTTAGACAGAAATCCATAACTATTAAAATACTTGAACTAAACAACGTTGCACAAACCAATAGGAATTTTATTTACAATATGCATTTTGCATTTAAAAAAATAATAAATAAATCAGGCAGACTTTGCATACTGTCTTGGGGTGACTTTATGATGTGTATCCCCTATCACTCCTCTATGCCCAGAAACTAATTTTGTGCCTTTCTGTGCCTTTAAACTGAGTGTGAGAGGGGGGAGAGGAAAAAACCAAGCAAAACTTTCAAAGCAGTTTGCAGTTTGTTTCAAGGACACAGAGATACAGACTCCTCTGCGCTCTGCAGCAGGGAGGAGAGAGCAGAGAGGCACCCTGTGTTTTTCAGCCAGTTTCTCAGCTCTTTTTCTCCAGAGGGAGACGGAGAGTTGAACTTTTGTTTTCCTGGGACTTCGGGGTTTTTTTTCCCTTTTTCTCTGCTGGACTGTTTCAACATCAGAACACCTCGGGAGCGTTCTCCACCGAGACCCGGAGGTGGGCCCATGACCTGGCTCCAAGGAGAGGTGAGAGAGATGTACGGAAGGACTCTGAAATTTTCCCAGGTTTCTCTCCACAGTGAGAGGTTTTATTATTTAGCATCATTATCCTTTTCCCGTGTGTTTGTTAAATAAATAGTTTTTATCTCTTTCACTTTCCTCCAAGGAAAATTCATTTTTTCCCAAACCTGGTGGGGGAGGGCTGGTTGTAACCTGCCTTCTCTCAGATGGTATTTTTCCTCCAAATTTGTCCAAACCAGAACACATATAAATCCTATCTTCAGCAGCTTAGGCACTCTGCCCCACACCAGAATACTCTAATACAATAAAGAAATTGTAGAAAGCAAAACCACATCAATAAATAAATCTCAGGGTAAATCTTCAAAGGTGAGCTCCCACACCACCATGAAAATTCTGAAAGGAGCCTAACTTTGCCTTTTCCTCAGTGTACAATGTGTGCACAGTTTAACTGCTTGGGGTACAGCTGTGCCCCTAGGATCTGGTTTCTTTAGCTCCACACACAAAGATCATCCTGTTCCCAAAAAATAGCTTCGCTGCTCCTCAGTCTCACAGATAAATAACACTGCCAGTCTGCAAGGAGAGGAATCATTACAACAGTGGCTCTTTGGACTTAACATTCAGAGTGTTGTTTCCTGTTCTTTACCACCACTGCTGCCAGCTGCCAGAGAAACTTTAAACTCAGTCAGAAATTGTATTGTGCAATGAATTGTGTGAACATCCTTAATTTGAGATTTCCAAGAACTCCCTCCAAAATACTGGTATTTTTCAACAAAAACAAACAAACAAAAACCACACAAACCAAACAACAAACCTAAAATCTCCAACCAATAGCTACCTCCAACAAAACACACAGGCTATCTCACTAGCTGGCAAACCCGGGAAAAGTATTTTCTGATTGAGGGTAAAGAGATCCTTTCGGCTGGGTGATTTATAGCGTTCCATTCTACATCTTGGGTAAAGTCAAGAGCAACTGATATCAAGACACTGAAGTACTCAGGCTTTAATTAAAAATATTGGGAAATGAACCATGTATCCAACTATGCAGTTAGCCAGGCTAGGATCTAAACAAGTCCTTCCTGTCTCCAGCTTTGCAGAACATGCCCTAGCTGTTGCTCATGCCTACAGTAAGAAAGAGTATCAAAAAGCACATGACACAGTAAATTATCTCCCATCTTAATAATTTGGCTATTATTTACTTGAATTTTTAAGTCTGTTCTGTGCTGTAGCCAAGGGATTGGAGCCTATATGCCACTCCCAAGAATGAAGAGGCCTTTCAAAGAAATGATGAGATGTTCAGTGTCCCTGGTCTTCTGTTTATCTGGAAAAGCTTTGGGAAAATTCTGACTCCTCAACACAGTCACCACTGCCAAACCAGCTTGAAGGATCCCAGCCACTGTCAGCAAAACCACAACAAACCAGCTTTAGATAATTCAAACAAAATCTTTTGGATGAGTGTAAGGAATTTTGTTTCACATACATTCAGTACTTAGCAAGGGGTGGGAGGGTAGAAGGAATAGGCCATGTGTCATCTCTACTTTGGAGAAAACACAAAAAGCGTTCCAAGCAAGAAATATTTGCTGTCCTAATGAGACATATTGAAGAAACACTCAGTTTTTTACATTAATTTTATTATACGAGTCACTCTTCATCGTTCATTTTTTTCTTTATTTCCCCAAGGGGAAACAGCCTTTTGGTGTGAAAAAAAAATCTGGTCAAAACAAGCTTTAATTTTCCAAACCAGTTTTAGCTTCACATACAGGAGGTTTGGATTCTTTTTAACATAAGTCTCTTAGGTAATTATCTTAACTAAAAATGCATGCAGTCAAAGACAAAAGAATACATTAATCAGAAGTGCTCAGAATACTGAATTGTTCTTGACTTAAAATTAATTTCTTTTAAGTCACTTAAAAGGAAAATGAACAGTTCTACCAGGTCAAACCAGGCCATTAAAAACCCAAAACAACAAAAGCAAAGCTTTTTAAAAGGGACACATACTGCCTGAAGAAATACTGATGCTGAAGCTCCATACAAATGCATCTGGAGGATTTACTTCTTCCAGCTGTGTGGGCTACCTGCTGCTTGGTATTATTGACAAAAACACTTTTCTTATTCTACTTCTGCTCAGTTCAAACTGTAAAAATGCCATTTGGTTAGTTACAAAGGTTTACTTCACTGCCACCCTCTCCTCCTTTTGTCTCTGCTCAGTACTGCTTACCACAAGTCCTGTAACAGATTCGGTTAAATCGTACGGCACTCCTAGGTGTGGCAGATGGAGCCCAGCCACAACCCAACACCCTGCTGCTTCAGAAAGCAGGAAAGGCACGCAGGCTCTGAAAGCACCTGAGTGGATTTCAAATGGAAGCATTTAGCACAAAAACCCCTTACATACTTTCACAGCTTCCTTTAATAGTAAAAGATACCATAGCAAAATGAAGCAACCTACTCAGCTCCTCTGCACTGCATCTAACAGGAGAGCAAAACCAGAAACAGGCATTTTTCTCTCTCACTCTAAGCCTGGATTTCAGATGCCATGTTTTTGTAAATTATAAACACAGATTTGTTACTAAGTACATTTAAGTATATTTGGAGGCTAGCTTTACCATAGGCACAACAGAAAGGAGAAGCAAAAAATCCACAGGACTGGGGCTTATTATTATACATCGCCTATCACATGATAAAACACAGAAACACTTGAAACTGTGTACTCTCAAACAATTCCACAAATGTGAGAGCTTCTGCATTGTAATTAACAATTTTTTAATATCTACTCTGAATTATAAATGTAGCATAATTCAGCCCTGAAAAAGGCAAGACATTTATGTTTGCATTACACAGAACATGTTTTACACCCATTTAAAAGAAAACTAGCTCTGAACCAAAGAAATTAATGTGATCACACAGCTGACAAAATTGAAAAGGGTAAACTTCCTCCAAATTACATCATCCCTTAGTAGAATTATGAAAATGTAGTTATGAAACTCTGAGCCTGCACTTTAGACATTTCAGTAGGTTACTACACTCAGTTAAGACAACAATGCTCCTTTAGGACAGCAACTAAAATTCAGGTGCCAGAAAATTGTTTTAACTGACACAAAATTTTTCCACATTCTCTTTTCTTAGTTAGTTCCTCTTGAGCAAAGAATGCCATCATGGTAGAAGTTTCAGATTGCTAAATGTTAACAATAACAGAGTAAGCCACAAACAGCAAAAGACAGTCAAATGCTGCTGCTATTAATTTATTCCAGTTCTGAGAATTGTAACTTCCATAACGTCTTAAGAAAGTGATGTGAATGAGCACTGGATCCCACTGCCTGGGCATTCACTTAAGCAAGCAACCATGGCACAAAGACAGCAAATCACACACCTTGAGGGTACCACCTGCTGTAAACACCGGTTCTTTAGAAGTTACTCTGAGACTGTAAACAGAGCTCTGAGCCAGTGCTTTCCAAACTGACTCAGGCATGACTATATGTAGTCCTGCCACATCTTTAGGATGAAAGGATAAACACACCTAAGCCTGTTCTACTAAATCAACCAGCATTTAAAGTACATGTATTTTGTTCCTTCTGAGACAACGAGAGATGTGAGCACAAAATACACCAGAAGCGACCAACAACCAAGTCATGCCATGACAGATAAACTCTTTAAAAACAAACTGGCTACTCATATAAAAATTTTAAGATACGTGGTTAACAACTTGGTAATTTTCATCAATCAAGTTTTTCTGTTTAATACTGCCTAAAGAATACTTCAATCTAGTCAACCAGCCCCCACCTGTCAAGCCAGAGACCAGGGTTCAATTCACCAACAGGGAGGTGTTTCTTCCTTTGAGTGACATAGTTAGTAGTGGTGCACTTGGCAGTGCTGAGTTAATGGGTGGAGATGATGATCTTAAAGGTCTTTTCCAACCTAAATGATTCTAGCTTCAGCTTTTAGTTTTCAATTTAGTTTTGGGGGTTTTTTAACCCTTTTTACTTAATATACTGTTTTTGTTAGTGAGCTATGCTTTCTTTCTCATTCTCTTTCAGGATCTTTTTCATCACTACAAATTTCCTAAATGTAACATTTTAGAATCCTCTCCCATTATTTACAAAGTGAAGAATAACAGCTCGGACTTAGACATTGAAGACCCCATATACTTCCACGTCCCTTAAGCTTTTCTGTAAAAAGCAACAAATGATTATTCAGCTTTACTACTCCCTCTTTCCATGTGGCTTCCCTAGCAGCTTTCCTTCCTTCAACATATTTGCAGGTTCTTACATGCAGCTAGATTTCCCTGGACACCGTGTTTAAAGAATCTCTGTATCCCCGATACTTTAAAGCTTATATTAAAAAATGAACATGCACCTGGTAAGGTTGTAACCACACCCAGCATGGTGTAACAAGCACAACTAGAGTTTTTCACGAGGAGAAATACTTTTTATGATTCCTTCCCGTTTCTTACATTGAATAAATGTATTTGGGGGCAAAAATCTTCATGATTTCTGATAGCCCCAAAGGCACTAAGGGGAGTTCAAGACTCCAGGAAATACTTCGACCATACCAAGTCCCTGTTAGCACTTCTAAATTTTAGCATAGGATCACAGGATAACTGAAGTTTTAAGTGGCCTCAAAAATCCATGTAGTCCAACTTTCTGCTCAAAAGGACGGGACAGTTACGAGATCAGACCAGCATACCTGGGGCTTTGTCCAGTCTGCTCTTGAAAACCTGGCATACTTTTAAGCTCTTCTTGTAACAGGGGCAATTTCTGCTGCACTGTAAATGGTTAACGAACAGTAGAAGTTGGCCACAGCTGGTCTACAACCACAGGGAAAAATGACAAGATTTTGGTAATCAAGGATAATTTGATTTCAAGTTTACCTAAGATGACCTTGACTATTTATGCCTGCACGTCAGTTATGCAAAATGTCTTCAGTTGCTATAGGGGTTAACCATTATATAGCCAACCTAGAAAATGCAGACTGCAACTTTCTGAAAAGCATTATCAGTGTGTTTTCCTGGGATCATTAAATGTTTTTATTAACTTATCACAGCAGCCTCTTTTATACCGTTTGCTCTAAGAATTCCATCACTTTTTAGCTTAACTTCCACATTGGACAATAATTAATTTAGGTTCAATAGAGGAAAATGTCTTGCTATTTGTAGTCAACTCAAAACTAGGAGGAAACACAAGCACGTCCTGAATTGTAATTATACCTATGGCAGTGAATATGCACTCAAAATAGAAGCGAAACATTGCATAATAGGGCCAACAACTTAAGAGATGCCAAGGGCATCTGTAAAAAAGCTTCTGATAGTTATGCTAAAAGTGATGCAACGTTTCTAGTTTAGCATGCATAATATTTTACTTTTTGCAGGAAAAGTGAAATGAAGTCAGCAGAACACATTCAGCAGCCTCCTCATGAAAGCAGAATTGGAGGAAGTCAGCGGAACCCTAAATCCTGCTGGTTCCACCTGCAGGCAGTGATGATGACAGATGATGTAATGTAATGTGAGGATGTCCCAAAAGGTACACAAGATCATCAGCTCTAGCCTGTTCCTTAAAAAAAAGAAGCAGCAAGCCAAATGTGGGTAACAAAGACACCCCCACAAAGTAATTCTCAACACTTCATCAATTTTTTAATGTTTGTTGCCCCTGAAGAGGGACAAGTTAAGGAAAGCAAACAACACTTCAGGAAGGTTTTCTTCAATTGCAAGATAGAAACAGCATTTGCAGGATATGATTTGAGTTTCTACTCTGTTCTAACCTTGGTTAGAAAAAGAAACTGCTGTCAAAGAAAGGCTAATTGCAAGCAAAGTAACAACTCTCTTGGGAAACCTAAAGCCATCAGAATTGCTGGTTTATATCCACCCTCTACCTCCCAAAGATCAGCTGTGCAAATACATCTGTTCTGAAGCAGATACTTTTTACGCACTAATTTCCTTTCCAACTACAATATAGAAGAGAAATATATTTGGCAGTTGTCTGGGACCAAAAGTACATCCAAGCCAGTATTATAAAAATTTCTTTTTCTCAGCTGTAATACTGAGCTCCCAAGCAGAGCAAAATCCTTTCATTAGCTATGTACAAAAACTCCAGAGACAAATTAACCACATACTTATGCTCACAAATAGAGTCAGCATGGGAAATACTGATCTATCTCACAAGTCTTCCTAGGCTGCATTATGATAAAAGAATAATGCAGGAGTTAAAGGCAGGTTTATGCAGAAATCAATCCTATGATGTTTCATAGCACATGTGAACTTGACTTAGAGAGAACTTGTCTAGAAATTCAAATGGTGAGATTCACTGAACCTCCTTGTCTAGTTTAAGATTGCGTAACGCCAAGGAAGCAATTCATACAGACTTTGCTATTTCTCAAGGCTCAGTTAGAATCTGGCTATTAACTCCGACTATCTGACACAGTTTGGCCATAAAGCTCAATGTAAAGATTATTATCTAATGGACCACAGTCAATTGCTGACATTTTATTTAAGTTTACTTATGCTCAGAGGATGTTTTTAACTGCAAACTCAACTAAAACCACAAGGTAGGAAAGTCAGCATAGAGAATTCTTGTTTTACTTTATACTGCAGCTACTTTATTTACCCGGACTAAGGCATGAGAACATGTTTGAAAAATCACACACATACAACCTAAATTCAAACCATCCTTGCCACTATTAGACTAGCAGTGCTTTTGGGAAAAATATTTGTGACTAAATGAAAATTTATGATTTATTACAATTTCAAAACAACTGGTAATTGTGAAGTTGAACTTCAGCTATTAAAATGCATGCATCTCTGTTCAAGCTCAAGTCTGCCTGATAAGTAAGTTGAACTGACACTGCAGGACAGCCTTTACAATTTTTTTCTTAATTAAAACATGTGGAGTGTCAAATTCAAGTGACTGCTCAGTTTTGCTTCTCATGGGCTCCTTGTAAGGCTTTCTATCAGCTGGCTATCTGGATGGGCAGCCTGTTATTTGGAAGTTTTATGAGGAGGTAATTGATTCATCAGGGAACAGAATTTTTATATTAAGGTTTGGTGTCTTGTACAACTCCAACATGTTCCTCTATATCACTTTCTGCATGCAATCACATTTGTCTGTGTAGCAGCAGATCCCTCTTGGTTTGGTGCCCTGGAAACTACAGTCCCCACCTTCTGCCACCTGGCCCCAAGGCAGCCCAGCAGAGCACGTACCCCACCAGCTCATTGTCAGGAGTTACTTTCCCCTCTGGCCTGGGCTGTAACTCATTTCCTGCAGCTGCAAACGCTGTCAGGCAGTCTCACAGGCAGCGCTTTGGCTCGGAGCCACGGGTGGGGATCCTTTTTCCTTACACATGGCCTATGCTTCACTTGCTTGCAGTCTCAAAACGGCAAATCCCCCCCTTCTACAGCCTCCCTCTGCTTGCAAGCAAACAACTGCTGCCCAAGTCATCCTTCTTTTCTTCCACTACAAACAGGGAGTCCTTCTTCAATTATTAAAACTGATTCTCATTTTGCTCTATCAAAATCTCCTGCTGCTACACAGAATTTCCTCTTCCTAGATTGAACAGTATTTAGACTCAACATGAAAAGCTCAATTTCTCAAAGACAACTTTCAGAGCTCTCAATCACACATGAGACTTTTACCTTTACTCTCCCCTCCTTTCCTTGAAAACCTGTATTCAGTTGCGTGAGAGCAAGCTTACTTAACATAAAGACTCTGTTTTAGCCCATTCTGTGGCCTCAGCTATAAAATCTCTCTCTCTTCTGGGGAAATATCTCTAGGTCACCCACAACAATTTTTGTCTTCCTTAATTCCTGAACAGAAGGTCCCTACAGCAATTCAAGAAGAGCTCTGACACCTGCCCTACATCACTCCTTCCCATCTTGCAGGTGTAGAAAATGGCTTACTACACAGCTACTAGAACGGATTTGTTAACGGATTTGTCTTGCAAAGCCATCTGATCTGCCTTATTATGTTAAGATTCTTTGAGAGAGACTACATTTGGAAAAAAAAGACTACAGAAATAACATTTCTCTGAGGATACTGCAGCCATGAACAGAGTAAAATCAAAAGCCAGTATTCAGTATGTGAGTGGTGCGTGGTTTGGCACCATGTCACTAAGACACCACCTACTTCTCAGATTTGAACAAACCTATACAGATCCCTGGGTTATGCGATGGCATAACACAGGCAAACACTGTACCTTCAGGTAAACAAAAGACTTCTGGGGCCAAGTTTTGAAACAAACAGATAGTAACATGAATTGGCAATTAGACTTGGTCGCCCCAAAATCTTGTAACTTAAAGGAGACATAAATGTAAGTCTCATGAGCAAAGGCTTGTTGAAGCCTTTGTAGCTCTCCAAATAGTAGCTCCTACAGAAGGGATATGATGGACTTCAGAAGTACTCACAAATTCAGAAAAGACAGTAAACTTGTGATCTAAACAGGCAAGACATTCACAAATAGTTTTAAATAGCTGCCAATTTTTCTGAGCTTGCATGTTCAATTTCATTATACTGAATCCTGTTCCCTGCCTTTTACCCAAAGCTCTGTGGCAATGTAAATGCCCTGCAAAGAAAAGAAAGAGAACTGCACATATAAAAAAGAATGTATCACAGAATGAAAAGAAACCCATGTTAAAAAAGAGAGAAGCACCAAATAAAACAACAGGAACAATCTTTCTCCCCCACACCCAAAAACATGTGTGAAATGACGGCAAAAAAAATGTTGCCTTATGCATTACTTGTGAAAAACATGTTCTTCCAGAGCTGGTGATTTATTTTTTGTAGAGTGCACCAACTGCTATTCAGCCTCTTCACTACCCACTTGTTTCTCTTTTCCCCCTATTATAAAAGGGATTTAGATTTTTAAAAAATGTATTCATCTGTAAACTGCACATCAAATTGATTAAATGACCCAAATAACTTGCAAAAATAGATCTGATATCCAGCAGAGCAAGCAAGAGGTGAGGAACCCACAATCAACTCTCCCCATAAGTTACTATTGCCCTAGTGAATGTCTTTTCTGTGCAATGCTTTCCTCATACTCTTAATGAAGTGTTTATTATCTTAACTACCATGAAATTTTAGAGATTGAAGAGACTGTAAATGCATATTTTTTAAATCCATTCATACTGATTAGATGCTTTAGATAATACACATTCTTAGAGGAGAAGGAACACCTATCCTTGTAGGAAATTGATGAGGGTCATTTTTGGGGCTGTCTTTTAACATGAGAACAAAACAACATCACCTTTCATGGTTGACAGATAATGTGTGGACAGACGAGGAATGGCCAAGATCAACTGTTAGAACTAGGCTCCACTAAACATATTTTCTGCTTTAGCAATCTTGCATGTTTTCGTACTTTGGGTAATAATTTCAGATTATTTAAGGCATTAAGTATCACCCAACATTTCTGTACTCAATGATGAAATGTGGTTTGACACACCATAAGAACCAGCTGTCAATTACAAGAGGTTTGCCATTTCAAAACTTTGAAGCTCATTTCACCTCTGATATGCTGTGACTTTCCAACTTGTTTTGCTGGCAAGGGGTGCTACTGATAAACACTGTTGAAAAGATCAAAACTGTAGGGTCTGTAGGTACTGAAAGGAGTGCAAAACTCTTCAGCAAGCCATCTGTATAGGCTAAGCACTCTACATCCAAGTAGCCAACCCCACCACTTCTGATGGTGATCACCTCCTCCTTTCCCCTGCAACACATAAACCCTATCTTTCCCTCAGCCTCTCCCAACTCATGTCTTAGACTCGTGTCTTAATGAATTCTCATGAACTGTACAGAATTACTCCAACTTGATGCTCACACTGTGAACCTCACATAGGACGTGTATTTTCAGACCTCAAAATCCTAATTTGTTGAATCTATCAAAAACTCTGAAAGTTTTACTGAATTACTGTCAAAAAAGGAAAAGAAAATCTGTATTATAAAGACTGAAGGTATAAGATTAAGTACTAGAAATCTAGGAAGTACATGAAAAATTATGCACCCAAGAACATGGACTGACTTAAAATTATGTAAGTCACTCACTTGTTCTTTGTTAAAGGATTTGTTTTGTTTTTTAGGAATTCATACCTCAATCAATACCCACAGTGAACAGTTCTGAGAAGATCATGTAATTGTTTTTCCATTCTTCTGATTAGCATGTTCCCCGATGCTTTATTTAATCAAATGCAGCACTTGAGAATGAATAATTGGTTTGTGGGATTGTCTGAGGTACATTTCACTATGGGGGAAAAATAAAATCAAAGCACTCCACTGGTTTTGCTTAATTTTTATAATCCCTCAGTGAACTGAACACTGTCAATCTCTTTCAAGCAATAGAAGGATGAGGTAGGGACCAAAGTGAAACATATCCAGTAGTTTCAAGTGTCTTGTCTACGCTTTTTTTTTTCCTCCCCAGATTACTTAACATTATGTAACAGCTTGCATGTTCAAGACAGTTCACACTCACTTCAGTCACACAGCAAGGCAAACTTTACAAATTAAACATCCATCTCCTAAAGCCTGACACCCAGCAATGTGGGAATAAACAATTAGCAGCTGCTTCTTATCAGTTGGGATTAGGATGGCATACCACAACATCCCGCAGGAAGCCTGTGGCAGGGACAGAAGGCACTTCTGAGGCTGCATTCAACCCTGCAAATTATGCTCATTCTAGCAATGGCTTTCTCTTCTTCTTCAGTGTTCGTGATTAATATAATTAATTAATGCTCTTTACTTCAAAGCACCATGTTAAACAAAGTAAAGTATCTTTGAAGTGCTCTGCCCCACTTTCCCTAAACAAATGCTGAAGAAAAAAAGCATTACAGGTCACATCCACTGGTTTGATTAATAAAAGTGCCTTCTCAAACACAAAACCAGCTCTGTCTGTCCCTCAGGATTCTGACAGGCTCAATGTATTTCATATAATATATAAATACATACATATATAGTCCAGTACAATCTGCCTCTCCTAATAAATTCTCTGCATTCAAATGTGAAGTCCCTTAGCGCCAAAGGAAATTAGATTTATCAATACTGTGAGTGTTGTTAAAAAAAAAATCCAGATTTCACCCCCTAGCCCAAGAATAAAAGTTTCAGCGTTACCCAACTACATTTTCCAATTTTATCATCAGAATATCTGCAAGCTTTCCCTATCCAATTTATTATATGACACAAAATGACAAAAGACTACTACAACTATACAGCACAATCCTTCAAACTCCCCCCCAGCCCCTAATCACCCTGCATTCAGGAAGTTCCTGCTGTGCCTGACCCTAATGTAAGAAACAAAGACTCACTCCTGTTTTAGTCAAGCATATTTATACAGTGTCTTAAAAAAACATGGGAAAAATTGTAATAGCTGGAATGGACTGAATAATTGAAAAAATTGTGGTTATATTTATGGAAAACTTTCCAAAACCAGAATTTTGTGTTTTGGAAGACAAATTTTCCCAGCATCACTTGTCTGATAGTCTTGTTACCTGCAATAACAAACTCTTTGAAATGCACATGTGACAAAATGCCATCTGATGAACTATTTTTCTGGTTTTTTCCTCCTATATTTTTTTATAAGTTCACATTTCTTCCTGTTCACAGCCTGCAAACTCAAGTAGTTGCAAATGAAGCAAGCAAGCATTTTCTCTAATAAAAATCTACTCTTTGAGCCTGGGTAGTTTAGAGAGTCAAAAGATTACAGCACACTAAAACCTTAAAACCTTTCAAAGAATCATCAGATTTTTCTTGCACCCTTCAGGGGAATATTCTTTCATGCATCTGAAAAAAAACCAAAGTAAGATTTCAGAGATGCTTTGGGAAAAAGGGATGAGTGTGCCAATGCTACTCCAAAAAGCTCAGTTAAGTAAAATACAGACATCCAAATGAACAATTCCTTTGCCAGGGCATAGGAATGAGTGTATTTACCTTTTCCATTGATGAACCTGATGCTGTCAACACTTCTTACTGCAGTGTTTCTCAGGAACCATGGATAATCCATGCTGGAGATTTTCTTCCCTCCCCACTTTCAGCACGTCTCAGGTACAGATTTTCCTATCACTGCAGCTTGATGTAATGTGATACATAACTCTTCACTAAGATATAATTTGCGTAAACCTCTTCCCTATCTTCAGCCACTTAATGCTGAGAACTGCCAACTGCTTATTCTTGGAATGGACAGCATGGTTGCTGAAAACAAGGCAGCGCACGAACACCGAAGCTGCCATTTGCACAGTACTCTCCATTACCCAAAACTCACACTGCTGATGACTAGGCTTTGTGCCCATCATTCCTTACCTTTGTGGTTAAAAATGCCCTCCATCTCCATACTGCTGCGAGAGTGAGCGATGCAGAGGGACCCGCAGGGGACCAGGCCTTCCGCAGCTGGGGACCGGTCTGTGGTTCGGACCAGACACCAGTCGGGCTTGTCATGGGGCCTCTCCAGGACCTCCACTGTCTGCCCACGGCGGATTGTCAGCTCGTTACTGTTGCAGGCGGTGAAGTCGTGGATTACCACCGTCAGCTCGCACCCACCAGACAACTGTGAGGGGACAAAACAAGGAGAAGCCAGATGAATGCTCGTTATCAAACCATCACGCACCGTTACCTATTTAGGACTGCTGGCAGGATTCATATTTTGGATGAGATAGCAGGCTTCTGGGATTTTCCACATCAAGAAGAGATTGTTTCAAAATCAGGCAGTTCTGGCGTTTTAGAACAGATTTCTAACTCTGCTTGTCTCTACCTACTGTTCAAAGCACACTGGTTGTGACAGTGCTGGGCGGAGGATTTAAGCAGTTTTTCTTGCTAGACTGCTCCTTATCCCAAAAGCTGAAGTAGCAGTCGCTTCTGAATATATTTTATGTGTGATAATTAGCAAAAAAAAGGTCAGCTATTACTAAATACAGTCACTCATGAGCTTTTTTATCTTGCAAATTCAAGATAGAAGGAGGGAGTTTTTTCAAATGAACTTACTGCCTTATTCCTACCCTACTCACAGTTTATACACAGAGGACACAAAATCATCCAGGACACACCATACACAATCATAAAAGTCAGCATAAAGTTCTTCACATAACATTCCCAAATAATTAACTATTTAATAGAAAATTCACATAGCTTACAACTTTCACATTTTTGTTGGTTCCCCAAATAAAACTGCACAAACTTGAATTAAAAGCATGCAAGCTTAGGGGTTTCCTCCCCCTCTTCAAAACACTTCATTTGAATAACTTTGCCTAAGCTTTAGTTTCCTCTCTTTGATTGTTTCATCTGCTTTGATGTGAAATGAAAATTACTATCAGAACTTTGCAAAGTTCCCAAGATTTTTCAGTGCCAAAGCATCCATTCAACTTAAGCAAGCAGTCCTGGAATTCCTTTTTCTTTACAGCAATGGCATTCCAGGCTACTTCAGTTTTTCATGTGTGAGTACTTCTATAGCTCTGGCTGCTTCGGTGCAACACTCATACCAAATCTCAGCTGGTATTCAGCTTCTGTGAATTCAGTAATTTTGAACCAAACTCCTTCAGCTCAGTGAGGTAATCCTGCAATGCCCTACACTGACAAAGGAATTTTGTGAGAGTTCCAGCAGCATCACGTCTAGAATCAAGTGCCACACCAGCACACTGCACAGCTCCTTCCATGTTGGTTTTGACTGTTTCATGGCTGCCAGCTACATCCCATGAGCTTCAGAAAAAGGAGATAAGAGACTGCATTGTTTCTTAATTATTAGTGTTTGTTACAAGCCTGGAACAGAAATGCTGGACAGAAACTTTTCTAGGAAAATGCTATTTGTTATCAAGCAAGTATTTCAGAGCAAATGACAAAACCAGCAAAATCCCAGTAAGAATCAAAGAACAATTCCAACCCTCTCTTCCTCAAGTCTGCAACAAATGACAGAACATAACTCCTAGCAGATGGGCTGCAGTAACTCCAGAGCTTTCCCATCGTATCTGCCTGCTAATCTCACTGGCTATCATTGCTTGTATGTGCTCACAAAGGAGGAGAAGTTTTCTTGAGGGAATGCTGGGGCCAAGAAGGGCAGAAAACCCTCATACATCTAGTGTTTAAGGAAGATAAATCAAGTTGTACCCGTTTAGATCCAGGCAAAAATTAATCACATTGCTTCCTTCTACCCTGTCTCTTCGGACAGCCCCAATAAGCAAATTACAGGGGAGGTACATCTTCAAAACATGTTACCTCCTCCCTCAGTAAAGTATTTCCTGCTCCCTTACACTCTCTTTTTTAGTCCATGCAAAGCTATGCAAAGGGGAAAAACTAAAGAGCTTTCCCTTGTTTTCTGGTATTGATTTATGTCACAGCCTTTGTCAGACCAACTCAGAAACAATTGAAACCATCTGTATGCCTGATGGGGGCTAACAAAAAAGCTGATGAAGTACGACTTCACAAGGTGTCCGGGGCAGACCAAATTTTTCTCAGGAGGTCCATATCCCATCCAGTGCAAGCATAGTAACAAGCTGACACTTTCCAGATACTGCATCTAGTCCTTATGTTTCCTCCTAAATACCTACAGGAGTATATCTTTGGTGCTTTTTTTGCTTTCCTGACCCTTCACTTCCTACAAATAGAGATTAAAGTATATTTTGTGACTGGTGCAATGGCCACATGTTTTGGTAATACAGATGTTCTTTTTTCTCCTTCCCTAATAAAACACAAAGTACGATCTCAGATTTTATGTTCTCTAAGCATTTTATATAACATTAAGCTAAAGGAAAAAGCAAATAAAGGCTGTCAGTGGCCATGTCAGATACTATTAAAGTACAATAAATTCCTAGTCTTTCAGTGTGGGAATCAGATACCCTAGCTGTTCAATATTCCACTGAAATCCAATACTCATTCACACTTCAGTACAGTGTGTAAGACTCTTCTTGCACAGAGTTGTTAGATCCATACCATCCTCAAACATGCACCTATGCTGTTACATACAACTTAGTGCAGAACTTTTCCACTACTGCCTAAGACACCAAAAACAATGATTTCTGTACCCAGCACACACACATGGCACTTTGGAGAGCTGAGCAAAAAAAAGCATTTACCAGTTTTCCCTTCCTTTGGATTAACTTCCCTTCTTTCTGCCTACTACAGTAGTGGTTAGGAAACACGTCTTTCCTCTTTGTTTCATTGCTTGATTTCTCTCCATAGCACACTTTCTGAGAGCAGTTTCATCTTTCACACTGATTAAATGCAGTTGGACAGCAGGGAGTGTCTGATTAAGCGTGTTGCTCAACAGCTGTTGTTGGACAGCTTTGGCAAGGCTCTCCAGGCTAGCTGGAGGGAAGAGCAAGAGGCACAGCAGAAATTGGGAGACTGATTTGCACTGAAGGGAAAAGAGTTACAAACCATCTAAATCCAAATTTAGGCTGAACAAAGGCTTTATATACTTTATCCAGCCATCTCAAGAAACCCTTTATGTAAACTGAATTAATCATGCATGATAAAAATAAATGATGCTATGTCTGAAACATGGAAACTGGAGAGACAGAGGCGAGATGAGAAACAAAAGCCAGACAGAAACAGAAATGCAGATTAAAAAAGGCACAAGGTTTAATTAAACAGCTTATCATGGGACACAGTGCCTTGCAGTTGCTGAAATTAAATGTTAACCATCCATGTTCACCTCTCTAAGGCCTTTTAGTCACCGTCGCTTGTAGAGAGAAAGAAAAACACAAGCGACACAAACACGCAAACACCACACTAAGCCCATCTGCCACCACTGTCTGTGAACATCATGACTGACCAGATATTCAAGAGCCTTTACATCAGGCCATATAACACCTCTCAGGACTGCAAATGAAATTTAGTTTTCCATGGTAATTTTACATTAAGAAGAAAGGAAAGCAAAGAGAAGCTAACAAGATTTCTCAATTATTTCAAGCATGAAAATCATTAATCCCCTTTTAAAATGGAAACAAGTACACTGTGGGAGAAAAGAAATGTGACAGCACAAAGTTCGGCCTCAAATAAAAAGCATTTTGATTTAACCAAGTAGCTGTCCAGACTTGGTTTCTGACTCTGACTCATGGCACTGAGAGCCATGTCTGCTTTTTTACGAACTCTTTTTTCTACTGATGGGAGCCTTTTCTCTTCCAGAGACTCAGCTGGCAGAATTAAATACTTGGTTGTCTGCTGCTGCTTCGGTCCTTTTTCTGTTTTTCAAAGAACTACAGACAAGCTTAAAGAAGCATGAAAATGAAATACAACTTCACATAGACAGTAATATAAAGTGTTACCAGCTAGGCACAAAAGACAATTTCTTAAAAATAAAATAGTGCTGTACTGACCACCCACAGCAGCTTGCATGATTTCTACTATTTAGGAGAGCAATCAATGACAGCTCTTCCAGCTCTTCTTCTAAAAGCCTCTCATCTTCTCAGATACCAAAATACTAGTTTGGATTATTTCACATTTCTACCAGATCACTGAATAGAATCATGAAAAAATCCTATCAGACTTACATTGTTTCCTTCAGCCTCCCCATTTAATTTCCTATGCACTGGATCAAGTTCAAAAGACAACGTTAAAGATCAGATGAGGCTGGTGAAAGGCCAAATGAATGGTCCAAGAATCTCTTTTATCCATTAGCCACCTAAAATGCTGGCTACTCATCTACAGAACACGAATAGAAGGAATACTGTGAAGGGCAAAATATTTACTGAGAAGGGTACAATAAGAGCACTCATGCAGAAAACTGAGATGCTTTGATGGAGTAGAAATCTGTCTCTCAAAACCTCTGTATTTCACTCTGGATTCCATTATACCTTCCAATATTTCAGGATGGGTCAGTGCTACTGACATATTTAGCATGTCTTGCCATATGAAGATACACCCCATGATAATAAAAAAAGGCTGGAAAGGGATCTTAAATCACTTAGTCCACTTCACTGCCTTCCTCTAGAGCATGATCAACCACATCTGTGTGAATCCTTAACATTTATCCAAACTGTCCTTGAAGAACTCCAGTTATGGAGATTCCCCAGCCTTCACAATTACTCTGCTCTAGGGTTTCACATTTTCATACTCATAAAAAGTATTATTGCAATCTTTTTTTAAAAATAAGTCCTTTGATCACATCCCATCCACTTAAAGTATAGGTAAAAGAACATTTAGTAACTCTTTGTGGTAGCTTTTTACACACTTGAAGACCTGAAGTCCTTCCTCCTGCCTTTTTTTTCCTTTAAACTTGTTAGTCCCAATTCTCTACCTTGCTCTGTAAGTTAGGTTTAGTAGACTTGTAATCAATCTTTCTTCTTCTTTCCCTTGGAACTCTTCCAATGGACCACTGATTTTCTAAAATTCTGTACTCACAACTGGATGCAGTATCTAATGAAAGCCTTACGAGTTCTGAGTAAAGAATGAGGACTTTGTGTCCTGCAGCTCAACATCCCATTTCTACCAATATATGCAAGCCAATATATTGCTGCTTCCCTTGCCCTCCCAGCTGCATCACATTGTTAAATAATAAACATCTTGTGAGCCTCTGTAGCTTCTCAATCATCCTCTCAAAAACTCTTCAAGGTTCTCGCTGTTTTCGTTAGTATTTAACTATTTCCACCTATTCATGTAAGTGCAAACGTGTTCCTAGTAAATTGCACAGTATTTTGCCTGTTAATTTTTCCCATTGCCAAGATTATTCTGAATTCTAATTCTGCCTTCCAACACTGTTTTCAGATGACATGAAGCTGGGAAGGATGTCAATGTCAGCTTTATAAACATATGGTCTATTGCATCATCCCAGTCATTACTGAAAAGCAGCATTGCAACAGTGGAGCCAACAATGAGAAGCTACAATTCTAGCCTAAAAAGCAAGGGTGGAGAAGAAAAAAGCTAATCATGAAGTTATTTGTTGTTATGGCAACTCCAATTATGTCAGAAAACAGGATGCAAGGAAAGAAGTTCATCTGGACAATATTCAACCACTTACTATCAAGGTTAAGGATTTTCAGCTCTTTCAAAGTGTTACCTCTGAGGAGGTGAGAAAGGATATTGACATTTGGATAAAAGACTTCATTCTTGATATTCCCCCTGTATAACAGTTTAAAACTTCTAACCAAAACATTTATTTTAAAATAATGAACTGTCTGAACATATAATTGGCAGAAGTAAAAGAAAGATTTTACTTGGCTGTTGATTAATATGACATGTTTGATATTTGTTGTCTTTTCTTTACCTTGATTATGGATACATGTGAACAGAAAAAAAGTTCAGCAAGAGCTTAATAAATAATACAGCAGTAAACACTTCTACCATATAATTAATACTATTTTAAATTGCTTGATATTTTTAATGTTTCTTGATTTGGAATCCCATCTCAGTTAGGTACATGCTCCAGATTTGGCCAAGGAGTTCCACTGCTTTCTCTGGCTAACCACATTAACAGCACTTAAAATCTGTACAACTGTTTTACTCCTTTTCTGTAAGACATTCACACACACTTCAAGCTTCTAGGCTAAGAAAACAGAGTCGATTTTAAATCCCAAATGAATTGCAGCTAATGAATTTTCAACATCCAAAGTGAGAGATTACTTCAGACTCAGCAAGTGTTAAGACACCCTGCAGATTTCACTGGCCACCTTCCTGTTACTGTTCCTTAATAATTTTTATATTGTATTTTTAAACAGATTAAAGAATTTCTCAATGTATTTAGCAAACCAAACCATATAATAGAAGCATTAAACAAAGCTACCCTGCTAATTCACACACTTTTTAGAAGTGCACAATGGTAAATTTCTTCCTTGAACATATACTACATAGTACAAGTAACTCCCCGGGAGTCTTCAGCTTACTTTTCTTGGCAAAGAAAAGGCTAACAAAAATTTTACACACAAATGTAAGAACTCAAAAATACATTAAAAACAACACTACAGTCACTAATCACACTTAAAATTTAATTTGTCAGGAAAATACAGGAAAGTGTTTTCCATTTCTCCTTTCTTCCATTCCTCCTCCTTTTAACTTATAACTCCTGTTGAACAGGTTGTTGGTAAGACTCCTCCTCATGTCAGCCTGGAAAACAATCCTGAGGGCATTTTACTTGGTCACCTTTCTCAGCAATTCTCACATGACGCATGAAATGTGACTGTGAAGGGCATCGGGAGACAACCCGCGCTAGTCACCCTCAGGAACAGTGCATCTCAAACCACTGCAGAAGGGCGATGGCTCTGCAGGCAGGGATGGACTGCATCACCTCCAACCTGCACACACAGAGCCTGATGTCTCAGCCAACAAGCAGGGGAATCAGAGACAGCATGTCTTGCTTCTGAGTGTGGCAGGTTACCTAAACTCTGCTCTTAAGAACCGTCTGCTAGCATACAGAACTCAATTTTTGTAAATCCCTAAATAGTTACGTAAGAATGCTAAGAATAAGACAGCAAAACAAAAGTCATCAAAAGAGATCTTCTTCCTCTAAGCACCTGTTTTTCTCACAAGTATCTTTAGAAGAAGCCACCACCAGAAGTACAGACCAACCTCAGAACAAATCCACAAGGTCAAAACATAGGCTGTTTTTGACAAATACAAGAGCAACCTAAGCACCTAATATTTCCCTCCTTCTGTCTGCTTCTCTACATGGAAAAAAATCAAACTAGAGTTTGAGTGACATGTGAAAATACAGGAAACTCACTGAGTTTAGGTGATGATGGGAATGATCAAAATATTATTCTGAGAACCTATTCACTTAGCTACCCTGAAGAATACTTGTTATTTATCTGTGTAGTTCGAATGGCTCATCAGAACAATTTTACCCAAGGAGGTAAAAGACCAGAAATCCCTAACCAAACTTTCAAGTAATTTGCTAGGCATCTTCAGTGTTTTAATTTATTCTTCTGTTTGACAAACTTTAATTATCCATCTCTACCTCCCTCCAAGGTCTTAACAGTTCTCACTTGCCAAAAATCTTGTTTCAATTCCAAGTAACACACACATTTCATAAACATTTTTATTCTTCTGACACTTACTTATCTTCCACCCAGGGGAAACTCTGGCTGTGTATCCTTATGGTATAACCCAGCCAGAATCTATAGGCAGAGATGGAGGAAAGGAAACACCAGCCCTAGTACAAAATGACAGTTTTGTGGGTTACCTCTGGATGATTCCATCAGCTTCCATGCAGAAAGCGAACACCTACTCTCTAACCCATAAACACTGGAGAGTACTTTTCCTTCACAACAGTAACTGTGTGTGGCAATCACCAGGCTCAAGCCAACATGAAAAGCAGATGGTATGCTTTCAGGAAGGCTGAGACTAACATCAAGAAAAATACTGTGCATCACTATCAAATTTTATGGAAATTAAAACTTTCATTTTAAACTGGGTCAAATCTGAGCAAACTGCAGAACAGAGGGGACCAAAATGGTAAATGGTTTCAAACTGGAACGAACATAAACCTATTAGATTTAAACAATCACTCCAGCTCTCTCATGGTATCAAGGTATTTTCTCTACTGCAGACAGTTTAAGAGGTTGAGTATTTCCACACCTCTTCTCTGAAAGTACTAATCTTGGGTGCTAATTCATACTAAGGGACGAATCACATGCTCTCAGCACAGAGCAACTCCTGGAAAACTTACCTTGTCGCTGTCTAGAGTGTTCTGGGAGGTTCGTGAGGCAATTGAAATAGTGTCAGGCTGGCTGCTTCCATCTCCCTGACTGTCCAGGTCCTCACCATCTCTGCAAAGAATTCAGTTTTCATTACAAGAATAGTACTGTGTTTGTAACATGTTAGTTAAAGAAGTTAGACACTCCTCGTGTAGCAACAGACAAATTAACTGAGGCAAGAATCAAATACTCAGTACTTAATACTCTGTTCTCTGCTGTAAGAGAAGGGATTCATTTGCTCAAGGTCTGTATAATGTACAATTAAGGCAACCAGTGAGCCAGAACTATGGCAAGAAACTTGCACAGTCACTTAGCCAAAGCTAGCAAGCAGGACACTTGGTCACACATTTCAAGCTTCATGAAAGGAAAACCAAGGACCTGAATAACACACACAGAATTGCAAAAATCTAAAATGTACAGCTATCCTGAACTGCAGTTCCAAATCCCTTCTGTAATGGCTCATTTACACAAGTCAGGGACTGTGCAGAGCAGAAATCTGAACAAATTCAGCATTGCAGGAAACTGTAAATTAATGATAAGATAAAGCTGGACAAAACGACTCTTGCTTTTGTCCAATCCACTGAAAGTCATTCGAAATTCAACACTACAGAGGAAAGAGCACTGTTGTGTACATAGAGATCTCTGATTATTTGAAATACTACTTACCTTCTTCCTTTCTGTTTTGTTGTTGGTGCAGTTTTGGGAATGTGGATGGGCTCTTTCAATGCTCCTTTCAGATGAATAGTCCTTTCTTGTATCACTTCCCGGATGTGTTTGATCCAGTCCTGTTTATTCTCTATACTGGATGCCTTTGATATGCAAAAGAAACAAAACCCCCACAATGGACCACTATGGCTGAGAAGATCCACACATACAGTCAGCTAATAAACACAAAGAGGAAGGCATAAAGAATGACTGTGAAAAATTTTTGAACATGTGAACGGAGAAAAGGAAATTCTAGCTGGCTGTCTTCATCTTGAATCGCCAACACTACTTTACACTTCTCAACATCATTAATATTGTTCATGTGAAAAACATTTTAAGCTAAATTCAGAGTTTACTTTTGTAACTTGAAGAGTAAGGTCCCGTATGCATCTCATGTGAGACAGGGTGGACTGATTTACTTTAAGAATTCCAGTAATAACACCTTGAATACTAGTATTTTAAAATCACCCCATATTTAGGTCAATTCTAACTTGATATAATAATATACTATTAATGGCAAAAAAGTTAACTTTTATGGCAACACATATACTTCCACAACACATTTCATGTATTACTCTTCCCACTTTTTGATACATATCTCGAGGCAGAAAGCTAATTTAGGGATTGCATTTTAATAACTGCTTGCAACACATCTGTTTTTTTAAATGCTCCAGAAATTACTTGATATCCACCTGCCCGACTTCTAATATGATTGTTTAGTCCAATTTAACTCTGCACCTGAAATGCTACTAAATATAAATATTACTGTAGATCTGAAGAAATTATCATATATAATTTCCTACTTCTCTTAATTACTGTCTCCTGAAATAACTGGCTTCAAATATATTATAAATATTTAATATATTATAAATATATAATAACCAGGAATTCTAAACAGATGAAGAAAATTGTAGGAACAGATGGACAGGTAGGAAAAAGAATTTTGTTTTCTTTTACAAACAAAAACATTTAGGAAGAGAATCTAAACATGACCTTTTTAAAAACCTTTTATTTAGTTTTTCATGGAATTTACTTCTAATATTAATGAGCTAAGGAAGTGCTTGTTTCCAACCTTCAGAAACAAACAAACAAACAAAGTCCACAAAATTGTAGAAGAGCTTGATGTATCATAGAAGTTTTCTAAATATTCTATGCACTAAGTAAGGCACAGAACAGAAACACCTTAAAGTGATCTTATGCAGAGAGCCCTTAATTAAAACCTCTTATTCTGCTCTATCCTGGGAGGATCATTTCAGGCTGCAAAGCACTGTCTGTGAAATTATGGGAACATTAAGACTGAAAGAAAATCTAGTATTTATTAATGTTACATTTAATTTCCTTGCATTCCTTGGCTGATAACAGAAAGCTAATGTAAGCTTTTCTTAGTCTGTAATTCACAAGGGAAAGATATAAATTTGAGTATTGACATGTAAATTGGAGAGGCCATTTTTAAGTGACATTACCGAGTGTTCACTATGAGTATATGTGAAACCACAAACAAGTTTAATAGTAAGTGTATTAACCTATAAATGGGAAGATGAACTTTGTTTCAGCTCAACACAGCTCCTCAAGATATGCCAAATTACCCATTAGCTGCTTATGGCATTACAAAAATGGATTTTCAGTTGAGAAAGAGTCCCAGGTTACATACCATAACGACAGGAAAAATTGATTTAGCCATTCTCCTAGCGAGCCAAAGAGCACTAGCGACACCTGTAACTTGCCCAGACACAAAATTTATAGGCATTGCATGCACTTTTATCCAAAGGCAAGTAGCTTCAGAAAACCTTGTAGCCCACAGAAAGACATAAAAATCTTTTGCAGTGTTTGTTTTCTGCATAAAAATACTGGTCACAAAATACAGCATCGCCAACAAGCAGTGACAACTTGAGTGTGAAAGGTAACACTGACACCACCATTTCCTTGTGGCACCAGCTGCCCTGTCAGCTAATGGCTGAAGTCTTCAAGCTTATAGAAATCCATGGATCAACCCTCTCCCTACTATGATTTGTGAAAGCAGGTTTGTTTAATCAGTCAGTAGGCTACAAAGATTCCTCTCTGCTGTCAGGCCACATGAGTTAGATATATATATATATATGCCACCACCTCTGCACACAAAGAAAATTATCTGTCAGCAGCTGTCCCTGTCAAAGCAGGAAATCACTTGTTGCTTTCCCAACAAAGGTCAACAACAACTAGAAGACTTGCTACAGACTAAAAGCACATCTGCTAAAATTACCTTGAGAACAATTTTGTTGTCTGAAGTTGGTGTCCTTCCAACCCATAGAGCAAACTTGCAGGGATCTCCTTCTACATGTTCTGTGACACCCAGTTCAGAAGTCTGGAATGAAGAAAAATTTGTTAGGACCATATGGCATTTTTTCTCAGAAGCCACAAAGGCATGCTAATATTCTAAGAAATTGAGCACTGCTATTTAAAGAGATTTTCAGAAGCTTAAGGCTAACTCATATGCTAGAAAGAATCCTTTATTCTGGTGGCAGTGGTGAGGTCTCTTCAAAAAAAGGAAGAACTGCAAGCTTAACAGTCTTTTCTATAAAGTGACAATAAACAGTAACACTTATAATCTGAATACCAAAATACTTATTTTAGTTTTTGGACTTGACAGTAAAAGCTTTATAACTCTAAAGAAGATGCTTGGCAGAAAGTAAGTTTTGGCTTCTCTCCCTGTTCATTTCCATTGGAGAACACTCACTGTTTACTGATTTTTATGCTTTCTCTCAGATAAGATATGCTTAAGAATTCTCTTGATATCTTCTAAAACTCTGGTCACTTTTCTGTCAAATTAGCCTTTCCTAGTGTGTTTCCTTCCCTCTGAAACAGATGAAATAAGTCAGAAATGCAGTTTCCCTGGAGAATTTTGTGATACATGAACAATCAGTCTTTGGGAATGTTCTAATGTCAGACCTTAATAGCTAATTATCATCCAAAATGTTTTCACTTTCTGACTGGAGCAACATCTCACTCATGTGAATTGGCTTCCACTTTAAACAATTCATACAGGCTCTGCTCCAAAAAAAATTACAAACTAAGAAATACAGCTCAAACTAAAAGAACTCTCACTCCCCAACAGCTGCTAAGTATTCTCACATGATTAGAAGCTGAATTTTTCCCCTCATACACATCATCATTTAGCCCATATACAGTTCAACACAAGAGATGCTGGATACCCAGTACCTGAGTAAAGGTATTTTTTTTCTTGTCTCACTTGGATGCCAACTTGGGTTTTTTGGTTTTGGTGGGTGAAAGCTTTTTTGGTTTTTTTTCCTACTAAAATAACCCCAACCCAACACATCCACCCTTCCACACATAACTGCCTGTGCCCAATAAGCAGTTGAGCAACATGGCTCTCTGCAAAGGACACTGGCAATGCTGCAAGTCTGCATGGGGCTCCAGGACAGGCTCACAGAACAGAAATCATTGTGGGTTACTGGATGCATGGAAACCACACTGAGGTGAGGAAGCTCCCAAACACCAGTTACCGATGACTGGGAGAGTGTTCTGTCAAAGTAACACCTGCTTGCCTTGTTCCCACAGCCCACCTTAGGCATTTGCTTTTGGACACAATCTCTTGCCAAAGAGTTCATTAACACATTCTGCCACCTACATATATCATGCCATTGAGTATCCTGTGTTGGGGAAATCCTGATGGTCATCAGGCCCGAAGCAAAGAGAAGGACCTCATTTTTGTAGAGCCACCTTCCAGAGCTAAGTCACAGGAGAGCATACAAAAAAGATCTTTAGCTCAAATCAACATGCATGGTTTCAACACATGCCTTTTCTAAAGATCAAATTATAAGAGCTGCTATAGTAGTACACTGCACTACAGGATATTTTGCCAGACAGAATATGACAACAAAAAGAATCCTTGTGTTTTAAAAATCAGGTACAGTGAGAGTCTTCAAGATTTCCATCAGCTTCTCTAGGACATAAGGCTATTACTGAATTCCTGCCAGAGGAACTGACATGACAAGTTTACAGGACTGATTTTTCAGTTCTATCCCCTCTCCCACATAATCCCTTGGCAGCTATTGATATTCTCCAGTATACCAGCATTTTTCTGTGGTTTGGGTTCTTGAGAGCACCAAAGAAGGGTGTGATCAACAAACTGCTGCAGCTGTGTTACCTGCTAGCTATTTTGTATCGGGAAGGAAAGCAAGTGTTGGAAATGAAGTGGCAGAATATGCAAAGAAAGATATGGAAAAAAATAAGGGTTTTTTTAACCAACCTGTTTTACCAGTTTCGACACAGAAGTGGGAAGAAGGAATGAATGAAGGAAAAGCAGCAGAAGCACCGAGAAAAGACTCAGTATTTACACCATCTAGACTTAGTCATATATCCCAAAAGGATCAATACAAGAATAATGATTTCTAGAGAGTGATTCTGAGAAGGAAAGTAATTTCAAGTGCTTGCTCTGACCTATTTGGTGTAAATGCTAATCTTGCCCTCGAGAGATGCAGAGCAAGCCATGGGAGACTGTCTTGCCACTTGGCTACCTTAGTTTATAGAGTGTGAGTACTGCTCTCACCCAAGTCATGCAACAGGACAGGAAGGTAAGGATGTGAATTCCACAGTCACATTTTGTAAAGCATGCATGCTACAGATAAGGAAAGCAAGAGTGGAGGTTTTGGGGGTTTTTTTCTTTCTTTTTTTTTTTTTTTTTTTTTTAGATGGGAAGACAAACATTTCCACCTTTTCATCCTTTCATCCATCTTACAGTAGACTGTAAGTACTGTAATTCTATTTAGAGAATTTTATTGTAGGACTACTGGTCTCAGCAAACATTCTGGAATGAACTTTTCCAAAACAAAGTTCTTGCCTTCCCCAATCAGTATGTGTACAATATCCACTAAAACAAATCCTTAGTGTGAATATTACTACAACAGCAATTGTAAACAAGACAGACAAAGGCAGCTTATCAACTCCTTCCATCCTTCTGCTTTATACAAATAAGCATTAAAGAATCAGCAATCAGCACACAATTAAGTCAAAACCAGTCCAGCCCAATAACGATTTTCATTTGACCTGACACACCAAGACTGACATGTACCCTTCAGTAGATGCTTTGAGCCTATCCTTTCACCTCAAAAAAACAAGACAAAGCACCAAAGTTTCAAGATTCAGTCTATACATTCCAAGGCTGTTCTTTCAGTGCTCTGTAAGAGTTGTTCAAGTTCTTCAGGCATGCTTAAATCACCTGAGGTTAGCTGAAGCCTAATCTAGCCAGTTTTGTAAATATGATCAGTTGTTCTCCCATACTTACAAACAGTTTGCTCTTGTAAATGTATTTGCTCCTTCCGCTCGAGTCCTTTACTTCTTTACTGAAAACCAGGGACATCTCAAAAAGGAAAAGGTGCCTCTCTCTTCCCTTTCGAATTAGTGTTTTTGGGTCCCACACTTGGAAGGATTCTTGAAGGATGAGCTCTCCCTGAGATTCTATATTTTCATCAAAGCCTAAGAACAGAGTGAAAGATTAACCATGAAAAGTTGGTAATACAAGGAACATAAAAAGCACAGCTTTTGTTCATTAAACTGTATGATTTTTTTCCACTAATACAACTTCCAAAAGATGGGATTCCAAGAAAACAATACTAAAAACAAGACTTGATTTTAACACTGCAATATACTACACGTAACTGCAGCTCAAATCTACTTCTAAATTTAGACATCCAACTGTTAAGAACTTAATCAGCTCCTCTGGCAGTATTTTACCAACAAATGATGGATCTATCTTTGTCAGCTTCTGGTAACCTCTTCTGTGATGAAAATGATTTCTCTTATGAGCATTCTGCCACTGTAGAAAGTAAGCAACTTGCAAGGACACAGAGCACATCAGGTTCTTCTGAGAGAGGCAAGCTCCCAAGTGCCACCTTTTCTGGATGTACACCTCTACCATGTAGGCAATGAGCACAGAAATGTGTTCCAACTGGGGATGAAAAATCATGGCAGCTTGGAGCTGTTGGCATATGATCAGCCTGCCATTGGTCATGCCAGAATCAATCCACAATAAAGTAATTACCAGCTGGATCACTTATATTGAGACATAATGAAAAAAAGATGAAGACTGAGAATACCAACACTTTTACTTCCATTTTAGTGGTACCATGTTATCCCAATTTAATACACAGCTTTAGAGTTGAAGGATAACAAAAATTGTCTACCATACTCTCCTGAGTGGTATCAAAATGTCTTTTAAATAGATAACTGCTTGCCAGCTCTCATGTTCTAAACAGGGCAACAGTATGGAGAGGATCAGAGGCAAGTTCCATCAAAATTCTCCAGAGACATAAAGAGGAAGTGTGCTCACTCACTATATTTGTCCAACATGGGATGACTCAACAATACACACACGATTTGCTGTAAAACCAACTTATGTAAAAGATTAGGATATTCTCCAGAGTCACATTCCCAGTGTTAAAAGATTATTACCAAAGCTGGTCAGCTTTTACACTAAGACCACCTCCTGAACAAGCATTTGGAACTGATCCTGTAAACTGACCAATATCCCTATTGTTTGAAATCAAGGAACAGAGGTGATTTGGAGCATTCACATGATCAAGGATCACATGTCAAACCGAGGCAAATTTTACAGTAACTAGCACAACACTGGAAATTCCACAACAAGCTGCATGCTACTACCAGAAGGCAGAGGGGAAGAAAAGGCATATTGACTAGAAGCACTTAAAAGTATTTATTCAGCAACGGTAGGGTAAGAGGGCCCTGCTTTTCTCTCAAAAAAATTTAAATGCCCAAGAAAAACACTTTTATTACTAAATGTATGATTGCACCATTAAAACATGATAACGTGCCAATTGCAAAACAGATTTTGGCAGAAAGTTGTTCTAAGCACATAGATGCATTACATCCAACCTCCACTGTCTGCCATGAACATGATTATACTGGCTTAGGCTTGGGCTAAATTGGCTTATGCTGACATTTTACTGCCAGAAGATAAATTTCATTTCAACCAGAAGTCTGTTATGGAACAGGCAACAAACAGATGTGAAAAAGACAAACTTCTGGAAGACAATTATTTGATACATAAATCAGCAAAATCACCAATGTGACACACTAATGTGTCTCATACAAAGAAGCTAAGGATACTGGTTGGAAAATGTAGCAAAAGCCAGCATATCTGACCAATTACCTATTGCATTTTGGGTGAGTAGTGGACTACTTCATTAGCAGACATGTTTTTCAAATCTGCAGTGGCACAGCTACAGATCAAGGTGAAAGAACAGTTAAAAAAATTAACAAAACTGTACTAGCTGTCTGTAACAATTAATTTTCCTAAATAAGTTTACATCTTATATAGCCCTACCAAAATGGTATGAAAAATACAAACGCAGAGAAAAGAACAAGTTCACAAAACAAAGTTAATCTGCAGCACGCAATGAAATTGGAAAGGCAGCTTGAATCCTACCTTCCAGCATGCTGAGGTGCATGGCATCATTGGCTCGCTTTGGCACACTAAGCATCACCTCCAGGCCATCCTTAATCTCACCTTTACCTTCTTCACAGCATGTGAGCAGCTCCTGCAAAAGACAAGCAGACAAGAGGACTCTGTATCACTTACCTCTACACTAATATGACAGACAAGCGAAGAGTACTTCTAACATACCAAAAATCATTTTTGACATTTAAAATCTTTTTGAACTTCTTATGCTACCAGTGACATGACAGCATACTTTGTTTCTAGCCTGATGAGTTCTTCAAGAAGCAGCCCAAGCTATCAGTTAACCACTTCTAATTTAAACAGGATTATCTGCTTAATAAGAAATCTTCCAAAGTTATGTTAAGAACAAAACTTTTTTTGATAAGCACAGACACAGTTATCAGACGCTGTGCCACATCAAGGCCCAGAAAAATGCAGCTGCCAATTCATGAAGACTGTGGAAAGCAGGGCAGCACAAAGGGACCCCTCTTCCCTCCCATGTCAGTCATTGCTCCACTGCACCAAACACCTGCTCTGTACAACTTCTGATAAAGAGAATTTACATCGTTTTATTCTAAGTATTCCATGAATGACTCTATTCTATAGTGTTTACAGTTAAAAGCAACCTACAGACACAACTTTTCAATACAAACAACCATTAACTAATGGACAGAAGTTTGAGAATTGAACATGCTGAGGTGTTGTAGTAGAATTTAGGGCATACAGTTCTCTGCTCATTCAACATCCCACAGATTTAACATAACAGCACCTGAGCTGATATTCAAATTTCCTCACAGCCTTTAAGCATTTGAACAGTTATCAAGATAAAATGTAGGTTACATAACCAAAAGGGCATATTATGTTCCTTCTGTTATTCGAAAGACCCACTTAATTCATTCCCTCAGGTTAAATTCCTTTTCCCCTTTTTAAAGGGAAAGCCATGTGACTTCTACTATTATTATCATTACATTATTTTTATTTAACTGCCAATACCACCTTCACGGCAAAACACTATACAATCACACCTAAATTTTGCAGGACAACTCCACAGAACGGTGAGAGTAACTAAATTATCTCAGAGGCACAGAAGAGGAGCAGCTTCAATACCATTCAGGCAAAGAAGCAAAGCTTTCAAACTGTAAAATGTTTCATCAATCATTTGTCCATCATTTAGGGTCTTAATCCTACCATGCTTTACATCTCTCTTCTTACAGAAAAAGAAAGGAAAGGCAACCCAGAAACCCAGCAACCGCCAGACACATCCATTTTGCTATGCAGCAAAGACATGTGGCTCTGCAAACACTGGTGAAACCAATCTATCCCACCACTTCCATAATGTGGCAGGCTAAGGCATATTAATATTAAAAATAATAATAATAATTGCTGGACTTAATACCTCTAAATTTCTGAAACAGCACAGCCTAGAGTATTTCTATAATTATAACTTAAGTTGCAACTCTTTGCAAGTGGAAAACAGATAATAAGTTTCAGTCAAAAAGGACAGATTGGTTACCACCCACCTGACCTGAAATAGCCTCTAATGTTTTTCAGAAATTTCAAAAGCAATCATGCATGGCTGTTCTCAAGTAAAAAGAGGAGACACAGATCAGTTACAGTGCTTTGGTAGGCTGCTATAACAAAACAAGCATTGCCACCTAACAGAGAACCAGCACAGTCCAAGAACACTGCTGCTCACTTGAGAAGACATTTGTCCACTGAGTGAAAGCTCTAACTACAGGGTTCCAAAAGTTGTGCTTATTTTAACAGCTACTATTTACTTGACATTTTCAGGCAACATTACAAATAACAACTCTTTGTGCAACAGCTCTACAAGTACCATCACTATGTGTATATATTTACTGATACACATATATATTTATGCATATTTATATGTCTCATAGATATTTTATATTATAGTTTTATATATAAATAAATATATTAAATTATTTTCTAATTTACAGTACTTAATACCATCAACATAGCTAACGGCTTGCCAAAATTTGGTGTAGAAACCATTACAAAAATGCATCCATATGGGTATGAATTACTTTTTTACCCTGGAAATGCAAATTATATTTTCTAAGTAAACATTAGTAGACAGGTATCTTTTTTTGATTTACAGAAATCGGGACAAAAAGTTGCTTGTTTATGCCTTCTTTCATTTTCAGTTGAAATTTTGCAGCAGTATTTGAGGCTGCCCAGGATGCTGGAGTCTTGGAGAGCAGAGTAAAACAACCCTCCTGATTTCAGCAAGAGCTTTGCCTTCTTAAGAACAGCAGAATCAGATGAAGAACTCTGAATTAATACTGACCTTTAAAAGAAGCTGGTATTTTGTTATCCTTTGGACAGGTTTGATAAGGTAAGAGGAGATAGAGTTGGCCAGTCCATGTCGTTGTTGTATCTCCTACGTGGAAAAAGCAAACATCTGAGGACTGTGAGCACCAACATTCAAATATAAACTGTTTTGAGGGATATGCAATAATATACATTAACTACAAATTCTATTTTAGCAGGAAAAATCCCTAAAAACCAGGATGACCAGATATTCCAGGCACAGTGAATCATTATGCTGTGCATCTGCCTGCTCACTTAATACAAACAGAAGACTATTACCTCCAAGAGTACCTGTGAAATGTTTCAACAAACCTAAATAGACAGAGCAACAATTAGGGACACAGAATGTGTGGCAACACCTTTTTTAAAAACATTAAGATTTGTACTTCTTTTGCTACTTCCAAGAGAGGAAAAAGCCTCACATTCCAGTGTTCCAGGGAAGAGGCAGGAGTACCAGGAAAGGCTGAGGTGGAGGTTTCTCAGCATCCCCTGCTATTTCGGTGCCAACAGCCACACATGGCCTCATCCCCCACCAGAGGGAGCACCGAGTAACAGTTTCTGACTGAAGAAAAGAGGTTACCACGCACTTGACAAGTAAACAGCCACTTAGAAATATTAAAAACGGTGACCTCCACGAAGCTAAAGGTGGAAAACAGAATTATGTGATAGCTAGATGGGATGATTACAGATTTCAGGTACTGATTAGGGCTGAACTTCCCTGATAGAGTCTGCCATTTATCATAGCATTGAATGTATTTTAACCAAGCAGTTTCAAACAGCAAGTTAAGGCCCACAGCTATGTGCCCTCCCACCATGATTACAGTATCAGAAATCAAAAAATGGGATAAACATGATATTTTTACATAGACCAGTGGTGTCATCAGTGGAAGCTCTCAAGTTCTCTGTGCACTGAATTAGGTTTCCACACTTTAGGCGGATTAGGGGGTGGAGAGCTCTGTATATAGTGGTAAAACAGATGGATCAAAGGAAGTGGTGGCAAGAATTTATTTCTAATAGTTTTATCAGAGACCTGTGTTATTTTTTAAAATGGTATTTACTAAATTTTTCTGGGAATGTCATATCTGCCTGATTTTCTGTAACTTACCTGCTCTTCTTCAAACACTGAAAATTTAACAGAGATTTCACAGAAAGGCTTTGCCTTACAATGTTTAGAAACCCCATTTCCTTAGTGATTAGGCTTTTGAGATTAACCCCAAGAGCCTCGGGGATTTCCTCTACTTCCCTCTACTTGTACAAACAATTCTAAAAAAACCTGTGGTGTCATTACACAGCTAGTGGCTGCAGAAAAAAAATGGAAAGAGGGCACTCTAATTGAATCATCTGTAAATACATGTCCAACCAAAACTCATTCACCATGGCCAAAATTCCTCCCTAAAACCACTAACACATCTACATTTTTGTCCCCTTTTTATGCAGAATATTACATGTGCAGACCAAGGAACCTTGGGACTGAATAAGGAGGTTTAGCCCTTCTAAATAACAGCAGTCAACTGAATTACCACTACATGCAATTCCAGTTTAAAAGTGCTCCAAAATCTAACCAAGATTTCTATCTTTATTACATACAATGCAAACTAAGCACATCAAAATGCTAAGATTTGTAGGATGTGCTTGTGTGAGCTGAAGATTCACGTCTCGGTTGTTGTTGCCAGAACCTGCATCCAGTTCTGAACCTCTCTGATAGGTGACAGCGACTTTTCACATCTGATTTGACAGCACTGTAACACCAACTGAGCAATGGAAGTTAACCATGTGAGATACAGCACTGATTTTCTTAGGCTGACAGCTTAATAAACTGCAGCATTACTAACAGGAAACTTGCATTTTCTTAACAAATTAGGCACTCAGCAGAACTGTAAATCCACGAATCAAACAGCCAAGGCGTGTTTTTAAGGTGGACATGATGTACTTACATCAAAGTATGCTCCTGCATGTTCTAATATCAGCTGAGTAGAATCTGGCTTATTTTTACAGTAGGTAACATACATCTGGAACTTGTCTGCCTGCAGAACAAAATGCAAATTTACACAGGTTATCAGAGAGTATCATTCCTGTCTCAAAGTTTTTACACCTTTATCAGAGATTTTATCTTCCCTATCAAGAAACTGAGCTGTACAGAATTATATTCCCACTCAAACTGGCAGCATAAGAATATACATCAAGGCAAGTAAGACTGAAAACAACAGCAATGTATATAAAAGTAGGTTATTCAAAGCTAAGACAAACCAAATCTGCACACAGGTTTAGGCAACGTGCATACACTTCAAGAGCAGCTAAGCACTGGCATGTGACAGGAGTGCCCTAATTGTTGGTTTTTTCTCAGTTAAAGATACACAACTTTTAGTTAAATTTGAAGGAAGAGGTACTTTTACAAATCAAAAAGGGATCTGGGAGCAAGAATTCATCCCTTCATGCCTCCTATCTCCCTTTCTACTTCTAAACATAAGTCTGACTTCATTACCCAAGTAACGAAGCAATGTCCAACATCTTCTGGTAACTGTTCATATTTTTCCAACTCCTTGAGAAATATACTGTGGGTAGAAAAGAAACAAATAGTACAAGGCACATCAAACATGTTCATTACAGCAACTTGTTTGGATTTATTGTCTGTGAACAAAGGCTATTAGAAAACTTTCTGTAATACCAAAAGCATGAGTTAAGGAAATAAAGATAACTGGAATAGATAAAAATGTGTAATAAAAGTACTAATATAAAATATAATTCAATAAAAATTCTGATGTGAAAATCAGAAATTGAACCAGCAGACATGCAGTTAATACATATTAATACATAAGAATACACAAAAATTTAGTAATTGCTGTTGTTCTTCATCAAGAAGGTTTCCTACTGTTTTCAGTTTCAAGAAAAGTTTAGCCTTCATCTCAATTAAAAAAAAAAAACCAAACCTTACTTTTTGCATACTCAGGTTCTCAAGTCAACACAGAGCATACAAAGAGCTGTAAAACCAGGGTCTGGAATATGCTAGGTGTATTTTATTACTTCAAAGAATCATAACCCAATACAAATGTGTACACAACCAATGAAGTAACAAAGAAGGAAGATTCAGAGCAAGACTTCTGTACACAGATCACCCTAGGAACCATTCTATTCAGAAGAAACGGTGTTGACAAGTCTCTTTCATGTTCCATGCTCAAGTAAATGTAATGATGCTGGGGCATCTCCAGAGAAGCTATGAAGAGCCAAGGAAGAGCTGGGAGGTCTACTCTTTCCCATTAACAGCTGCACTAGGATATCAGGAATGAGGGTTCTGAAAGAATGACAAAGCCCTAATGTTTGTGGTATGTTTGTATCCTATTGAGTTCACTGGTTTTCATCTCTTCAGAACAACTGACAAACCTACGACAAAATTTTGATGTATCCAAATAATTTCTTAAATGCTGAAAGATGACCGAGACTGAAAGATACAGTTTCTAATGGTGTACCTACCTGTCTGCAAAAAGCAACAGCTGAAATAATTTAGCAGTGCAAGAGGAAAATCTTTAAATTTTTTTAATGGAAAAGCATTCATTATTGATACACACAATATTTTCATTAGGAAATCCCTCAGGTCATCATCTGGATTTAGTAGTAGTATGGAAATGGAAGATAAGTCACTCACTTATTGTGGAACTCATAAATTTCCTGCATGTTTCCAAAGATAATGTGTTCTTTGTTTACAATACCAGGTGGGATCTCCTCGACTCCACTTGTCATTTCCCATAGATATGTCTGCCCAGAACAAAAAAGATGTGTGAAAACGATGATAAACTCCCAACAGAAGCAGCCAGGTATCTGTAAATACGCATTCCTGGACAGAAACTAGACAAAGATCACACAGCAGCATCATCTCCAATTGTGACAGTGCCTGTTGTGTCAAATACACCTTGTGATTTTGACAGTGAAATACAAGTTCTAAAACTGACAATTTAACATAGTCCCTGAGACTTCATCATTTAAAATGCATAGTGTTCTTGACAACCTCTAATGCTTCAGGATATTCCTTATGAAGGTCATGTCTGCAGTGTAGAAGTTCATGCTTTGAGCAACAGCTACCACTGAACATTAGTTGCTTCAGCATAACAATTACTGGGCACTTTTCCATGGAATCTCACTGAATTTCTATTCAAAAAGTCAGCTAGTAGCAGAACATGTGATACAGATAATAAGAGAATTAGCACAAGCTCTTCTCTATTGCTAGCAAAGCAAATAAAGTAAACCCCTCCTTTTCCCCTCCTCTCTGTAAAACAAAAACCCTGCACACGATTCTGAATTGGGAAAGGAACCAATACTGAAACTCAGTACCGACAAAAGCAAAACATACAGGGTGAATTCTGAAATGGCTGTTATCAGATGTAATTCTAAATTTCTTCCTAACAGAAGTAAAATTACTTAATTTGGCCCTATGACTCCAAACCAATCATGCTCAGCTGCTAAAACCAGAAAGAAACAGAAAGCAACGGATTGAATTCTGCCTTCAAAGATTAGTGAAAAAAAGAAAACTCACATCCATGCATTCCCGGAGGTCTCTTACGTAAGCCTTTTCTGTCTGAATTAGCTCAGCCATAATGAACCTTAGGTGACAACAGAAAGAACAATCAAATCTCAGTCTGTTAGATCACTATGAATGCATAATAACCAGAACACATCTTTCTCCTCATCAGCTTTTGCTTTTCCACTGCAGCAAGAAAAATCTGAGAACTGAAATGTGAAGAGAGAGACAACAGATGAAGGAAACCTAAGAGGTAACATCCCTCCATTACTAACCAGGAAAAAAAAAAAGGGGAAGGAGATGGAATTTTTTCTCTAACACTTTTCACTGCTACAGTCATTTAACTTTTGTCTTGCTTCCTCCCCTTACACAGTTATTTCACATTATTTCTAAAAAGGAAAAATGCATGTTAAAAGAAGTGTAACAGTTTTGAAAGTTTAAGATTCTGTCATGCTAGAATTATCTGTGAGAACAAACGCGAATAAATGGCAATAGGAGATACTGAGTACTATCACTCTCTTTTTACCATTTATATGATTTCTAAGCTGCCAGACAAGCCATGACAGTTGTTTCATTATCAGGATTGATTTATGCATTCTCATTGATTAAAAATAAATAAAAGTATTACTCTTTCCTGCGGGCAGACTTTCGTTTTTCTTCGTTAAGCTCATGAGCAGCATCACGCAGTTTCACCTCTGACCCAGGGACACTGGCTGGGATTATATCCAGCTGCAAGCTTTTGCTCTTTATTAAAGAAAGGAAGAATTGATTAAGGAAGGAGACAGGAGAAAACGGTAGCTAAATCAAATGCAAGGAAAGCTTGTTTGTCTGTCATCACACTCAAATCTCTCTTACCGATTTATTGGAATCGGAGGAAATACCCAGAGCTTTCTCTAAAGAGGTCCTGTATTTCTCCATGCGCAGGGAAAAGTCTCTGTACCTCTTATCCACTGCTGTGACACATTTTTTAATCTCTGTTGCATGAGCATGCCCTTTTTCACAAAAGCCATCAGCCAGCTGTATCAACAACTTCACCCTCTCTTTGGTTTGCTATGAAAAACAGGAAAATATCAAACAGTTACAAGCTCTATCTGTCATGCAGGGGGTCATTTTGCTCAACTGCTACTAACTGCAATTAGAGAAGGAATTGAAGGAGCTACCTTCCTCCTCTCTCTTCCCAGAACTCCTTTATACAGATACCTTTTACGTAATAAAAACAGCACAAGATTAATGTAGGTTTCCTTGGGCTTTATTATTACACGACTAAAAGCAGACTGTTTATTTTTCTTTGAAAAATGTGCTTCATATCTCACCCAGAGATTAAATTCTGCTAGGCAAGCCTTTCAGCATGGGTACTCTTGCATCAATACAAAGGCATTTTGGTGCCAAAGAGGGTACTTGGTCCACTACCACGGAAGCACTGGTACTGGACCTGGCCCACAGTCTCAAGAATCTACCTCCTTTAGACACCATTGAAATGCTGAGATGGAAGTAAGTCTTACTATATACTTTACTCTTTAATGGATTAAGACTACATTCTTTAAATCTTTTCTATATTATGCTTTGCTGGCACAGAGTTCTTTGAGAGAAACTAAGAGAAGAAGCAGTTACCACCAAATCTGTTAGTGCTTTTCCCAAATGACAAGCTGCCTAAGACTAAGCACCTTCTTTCATGTAAATCATAAATCATCCACAATGGATGAGTTTATACATCCACCTCTCTCTCTCTCATGAGTGAAGGGTACTGTCAGGGCCCTTGCTAGCAAGGAGTTAAGCAAAATAGTCAATAAAAACTTGACTCTTACATTAATTGACAAAATCAAGTTTGTCCTCTTTTATTAATTCTTTTTCTTCTCTAATGGTCCCTCATCCAAGTATTTCTTTTCAGTATAGAATTAGCAAGGGCTAACATATCCTCCCAACAGGTAGCAAAATGCCAAGGGAGTGATGCAAACAACATCCTTCAAAAGGGGCACCAACGTCATCTGCAGGCTGACAGAGGAAATAAGGAGGAGCAGGGGTGCTCTGCATACTGGAAGGGATCCAGCAAATCAAAGTCTGGAGCAAAACTCAGACAGAAGAAAATCCAGGTTTGAAGTGATCTCTGTTCTTTCTGGATTCTCTTTTCTCCCTTCCCACATGTCCCCTGACCAACTCCATCTCCAAATCTCTTCTGGGTTAATCCTTCAGACAAATGAACACTTGCTTACTTTCCTGGGCTCTATTATTTCTCTATGAAGGTTGGAGAGCCAGAGGGAGAAACAGATGACAGCTTGAACAGGTGGCAAAACAAAACAGAGAGACAGACATGGCTACAAACTCAGGTACTTCAGTCATGCACTGGTTGCCTGTCTTTCACATGTGAAAACTGCTAAGCCTCACGAGTGACATCTGCATCTCTGTAAAGGCCTCCAGAGATGCAGAATTACATTGTGCTGCCTGACTCAAAAAGGTTTACAGCAGAATCACAGAATACTTTAATTTAATGAGTTACCAAACAAATAAAGCTTTATTTTTTTCTACTATCTTCCAATTAATAATAAGCTGAATAATAATACAGCTTGTTGTATTTTATATCCTAAATGAACATTCAGCAACCCACAATCATGAAGATATGAAAGTGGAAATCAAAGGCCCTGCAAGGTTTGTACATATTGAAAACATTTTTAAGCTACCTCACTACGATTTTGTCATGAGAAAGCAGAAGCACATAGGGCTCATGGAGCTCCAGTAACAATGATTATCTACTGGTTATCTTCTGGTTTATTCTATTCTCAGCAGAAATACAGAGAGAAAGCCATTACAAGTAAGCAGATCTTGACAGACACATCAAGATTTTTCATTTTTTGATGGGCAGGGGGAATTCAGTTATTTTATTTTGTTTCTTATGTAATTCAATTTGTATTCAACTTGTTTATCAACAACCTACAAAGGAATAGAATGCACCCTCAGCAAGTCTGTTGATGTATGAAACTGGGGGGATTGGCTGTGCTGCCACTCAGCAGGACTGTGATAGGCCAGCGAGTTGGGCAGAGAAATCATCCTAATGAAGTTCCACAAGGGCAAGTGCAGGGTCCTGCAACTTGCGGGGGGATAACCCCAAATACCAGCACAGGTTGGGGGCTGATCTACTAGGTAATAGCTCTGTGGAGAAGGTCCTGGGGGTCTTGGTGGATGAGCATGAGCCAGCAGTGCCCCTGCAGCCAGGAAGGTATCCTGGGGTACACCAGGAAGAGTGGCCAGCAGGTCAAGGGAGGTGATCCCTGACCCTCTACTTGACCCTAATGAGGCCACATCTGGAGTACTGTGTTCAATTCTGGTCTCCACAGTTCAGGACAGACAAGGAGCTAATGGAGAGGGTCCAGCAAAGGAACACAAAGATGACTTGGGGTCTGGAGCACCAGTCTGATGAGGAGAGTCTGAGGGAGCTGGGCCAGTTTAGTCCAGAGAAGAGAAGACTGAAAGGGGATCTCACCAAAATATAAAACATCTCAAAGGCAGCTGTTAGGAGGATGGTGCCAGACTCTTCAGTGAAGCCCAGTGACAGGACAAGGACTACTGGCCATGAACTAAACACAAGAAATTCCATCTTAACATGAGGAAGAACTTCTTTGCACTGAGGGTGGCAGAGCCCTGAACAGGCTGCCCTGGGAGGTCGTGGAGTCTCCCTCTGCGGAGACATTCAAAACCCACCCGGACACAGCCTTGTGTAACCTGCTCTTGGGCACCCTGCCTTGGCAGGGGGATTGGACTAACTGATCTCCAGAGGTTCCTTCCAACTCTAGGTATTCTGTAATTTTGTGATAATTTTAAAATTTATTTTACCTTTGCTGTGATCTGAAATTCTTCATGTTCCTTTAACAACTCTTGAGTGTGCTGGATACTGGAACCAGTGGAAGTATGTGTGGATAAGTAAAACTCTCCATTGTCATGAATCCATTCCAGAGCCTAAATAAAGCAATAATGAAGGAAAGTAAGAGAAAAGGCAATATATTTTGCCAACAGAAACCATCTGTAATCAGTATTTCACACACACCGCTTGACCACAGGTGAATTTTAGTCTATGTCACTTGTGGCAACCATCTAATACCTCTACAATATCAAATAGTTCATAACTCCTAAATAATTCACTTAGTCTATGAAGCAATGCTTAAAGAATTAAAAATGACATATGAATCTGAACACTTCAGGGAAGTCCACTACTGCAGGACTACAGCAGTCCACCACTGAAAGGTTCTAACTAACTGTGTTCACAAGTTTGGTAGCATACTCCCCAGCTGATGAAAAAGAAAAAAATCACTTTTTCAGTGCCACATGGGACAGCTAAACTCAGAAATACACATTTTCCAACTTGTAAAAGTGTCCATAAGACCATGAAGTGTGTAGGCTAAACTTTCCAAGCATGCAAGATAAAACTATCACTTCACTCTTTTGCTGACATGTACTCCAGCCTCACAAAGTGTGGTCTGTGCTCCTAGAAATTAAACCTGCAGCAGAGAAGGAATGGTGACATGTCTCAGTTAAACCAATTCACGTATGTGTAAGTAGAAAAAAACCCAAGAACCAAGAACTGCCAACTAAAATTGTTTCCCTTCCACATCCTGACACTTTATTTGCTCACTGTTATGAAAAAAGGTGATCCATGTAATTATCTATGCTTTACCCACATTACCTGTTGCCCTTTTAAGCATAACTCAGTGGTCATGAGGAATCTCTGGCTCCCGGAAAAAGCAAGAGTCATCTCCCAACTGCTGCATAACAGTAAAAATCTAACTGGCAGCTGTTCTGCAGCTCTAAATACAGGCTTCCTACAGCAGCATGCAGCGGGACGGCAGCTTAGAAACTTCTCGTTTCTGACAAAGCCAATAGTAGATGTTCAAAGAGTTCTTTACAGCTTGCTTAGAACCACCTTATTACTAAATGCATGTGTATCTTCTGCATCTTCAGTAAATACACAGAGGACTAGACAAAAATTTAATATCCCAGGAGAAAAAGTAGTAGACTGCTAGTGGGTCTTCACTCTTCCCTTTAAAGGATAAACTGAAATTATGAGAGTTATCTATCCACATTACCACGAACAGGCACAGGTTTATCTTGGTGGACAGTAGATATGTATGTTTCAAACACATGACCTTACACTGAATCAGAAAAGGCACTGTCTGTATTATAATTCCACCAATGATTCATCAAAGCTGTGACGAAACAAGGTTGATTCCCTTACTTCCATTTCAAACTCTTTTCCTTCTTGGTGCACAGCCTGAAATGAGTAGAAAGCCTTCAAAATTGAACACTGAATGTGAATGCCAGGATGCCATTTTCTTAGACACACACTAGTGCAGGTGCAAGCCTGTTGAGATGGGCGTATACTTTTAAGAAGTCGCTGATGGAAACAAACCAACTCTTGGACTTCTGTCAAAAAAGCAACATTTTAACCAGCCACCTCTATGACACCCCTTGTCATTCTAATGTCCATCTTTCCAAGTGAAGACTGATGTAGACAGGCAGCATAGCTACTGCTGATATTACTAACATTTAATATTTCTTGCTTTTAAGATTTTAACCTCTGCCTTTTTTAGTGGGTTTATTACACAATGCTGGAATGAATGATAAACAAAAAACTTCCCCTTCCCGAATCATAGAATGGTTTGGGTTGGAAGAGACCTTAAAGATCATGTAGTTCCAATCCCCCTGGCATGAGAATGAAATGTTGTCCCTTTCATACCTTGCTGGCAGCTCTCTACAGGCACAGTATAACAGAAAGTTGAACTTGATGTTAATTCCTAGTTTAGATCAGCTTTCATTTCATGTGAGGTATCACTGCAAGAACTGGAGAAATCAGTTTAGGGATCAGGTAATCCCTTAACTCTGAAAGGACTTGAGAATCTACCATTGTCCTTGCAAACTACTACAGTATCTTCTCCATCACAAGGGCATCAAGTTCTGAAAGCACAGAGAACAGGTTCTTCGAATTCCAAAAAGACATCTAAATGAAGAGAGCAACATTTCCATTTTTTTGGCTAATCAGCGTGGAGTCCCATATATGGTTTGGTTTGCTTTGCTTTTCAATTCCTGAACTGGTGACTGCTGAAAAATGGGATTTACAATGAAAATGCTGACAGATCTTTATCTCCAGGGTTTGACTGTTAGTTAGTAATCTCCATACAAAAAGAAGTAGATCATGTGGTTGTCAGAGGTTTACATTAAGGTTATTCAAAAGTGGGGTGGGGAGAGGGGCAGAGGTGGGACAGGGAAGGGATGGTGGTCTTGTTTTAAAGAGGTATCAGTCTTCAAATTCACTCCAAGGTTCATCTAGCACTAATTTCTTTGTGAAAGCAAGAAAGGCAGACTTGAGAATTCTTTTAAGAAAGCAAACCAGACCAATAGCATTTAAACTTTTGTCTAAATTAGCTGCCAGAAAGAAATAAAAAATTTGGGGTTTGAGGCCTTTAAAGTAGATCTGACTATATTTTACACTATGGGTGTTTTGTCCTTTTCTGCAGAACACAGATAGCTTCCTTTCTTTGACTTATAACCAGTTAAAAAAAAAAAAAAGGAGTAAAAAACTACCACAGATCAATCTATTTACCACTTCTGCCTTGAACCCCCTACTTATTTTTAAGGCATTTGTTTTGATTAGTGAAGGAGATTTTTTGTGCGTGTGTGGTAGTTACTTAATAGTTCTTTCCAGACTGATAAACTCAACAAAACACCAAGAGGTGGATCTATCACAAAGGAAACCATGAAACCAAACACACAAAGAATTGAAAAACCAAAGTAATTCAGTTATTATTGTTTAATGAGTTATCCAACTTGTCAGATTTCTAGAACTGCCAATCAACTTAATTAGATATTTTTCCTCCAACATCTGAGAAAAATGCTGCTGCCTGTAATTTCCCCAGACAAATTAGGTGTGCGTGTAAAAGTTAACAAGCATAACAATTTGTCAAACACAAGCTTGCAGAAATTAGATTTGCTAGTACCAGATGAAGCTGGCAGAAGCAAAACATCACCTTTAAGTTACAACAGTTACAGACTCACTGCCTCACCAAATTTAGCTGTTCTGTATTAAAGGGAAGGCAAATAATTCAACTTTCTACTTTTATCCTTCTGATCTTCCAGCCGTTTGAAATACTGAAGTCCATGACAAATCTGTTACTGTGAGAAGACAGCATATTTCACCCTTGATCACACCAAAGAGGACTTTCATATGAAACCCTCACCTGTTTGGCACTTCTTTCAAACACCACATACTGTTGGCATTGATCAAGACGTCTTTTACGCATGGTCCAATAATGCAGCACACGGTTCTCCCTCTGGAACAGTTCATTCAAGATATCTGAAGAAATGAAAACAGAGCTTATGACAACCAAAATCAAAATATCACATGAAAATCAGGGGAATAAAGTACTTTACTTCGTAGAATTTACTATACACTTACTCTTTCTGTTAGTCTTTGCTTGGCTTTTTCCTGATAGTCATCAAAAACAGAGCGTTCCTTTCTCATTACTTACAGAAATGCTGGTTAAAGAAACTAGAGATGCAATTAAAACTTACTACTGACACCTTTTTTTCTCTCAAATATTTTTCACAAGGGGACTGCCACTTCTTATAGCAGGATTGAAAAGGTAGGCTGATAAAGTTGGCTCTTGATGGGGTTTCCTCAGAAAGAACAAGCATGCGCAAGTAATCACAACATGCTTAAACTCTCACATTAATTGAAGTAAAAAAAAGTGGTTTTAATGTATCAGTCTCCTATAAAGTATTTTAACCATTTAATACACATGAACAAATGTACAACCTCAGGTCACCACAAGATCAAATGCAGCATAAGCAGACATTATATGTACAGAAACCCAAGTAATAAAAATAGGCAATTACTAAGTATGTAATTCTCTATTAAAAAAAACCCAACAGTGTATAATTGAGTAAGCTGACTTGTTAAATATGAATGTTCACTGAACCTTGAGAGAACTTCCAGGTAATCAAATAATTAACTCCACAGTTAGTTATTCCTGAGTATCAGAAAATTCACATCCAAATCCCACATGTCCAACATTTTAAATTCTTCCTAACAAAGACCTTGTGCTTACACTATGCAGAAGACCTCATCAGAATTCTGCTTCTTTAATACTTATGGTTTTTCCATCAAACAAAGAAATTCTAGTTTCCTGGGAAGCTTACTTTACCCACTGCTGCTTCCAGAGCAGCAGCCCTACTTGACTTTGTAGCTACTGCAAACCCAGAGGGGAAGCTGAGCAGAGGGGAATGGGGACACCCAATATCTCCACCAGGTGATTCTGTGGGAATTGCATAGAGCCAAAACGGAGGTCCAGCAGAAGCAGAAGACACCACAAAAAAGGCTCATTCTTTACATCAACACTTTACTTGCTTTTCTACTTATACCCAGGGCTGGCTATTTTCCATAATCCATAATTACAAGTGGAGGCTTTCAGGTCTAGGTGTCTTAAGGTCTCCGCATTCTGCTCTCCCACTGTGCAGGTCTACCATGCTTTACATCCCAAAAGCTAACAGCTCCAAGAAACAGTTTGACAGAGAAGCTCAAATAACAGGAAGCCTAAGGGAAATGCATCTTTGTCTACCTCATCAGAGATCTGGGACCAAACACAGCCACTTGTGACAGCCTCCCTGAGGATTATGAAACCTGTCTGCAACGCTGCCAACATCCTCCTGCTTAGAAGCACCATATTCCCACTTGCCACAGGCTGCTGAGATCACCCAGAACTTGCTTTTCGTTGGAATGTGGTCACTGTGGCCAAGGTTTTATTTTCTGCTGGTCAGGCTGCCCTCAAATATGCCTCAGCTGATCTGTCCCTTAGCCAAGCTATGAGCTGATCTGCTATGAGCCTCCCCTGCTTTCTCAGTTTTATTCTGCCTTATGTCACCTCCAGAACACTTGCTCAGAATATATGCCAGATTTCGGGAGGTAGGGAGGTGAAGTGGGTGGGACACAATTACCATTACACAATGCAACACACCCAACTGGACACACCATATACAAAGAGACATCTTGATAGTGACGCAAGCAAAGTAGTTCTGACAAAGAGCAAGCGAGGTGAATTTAGCTAATTGGAACAGCATTTGTTCTGTCAGGACATGATACAGATGGCAAGGCAGTGAGAGATATTTGGCTGGGCACTGTTAGTGTTAGTGCCATCAATTTCTTGGACTGACAAAGAGGAGAAAAAATATTCTATAAACTACTCTAAGGGAGTTATAGAACATTAATATTTAATACTAGGTTTGGAAAAGCATCTCTATATCTCAAGCCACCTGAACTACAGTCCCTGTTGTTGTCATTTACTTTGATTCCAACATTTGTTAGGATTGTTCCCTAAACTTTCAGCTTATTCTCCAGGCTCAAAGAGCTCTTAGCTGTCTCTATGTGTCCTGGTCCCTTCTATCAGCCTATCTAAAAATAAAAGCACCATTAGACAAGTTCCTGAACTGTGCTCAGTCTCAGCCTGTACTGCAGAGACTGGTAGCAGTGATGCACACAGACTTAGCACACAAAACAAGATGAAGATGTGCTCATTTCTGAGCTTACAGGAATTGTCACCAACTCAATCCACCTGTCATATCACAGTTTCAGGCCACAACTCCTTCCTAAATGAGACAGTATGTGGGTACTCTTAACTGCAAATCAAAGAAATAATCATATGCTGCTATGCAGGGATTTAAGGACACCTCTCAGAGTTCAGTACCACTGTAATTCCTGTTCCCCATGAAGCATGTGCTTAACTAAACTTTGCCTAGATTAAGACATCACTTTTCTAGATAACTTAATCTGCATCTGGGAGTAAGGATCAAGTATGCCACTGAATGAGGTTTTTGAAAAATGTTCAGCAGTTCTGCAGAAACTCTAGGACTACTCAAGTTTTTAAAGTGTTAATTTATAAACTATATACTGATTGCTGTCTGACACTTTCAAGCATACATCTGAGTAGGAGTGTGTAATGCTCTATTAGAACATATGTAACCTCTCTTTCACCAAAATAAACACCCAATTTTTTTCTCTATTTACAAAAGAGGTGAAAGGAGATTTTTTTTTTTTGACATGCAGATTTGAACAGGAAGAACAGAGTGAACTTTAACATCATTTGGTCAGCTACCACCATACCACTGAGACCTAATAGGAAGGAGTCCCCACTAGTTCTATCTTAACTCATGTTTCATTCTCAGAAGCATATATTGCATGGCTTATGGGGGGAAAAGTATTAGAGCAATAGCTAATTTTTTTCTACTTGGGGATTTTTGCTGGTTTTTTGTTGCTTTTTAAACATGTATCACTCATCTAGAATTTTAAATGTACACAGAACATGCATAACACTATGGTTCTAACATGTAATTACTATTCTTAAGGACATTAATAGAGATCTTTTTATTCTTTCCTCATATGAGCACATTTACCTTTCTCAGAAAGGTAAAGGTTCCTATACAGATTTCAAAACTGAATTTTAAAAAGTACTCAGTAAGTGTGGTAGCTACAACTTCCTGCTTGCTTCTGCTCTGTTTTCTTTGTCTTTTACTGAGAGAAGAGCTAAAGGGTAAAGAGCTGGCATTGATACTGCTGGTGTTGAGATTTTGTTTTTTACAGTTCTATAAATGTTGATGTCCTGCGGACAGAGGAAAAACATTTCCTTAAGAGTATGGCCAATACCCTATTCTCTTTCCAACATAAAAAGTTCACTGCAGGAGGATCTTCAACTTGAGTACAGTCAGACTTTGACCTGAGTACTGTCAGTAAATTTACTGTGTAAATTTAGCACAAACTGTTTTCCCATTGTAGTTAAAGTGAAGCAGGGAACGTGTCCTTTTCTAATAGAGTCATCAAGTAAATTAGAGCGGAAGTGACCTCTGGAGGCCATCTGTTTCAATCTCCTCTTCAAAGCAGAGGAGATTGAACTAACTTCTAAGTTTGTCAGGGTCTTGTTCAACTAAGTTTTACAAATTCTATGGGGTACAGATCCTACTACCTCTCTGGGCTACCTGCTCTACTCCATCTTGCTGTAACACTTTCTCCC